>NC_082594.1:42865899-43538899 GCF_030936135.1 Gavia stellata
AATCAGTCCTAAGAGATTTCATTGCATTTTTATGAATTACATAAAAACAAATGAATGTTGTTACAACAAAAATAACTTTATATATAAATGAGATTTTTTTAAAAAAAATGAAGTTACAAAATAATATTTGCAGTGAATTATACCCAATCTTGATTTAGTAGGTGTAACAGAATATTACTGTTTGTATCATCCTGTAAATTTTAAAAAAAAATTGAGAACATAATGGAAAAACATGGATGTAAGATATGTATTTTAAATAATTCCATTGAGTAAAACTTTTAAGGATTAGAAACAATACATATTTGTTGTTAGAAAATTTATAGATTTTTTTTTGTTACTGTTCAAAAAAATTTGCTGACAATTTGCAGAATTTGTTGAATTAGAAGTGAAAAAATCAGCAGTATCTAACGAAAAAAACCCTGCTAATAGATTGTATTCACTAAGTAGAATATTGCAAAATATATAAAGAGAATTTGAAGATGTTTTTAAGTCTCATCTAAAGGACCCTTTTATGATTTATTTTGACTCTTTCAGGGGAAAAAAAAACCCACCACCACCAGATCTGGTTTCCTTTTTTTTTTAATAAAGACATTTTTTAATAAAGACATATTTCATGTGATACTTTTTTCCTCGTACACAAAAATTTGGAAATTCTATGTAGAATCTAAATTCAGAAGAGAAAAATAAAAAAAAACCCTGATTTTCTTGATTTATCATGACTTATTTTTCAAGGCCTTGTTATTCAAAACTTCTCTAGGTACCCAGATTAGTCCCTGATTTGTCTATTACAGTCCCTTTCTGAGGCACAATAGTAATATTACTGGCATATTGGAGAAACAATGTAACCCTGCCAAGACATTGCTTCTTAATGTATTGAGACTTAATGTTTGACTGAACTCTTTAAGAGTACAAGTAAAAAATTGTGCTGTTTGTAAAATCATTAATGTCCTATTTTCTGCTACAGGAATCATGAAAGGCTGGCATGCAGTGGGGAATAGAACTCATTCATTGAATGAATGAGATCAGTTCTGTGCAATTTCTTGTATGACCCTCTCTTGAACAGAGAATAGATGGGAAGTTGGAGGAGTAATCAGGAAATATGGATACAGGCCCTTAGGACTGCATGCAGCTGGATTTGGAAAGGAAAAGATGTACCTGAGTTAGACGGTAGGAGAGAGAAATTCTGTGAAGAGTTGAAAAGAACAGAGAAGAGGCTGGAGATAGGCAAGGAGAAATAAAGGAGCGAGAAATCAGTAAGTCTAACATGGAGGAAAACCAGTCAGGACTGAGAAGACAAATTGAATTGGGTGGGAACCCCAAATAAGGAGGCACACAACCTTGATAACTGTCTCATTCTGATATGGTATTTAATTACAGACTTTTTTTTTCTACCTCACCCCCACCCCATTCAGTCAGGAAGGACAGTGACTCAGGATACTGCAGCTATTCAATGATTTGTTTCATCATTATTGTTCAGTGTGTGTCCCTAGGCATTATTTACTGCATGCTATTGAACCCCCTCTCTTTATTCAGAATTATTAATTTCCTCATAGACTCATTCCAACCTTCACTTCAGCTGATTCAGCCCTTAGCTATATTCAGTCCCTGCCTATTAACTAAAATGTACCTACTGATTTACTCTTTTCCCAGCTCTCCCCCTCAAATCATTCTTCCAGCCCCACTAAATAGTTCACAGAGACTGGAGCTGCTGACTCCTGGGGCTGTAAAGGAGTGAGTCCTTTTATTTTATTAATGTTCACTAATGGGTTTATTAATGCTCAGTAGGTATTTCATTTCATTGGTTTATGTTTCCTCTTAAGAGCACACACTCCGTCCTCCTGAGCTGTGCTTTATTTTGTACTGACTGGCTAGCGAAGAAGTTCATTTGTGCTGTGCCATTACTGCCATCTGCCTTGTCAGGCCTTTCTTGAAAGTGAAACTGTCTCAACAACTTTGCCCTTGGTTAAATAAATAAACCATAACTATAGCTGTAACATCATTATCTGAGTATGAGTCTGAAGGTCTTAGGATTTATTAGGGTGATGCAGCCATTCCATTGCAACTTGGCTTTATCGGATTCACCTTGCTGCATAACAGCATCTGTGCAGCACTTGTGGTGTCACTGGAAAAAGGCTCTACAACTCCAACTCTCTTCTAAGAAGATTCGAGACACACACAGTTAGACACAAACACCCCTTTAGTCTCACTTGATTTTCTAATCTCTCTCCTTGGATTCTTTGCGTTGCCTGTTCGAGCTCCTTCCAGCTCACTGACTTCTAAGCAGAAAGCAGTGAAAGATGCCAAATGTGGTGTGTGCAATGACAACACAAACAGTATTTTTGAAAACAGAAATTAGGGATGGAAAAATATAACAGTCATCTAGTACCAGCATTACTTGGGAGAAGAGGAAAGACATTCTCAATTGATGTAATTATCACAGTTCCTTTCAAGTCAATGAATCTTTAAAAATATTATTATTTTACCTGTATTATCAAGCTTAATTTTAGGACTCAAAGTCCTCAAGAAGGAGCAGCAAACAATAATAATAACATTGCATTCAATTTCCATGCACCATATGTTGACCTAATACTGTACAACACAGATATAGTCAGATTACTTGCCCTGAATTAGTACATTTTTAATTCTGTGCACAAACAATTTAATTCACAGTCTAGCCTCTACATTAAAACAGAACTAATAAATAAAAAATATTGTTTGTGCAACATGAAGGTGCACTGTACATCCTTTGGGAACCTTGTGTCTAGAGAAATAGCAAACTCTGAAAACTAGGGAATCAAGAGTTATGTGCATGGGAACTTAACCCTAGTTGCTGTCTCTGAGCAATGTCCTAGTACACATGTAATAGTCATTCAGCTCTTGTAGAGGCTATGAACACTAGGGGATTAACTCACATTTCCTCTAGAAGATGGTCTTTACACCTTCTTTTTGCTAGGTAGAATTTGTGTTAAGGTAAGCAACATTTTCTATTAAGCAGGAGTTTTAGACTTCTAGCATGTGCTTAAACACTGAATTTACTTTATGAAAAAACCACAGATGAATTTTATAACATTTTAAAATTAATTTTATGATTTCTTCAGTTTTATTCTAGGTTTTTTTGGATCAGTCCCATGAAACGTATTTTCAGCATAATATCAAAACACTAATTCCTTATCAGAAGCTCTTGATAACACTCACAATGCATTCACAGAAATGTTATACACCTGTATAATCTTCAAGAAAAGTAAAGAACCAAGCAACCATGAGCAGAGGCAATGTCAATGGAATATGACCCAGATAATTCTTAGAAATCTTCCTCTTACAGGGTTTGAAAATACTGTGCCCGTATGTGGATATGATTCAATAGTGAACTGTACAGTTTCTTGAACCACACAAATCATCTACAACTGTGCTGAATAGATACATCTCCAGATAGTCTTCTCAATTTTGAACATTTATGCTAACCTCTTTTAAATAAAATCATATGCTGAAAAGGATGTCTGTTAGAAATTATAAAACCAGGCTGTTTTTTCACCATGTATTTTTTTTCTTCGTCTTCTTCGTCACATTTTTCTCTCAATATTCCTGCTTCTCCAACGTAAGAAAACTCTGTAACTTCTTCCAGCCATTTTTTCCTCCTTTTTTGTTTTTCAGACTCAGACTTCCTTTGCCTCCTCTTTTCCACAGATACTTGTTCTTTCTAAATATACAATAAACATTATGAGCATCTTTTCTTCTTTAATTCATCTTCTATTTGCCTTCTTGAATTTTCTTCCTCCACTGATTCAGATGCAAGTTTTTTTTATTTAATCAACTGCCACTCTCTTTACCACTTGTTTCCTCCAATAAGTCTTTCTCCTCAAACTGAAAACTTTATACTCTCTACCGTCTTAAAAACTCACACTTTATGTTACATTTTTTTGTATTTCAATTCTTTTTATCATTACTGAATGCTTTGTCCTGCTGTCCATATTGAGTTTCTTTCGGTCAATAATATCTGCTTTCTTCCAAGAAGCTTTAACCAAATTACTATGTCCAAAGTAACTTTTTGTTTAGTGATTACTTTCTAATTCCAAGTACTCCATCCTTTCCTTTCCTGGCTAGCTGCCTTCAACCTTGTTAAATGTGCTTTTATTGAAATATAGCCCTGGTTTTGTTTCCATTACTGTGTTTGTTCCTATTTCTTTTACTGTCTAATTGTTCTTTAAACTTGATCTTCAGAGAATCCTCTTCTTTTTCTCCATCCATTAAAGAATTATCTCTTTCTTACCTCATGAATATATCTTCCACATTCATGCATATATTTATACATCAAATCAAATTCATCATTGTTTAAACAGAGATCTTTATACCTCTGTCTATACTCCTACCAGTTTAATGTTTTCTGCAGACCTGCTGATGGATTCTCTTCCGATGGTCAAGCTGTTGATAAGGATGGTAAGCAGCATCAGGTCCAATATTAATGCCTAAAGAATGCCCAGGTAACTGAAACGAGACTGATCAGCTGCCCTGGATTCTCCTTCTTGCCACTCTCATAGGTGAATGAGTGTGACATTTTCATTTTTCAATTCACCAGGAAACTTTTCTCTTTCAAATACAACGGAGAGTAGTCTTGCAATGATGTTAGCAGAGTCCCTCAGAACTCATGGATTTATCCCATCGGATGCATGTCAGGGCAAAAAGTCCCACTTCTATGACCAATTTATTTAAAGTTCCAACATTTGTATTTGCATTGCTTTATTGTCAGCTATTTGTATTCAGCCCACAGTAGTTAATCATATTTCTTTTTTTTCCCTTTTTTGTAATGATCTAGCAGTTATTTATGCATTTATTTTTCACAATTAAAAGCTAACTGAGCAATTAAATCATTTTCTATTGCTGTTACACTTAGCTTCTAAGACAAGAACGTTTTATACTCTAGATCAAACAAGATAACTTGTAAGAAACAGCATATGATTTTCACATGGGTGACCCTGCTGTTTGTAATATATTTCTATATTCCATGTTTTGCTTTTCTATAGTGCTGTTACTACAGCGATTACTTGATATAATCTTTTTGGCAGTGATCTTGTGAATAGTTGTGGTGAAAATCAAAGATATACGACATGCCAGTAGGCTGCATTCTCAGTAGTAACTTAAGCTAGAGTTCTGTCAATTCACACCAGTGAGGATTTGGCAGGGACTATTTTTCTAAATACTTTATAATGGAATATAAAAAAAAAAAAAGGAAATTATGGTCTTTTCTCTTACCTAAGAATGTCAAATAGTACATAAGCATTGGAATATGTCAATTTTACTGAATCCTGAAAACATCAGGGAAGAACAGAACAAAAATTCTAAATGAAAAAAAAATGAAGAAAACTGTTTAACTCACTATTAACGCAGTAAGTAGTTCCCCCACCTCCAGCAAGCTATCATTTTAAAATGCTTATCATGAAGCTGTCTATCTACGAAAAAGTCAGTATCTCTGCATCAGGAACAGAATTGCAAAAATATAGAAGGTCAAAGGGCATTAGAAATTGACACCCACTAAATCTTTACATAATTCATGGATCTTTGATCTCTCTGAGGTTTTTTGATATTTCAACACATAAGAAAAATGTAACTTGCCTTTTAAAAGTGTGCTGTCATCTATGCTTAAAGACAAGCACACACACAAAAAATATAGATGTCCCCTACTGAACTTTATGTGCCTCACTGAAGTTCCCAAACTGGGAGCATGGTTACTTTTTCTATAATCAGTACAAACCAGTGCAAATCTAAAAAGTATAATTTAGTGGGCTGAATCATCCTCCGGATTGCTTATCTATCTTCATTGATTGTAAATGACATTGAGAACATCTGGCCTTCTGTTTAATGTGTTTAATTTGAAAAATTAAGAAAATTTAGATGTCAAAGTTATGACTGAGGAATCTAAATGCCATCATAACAGTTAAACCTTTTGGACCTATCTTTTTTGCAGAGCCACTTCTATAGCAATAAATAAATAAAAATATAGGAAATATTTCTCATAACTCTATTTAACTGATTATTAACACTAGAGCTAATGAAATTTTATGGTATTTGGATGAATTCCATGTTTGCAATGCCACTTTATTATAGATCTTTATGTGTTTTATAATTAAAATATTTATATTGAATATGTTCTTTTATTTCATAAACATGTTAAATATTGAATGACTGTAGCATAGAAATTCCTTGAACATATTCTGTCCATATGCACAAAGAATTTATCATGTAGATGTTCATATTAAACAACTAAGCAATTAAAGAAATGCCCCAGAGACTCATATCATAACACTGAACTGCCATAGTTCATTTATTGTTATATAATTACAAAGAATGTCTATCTAATCTTGCTCTATTTATCTAAGAGCACCTTCTGTAATGTTCGGGGTCACAGAGGGAGAACTACGTTTCTAGAATGTTTGTCAGTTAATTGTTCAAAAATGCCTCTTTGAAATGAAAATTTTTTAAAATACAAGGAAAGTTCCCTTGTAATGCAGAAGTTACATTGCAAGTAGAGGTGTTAGTACCTGTACTATTATCACTAATGGGATAACTCTTACCTTCTATGAATTGCTCTCAGGATTTTTGGCATAAATTAAGTTCTATTTAGCATCAGTTCTGTTATTAGTTTAGTTTAGTTCATGTTTTAATGTTACCAATGTCATATTTATTCCTTTTTTAATCTTCATACATAAGTATTTCAAAGGTATGTGAAATGTCTGCAGTTATGTTCACTTTCTTCGAAGCAACTTGTACAAGAAAAATAGTTACATTTACTTTTTAGATTTTTCAGAACTGAATGTGTGTAGTAATTATGATACAGAATAGGTTTAAATTCTTAAGAACATAAAAAGGGCCACAGGGGTAGAACTGAAGGTTCATTTAGCCTAGCATTTTGTCTTTGACCAGCAGCCAAAACCAAATACCTAAGTAAAAGTACAAGAAGAGGGAAAGGATATATGACCCTTCCGTATAAGTATCCTCTTGTATTCCAACCATTTCCAAATGGCATTTTCATGTAACTATCAATAACCCCAACATCTTGCTACTGGGTAGTAGAGTTAATAATTTTTAAAGAAGTGTGAAGTTTAAATATGAAATTGGGAATCCCTCTTCTCATATGGTTCACTTTACATTACATGTTGTAATAACTTCACTTTATATGAAATCTAACACAACTTGGCCGGCAAGTGCAGCCTGAGCAACAACAGTGCATGTATCTTCATTCTGCTCTTGGATCATATTTCAAGGAATGAGTGTCAAGTGCTATCAAGTAAGTACCATGACCATTTATTTGTTCACCTCTCTGCCTGTAAGATTATTGCATACTACAATGATGAACATTACATTTAATCATGACTTTTTTTCTTTTAATATGGACTTCTGTAGAGTAAGCACAGAATTGAGATAAACAATTTTTTTAAAAAATATAAAATACTAAGCAACAGTGTCTGCATTTGAAGAGTAATGCTCCTGAGCCTATGGTTTCCAGGAGACATACACACTGATCATGTGTTACTGCCACTGTGATAAATCATTAAAAATGTTATTGGGAACAAAGAAGTTGTCCTTTTAAACACAGGATTAACCATGGAAAATCACCCTTCTCTCAATCCCCACACAATAAAACTGAAGCACTCAAGATACAAGACACTGTATTGGCAATGTAAACCGTAATCCAAGCTTTTTTACAGCTCACAAAGATGACTTGGAGTAAATTATTTGGTACTCTAGGCTTCTTGCCTTTTCTTTTTATTTTTTTTCTTTCTTTTTTTCCCCCATTTTTTAAATTTATATTGCAAGGCCTTCAGGAGAGGTCAGTGAGATATTCTGCTTTAATGAGGAATGAGAGAGAGAGGTGGGGAGAGAGGGGCCTCTACTGAATAAAGAGAGTGTTAAGTCTAGGTGACTATACTTCAAATGGCTGAAGTTAGATGTAATGGATTACATCCTTAATAGTTTAGTGCAGTGCCTGACACAGGAAAGTTTTAATATTTATATTCAACTCAAAGCTACTGAGATACAGTTAACAAGAATGTAATAGTAAAATCTGGGCTGCTTAAGGTAAGAACTATAAGATTATCTGTCCTTTTCCCTACACTTGACTTTGAATTTCAGTAGCAGACACAAGTTTGCCCTCAGTCCCTTCTTGGTAAGGTGTTTAGTGCCACTTGATATGTCATTGTTTGTATGAGCAGACAGAATCAGGCAACTAAAGATCCCATAGTACACTTCATTAGCCTAGTTCCTGCTGTCATGGCTTCATTCCAGCTTGGGTAATTATGTTCTGCCTACCTACATTTCCTGGGTTTTCAGTTGGATATGCTATTCTTCCAGACTTGCTGCTTCAATTTGTTATGTAACGTTCATGTGTGGTGTTGAGTACTTGCTGCATTTCAGTGGTAGGTGAAGTGAACCTTATTAACACCTACCACTCTCACAGGCTGAATGAACAAGTCCTATACAGCACTTGGAGTTCCAATGATGACAGATGCTGCAGAACTGAAGAGCAGATATCATTAACTCATCCTTAATCTTTGTCAGTGTTCAAAATTCATAGCCAAGTATGTGAGTCTCATGATGTTAAATGTTTTATTGTTAATCAAGTACTATGACATACTGTGAAGGACCAGCAAATCAGGCAAATAATATACAAATAAAGACAATAGAAACAATATCTTGATGCAATACAGATGAAATGCCATACTACGGAATTTTTTAAAAGTTCATCTTGGCTGGGTTTGGAAAAAACACATATTATCTGATAATTTACTGAAATAAAATTAACCAATTTTCTTGAATGAACAGAAAATTCACTTTCCTACTGGAGCTGAATAAGGGTTTTTTCCCTGATACACAGAATAATATACAGTTTGTTAGATTTGGTTTGAGTTAACTATTTCTCTTCCTGAAGACATTAATAATTTGTCATTGTTGGAAACCACACACTGGACTAGCTGGAAAAATTACTTTACTAGAATCTTAGAATCTAAGGTCACAGGGATTGTTAAATGATTTAGTCTCATCACTAGACAATGCATTTCACCCAGCTTCACATATTAACAACAATGTTTGTCTGGATTCTAAATTCCTAAGTTGTGTGACAGTGAATCACAGGAAGCCAGAGGCTCTATTTGCTTCTAAGGGGTAAATGCTTTGCTGCTGTGGACTGCTATAATAACCTGTTACATTTCCATTAGAATGTTAACATGAGAGCACCAGCATATATCATCTTCACAGAGAAACACACTGGTGCACCTTTCCCCTCTACTCAGATACTAAGCATTACCTAAACTGAAGAAAATATTCTAGGGTATCCTGCAATCTTTTATTTCCCTCCATAAACCTCAACATCTTTCCTGTGCCAGTAGTTAAAGATTCAAGATATCTGTGGCCAGAATCTTGTACACCATATCCAAACTGCCAATATGGAACCGCTTTCGAGCTCCTATCATCCTCTCCAACCATGTCCTGACCCCACATTCTCCAACAGATGCACATTAGTGTTTCCATCATCAATTTTATCTCTCTCCCTCCTGTATCCCATAGCTACATCTCTTTCTGTTTCCTCAGGTACATATTTGTCAAGGAACTATGACAGACTCCTTCCTACCTGGAAAATCAGAGGATCAGAATCTAGAAGTCCATATCAGGAACCTAATGGTACAAATACAGCCCAAATTAGACTTACTTTGTCTTTGACACAAAAAGTTTACTGTAACAAGATATAATCACCTTTAAGGGAAATAAATAGAAAACATTGGCCCAAATTTTTAGTTTATTATAAGACAAAGAAATAATGAAGAAGAGTGAAAGAACACAGGAATCACAGGATATGAAACTGGAAAAATAGTCACTCTCTCATTACAAAAATTAGAAAAAAATAGTGGTTTTTTTTTTGTGTGTGTCTGTGACATTTCTAGTGCCATAGGGAGTTACAGTATCTCAAAACATAATGAATCCTCTGAAACTGTTCTGAGAATTAGAAAACTGACATTGGCTACAAAGACTTAGTAAAAAACATCCCAGCAGTACAAGACAGACATTTAGCTTAATTTAATCTCATCATTCAATATTCAAAGAAAAATAATGAGAAATATGAAACTGAATAGTCTTATAACTGCATCATGTACAGTATTTTGTCTGCATAAAATACTTTTGAAATCTGTGTTTCAAATAAGATGCTAACCATATCATGTCTATAAGTGTTCCTGAACCATTGTATCAGAAGAGCTTATTTCATATAGAGGTGATGTTATAGGGTTTACAGCACAAGACTCAGTGATTTTCTCAAGAGTCTCTCATTCTCCTTTTTACTAAATGCACTACATGCAATGCTGACCGCTTTAATCTTTCAGAGAAAACTTTATAGTCAGCCACACTTAGTAAAGTTCTTTATATGAGTCCTATCCTCTGGGCCCAAACTCTTGAAGCTAGAGCATGACCTACAGTAGAGTATTGCCTGTCTTAGCTTTGTCCCTTCCTCCAGGCACAGACGAATGGGAGATGATTAAAATAGGTCACGTTAAGCTAGAAATACTTCTTTCTGTGAATGAGCTATGAGGAAACCCAGGTGACACTGTTACAGACTTCTAAAGTTATATGAAATAAATCTCACACAGGCTATCCATAAAGCGCAATCAACTGTTTTAGATCTTTTTCACAACTCCCTCCACAGACACTAAGTTACCCAAAAATCCTTTTCTAGAATGCTGGCATGCTGACGTATGATTTACAATGTTATGTAACAACTGAAGAAAAATTGACATTGTGGTTTTACAAGTGGTCCCAAGCTTCTAGAATTCTTTAGGTAGCTTGAGAAGATAGCAAAACAAAACATAGGTGTACACAGTCCAGTGCCTCAGTTTCCCTTTTATCACTGTACATTCTCTATTCAAAGGTGAGAGGAATTCAGGAATTACTCCACCTTTCTTCTCTCACCTATATGTGGCTTAATTTCTGAATTTTGAAGTCTCTTTATTATTTTCTCTCTCTCTTTCCCCTTCATCTTTAGTTGTAAAGGGTCCTTAAAGAATGATAGTTGGATTCTTGCTTCCTTTCTCTTGCTTATGCTTCCTTTACCTAGCTAGTACAAGAACATTATGACACAAGATGAATTCTATCTCCATTAATTTCCAGCATATTAACACTAAATGTAAACTAAGCATACTCTTGTGCAAAGTGCCTTAAGAAGTATTGCTCCTCTCATAACTTTAAATTAAAGTTGTGATTATGGGAGAACCTGGTGGAAACTTATACTCCAGCTTGCTACATAGTCAGTTTCCCGAGCAAACAAAGAAGTCCCTTTTATAGACTCTCTGTCTTTAAGACTGTGTCAACATTTGTTTGCTTCTTTTTCTGCAAATATTTTATTCCTTAAAATCACAGTCCTACCTTCTTTCTTGCATAGTGATGTTGAAGTAGCATGGCTTCTTTTAGCTTGCAGCTAAATACTGATAGTATTTAATAACTAACAACATAATACATACGAATACTAATACTGCCTTTTGATTTTTGTAACATAAGGCACATGGAGACACATACACATATTCATAAGAATAGAGAAATTTCACACAACACCCCTCCGCCTCAACCCAAACAACTGAAATTTACAAATGGCATATGTTTAATTTCTCAAAATAATATGAACAGGCATCTCTCTCCCATGCAGATTCCTGACAAAAAACCTAAACAACAAAAGTGTAAGGTCCAGACATCCCCCTCATTTGCTTCACCGCTGCCTCTGTCAGTTGTGGACTATACCAGAAACTAGGCAAACAAGAAATTGTATCACATCGTTTTTTACTGTCTTTAGATTCTTTTTGAGTCCTCTCACAAACATTTTTAAAAAGTCTGTTTCAAGCTTTCCCGTGTAATTGCATGGATGCCGGGTTGGTTGTTTTTTGCTGTTATTGCTTTTCTTTCTGGCTGATCTTCTATCCTTCTTGTTAATAAAATGTGTATGCCTTTAGTCTCTCCTTCACTCAGAGAAAAAGGAGTTCCTGATATTTCCCTTACCATGTGTTTCTGCAAGAAACTCTGGAAAATGCCTTGTATTACAGTTCTTTTCAGCTCAAATAAAGACAATGTAGTGCTGAGTCTGTGGCTATGCTGAACCTCAGATTTTGTCACACTACTGTCTAGAAATACTTTCAAAGACAAATATGGACATTATACCACTAGCTTCATACTCTTTAATACAAGTCTTACATAAATTATCTACAAAGAGATAAGTCAAATCTGATTGAGTATAGAATTTGTTCTTGAAAAACAAGAGAATTTTTCATACAAGCACAAATTTATGTTATAGAATCACAGAACAAATAACAAAAAATTAACAAAATGAGCACATGAACAAGAAATGTATAACAAAGTTAATGGTTTTGTGATAGTTCTGCTAGGAAAAAAATAGATTGGAGCTTTTTAATGAATTGTAGGAATAGGTTCTTTTGTGATAAGGAAAATAAACACAGGAATAAACTGCAACTTCAGATAACAAGAATACTTCTTACATTAAAAAGCATATTCATTTGGGGATTTATTTAAAATGAATAAGATTGATAAGCAAACACTAAATGGTCTAGGCAGTTATATAAAGTAATTTAAAAAATGGCATAAGGAATTGTTTCAAAAAGTTTAGCCAAGAGAAGGTGCCATTTTACCATACCCAAGTGGGATGCCTTGCTGCTTTGGAACCAGATACGAAATCAAGTATCTTTAGATGGAAACACATATTTTGTTCTCATTTTGACTATATTAAAAACCAGCAGAATAATTACTTTGGCTTTCTATTTAACTTTTGTTCATTTTTCAGGTAGCCGTATATGAATTAAATCTCACAGTCAACATACAAGTTTCTTCTTTATACAATATAATGAAGCGTATTTCAGAAATACATTAGAGAAGGACCCAAGTGTTTGAGAACAATCTGGAAGTTGGTAACTGGGGAATAAACTGATTTACAATCTATGTAAATGATTTGCTTTCTAATTCTATCTGCTCTGACACATTTGATATAGGCACTCGGTGTCTGTTTCTACTGTCCTCATTATCTGAACCTGCACAGTCTAATGAGTAGCTTGGTGAGGCTATAAACAGGAAGATAAGTTGAATGTCCAAACAGTCAAACAACAGCATACCATAAAGGTCAATGTAAAAGTACACTGTTATAATTCATAGAATATATGACGCAATAAAAATATCTTACCTCAGTAGTGTGACAATGATTATAACTAAGAGAAAGCGGCACACTGTTGTTCTGCATGACTGATTGCAATGAGAATGAGAAATAATATTAAGTTTGAACAACTCTGGATCCTTGCAGATGCAGTATTCATAATGCAAATCTGTTCTTTCTGATAAATGTAATATAGGACATTATATCTTCCATTGTAAATGTTCAGAGGAGGAAGAATGCCCCACTTTTTTTAGGCTTTCAGTCTCACAGGAGGTGGTAGAGCCTGTTGAACCTGAATAAATTCCCTATGCAGTCAATGAACAGGCAGACAGCTCTGAGGATATGCATGGGTGAATAAATCAATCCACGTAATTTTAATGCTTTCTCTTTCCACTGAATGTATCTGTTATTTCAGTGTCTTCCGAGAATTCTGCTTGTGTTTGGTGCCTACTTCTTCCTCTTAGAATAGAGAGAATCACAGGAAATATTAAAAGTATACATCCATCTGGGATCTCAGCCGTCCTGGGAGACAGGCACAGAATGGACAAGCACAGCTCCTTTTGTTTTTTTCATAATACTTGTAGAGCGAAAGCATAGACTCACAGAGTAAGTGTCTAGCTTCTAACCTCTGAGGCTGAGAAAGACTCAGTTTAGCTCTCCTATTCCACAGATGAGTATCTTCTTAATTAGATCATTAATATCATAGGTAGAAATATTTATAGTGCACCCTGGGATGATAGGACCAGAGATACTTAGAAGCAGAGAAACAAATAAAAGGCAAATTTTGCCAGAGGATTTACCTGGAGAAGAGGGAGATTTAAAATTCTAAATCCATGCCTGCAATTGTATTTGCTTACTATTCGATGATGATCTTACAGAAAATACATATCTGGTTCAAAAGTTGCAGGCATCTGAAACTGTTGTACTACATCAAGTGCATTTTATGTGCATTAAAGCAACATGCTTTATATGTGGAGATGAGAATTTAACATTAGCCTAATAATAAAATCTGAAATGTCTTACTGGTCCAGTTACAATTACACACTCGTAGTCCAAATTATCCATCTGTTGCAACTATTTCTCTTTAGTAATACAGTTGCAATTATTATGCACAAACCTCCTAATATCCGCCCTTTCCTGTGGTGTTATGCTCACTCTTTCAAGTACACTCAACCTGAGGTCAAGATCGGTCTTCCTCAGATGGGTGATTACACTGAGTCATCAGTACCCTGAGTTTTTTGCTGGAAGAAGGACATTGATGGTGAGGGTTTCTTACCCCTCAGTTTTAGGTCCTCTAGGAGTTACTTTCTGTGTTTTCAAGCAGTCTGCTGTCGACATGTCTTTCTTGTTGGTTCAAGACTTTAATTATACAATGATTACTGTTTTGTTAAAGCTTTATCACATCTGGCATATTTTTAGGGTAAAACCAGATAATTGCACAAAGCTAAGGTACAGCTAAACCCAAGGTAGGTATTTGTTACCTGCTTGTTAGATTAAGGCATTGTGGGACATGGTTTAATGGGCATGGTGGTGTTAGTTGATGGTTGGACCTGATGATCTTACAGGTCTTTTCCAACCCCAGTGATTCTGTGATTCTGTGATCCTGTAATTACTTTGTTGCCTCAAGAACAGAAAATCCAAAAAAGCTTGCCAAGTCCTGTAGTCAGTGCTATAAAACAAAGCTTGTGGCTATGACCAGTAATAGCAACACATGGCCACATGTCGGCAGAAATCTGGGCAGACTCAGATTCCTGTTTGACTGCTTTCTCTGCTGTATCTAAACAGAATAACCAGTGCAATGACAAGAGTCAGAATTTTATGTTTCTATACGGGATTTAGAATGATGTAGCATGATTTAATTGACTTGGTGTCACGTATGTTTTCTAATGCAACTCTACAGTGCCTAGGATATAAAACTGCAAGAACTCACAAGTCTGTAACAATAACTATAATAATATGCTTTAAAATTTATAATTGCCTCTGAATTTATCCATAGTACAGATGAAAACCTATTTCTTAGCTAACACCTCAAGATCACCTCGACTCTCCATTCAAATGCTTTAGGAAATTTCATACTGTGTGCTTTGTTCAGAAATTATGTCTTATCTTGTTTCTACTGCTCTTGGTTTCAACTTTTGCCAAAAATGTATTATTCTTTTGCACTTTTAATTGCAGTTTTCAAATGCTGGAGTCTATTTGGACCTATAGATCTTGAATACCATATGCTTTTTTCATTTTTCTTTTTTTTTTTTTCTTGACAGTACTTGGCCTTTGCTCTTTTCAATTTATTTTAAGTCACTCTTTGTTGCAGTTTTCGGTTTGCAGCTAGCCTACTTTGTCTGGACTGTCTTATTTTCTTTCCAGAGTTTTCATTATACCTGCAACAATTTCTAAAGCTTGACATAATCTAAAAGCTTTTGGAATCCTAATTCATCTGGGGACCTTTTCTGTGATTTTGGTTCTTTGAGTCCAGTCACTGTCACATGTAATCTGCTATAATGGAATCTTCCAAACTACTCTAGCTACATGTGTGTCAAATTAATGTAAGTATTTCTACACCTGAATCTTTGAACTTTGACTTTTCTTAGAAGGTAACGTTATAGCAGAAGCTTCTGTTATTACATCATTAAAGAAAAGCTTTAATATGTTTCCATTCTCCTTAAGTCCAGAATTTCCCTACTGGATTTCCCTAAATCCTTCTTTTAAAATATTTTTCCATAGGATTCTGTAATATTATAGTCAATTTTAGATCTTTTTAGGTCTTTTAGAATTTTTGCTTTCTTCAGTCTTGGTTCTTTTTCTCTCACTATTTGCTTGCTCAAGTCCTTTATTTTCCTTAGCTGTACTTCTTCTATCACATGGTATTTAAGCTCACTGAGTCATCAGAATATCTGAAACAATGTGGTTGTTTGGGTTTTTTATTATTATTATTATAATTATTATTATTATAATAAACATGCTGTAAGGGGAGTTTGAAGCATGACTGTCAGAGCTGACTTTTTTCTCTGAATCTCTCTGGGGAATACTTTCAGTGCAGGAGTCTTATCAATTGATATAGACATCTAAAATAAGTAGTAGTTTCTCTTCATTAATTGTAGAAGTAGTTTAGCTCAGCCAAATGTATATTCAGTCTGTGATTGGTTGGTTGGCATAATCTAATTTTCGCAGCTTTAGAGCAGAATTCTATTTTAGAATTTCTTTTTTTTAAAAAGGAAGCTACATTGTCTACAGTTATTGAAATGTATATACATGTTTATACAAGTTTATATATGTTTATATTTTGTTTATAAAATGTCTTTGCTAAAGTCCTTACCCTCAAACATAGAGGTAAAGAGCAGGTATTGTTTATCTTCCTTATCATATATCTGATCCTAAAACTTCCATTACAGTCATCATCTGAATTCTCATTGAGGCAGAGTTAGACCTCTGTCTAGCTGTCCTCTGGAGTGAATATACAATGCTTTCCCAAGTATAGCTCTAGTTTTCTTCCCTCTCTTTGAAACATGTTCACTATCAGATTTTATGGAAGGTTTTATTTCCCTATAGTGTCCACATACAACACTACCAAAATCCTTAACATTAGCCCATCATGTAAAGCTAATTCATTAGTAGAACTCTTCATCTGATCTTTCTAAGTAATAAGAGAGTGAGATAAAAGAAATAATTAGGTATTTTTTATTATCCATGTATGTAGCAGAAGCTCACTATTCTCTTATTCCTAATGTTAATAATGCAAAGAATTGATGCAACTCATTTTTCTTCAATGAAGTTTGTATTCAAGAGCTCCATTCTTTATATAAATAGTTTTGAAAAGCACAATGATGCTTACAATATAGGTTTCTACTTACTTGATTTTTTAAAATTAAGGAGTCGAGTGAGTAAACAGAGTTGCAATGTATTTGAAAAGAGGACTTGATTTAAATAAAAATCTAGCTATCATTGGTTTTTTACAAGACAATACACAAATTCTGAACACCTCTATTGCCCTTTTATAAAAAGCAAAACATAAAAGCAGGTTGCTTTTTATGTGATGTGGAGAAATATAATTAACTTACCAGTAGGTGCCAAAGGTTCCCCAGAGTAAGTACTTAAATAAAATTAGTTCATTTCTAATGAGGGATCTAAAAGGTGATGCAAGATGTAGAGAAAGTCTGTGTTTGTAAGGTACTGATTTCAGCACAAGTTTAGTTCATGACACTTCAGAGAGATTCAAGTACTGTTTAAGGGAATAATGCTGGAAAATCAATTACAAGAGTAAAAACTAATTAAAAAAAACACTATGGGATTAGATTCTGGTAAAAAAAAAAAACAGGAAAACAAGTCCCTGGCTCTCAGCCACATGCATTAATTACAAAACCATGCTCATACATCGAAAAGTATTGCAGAAAATACGAAATATTTAGAAAACAGGGAAAAAAAAGATCTTACATTATTTTCTAGGAACATTTTGTATCTGACTTTGATGTTGACAGGATTGAGCTACCAGTTAGGAAGCTATGAGATCTTTTAAATGCTTTTTATTCCAAACAACTTTTTGTCTTTCCTGGATGTTTTTTAGTTATTTGAAACAATAAAAAATTAATTGATTTAATCTATTTTGCCATGTTTGAAAAATTGTTGATATAGCTATCTGCCATTTTGCTCCATACTGTTTTCACCCAAAGCAGATATTCATTGTATCACACTGACTTATATTTAAAAATAACATTTTGACTTAAAAAACAAAATGAGGACATAGCAGTTTTAACTACATTTTTCTAACTAGTTATGAACAATCTTTGCCTTTAGGGTTATTTTTCTTAAACTGCATAGCTGAACCCTTTGCTCATGTGTGTTGTTAGGGACAAATAATTTTATTGTCTGTTCAGAGTTTTGTCCAGTTAAATCATCATTGGATTATTCTTTTAACAAGTTCTTCTTCCCTTTTTATTTTAAGATTATTTTTGCAAGGCTATATTACTGAGAAGATAATCAAATTGAGTTACCTTAATATTCACCAGTGGAGATAGTGAAACATAAAGAAAAATTTGGGTTTTTTTTGAATGAACCAGATAGGCACAGGATAGTGAGAAGGAATGCCACTCTCACTCTGATTATCAAGGCACTCCTGGGAAGACAAAAAATTATTGGTAATGTGGGAAAACAGATAAGCAAGAATTATTTCTTTCCTACATTCTTTTTGCTCTTAATATAACCTTGAGATGCCCTCAGATTTTTTTTTAAATAACTAGTTTAAAAATAATAGTGTATAGCAGATTGGTTGTTTTAAGTAGAAAATAATCCTGGTTATATGCAATCATAGTTTTTTTAATGCATCTTGGGTGTATTAAATTACATGATGAGATGATTCATATTTGTTCAAAGCTGAAGAAAGCTTATCTGTGGAAAGGACATCAAAATACATTTATAATGAAAGTAAATTGCTAGTCCTGTAATAAAAATAACAGCAAACATCGAAAAATGTAAGGAGTACCTGATCTATTATAATAGAGGGAAACAGTCAAACACTGGAAGAATTGGAGTTAATCTTTCACCTAGGATAATAAACCAGCAATTTATAGATTAAATCAATGTTATTATTGTTGCTTTATATGAGAGATTTTTCTTTTTTTTTCTTTTTTTAGTGGAATCAAACTAACTTGTGGTCAAGTCAAACTTTATATCCTGGATAAAAAGGACAACCCCCCCAAAACAAAACAAAACAAAACAGAACCAACCAACCTATCTGGAGTGAAATTTTTACAGATGATTTTAAACTTCCCATCTAATGTATAAATATATATAAATATTCTTTTTTTATACTATTTTTGATGGACTGTATCAGTCCTAAGAGTAAACATTTACTAATAAACTGTTAAATAATTTGGTATCTAAGACCAGATAATAATACTTTTCTGCAGTCAAAATAACTCTTACTCTGTTCCTAATTGGATTCTATCAAAGTACCAGCCTATCCATTTGAACACTCTAGTCTGGACATTATGAATATAGTTCAATACATTCAATAAATGAATATATTGAAAATCTGAATTTCACAATAAATTTAATAAAATGTGATTTAATAATTTGCCATAATCATATTTAAATCTGGTCCACATCTAGTCATATCTTGGCACAAAACTCCACTCCTTCACTATCAGGTGGCAATTATTTTTAATTTTTTTTTTTTTTTTAACAAGCTGCCGAAGTACAAGCTTCTGTACTTGACCTTTTTTGGCTTAATGAAACTTTTCCACACTTGATCAATTTTCGTACCTGACTATAATTTTCAAAAGCCAGGAACAAACCAAAAAATCTGCTGAAAATGGGATGTGACTTTTGAATGTATATCAGAATAAACCACACAGGTATTATCGAAATTTTCTCCTTTCCAGGGAGGATAGCTACTTATCCTGTAAGAATTTCTAACAGAGTTTTATTATTACTTTTTTAACAACTGTACTATCAACAATCACGATTTTGTTTAGGTTATGCAAAGACAATTATTGATTTCTTTTAATATTCACCATTGAAAAAATAGGACTTTAAAAACCAAAACAAACAAACAAATAAACAAAACACCACAACAATTCACAGCAAGGGATAAGAGAAAAAGTCAAAATGGGAATCCAGTAGTACACTGATTTTTTTTTTAATACTGAATGCAGATTTTCTGTTGAGAACCAGGAAGCCTGCAGTACAGTGAGACGCTACACAAACAAGTAGGTATGAGCATAAAATATGAATTCGTAACACTACATTTGACTTTATAGATAGTAAGTATTGAAAATAACATACACTTGAATGATGCGTACATACATGTTTGCTTAATGTTTAGATACTAAGCAATAGTCATTAAGAAAAAAAACAACATGAAAGAAGCAGGCAAGATTAGATACTTCACATAGTTTATAAAAGTAGGTTAGAAGTGTGTACTTAGCTACCCAAGAAGGTGATTTTATATTTAAGTGGATTCAGCTGCTGTCTGGAAGAGACTGTTTGACTATAGGGGGAGACAAGGGCTCAACATAGGTTCCCTGGTCAGGTAGCTACTACTAAGTAGGAAGAATTTGGGCATCAAATTTAGAAAATCCTGCAGAGCCCTGTCAAAGACCAGCAAAAAAATCTTACTGACAAGAAAGAAACAGAATCAATAGAATTAATCATAATGAATATTAATGAGAATAAAAGGATAATGTTAGAAAAAAGTCTGGTATATTACAGAATCACAGAATGATAGGGGTTGGGAGGGACCTCTGGAGATCATCTAGTCCAACCCCCCTGCCAGAGCAGGTTCACCTCAAGCAGATTGCACAGGTATGCATCCAGGCCAGTTTTGAATACCTCCAAAGAAGGAGACTCCACAACCTCTCTGGGCAGCTTGTTCCAGTGCTCTGCCACCCTCAAAGCAAAGAAGTTCCTCCTCATGTTTAGATGGAACTTCCTATGACCAAGTTTGTGCCCATTACCTCTCGTCCTGTCACTGGGCACCACTGAAAAAAGACTGGCCCCATCCTCCTGGCACCCACCCCTTAAGTATTTATGAGCATTTATAAGATGCCCCCTCAGTCTTCTCTTCTCCAGATTAAAAAGACCCAAGTCCCTCAGCCTTTCCTCATAAGAAAGATGTTCCAGTCCCCTAACCATCTTCATAGCCCTTTGCTGTACCCTCTCCAGCAGCTCCCCATGCTTCTTGAACCGGGGAGCCCAGAACTGGACACAGTACTCCAGAGGCGGCCTCACCAGGGCAGAGTAGAAGGGGAGGATAACCTCCCTCGACCTCTTCTTGATGCACCCCAGGATGCCATTGGCCTTCTTGGCCCCAAGGGCACATTGCTGGCTCATGTTCATCCTGTTGTCCACCGGGACTCGCAGGTCCCTTTCCACAGAGCTGCTCTCCAGCAGGTCAGCCCCTAACCTGGACTGATGCATGGGGTTATTCCACCCCAGATGCAGTACCCTACACTTCCCTTTGTTGAATTTCATAAGGTTCCTCTCTGCCCAACTCTTCAGCTTGTCCAGGTCACGCTGAATGGCAGCGCAGCCTTCCGGTGCCACTCCTCCCAGTTTTGTGTCATCAGCAAACTTGCTGAGTGCACACTGTATCCCTTCATCCAGGTCATTGATGAATATATTGAACAGGACTGGACCCAGTACTGACCCCTGGGGAACACCACTTGTTACAGACCTCCAACTAGACTCTGTGCCACTAGTTCACAACAGGTTTTTTTTACCTTTTTACTTAGGGTTTGGTTCTTGAGGGTGAACGTTTCAGTAAAACACATCTGCTGTCTAATGTCTGGTCCTGTTCCAGTAAACTCTGGATGCAACAGAACAATATAATACTACTTGACATAAAGCTATGAGAGCTTTTAATTATACACAATTCAAGTAGATTCTCTTCTACTTTTCTTTTTCCTAAGTTCTAGGATGGTAGATTAATTCTCACTTGGCTTTAGTAGAGTATATTTGAAAGCATTTTTTCCCTAAATTTAGTTTGTCTTTTAGACTCAAATAAAGGGACAAAAAATAGTAAGCATATTCATAAAATAAGTTTTAGAAATGTTTTGGGTCAAAGAGAGAGCTTGCTTCTGCGCACACTGAAATAAGGGTCATCACTATTCAGGTTTCTTGGAAAAAAATATTTTTCCAATTTAATTATTTTTTCATTATTTTATGAGAAATTTGCTCTGCTGGAAGTCAATGTTACAAGTGAATAATTATTTGAATCACCAGGTATGATAGCATTAAAGATTTTGAGCCCTATTATTACAAAATTAAAACCAAAACAAAGTATAAAACTGTCTTCTTGTTCAGAATATAGTGATTTTTTTGTATTTAACAAGTTTGGAAAGTCAAAACAAGAAAAATGTGTGATAAAATGACTGAGAGTGCTTTTAAGGGGGCAAGAGGCAATAGGAGAAAAAAAGCTTAATTTATAGAGAATATATCCTTTCTTGTTTAAAGTCTCTTTCTATAACATATAAACTGCAGCTATTTAAATTTCTTTAGACATTAACTTCTAGTACTGAGATAAAGCAGAAGAGCAGGATTATTAACATCTTATTGTCCTGACTGATTTTAAACTATCTCCTACAGTTTCTTTCACATTCTTTTGTGTTTAAATGCAGCAACATCTACTCTCCATTTTTTCAGCTAGGAACTGCCTTAGGAGTTACTATAGTAGTACATTCATAGTAGTATATTCATATCCAGCCTGACTGTCATTAAGGAAGCACTACTACCTTGCATTAACCCAATGAAAACTAAGTGCATAAAGAGAAAGTAGTAATGAATCCCATGCAGCTATTTAAAGGACAGCTCCAGCAAATATATACCTAACAGGAATATAAAATCTACTTTCTACCGGAGGGGAAAATTCTTTTCTCTTGAATATAGAAGATAAAATCTAGAACCACAGTCTAGCACTAGCTCTTTGCAGTATCCATCCAAAATCCCAACTAGTTAATGCAGAGTATCCAGTTTATAATCTTATCTATACACAATAATGAAAAAGATATTTAGGCTCCCAAAAATGGGAAAATAAAAGGTTAGGACCAGACCACTTCAGTCCTGCTGGATGGAGCTTTGCAGATTCCAGTCCTTCATTTCCTGGCCTTGGGTGAGAATCTACAGTCCTGTGCTAGGGACACAGTTCCTTCCATGGAGAGTGGCTGCAATCACAGAATCACAGAATCACTATGGTTGGAAAAGACCTGTAAGATCATCAAGTCCAACCTGAAAAAAAAAAAACAAACCAAAAAAACAAAAAAAAAACCAAAAAAACCCAAACAACCCACGCAAGCCAACCACCACATAGGAACAAGCTTACAACTGCTTGTGAAGAAAATTATTCTGTTCCATATGACCAATTTTTTTTTATTGAATCCTTTGTTTTTTATATCTTCTGGAGTTACGAATTTAGCTTTCTAAGCTTATCTTCTGAATGTTTTTCTTATCACACCCTAAGGTCAGAAATGGAACAGTTGGTCTGTGAAAAACATTTCCCCACTCCACTGACTGTCTTCCTGAGTTTCTCCTGGTATGCGGTGGCTGTGCACTTTCAGCTTCATAAAAGTAAAGGTTGTTGATACATTGGATGAAGTTTTATGTTCCAGGATACTTATTAGTAGTATCTATTGATTCTGACAGATCTGTTCTAGAAATGGAGGTAATTGCAATGATTATGGAGATCTATCGGCAGGCTTTGAGTTTAGTGTATATTCAGAATATTCTATTCAGAGTTTATCTGGTTTGCAGAGAACTTTGATAATGAGTTTGGTGAGACTTGGGAATCATGAAGGCTAGCAATGAGAGTTCTAGGAAAGCTTCTTTCAGGTTAAAATCTTTCAGTGCATATTATTACTAGTGGTCAGTGGCGCCCTATATAGTCCTCAGTGTAGTATGGTATATTACAAATTACACCATAATGTTTTAAGTTTTACTACTACTACTATATTATTATTAATAATATTATTAATTTTAATTATTATTATTAATGTATTTTCTCTGTACCAATTTTTAGGTGATTCATGCAAACATGTAATCACATTGGTGGAAACCATCCACATGTGGGCAGGGGGGAGATGGGACAAAAAGTAAAACCCAAAACCAAAAAACAACCAGAATAACCAAAACAGTTCATAGATCAGGAAGCCACTTCAGATAATTATGCCAAGGGTGGATCTCCCTAAGCTTGATATATGAGGAATTATAAGCCTGCAGATGTTAGTGTTCCACTCCCCTCCAAAGGTTATCTTACCTGCTGTCTTCTTTTGCATAAAATTAATTGCCCAGAATCCTTTCCTGAATATTGATTCAATTTCATTAGAAAATGCAAAAGGTCACTAAAAAACCCAGCAGTGTTATTGCGAGTGCATACAAGAATCCAGTGCTCAAAGCAACAAGTTGTCTTTGGAATCATTCCCTTTCCTTACCTGATAAAGTTTCAAACCTCTTCTTCCTACAACAGTTTTTGTGACAAAGCTCAGAGGCAGAGTCTCCTCACTCTCAAGTATCACTGTGTTCATTAACTAGTGAGCTCTCTGACCCTTCTCCTTGTTCTCTTTAGCCTGAGAATTTCCAATTATTTTATATAAAGAAGTACAGCTTCAACAGGCATTCTGAAGGTATTATTTCTTCGTGGGATAGCCAATAAACTTCATATAGACAATTCTGTAGAAGACGGGCTGAATCCTGAGAAGGAACTTGCATCTCTTACTCCCTTCTTAATGACAGAAGTAGAAGGAAGATAAATGACGAAAGAATGTCCATTGTCTGGTCTACAAGAAAGTGAGCTTTCTCTCTGAACTTTGTTTATAACCTCTTCAAATGGTTTTTTCTGAAAAATGCCTGTCAGTTTGAGTAGCTCATGTGATATGGCTGAAGTAAAAAACAATTTTATTAAGTCTGATTGGACTGAATCATGAACTAGTGTTGAGCTGTTCTGCCCTTTCATGACTTATGCATCCATAGAAACTTTAAGCACTTGAAAAATTTTGGTGCTGAAAAGCATATTCAGACTTCCAAAAATTTGAAGATTATGTTTTTGCTGATCCAGAGGTTTTGGAATATTAGTTTCAGACTTGGGTGGTTTTCTTATTAAAGTGGGTTTTTTTAATGGTTTAGATGTATAACTATTTTTAAATCATGGGAACATAGAATAATTCATTTTGGGAGGGACCTCTGGAAAGCCATCTCATGTAACTCTTTGATCAAAGTGTGGTTACCTTCAAAATTAGATCATGTTGCTTACATCCTTGTCCAGTACACTTCTATATATACAGACTGATAGACATTTGACAGCCTCTCTGGAAATTGTTCCAATACTGGACCATGGTCATTGTGTTGTTTCTTTTTCTTTATATCCAATTCATAAGACAGGATCATAGGATCCTAGGGTAATGCAGCAGATCATTTAGGCCAACCCCTCTTTGAAAACAGGCTCAAGTATAAAGTCAAACCAGGCTGATAAAGATGTTTTCTAAAATTCTTTTTTATACCTCCAAGGACAGAGACTCTTAAGCTTCTTTCATGTGCCCAGAAATATGTACCAGAGGACTTGCTTGATGATTTTCCCAAAATGTGAAGTGAGGCTGACTGACCTGTAGTTCTCCGGACCATTCTTTTGGACTGTTTTGAAGATGAATGTAACACTTGCCTTTTCTCCTGCCATCAAGGATCTTCACCAGCCTATATGACCCATGATTCCTGTTTGTCACATATTGTACTAATTGCCTCTTGGACTTTGGCGTGCCCTTCTCCAAAAAAGTCTGTAATTTCTACAACTTTCCCATAGACATCTGAAGATAGCAATTAGATCCCTATCTCTAGACTTTAGTGCTTTACTAAGTAAGTATTGAAAGTGCCTAATTGTAAAGCCTTGTAACCATAAATAGCCCTTTAAAATTATGTTTTTCTCCTTTGGTTAAAAAGAGAATAAGAGGAGGTTATAATCATATTTTAGTTATCTCACCTAAGTACCTTTAGTATGGAAAGATTTCTTGTATTTTGGCCTTAGCTAGACTCATCAGACCAGACCTTCATCTGCTTTAATGCGATTTTCTTCATTAAAGCAAATGTTAGCTTAGACCAACTTAGGAAGAAATGAAAGAGGATAATAAAATTGACACTTGTCTTATTAAAAGAGTACAGTATAAAGAGCCCTTGCCCTCAATATGTATACCAAACTAATCAAATATCTGTTTTCAGAAGCTTACTCTATAATTTAAAAAGAGTAGTATCTCTCAGACACCTTAGAATAGTTATCTTATTTCCCTGCAGTGTTGTATCTCGTGCTTCAGAGCAAGACCAATAAATAAATGACAGTAACTCAACTAAAGTTTATGTCAGACCATTTCTGGAAACATCTTTTTGACCTTAGCTTTGGTTCATCTTACCCAATGAAGCATGAAAATTAATGGACCTTTCAAAAATTTTCTGTTGTAAGAAGCACTAAATGAAAACAGGAAAATGCAAGATGAGTATATATTTTGTTCAGAAAGCTGTGAGAAAGAAGGAATTTAGATATCAACTAATTAGCAGTGTGAGACAGTTACCTCTGTAATGGACATGATGAGATAAATTGTCTGGGTTAATGGAAGAGAAAAAGCAACATTACTCCCATTGTAGTCTATGATTTTTGTTGTGGAAACAGAAGTGATGGTGGACTGTTACTTAAAAGGTTAAATAAAAGCAGAGTCTGAAAAGTCTATTAAGTCTATTATTTTTTTTTTTTTTCTTTCGGCAAAGCCACTGAGGCGAAGGGCTCTGGAGCGGAGGATCGTGACCAGGGACCCTTCCTAAGGCAGCAAACCGCGAAGGCGAAAGCGCGGGGAGAGAGAGGGAGCCGTCAGCGCGAGCTCCTGAGGAGCAGCAGCTCTGACTCGGTGTGGGTGGGGACCAGAGTGGCGGCGGCCTGAGCCCCTCGTGTACAAGAGCAGCCCCCGGGGAGTGCGAGCGACCCCAAGCGCGTCAGTTGGCGTGGCTCGTCAGTTCGTGCAAGCAGGGCACAGTCCTCCCTTCCTGGCTCTAGAGGCTCTCTCGACAAGTCGTCATCGCCCTCCCAGAAGAGGCCCAGCTACGGTATCCCCTCGGCTGAAAGCCATTGCCAGAAGCAATGTGGCAACCCAGACAGAGCTCCCGCTCAAGCATGCGGCTGTCCAGGCCTCTGGCTGCCAGGAGTGCCTGAGCCTGTCGCTCGTGCTGGAGGCCAGGGGAGACAACACCTGTGTGTCGTGGGACCATGTGAACGATCTGCTCAGTCTGGTGGCAGAGCTGAAGGAGGAAGTGGAGAGGCTGAGGAGTGTCAGGGAGCACAAGAGGGAGATAGACTGGTGGAGCCATGCCCTACCGTCCCTGAGGCAAAGGCAGAGGACGGAGGCTCCACAAGAAACAGAGGACCCCTTACCCTCTTGCTGCCGGGCAGAAGGAGGGGACCTAAGAGATGAAGGAGAATGGAAACAGGTCCCTGCTCAGGGCAGCAGGCGAATCCCCTCCCGGCCTCCCTCACCTTCCCAGCTGCCCCTACGTAACAGATACGGGGCTCTGGAACTTGAGGGCCAGGATAACGAGGATATGGATTAAAGTCCTTCCAGGGGGTTGCCTAGGGCAAGACAGTCTACCCCACGCATCACAACCACCTCTACTAAGGCAAAAAGGAGGGTAATTGTCATAGGCGATTCCCTCCTGAGGGGAACAGAGGGCCCAATATGCCAACCAGACCCAACCCACAGGGAAGTCTGCTGCCTTCCTGGGGCCCGGGTGAGAGAGGTCACTAGGAAACTCCCTGGTCTGGTACAGCCCACTGATTACTACTGGCTGTTGGTTTTACAGTTTGGCAGTGATGAGGTGGCACAAAGTAGCCTAAAAATGATCAAGAGGGACTTCAGAGCACTGGGGAGACTGATTGAGGGATCGGGAGCACAGGTAGTGTTTTCCTCAATCCCTTCAGTGGCGGGGAGGAACACTGAAAGTAACAGGAAAGCGAAGCTGGTTAACACGTGGCTGAGAAGCTGGTGCTGTCGGGTGAATTTTGGTTTTTTTGACCATGGGGCAGTCTACAAGGCACTGCGCCTGCTGGCTGCAGATGGAGTTCAACTATCGTCAAGGGGGAAAAGGATTCTTGTTCATGAGTTGGAGAGCCTCATCAAAAGGGCTTTAAACTACATTTGAAGGGGGAAGGGGATGAAACCAGGCTGCCTAGAGATGAGCCTAGGGGTGGCGTGCCGATGTTGGGGGCGAAATTGATAGCCCAACTCAAGTGCCTCTACACCAATGCACGCAGCACGGGCAGCAAACAGGAGGATCTGGAAGCCATTGTGCAGCAGGACAGCTATGACGTAGTCACCATCACAGAAACATGGTGGGACAACTCGCATGACTGGAGTGCTGCAATGGATGGCTATAAGCTCTTCAGGAGGGATAGGCAAGGAAGGAGAGGCGGTGGGGTGGCTCTGTACGTTGGGCAGTGTTTTGATTGTATAGAGCTCAATGATTGTGATGACAAGGTCGAATGCTTGGGTAAGGGTAAGGGTAAGGACGAGAGGGAAAGCAAACAAGGCAGATATCCTGCTGGGTGTCTGTTATAGACCACCCAAACAGGATGAAGAAGCTGATGAAGCGTTCTACAAGCGACTGGCAGAAGTCTCACAGTCACAAGCCCTTGTTCTTTTGGGGGACTTCAACTTACCGGACGTCTGCTGGAAGTATAACACAGCCGAGAGGAAACAGTCCCAGAGGTTCCTGAAGTGTGTGGAAGATAACTTCCTGACACAGCTGGTAAGCGAGCCTACCAGGGGAGGTGCCCTGCTTGACCTGCTGTTTACAAACAGAGAGGGTCTGGTGGGAGAAGTGAAGGTCGGAGGCCATCTTGGGCTTAGCGACCATGAAATGATAGAATTCTCAATTCTTGGTGAAGTAAGGAGGGGGTCAGCAAAACCACTACAATGGACTTCCGGATGGCAGACTTCAGCCTGTTCAGGACACTGGTGGAGAGGGTCCTTTGGGAGATGGTCCTGAATGGCAAAGGGGTCCAGGAAGGCTGGACCTTCCTCAAGAAGGAAGTCTTAAAGGTGCAGGAGCAGGCAGTCCCCATGTACTGTAAGAAGAGCAGAGGGGGAAGACAACCGGCCTGGCTGAACAGGGAACTTTTGCTGGGACTTAGGAAAAAAAGGAGAGCTTATCACTTTTGGAAGAAGGGGCAGGCAACTGAAGAAGGGTAGAAGTATCTCGTTAGGTAGTGCAGAGAGGGAATTAGAAAGGCAAAAGCCCAGCTAGAGCTCAATCTGGCCACAGTCGTAAGGGATAACAAAAAATGTTTCTATAAGTACATTAACAACAAAAAGAGAACCGAGGAGAATCTCCATCCTTTACTGGATGCAGGGAGGGAACATTGTCACCAAGGATGAGGAGAAGGCTGAGGTACTTAATGCCTTCTTTGCCACAGACTTTACTAGCCACACCAGGTATCCTCAGGGTATTCAGCTCCCTGAGCTGGAAGACAAGGATGGAGAGCAAAATAAACTCCCCACGATCCAGGAGGAAGCATTTAATGACCTGCTATGCCACCTGGACACTCACAACTCCATGGGGTCTGATGGCATCCACCCAAGGGTGCTGAGGGACCTGGTGGAGGAGCTTGCCAAGCCACTCTCCATCATTTATCAACAGTCCTGGTTAACAGGGGAGGTCCCGGATGACTGGAGTCTTGCCAACGTGACGCCCATCTGCAAGAAGGGCCAGAAGGAGAATCCAGGGAACTACAGGCCTGTCAGCCTGACCTCGGTGCTGGGGAAGATTATGGAAAGGTTCATCTTGAGGGCACTCACAGGGCACGTGCAGGATAACCAAGGGATCAGGCCCAGCCAGCATGGGTTCATGAAAGGCAGGTCCTGCTTGACCAACCTGATCTGCTTCTATGACCAGGTGACCCACCTAGTGGATGAGGGAAAGGCTGTCGATGTTGCCTACCTGGACTTCAGTAAAGCCTTTGACACTGTCTCCCATAGTATTCTCCTTGTGGCTTAGACAGGTGCACTCTTTGCTGGGTAAAAACTGGCTGGACGGTCGAGCCCAGAGAGTTGTGGTGAATGGAGTCAAATCCAGTTGGCGGCCAGTCACAAGCGGAGTCCCACAGGGCTCAGTTTTGGGGCCAGTCTTGTTTAATGTATTTATCGATGATCTGGATGAGGGGATTGAGTGCTCCCTCAGCAAGTTTGCAGATGACACCAAGTTGGGTGGGAGTGTTGATCTGCTCGAGGGTAGGAAGTCTCTGCAGAGGGATCTGGACAGGCTGGATCAATAGGCCGAGGCCAATTGTCTGTGGTTCAACAAGGTCAAGTGCCGGGTCCTGAACTTTAGTCAAAACAACCCCAGGCAACGCTACAGGCTTAGGGATGAGTGGCTGGAAAGCGGCCCTGCAGAAAAGGACGTGGGGGTGTTGGTTGACAGCCGGCTGAATATGAGCCAGCAGTGTGCCCAGGAGGCCAAGAAGGCCAAGGGCATCCTGGCCTGTATCAGAAATAGTGTGGCCAGCAGGAGGAGGGAAGTGATCCCACACCTCGAATACTGTGTTCAGTTTTGGCCCCCTCACTACAAGAAGCACATTGAGTTTCTGGAGTGTGTCCAGAGAAGAATGATGAAGCTGGTGAAGGGTCTGGAGCACAAGTCTTCTGAGGAGTGGCTGAGGGAACTGGGGTCTTTTAGCCTGGAGAAGAGGAGGCTGAGGGGAGACCTTATTGCTCTCTACGATTACATGTAAGGTGGTTGCGGAGAGGTGGGTGCTGGTCTCTTCTTCCAAGTGACTAGTGACAGGACAAGAGGACATGGCCTCAGGTTGTGCCAGAGGAGGTTTATATTGAATATTAGGAAAAATTTCTTTAATGAGTGGTGAAGCCCTGGAACAATCTGCCCAGGGAAGTGATGGAGTCACCCTCCCTGTAGGTGTTCAAGGAACGTGTGGATGTGGCATTGTGGGACATGCTTTAATGGGCATGGTGGTGTTGGATTGATGGTTGTACTTCATGATCTTACAGGTCTTTTCCAACCTTAGTGATTCTGTGATACTGTGATTCTGAGAAAATACAGAATATTCTATACATGGTAGTGAACATTGTTTCCCCCTGCTGATACAGAAAATGTAATGTAAAGTTATTCTGGATATTTTTCAAGTTAACATCTTAATTTTAGAAAAGTGCTTGTCTGTCTTTTTTTCTTTTTTTGTTCATTTTTTTCCCGAACTATAGCTTCTATTTCGATTTTCTATTTCTATTTCGAGATGCAAATGATCCTTGTTCCTAATGACGTTAGAATGAGATTGCCACCATCTATCAACTGAGTGGTGTGGACCCATGTGGCCATATTAAACCTTTTTCCTTCACAGAGATAAAGATAAGTATGATATATCAACTAACACATTTTAAACTCTGACCCATTTATCTTTTCTAGCCATGACTTCAATCAAGGAAGCAAAAGAAATATTCTTATTACCTTACTCAGTAAAGAGGGTATAGAGACAAAATGGGTTCACTTACCCAGCTTACAAAGTTGACAAGATGAGACATGAGCTCTATGAGCTTGTCTATCTCATCCATTTCTCAGAATTTTAGAATCATAGAATGTCCTGAGTTGGAAGGGATCCAGGAGGACCATTAAGTCCAATTCCTGACTCCACAACCTAAAAGTTAAACCACATATCTTTTAGGGCAACCTAAAAGTTAAACCACATATCTAAGAGCATTGTCCAAACACTTCTTGAACATTGATAGGGCTGGGGCCATGACCAGTTCCATGGGGAGTTGGTTCCAGTGCTTGACCACACCCTCCATGAAGAACTTTTTCCTAATACACAATCTGAACTTCCCCTGACCCAGCTTTAAGCCATTCCCTCATGTCCTGTCACTGGACACCAGAGAGATCAGCATCTCCCTCTCTGCTCCCCCTCACGAGGAATTTGTAAACAGTAATGAGGTCACACACACACACTCCCCCCGCCAGTGTCCTCTAAGCTGAAGAAACCTTGTATCCTCGGCCGCTCCTCATAAGTCATGCCTTCTAGTCCTTTCACCATCTTTGTTGGAGGTGGTCATGATGCAGGTGATAGGCTAGCCTGACCTTGGTGACTCCTTTAGCATAGATGAGTGTCCTTGTCCTTGCAATTCCAGAGTCTTATATCTGTTGTGTAAGGACACCTGGGAAGAAAAAGTAGACAAGGAGGAGCCTCTCCTGCTGCCCCAAGCAGAGATTTGTTTCCATTCAAGTCTATCCCTCAAGTTCCTATTCTGAATTCATTAAGTGGGAAAATTTTGTGTGTAACCGTAACTCTTTTCTACAATATATGAATAGACACTATTTTTTGCATGGGTATAAAACTAAACATGCTAAAATCACAAAAGGTTTATCATTAAATAAAATTATTTATTCTGGTGTTTAACATTCTACTGTATGGTTGGAAATAAACTAATATGATGTATATTTATTTTTAATATCTTGTATAGCACATGTATATTAATAGCTATTAATAGGCTCAGAGAATTCAAAGACTTTTTTTTTCACCAAACCTATAAAGAAATACTGCTATTGATGCCATAACAATTCAGAAGTTTCTCTCCCTTTAGCTTTATGGATTTTTTTATTTTTCTGCAATTCTCTTGCCAATTCCATATGCTTTTTGGTTTTGCTTCTAAAAGCTGGAATACAAATACAAGGTCATCTTCCTTCCAGGCAACACCATTTCAGACTAAGTAAGGAAACATGGTAGTTAAAACTTCCTTGGAGAAACATAAAACATCAGAAGATGTTTTAAGATGTGGCCAGTATTATACTGTAAAAGGTAATGAAATTGATAAAGTTGACAAGATTTGGCTGCATAGACCTCAGCTCAGTTTCATCTGAAATTCCGAGTATGTATAGAAGTCAATCCTTGTTTTGGTAATCAGCTAAGGTCCCTGTTCCACACAAAATCTCCTTGCATTCAATTGCTGTGGCTTCATTTTTACCATCAGCTGCTATGTGAAAGACTTTCCTTTAGCTCAACTTTGTTTCCAAATGACTACATGAAAGATTCCCTTCGATGTATTGTTGGTAAGGGAAATTATTCCTTTTTAAACTCTACATTCAAAAGACAATTGTAAATTGACAAACTCTAAATTTGGTTGTTAGATGCTTGCACATTTCTTTTGTAAAAAAGCAACAGAACACAAGACATGTAAATGCTTGCCTACCTCATAGTATTTAAAATGGTGTTTACAGATTTTCATCTTCTAGTGTCTGTTCAATGCATTTTAATCATTTGAGAAAATAATACTGGTAAAACTATTTCTGTGGTTATTCATGTGCAATATGAGTACTCTGTTTCTTCTTTTTTTTCTGCACAAGAAGGGCAATATAATAATGTATTTTATGCAGCTTTTCAGTTAGTTTTCCCTCTTCCGTTTTCCCTCTTCCCTTTTCCATTCCCTCATTTATGCCATTTGTCAGTTATTTGAATTACATCATTGGCATCATTCAATGCTTGTGAAGAAGTGTTATTTTCAAGGGGCATGTCTGCAAGAACAGGACCCATGTATTTTCCAAATCAAAACAAATACTTTTCTTTTTTTCACTATCTGAAGTCTGTGGTTATATAATTCTTCATCTTCTCAACAGAAAGAGGAAGCCAGAATTCATTTGAGATTGAGTCAGGTTACATAAATCTCAAATGTCGCCACACTAGGTCTCCTTTGTTTTTCTTTTTTTTTTTTTTTCTTAGCTTGAAAATGGCACATTTGTACCATTTTTGCAGTACATATGACTATATTAAGCAGAAAGTGACAAGACTGGACTCACCTAGTCAGTGTTTTCAGTCTTCACTCCATTAACACCTTGAGGAAAAAAACCCACAAAAGGTACATTTTGGTATAATTCAGCCACTACAAAGTTTAATGTTAAAACATAGATGAAAAATAAAGAGGAATTTCAAAAAGGTTCAGTAAAGTAGAACCTAGTATTTGTCCTTAAAATAAATGTTGAATGCAATAATGTATTTTCCATAATCTTATTCTGGCAGAAGTCTACCTACAATGTATTAGAATCTGATATCTTAAACTTAGCTGACATCATGAGTGTTAAAACATTCAGTCTGTTTTCTTTCTGTATGGTGTTACAAAAAAAAAAAAAAGAGAGTTAAGATGGAAAAGACAATAAAAAATATAAATGGAATGTGACTCAGGCAGAATATTTTCTGTATAGATTTATAGCCTAAACATGTATAATTACAGCACAGCATCTGTAGGCTTCCATTAGAGTTAAGTGAGATTTACTAGCATGGAAAGGTTTTCTTCTGCAAATTGCTGCAGCAAGAGGACTTTGTTTTGTCACTTACTTCCCACTGAAAAAGGTGTATAAACACTGATTGCTCTGCCTTTGATCTCTTAAACACATTAGAAAAAAGTTTCAAAAAAAAGCAGGCTTTCGGGGTTCTTTGCAGTTACAGTTCTGGGAAATGTAGGTCACACAACAGAAATGTTAATTAGACAGGGGACTACAAAAACATTTTGAGCTCTTTAACTCTTGTTATAGCCATCTATTATACAAGGAACAAGTTGGTTTTAATATTTGTTGAATTAGAAATATTGCAGCAAGCTAACCTTGGGCCCTCATTTCCATAATTGGCTCTTGCATGCTGTGTATTATTTGACATATTCATTTGATTACTTTTATTTTTTTTTTTAATTCTAAAGCAGCATCTAACATAACCTGCATATTAACATCTCATTTCTTATCATGCCTTTCTTCAAGTCATCAGGTTATCGTGAAAATTACCCTTTTCATATCCAAGATTTCACTGAGGGATGTAGTCCCTAAAGTTATTTAAAGGGAGAAAAAAAAAAGAGACATCAAGTTTTAGGTGTTTTTTCTTGTCCTTGAAAAATAGGAAAGACACTTCTATTAGTTTTTAATAAGTTAATATTTTACTGCTTACCTTGCTGCTATAGACAAAAAAGTTACGATTTTGTGAAACCACTTACTTTCAAGGGAGAGCTAGTATGAGTGTATCTTTGAACTGATACTACACAGGGCAGAATTTCTGTTCTCTTCCATTAGCAAGTTACTTCAGTCAATAGATCCAAGCAAGTAGCTCTGTGTGCTTATGGCCTTCAAGTCAAAACCAAAAAAATTCAAGGGCCAATATTGCTTTAGGTTACCACATGACCATTTCTTGGTATTTCTTAAATGCCTAGTTGACCTCTCAGTCAAAATGATACTTTGATGAAGCGATACTGTGTTCTGGACTGTGAAAGTGTTTGATTGACTCCAGCATGTAGAGAAAACAGATTATCCTATCTATGTTTCAAATCATCATAGAGGAAAATATGATGGAATTTCATATCCAGTTGCAACTATTTCTATGTTTTGACACACTGATTTATTGGCTGTGTTCACTTGTTCTAATAGATACCTGTGTTTTTCAGCAATGTAGTAATGAACATTATAAAAAAGGCAAGAGGGTTTTTCTATTAAATTGATCTGAGTATGTTATGTTTAATTTTTCTGGTTATTCAAAAATATATACTAAGTGTGATTATGTCAGGAGTGGCCATTTATATGACTATAGCTAGATGAGAATGAAGTGATTAGAATGGCTTGAAATTTGGAATGGGATTGAGGCTGGGGTCCATGCTGAAAAAGGAGAGGGGGGAAAAAAAAAACCAAAAAAGCATCAGGAAAAGAAGATATAGGAAACAGAAGAAAAACAGATATACGTTCAGACTGAAAGACATGTTTGTCCTAATTTATATTGAGGCCTAGGACAGCATTTAGAGCAAGTTCAGGAATATATGAAGTTTCATTTCAACACAATTCTTGTGACCTGGTTAACAACCTCTCATAGATTTTTCAAGTTTCAGCCAAGCCATCATCCCCCTAATCCTGAATTTCTTTGTGGAAGCTCTTAAATAGTATACAGAATATATAATGACTTTGAGAAGAAAAATTACCTCCGAAGGGTAGACAACTCACTTTGGTTGATGAAATAAATGTCCCTTCTAGGCTGAGCTGAATCATTCTTCAAACTCATTCTCAATAGAAATTTTCTTCTATTGACTTTCATAAAAAAAATAACAGCTATTATATGTGTAGACCTCTCAGTCTTGACATAGGTGCTCTCTTGATATACGTGTTCTCATATGTCATTTTGCATGTTCTATGAATGTTCTTTGCATGTTCTATATTTAGACATTTCCATTTAGGTTTCTAAAATATGAAGATGAATCCTCCACATCAAGACAGATCACAGAATCACAGATTCACTGAACGGGTGAGGTGGAAGGGACCTGTGGAGGTCATCTGGTCCAAACTCCTTGCTCAAGAAGGGATGCCTAAAGCCAGTTGCCCAGGGACATTAATATCTCTAAAGGAGGGAGATTCCACAAATTCCCTGAGCAACCTGTGTCAGGACTTTGTCACCCTCACATTAAAAATGTGTTTCCTGATGTTCAGATGGAATCTCCTGTTTTTCAGTTTGTGCCCATTGCCTCCGGTGCTCTCGCTGGGCACCACTGAAAAGAGTCTGGCTCCCTCCTCTTTGCACCCTCTCTTCAGTTATTTGTATACGTTGATAAGATCCCCCTGACCCTTCTCTAGGCTAAACAGTCCCAGCTCTCTCAACCATTCCTCATATGAGAGGTGCTCCAGTCCCTTCATCATCCATGTGGCCCTTCGTTGGAATCTGTGCAGTATGTCCATGTCTCTCTTGTAGTGAGGAGCCCAGAACTGGACACGGAACTCCAGGTATGACATCACCAGCGCTGAATAAAGGGAAAGGATCACATCCCTCAACCTGCTGGCAATACTTTGCCTAATGCAGCCGGGGATAGCATTTGCCTTTTTTGCAGCAAGAGCACTTTGTTAGCACCTTCAGGTTCTTTACTATAAAGCTGCTTTCCAGCTGGGTGTCTCCCAGCATATATTGGTGCATGAGGCTATTCTTCCCCAGGTGCAGGACTTTGCACTTCCCCTTGTTGAAATTCATGAGGTTCCCATCAGCCCATTTCTCCAGACTGTTGAGGTCCTTCTGGATGGCAGTATGACCTTCTGACATATCAGTCACTCCTCCCAATTTTGTGTCATCAGCACACTTGCTGAGGGTACACTCAGTCCCATCATCCAGATTATGAATGAAGATGCTGAACGGGACCGGACCCAGTGTTGTTCCCTAGGGTACACCACTAGTCACTGGCCTCCAACTAGACTTTGCGCTGCTGATCACCACCATCCGGGCCTGGCCATTCGGCCAGTTTCTAGTCCATCTTACTGTCTGCTCATCCAGGTGATACTTCAAAAGCTTCTCCGTGAGGATCTTATGGGAGACAGTGTCAAAGGCCTTACTGAAGCCTAGGTGGACAATATCCACTGCTCAGCCTTCATCTATCAGGACAGTAATTTAATCATAGTAGTTTAACAGATAGTCAAGCATGACTTCCCCTTGCTGAAGCCATGCTGATTACTTCTCATGATTTTCTTGTCTTTCATGTGCCTGGAAATGGTTTCCAAGATTAGCTGCTCCATCACATTCCCAGGGATCAAGGTGAGCCCGACTAGCTTGTAATTCCCTTAGTCCTCTTTCTTACCCTTCGTGAAGATAGGAGTAACATTTGCCTTCCTCCAGTCTTCAGATTATCGAGAATGGCCTCATAGTGACATCTGCCAGCTCCCTCAGCACTTGTGGGCCCATCCCATCAGGCACCATGGACTTATGCATGTCCAGTTTGCTTATCTATTCCCTGACCTGATCCTCTTCCACCAAGGGTACATCTTCCTTGCTTCAGCCTTTCCCCCTGGTCTCTGGGACCTGGGATTCGTGAAGGCTGGTCTTGCAAGTAATGATTGAGGCAAAGAAGGCATTCAGCATTTCCATCTTTTCCACGTCTTGTGTAACCAGCTCCCCTGTCTCATTGAGCAATGGGCCCACATTTTCCCTAGTCTTCCTTTTGTAGCCTATGTACTTACATAAGCCCTTCTTGTTGTCTGTCACATCTCTGGCTAGATTCAATTCCATTTGGGCTTTAGCTTTCCTAACTCCATCCCTACATTCTTGGATAATGTTTCAGTATTTCTCTCAGGTTGCCCATCCTTGCTTCCACCCTCTATATGCTTTCTTTTTTGGAGTTTCTCCAGGAACATCTTGTTCATTCACACAGGCCTGCTTGCATTCTTGCCTGACTTTGTATTCATTGGGATGGAGCTCTCTTGAGCTTGGAGGAGGTGATCCTTGAATATTAACCAGCTTTCTTGGTCTCCTTTTCCCTCCAGGGCCTTATCCTATGGGATGATTCCAAGCAGATCATTAAAAAAGCTGAAGTCTGCTCTCCTGAAGTCCAGGGTTTTGACCATGCTTTTCATCATCCTCCCTGTCCTTGGGATCCTGAAGTCCACCATATTATGGTCACTGTAACCAAGGCTGCCTTTAATCTTCACATTCCCAACAAGACCCTCCTTGTTGGTGACTATGAGGTTGTCTCCTCATTGACTCCTCTACAATCTGAAGGAGGAAGTTATCATCAGTGCACTCCAGGAACCTCCAGGATTGCTTATGTCCTGCTGTATTGATCTTTTGATTTGAGTATCAGCTTACATTTTTTTAACAATATCACTAGACACAATGTACTTAGATGTTCTTCATCTATCCATATGCACCCTGTGACAGCCTGAAGGGCACGTCATTCATCCCAGTAGCATTCCTAAAAGGACACTACAGAAATACTTGTTCTCTAGCATGCAAACAATGTTGTTTTCATGTTTATTGTACCTTTTTTACAAAGACCATCACTAACAACAAAAACCTAGCATCCAGCGTTTCAGATCAGACTAGGAACATTTTATCTCCCTTCTGCCATGACACTGTCAAAATTTGTATGACATGTTGTACTCACTGCTGGAAAATGAAATCTGTTGTTTTCATAGAAAAAGCAAATAATACTGACAATTTGTACTCTTTGCAGTAATGAAACATTCTCTCTTACAATGTAAAAGATTGTGCTGGTTTTGGCTGGGATAGTTAATTTTCTTCATAGTAGCTAGTATGGGGCTATGTTTGGATTTGTGCTGAAAACAGTGTTGACAATACAGGGATGCTTTAGTTATTGCTGAGCAGTGCTTACACAGAGTCAAGGGCTTTTCTGTTTCTCACACTGCCCCACCAATGAGTAGGCTAGGAGTGCAGAAGAAGTTGGGAGGGCACACAGCTGGGACAGCTGTCCCCAACTGACCAAAGGGATATTCCATACCGTATAACATCATGCTCAGCAATAAAGAAAACTGGGGGAAGAAGAAGGAAGTGGGGGACATTCGGAGTTGTGGCATTTGTCTTCCCAAGTAACCATTGCGTGTGATGGAGCCCTGCTTTCCTGAACATGGCTGAACACCCACCTGCTGATGGGAATTAGTGAATGAATTCCTTGTTTTGCTTTGCTTGCCTGCATGGCTCTTGCTTTACCTATTAAACTGGCTTTATCTTAACCCATGAGTTTTCTCACTTTTACCTTTCTGATTTTCTGCCCCATCCCACCGTGGGGGAGTGAGTGAGCAGCTGTGTGCTCAGTTGCCGGCTGGGGTTAAACCATAGCAACTCTATGCAGTAATGAAACATTCTCTCTTACAATGTAAAAGATGATCTGTGTCGCCACTTTACAGTAAGTTTCATCTCCACTCTTCAGAAGCCCTGGAGGGCAAATGTAGGAATGTTACATAAAACTTTCAATTTCAAAACCAACACAACATCCTTCAGTCTGCTCTTAAAATGTGATGCTAATATTATCTTTCTTACTAGGTAAATGAGAGCTGGTTTTTGTCACTACCAGGATATTAATGAAAACCACAGAATTGCAGAGGCATTTATGAAATAGAATGAGATCAGCTAACTATTCTGAATGTTTCATGAATGTGTGCATACTTTCATCGGTATTAACAGTAGCAGGAGTAATATTAGTAATATTATCAGTATAATTATTAATTAATAATAATTATAATTATTAATAATTATTAATAATAACAATAACATAGCAAATAAGTGTGGAAAGAACGTAGACTGGATCTTGATACAGTAGAAGACTGTCTATCAGCTTCAGAAATAATTAAAATTCTACAGGTCTCTTTGGAACCACTCTTGCAATTCTCCAGAAAACCATTGTTTATATCTGATTGTCAGTAAGTAATGATTTTAACATGGTTTCAACCTACAACAATTAAGGTCATTTCTTGCAATCAGTTCTAAGATAAAAAATTTATCCTGAAGACTATATATGTTCTTCCTCCCAACTCTACACCTATTGCTTCGTGGAACATAGCAATCAAGAACAACATACTCATGATGAAGAAAGACAGTGAACTTTCCTCAAGCAGATCAAAAGTTTACATTCTGTTAAGGCGCTCTGACTGTAGTCTTGAGTACCAGATACATACTACTAAAAGAAAAGTGTGCACTTTTAACTGAGCTATTAATGTGTATACAATCAGAAAAGCACATTTTCAAGACCTAGATTGTGAAAACTAAAATTTAAAGTAAAAAAATGTCATCAGTAGGTGTCACTTTGCAGTGGTTCAGCTATGAGGTAACCCTAGGTAGTATTTTGTTATATGTCGAAGTCACTAACAGTTATATTTATTTATATAAACCTGAAACTGCATATAATTCTTTTTTTCCTGAACTGGAGAGTAAAATGAATCCTTTTTGAGAATGGAAAAGGTAGCATCAGGAAAACTGTCAACCACTCTGATCCCTCCTCACAGGTTTGTTTATTTATTTTTATACTAAAGAAAACAGGGTTTTGATTTGGGATTACAGCATTAAAGAAATGATATAGTCTTCTAAAGAATGATATATAAGACTAGATCTCCTTCCTGGAGAAGGATCTGAATCATCTAGCTTCTATTTACAAAGAATGTAATTTATTCCTGAAATTGTAAGGTAAACTTAAGAATTTGCTGAGAACATAAAAGCTTTAACCGTATTGCATATTTTGTGTCCCATTCTTAATTTACCTTCCTGGAATTACCTTTAGAGATTACAGTTGTAATTATTGTGTGTCAGCCACAGGATTTTATAAGTGTCTGGGACAGGTGATTTCCAAGATAGAATATCTTCACATAGGCAGAAGGAATTTTAAACACATAATTTGTTTACTTACTTATTTTTATTTTATTTTTTTTCCCCCAGAAATTTTCAAGTTTAAGTGAAATCATTCCTTGAGGACATTTGCTATTTTCTTAACAAAAGGACAATGTGCATTCTACTGGAAAACCTAAATCCTATGAGAAAGAGGGAAATGTTTAAGAAGTCCAGTAAAGCTTTGTCTTTCTTATCCTGTCTTTGTTTCTTCTTAAGACACTGAGAATATTCTGGGGTGCCTTGAGGCTGTGCTCAGCACCCTTCCACTGTTATCACCAGGACTGCAAGAGAGAAACCTCTGTTACGTATACTAATCATGCCATCGACCTTGTAATTTGGTTTCCACATATTACTGACCACTTTTCTATTTTGTTCCCTAGTATTAAGTGTGTTTCTTCTTCACAGTATAAAAAGCTGTCCCTCACAGTATCTAATAAATTTAATGAGTTGAAAGTTAAGCTTGTTTAGGCAATTCCTTTACACTAACATACTTTACAATAACATATCTCCTTAGATACTGGCACATATAAGGAAAGAGGCAAAAGGGTATATCATAGGCCAGTTGAGGAGCAGTAGTATCTCCCTTTCCCTGCAAGAAAAGCATACCTGTAAACACACGTTCTTTCAAGTGTCTGAATTGTCCATTTGTGAGATATGTCCCTGAAATGTTGAAAGAAACATGGAAGAGTATATTCCATTGAATGTCATAATGCAAGCAACAGACTGGAATAAATTTTCGATTAGCTTCCAAGGACAATTTATGGATTACAATAAATCAGTACGGCAGTTTACAACATATAACAAGTTACTTAAGACTACCACATTTATCCATTAAGAAATCTTAAAATAGATCTTGTTCTTTTGGGATAGCTCTCATTGATACAACCAAAAATACCGCTGTAGTTAATTTGCACAATTTACTCACTGATAATTGCTCTTATTACACTGAAACTTTTAGGCTGGAATTCAGCTCCTACAGAGTAGGGGTCTAAAGCATAGATGTATAAAGTCTCGTTATGTTCTAATAAGGAAAAAAAAAATGCAGTCATCAGAATTTAGTGAACTATTCAGCTTTATGAGAAGTATAAAGTCTTTTCATAGAATCGTAGGATCATAGAATCATAGAATCATAGAATAGTTGGGGTTGGAAGGGACCTTTAAAGGTCACCTAGTCCAACCTCTCCTGCAATGAACAGGGACATCTTCAACTAGATCAGGTTGCTCAGAGCCCCGTCCAACATGACCTTGAATTTTTCCAGGGATGGGGCATCTACCACCTCTAGGGGCAACCTGTTCCTGTGTTTCACCACCCTCATTGTAAAAAATTCCTTCCTTATATCTAAACTAAGTCTACCTTCTTCTAGTTTAAAACCATTACTCCTTGTCCTATCGCTACAGGGCCTACTAAAATATTTGTCCCCATCTTTCTTGTAAGTCCCCTTTAAGTATTGAAAGGCTGCAATAAGGTGTCCCTGGAGCCTTCTCTTTTCCAGGCTAAACAACCCCAATTCTCTCAGCCTTTCTTCATAGGAGAAATGTTCCATCCTTCTGATCATTTTTGTGGCCCTCCTCTGGACCCACTCCAACAGGTCCATGTCTTTCCTGTACTGAGGACTCCAGAGCTGGAAACAGAACTCCAGGTGGGGTCTCACGAGAGCAGAGTAGTGGGGCAGAATCACCTCCCTCAACCTGCTGGCCATGCTTTGTTTAATGCAGCTCAGGATACGGTTTGCTTTCTGGGCTGTGAGTGCACATTTCCAGCTCATGTCCAGCTTTTCATCCACCAGTACCCCCAAGTCCTTCTCTGCAGGGCTGCTCTCAATCCCTTCATCCCCCAGACTGTATTGGTACCAGGAGTTGCCCCAACCTAGGTGCAGGACCTTGCACTTGGCCTTGTTGAACCTCATGATGTTCACATGGGCCCACTCCTCAAGCCTGTCAAGGTTACAGACCCCTAAGGGACACCACTTGTCACTGATCTCCATCTGGACATTGAGTCATTGACCACTACTCTCTGGATGTGACCATCCAACCAATTTCTCATACACCAGTCAGTCTACCCACCAAATCCATATCTCTCCAATTTAGAGAGAAAGATGTTGTGGGAGACCGTGTCAAAAGTCTTACAGAAGTACAGATAGATGACATCCGTAGCTCTTTCCTTGTCTACTGACGTACTGACTTCATCATAGAAAACCACTAGGTTGGTCAGGCAAGACTTGCTCTCGGTGTTGGCTGTCTCAAATCATGTGCCTTAGCATAGCTTCTAGCAGGATCTGTTCCATGATCTTCCCAGGCACAGAGGTGAGGCTGACAGGTCGGTAGTTCCCAGGGTCCTCCTTTCTACCCTTTTTTAAAATGGGTGCAATGTTTTCCTTTTCCAGTCACTGGGGACTTCACCTGACTGCCATGACTTTTCAAATATCATGGAGAGTAGCTTGGCAGCTACATCAGCCAATTCCCTCAGGACTCTGGGATGCATCTTGTCAGGTCCCATAGACCTAGGTATGTTCAGGTTCCTCAGGTGGTTATGAACCTGATCTTCTCTTATAGTGGGAGGGACTTTGCTCCCCCAGTCCCTTTCTTGTGGTCCATCCACTTGAAAGGTGTGGGAAGAGAGGTTTACAGTGCAGACTGAGGCAAAAATATTGTTGAGTACCTCAGCCTTCTCCTCATCTGTTGTTAGCAGTTTGCCAGTCATGTTCATCGGAGAGATACTCATTCTTTGACCTTCCTTTTCTGGCTGACATACCTGTAAAAGCCTTACTTATTATTCTTTGCATCCTGTGCCAAGTTCAGCTCCAGCGTTGCCTTGGCCTTCCTGATCCCCTGTGTCCTGGCCTTCCTGACCCCATCCCTATAGAACTGAGCAGTGTCCTTATACTCTTCCCAGGATACCTGTCCCTGCTTCCACTGCCTTTACATTTCCTTCTTGCCCTTTAGTTTGACCAGCAGGTCTTGACTCAGCCATGCTGCTCTCTTGCCTTCCTTGCCTGATTTCTTACACCTGGGGATCGAGAGCTCTTGAGCTCTATGGAAAGCATCTTTAAAGATCTGGCAGCTCTGTTCTGCTCCTTTGTCCCTGAGGGCACTTTCCCAGGGGATCCTATTGACTAACTCCTTGAACAGCTGGAAGTTTGCTTTCCTAAAATTCCTAAAATTTCCTAAAACTTTACTCTTCGCCTGACCTGTATCTTTCAGGAGTGCGAACTCCACCAGTGCATGGTCACTGCCTCCGACCTTGACATCACCGATTAGCTCACTTGCATTGAAGACCCTCAGGTCCAGTATTGCATCCGCTCTGGTAGGACCGTCTATTACTTGGCTTAAGGAGTTATCCCCAGTGCACTCTAGGAGCCTCCTGGATTGCATACAGTTCGCCGTTCTACTTTTCCAGCAGATGGTGGGGTGGTTCAGGTCCCCCAGCAGGACGAGAGCCCGTGAGCGCAATGCCTCCTGCAGCTGGAGTAAGAAAGCTTTGTCAATAGGCTTCCCTTGATTGGACGGCCTGTAGTAGACACTAACCACAAGGTTCCCTTTGTTGTCTCGGTCTCTAATTGTTACTGATAAGCTTTCAACCTGCTCATGGCTATTCTTCAGAGACAGCTCTTCACAATCTATCTATTTCTTGATGTAGAGGGCATCATGCTTTCCTGACTATGTAACTCTCAAGACTTCAGTGACTGAAATCCACTAGCAAAACATGAAAGATAGAGCTGGTCAGGTGAACATGAAGTTACATCTTTTTCAAAATAAACTTGAAATTTATACCTTCTGTGCATCTCTTCTACTTAGCTAGGATCTGTAAGCAGATCAAAAACTGATTTATATCAGCTTTCTTAATGATCTTAAGAAATCTCACCCATTGTTTGCCTGAGAAGCCAGTTAGTAGAGAACCTTAGGGAAGACTGAATAGCTTAAACAAAAATGTTCATTCAAATGGTGGGTAAGATTTTCAAAAACACTTAGCCCTGGGTCTAGCTCTGCTCCTATCAAATTGTGTTTTGTATATTTGCACTTCGCCTCAGAAAAAAAATTTCTAAGCAGCAGCAGCACCCTGTGGAAAACTTGAAATGTGTCCTTTGACATTTGTATTAGTAATTTTTAAAAAGCCTCAGTTCACTTTGTGTGTGAGAGCTGTTTTCAGCTCAAAGTACCCAAACAGTTTGAATATGGATATTAGAAACTTAAATAGTTACACCACCCTCCCTTTTTTTTCTTCTGACAAAATATGACAATATTTTACATACTGGAACTTTTAATCTGAATCCAAAAGCAGCAAATATGCAGACCAATGAAATACTAATATAATCAGTAAAGAATACTACTTAATGAAAAATGAGGAATGAAAAACACGGAAAAAGCCTTTTAGACCAGTTTTGACTTGCTAAAACCAAAAAATGTATCTGTTAGATTGTATTGCAAGCAGATTTACCTACACAATTACTGATATAGATCTGATAAAACTTTAATTAATTATTAAAAATTTTCTTAGCCTCAGCAGGAAAGAAATGCAGATTAATTTTCCAGTAATCTGAAAAGTAGTGTTTAGGGTAATGTAATTATACTGTTTGATCATATTACTTCAGGAAACTATCACTTACACTGGTTTAGGACCAAAAATAACCTACTGTAGACATCCAGTCAGGGCCTCAATTACCTCCTGTGTGAATCATGTCCTTCTCCAGGATTTTGATGGATGAGTCTCTGTTGGAACACTTTTCCATGCCTGTTTGAAATACACTTTCTTTGAACACATTATAACCTCTTTCCAGGCCATAAGTACGTAGTGCTCTGTAAAAAGTGAATACATCTTTCCAACCGGTATTTGGCTCTGATATGAAAAAATTACTGTCAAGGTTAATTATCCCATTCAAAACCTGTTCTCACCTGAAGGCTTTCCAAAATGTTTTTGAAGTACCAGAGAGACTAATTTGCCAGACAAACTGTGTGATATACATATAGATGTGTCATTATAGAATTAATCATGTACCTCAGTTCTTAAATTTTGGTTTCAATGCAAAAAATTAAGTCATATATTTTCAGTATTTGGAGTTATATATAAATATATATGGAGTTATATATGAAAGCCCAGTAACAACGTGAAACTGGTGTTAGTAGGAACTAAGGAGTTCTAATAAAAAAGTTTCTGAAAATGTTCTGCCAAACCCAAACTGACAATCACTTTCAACCAGTTTCTTTGCTGTACTTGCTGTTGTTACTATCTTTTACTTATCAGCTGGATAATACATTGCTTGGTTCCATCCATTAACTGTTTCTAATTTGATAGTTTCAGAATTATATTAAAATGCAGAGAAGAGTACGATCAAATTCTCATGGTATATAAAGCTAAAAAGGGACCACATTTTTTTCCTAAAACACATTTTTTCCAAAGATTTCCAAGCCTAGCATGCAACCCCCTTGGAAGAAGATTGTTGGAAAAAAACATTGCACTACAGCTTATGTTGTTCTTATAAACCTATATAAACATTCTGAAATTTTCCATTTCCAATTATGAAGAGTATTTCTAACATTATAATTAAATTTCCTCTTCTAGAATTGCTTTGCTTCAAATGCCAAAATAAAGTTTTGAATCATCTCAATAAACACATTCAAAATATATGTTGAATATGACAGTTCTAAATTGATCTCATATTTTTAACTGTCATCGATTTGGATGTAGTTATGTCTCAATCCTAAGACCAAGGATTCCCTAAAAAAATGAAATTAAATGTATTAAAGTTCAGTCGACTGCAAAGGACAATGTAGTACAAATGTTTAAACCTAGAGATCTGAACTGAGCATTGCATGAGCATTAGGGCTGAAATGAGTTGCACTGAACACAACATAAATATGTGAGTGCTGACATGTACACAGATGCCTCAATAGTTCTGAATTGCTTTCACAGTTCAAACAAATAGGATGCAAAGCAGTATAAACTCAGCGGTGCAACCAGTTATAAATTGTGAAGTTTATTGTGTGGCAGCCTATAAGCTATAATGAGGAGTTGTATTCTCTCAAATGCTTAATTCTTCAAAGAAATAAGAAGGAGAAGAGACTGTGTAATTCACCTTCCGTAATAAAAACTTTCATCACTTCTCCCAAGTTCTGCTACTGCACAGAAGTTGCTATGGCTTTGTGAAACTTAGCAAGCATAGCTGAGTGAGCATACACAATCCTTTAATTCACAGTGACGGTACTTTTTGTTTGGAGAGGAGATGACATTATGCTTCTTTGATTTCACCTTGTCATCAGCTGTCACTGAAATCAGTGGATTGATTCCATCTGAACACCCAAATAATGGAGAATGTGATAGGTTTATGAATATATTGTCTGGAGGATTGTTCTTCAGTTTATCATAAATTTGATCACATCATTATTTTCAATGCAGTCAGTACAGACCACTGAACAAAAGCAAATTGTGGGGGAAGGAGAAAGGGAAATAGGCACAAGAAAGAAAGAGGAGGAAGAGAGACCTAAAAAGACATCAGCCTTTCAGTGCTTCATTGCTCACTGACCTCACAAGCCACAGCTCTTCCTCTATCACTTTCAACAATTAAATTTCTGTAGCCATTTCCTTCCAAAACCTACTTTCAGGTAATTCTGAGAACAATGAATCACTCCAACTAAACTTTCCAAGCTTCTACTCAGAAGAACAGAGGCATTAAAAAAAGGGTTCATCTGATCAATTTAGAAACTGGATGCTTTTCAACTGATGTTATAACAAGATTTTGTAGTTTATGAAGTAAAACAGTGGAAAAAAAGTTTTAACTACTCAGGACTTACATATAAAATTAGATAACAAGTCAGAAATTTAGACTAAATTTATGTTTATAGCAAATCTTAAACACTGAGTTCCAATGTTGAAACTAGATCCAATCATTCTGGCTATTTCCTCTCCAGGAAAAATAACTTAGAGCCCTTAATCAGAATTTTCTCTGTTTTCATTTAAGTTCTGCTTTGAATGTCATCTGCTTATTGTAGCTTCAGTAAGATCTCTGTAAATAACAACAACAACAGTAACAATAATAATAATTATAGTTGTAAGTAGAGCTAAGTCCCACACAGACACTTGCTCACTCTCTTCCAGTGGGATGGGGAAGAGAATCAGAAGAGCAAAAGTGAGAAAACTCGTGGGTTGAGATAAAGACAGTTTAATAGGGAAAGAAAAAGCCGCACACGCAAGCAAAGAAAAACAAGGAATTAATTCACTACTTCCCATTGGCAGGCAGGTGTTTAGCCGTTTCCAGGAAAGCAGGGCATCATCATGCATAATGATTACTTGGGAAGACAAACGCCGTAACTCTGAATGTCCCCCCTTTCCTCCTTCCTCCCCCTAGCTTTTATTGCTGATTATGACATCATACAGTACGGAATATCCCTTTTATCAGCTGGGGTCATTTATTATTGACATACTGCAATTTCAAAGTATGAAAATTATCTAGGTAATCTTCACAACACTTTTCCAGGTGCTGTATTACCTTAATTCTGCAGATATAGAAACACTAAAGTGTCAAGAATTACGTTTATGTCTGGAAACAAAAACAAGAGATTAAAAAAAGATAAAATACAGTTATCATAGGTATTTCATTCAGCAGTAGATGAACTTTGGAACAAAGGATATATAGTTCCAGATTTGCAGAGGTTTTGTGACTTTACACGTCTGTTCAGATGTCCTGTAGTATGCATGATTATTCTGCAAATCATGCACCAATGAGAAAATTGTCTTTAAAAGGCCATTTCTTTTGAATGATTGCTTTTACAGATAACTAACTAAACTGGTATCTAAGATACCAAAAATATCTGTTGCAACTTAACAAACTGTGAAGATATTAATCTATAAGATTAAAAGGTAGTAAACTGATGCCTGTGGTCTAATTTTTTTAGCAAATAAGTATTCACATAATAATAAGGACACAATTCTACCGAAGTTTTATGTTGTTAATTAGTATTTCAGGATTTAATTATATAGCTTCTTATCGCCTCATCTGAAAACAAATTCCTGGTGTGAAAGGTAATCCCATATATGTGTCTTAGTTTTCCATTCTGTTTTTAAAAGAAGGATTTCTGCTAAATTTGGGCTTTTTACAAGTCACAAAATTGGGCCTCTGTAAATGCAAAATTTCCCTTCAAACACAACTGAACAAAAAAATCCACAGAACTTTAAATAAATAATATTATACACTGCTTTAAAACAAGTGTTCACTACAAATATATAAATGATAGCAAATCTAAAAATGCCTACAGAGGAAATATAGTCATCCATTGAAGAAGCAGCAAGTTGGAATTAATATGCATCTAAAATTTGAAGAACGTGGTAGCATATCTTAAAAAAAAGATAATAGTAGTGAATAATCACATATGCAAAAGACTAGAGAAAATTAAGAGAAAATAAAAAATATTTATAATATACCTCTATACGCTCTAAGTATTTTAAGATTTCAGTACGGGGTTTTTTAAAAACTTTTTGTTTTTAATTGTCTTCTGTGGTAAAAAAAAAAAAAACAAACTGTCATTTTAGTTACAGATATATTTATTCTCCTTGGATATCTCTATACTCTCATATAATTAAACTCTCCAAATAAGTCCTGGATCTCAGTTCTGCGATCATGTACACTTCATTAGTTATAATTCACCCTTTCTGTGTGGAGGATGCCAGTCTTTTCCTCCTGAAGCATATCCCAGATTCAGTTCAATGAAGAGAATGCTCTAGGGACAGCATCCAACCAGCAATAAAACCAAGAATGTTATCTATCTTCTGCGTAACACCCTCCAACATTATCCCAGTAGTATTTTCACCTGCAAAATATGCCTTTGGGCTTTAAACCAGGTTTTACAAGTCCTAGTTTCATAGTACATAGAAACAGACAAGAACAACAACAAAAAAACAAAACCAGCAAACTCTTAAGTGAACTGCAGAGTTTTTCAGACACTTTGAACTGGAAAATTAATACACTGAAAAAAAATGTCTTGAGTGTTGCTGGGCTCCATCTTACACCCAGTCAGGTGATACTCGGTAGAATACAAACTAGAGTTCACAACTGGGACTAGGGGTAACTCTCTGAGGTGAAACATTAATCATTGCTGATGTAGGCACTTAGAACATAAATTTTTGATATAGAAAATGCCTGTGTATAATTGGAGAACTCCCTTGCCTGCAAAAATTTCTTTAGAAAATTCTCAGTCAGACACTATTGTCTTACCCACAGACTATCATATGAACTTTCTTTATGATGATAGGTGAAATATAATACACACGAAGTCAGAGACAATAACAGTTTTAGATAAGAAAGAAGTATGATACTATGAACAGGAAATAAACAGGAATTTAATAAGTTCATAGTTTACTATAAGCAGAGATAACATAGACAATATAATAGCTTACTCTTACAATATCAGGAGGATATTCACTAAGAAAATTTATTGACATTTTTGAAGCACTATCCAGACAAATCCAGTCATTATAATCAATGTCTTAGGTGGGATTCATCTGACCAAATGCAGACAGCTACCTTGTTCATACAGACATCTAGGTGAAGATCTAGCATAGTCAGGTGCATCTCATTATGAAGTGTTACTTTTTCCCAGCTGACTATTAAGATAGCTCATACTTGTATATCTATAGTGTGTACACATAAACAATTGGTTCTGACGAATCCTGTCTATTAGACCTATTTTGTCTACTCACACTGAAACATTTGCATCAATGCTCGTCTTCAGGTTTAAAATGAAAGGGATCTAAATTTTCAACTTGTCTAAACATCTTCAGCCTCTGCAAAATTCTGATCTCCGATACTGTTTCTTCATAACGGTAGACAATTCTGTCATATTCGTAAAAATCAACAACAGCTTTTGCGTTTTTTATGACCAAAAAATCCCAACTTTTTTCTTTTATTTTGGAATGACTGAAAGAACTGACTCTTGGGAATGTTTTTAAGAAGTTTTGAAAAAGTATTTGTGGATTTACATTATTTTTTTGATTTATAGTTATAATTTTGGACTTATATATTTATGGATTTATTTTATTTTACCAAGACAAAGTGAGAGAGAGAGAGAGAGAGAGAGAGAGAATGAAACAATCTGTGAAAAAAGAAACAACAACTAACATAATTACTGACATGATCATTTGATTGATCTACAGTTCCCTCAGCCAAGTGGCCCATGTGTCTGACTAAGGGTCACAGGTTTCCATTCTTGCACAGGGCTTCTCAATAGTTTAGTATAATCCAAAGATCTTACTGTTTCTGTCCTTACAGTATCTCTTACACAGCTGCACATAGTACTGATTCTTGTTCTATTCAGAAAACAAAAGGAACCTGATCTTAATTTTTTCCTCTGGGTATTTTTTCCATAAAAATACTATCAATTCCACAGTGAAAGACTAGAGTTTTTGATTCAATGCATAACATTAAGTCTTTTTAATTACTTATCTAGCTGTTAACTTTCTTTGTTCATTTTGCTAAAAACACAGCTACACATAGACAGAAACAATTAAATGCTTGTCTCAATTAAAAAAATTCTTTATGCCATTCCTATTTCATAAGCAGAATACTGACAGTACATCCCCAGTTTACATTTTCGAGTTTTTCAACATAAGACTTCTAATGCCTAAGAGACAAAATTTAAGATGAGATTTAGACTTATTGGTTAAAACAGAAAAAGTGTTGGACATCATAGTTCCTATGTCACTAATAAATTCTAAACAAAAGAGATTGTTGGATACAAGTCAGTTCACAGACATGTTCAGAGTCCACGTAAGGGCTTCAGTAGAGGGAGGAACATTGCTTGAGATCAGGTTCACCTTGGAAAAATATAAAAGGTAGATTTTTTCTTTCAGATTTATACTGTTCTAGTATTTGTTTATTAATCTATAGAATACAGATATCTATGAAGGATATGAGGTTACATTTAAAACATCCTCCTAACTAGGTCTGGAAAAGAGATTGACTCGAATTAAGAGATAATAGAATGTTCAGAAAAGGGAAAAATATCCTTGATGTATAAAGGTGAGTAGATAATACACATTCCAAAAGGATAAAGGTGATATTTTCATTTATGAAAGTAACAGAGAAAAGTTCAAGAAGAAACTGTCTCTTGAGACAGAATAATGGAAGTCTGCTGAAGATAAACACTAAACAGTAAGTTAAAGAGACAGACGATTAAACTTAAGATGTACCTAATGTTTGCCACCACAATGCCATGTGGGTGATAACATGCAATGAAAAGAATGAAAAACAGTATTTTTATTTTTTTTCCTTCAGAGTTGAATGCCAAGAACATAATCCTCATTTTCCTGCATATGTGAGTTTACACAATGCATTTTAAAAGTTGTAGAAGAGGAAAATAAAGTACTTTAATATGGGAAAATTTTTGATAGATGAAATGACATTATCAACAATTTAAAATAATTTTAAGTAAGAATAAAATTAAGGTTGCATGGAAATAAAGTAAGAAATTACACAGAAAAATATGTTATTCAATATTATTTTCAATTTAACTGTTGTAAGGAGAGAATTCTATAAAATAAAAGGGGAAAGAAAAACACAGTGAAACAGACACAGTAGTAAGATCTCTTTGTAGTCCTTTCATATGCATGTGTTTCAATGATAATGCAGTTATCAGATAACATAATGAATGTTATTCTGTGGTCTGAAGCCTTAAGAGGACTAGAATAGCTTACTGTTGAAATCTCTCAGTAAAGCAGCATATTTCTACTTGAAGATCCTGAATAGACAGAGGTTCCATAGGAAAGGAATATGTCTGTCAAGATCCATTGATAAGTAAGGAAAAAATTACTGAATTGGCCAGGCCTATTTCTGCTGCAGCTAGGATATGGCTAGGTTTTGAATTCTTGGGTAAGAAAATACTAGCCCAGGGAAATGAAGAAAAAAATTAAAGTAAGATGATTGAGTGACGCTAAACAAAAGAGAAACCAAGAAAAAGGAGAGGGAGGCCTTACCCAAGGCACCCTCTAAGTGGTTAACTCTTGTATGTTATCTCTCCCTGAAGGTTTGGACATTGCAGACATGTGTTTATTGCAATGAGTAGACTCAGAGTAGTACTTACACCTTGCAAACTGTGTGTGCTTATAATACCTTGCACTAAAAAAAAAAAGGCATATGAGAGGGAAAAAGTCAGTGAATGGCAAAAAATGATCAAAGGGAACTTCTTCCATGTGATAAACAACTGAGCAAACCAGGACACTTCAACCTTCACAAAAGATAGCTTAGAAGGGTATTAGGAATTACAGAAGAGATGAATATGGATTGTTTGTTGCAACAGAAAATCTATGGGCTTCAGATGAATTTGTTAGGAGAAAAGCTGAGAAGAAATGAAATAAAGTGGTTCTTCACCACTAAAAGGTAGACTTGTAAAACTTCTTGATTAATCATAGAATCATAGATTCATAGGATAATTATACATTGGAAGGGACTCCTAGAGATCCTCTAGTCCAAGCCTCCAGTTGAAGCAGCTCCTATTAGACCAAATAACCCAAGAATTTTTCTACTCAGGTTTTGATTTTCTCTGAGAATGGAGATTCCACAACCTCTGTGCGTGAGCTCACCTGCTGCTCAACTATTCTCATGATAAAAACAAACAAACAAACAAACAAACAAACAAACCTTTTGTTTATATGTGATTGGAATTTGCCATATTCTAAATTGTATCCACTGCTTTTTGTCCTGTTATTTTGCGCCTTACAGAAAAGCCTGGCTCTGTGCCCTTTGTACCATCTGACGAAGGCAGCAGTAAGACCTCCCCTTAGTCTTCTTTTCAAAGATGAACAAACCCAGACTGTCAGCCTCCAAGTATCCATTGCAGATATCTGTGTATTGTCACTTTCAGAGATTAAATGCTGCATTAGATGGATTTGCTTTGAGCCAGTATGGACATTGTACACTTTACTACCCAGCTGAGGCTGTTGGAAAGGAGATTTAAAAGATGACAAAACTGTGAGAGCAGGAAAAAATGAAAGAAAGTGTGATAAGAATTCAAAAGCAAATGACTAATTTGGTCACAGAGTGATAATTGAGAATTTTTCATTTTCTTATGCTTTGCCTCCCCAAATCTGCATTTGATATTAATACATTCAATATATTTCTTTTTTCTATTTCTTTTTCTGTGACATAGTTTATGGTATTTTATATTCAAACATACTGTGGGTTGGTTAATATGTTTTTGATTTTTTCCCTGTTGAAAATGCTTTTTTCAAAATCTTTTGAAATTCACAGGATTTCATTAAAAACTAAAATTTAATGTCCTATTCTTCCCACTGTATTTTTTTTGTTAATCATAATTTATATATTTATTCTTATAGTTTTCCTTTGGCCACTTCCACAATACAACTCAAAGCTTGTTTAAGAGTTTTATGTGCTTTTTCTTTCCCTTTTTTCTTTTTTTCCTCTCATTTACCACTGGCTTTTCAAAACTCTTCAGTTTAGGATAAGAAGCAAATGAAATCAACAATGAAACTATATCTTTGCTACTCTAAAATTTTGCAAAATGTCTAGAACAAACTTTAGAATTTTTTTCAGTAATGAAAAGGAAAAGAAAATCCAAGACATTCCCATTTCTATTACCCACTGAAGCAAGAACAGAAGAATGAAAGAGTAAGAATGAAATGTAAGAACAATAAAAAAAATGGGAGAAAGTTTAATTTACGGAAAATCAGTTTTCTTGATAAGTTTGCATCTTTGAGGAGTACCAATAGAACACTTTGCCTTTTGAAATAAAAAACTACGTGTTTGAAAATGAATCAATCAAGAGTTTGAGTTTGAGTCTTGCTGAGGAATAGCAGTATGAAACTGTTCTGTTCAGCTTATGTTCAGTATTTTCCTATGATAAAATAGGGAAGAAAAATTACAGTATTTTGTTCTTCTTCAGGTCTCTTCATGACCAGCCCAAAGCAATTCCTTTATATTGATGGTAACAACAATTTCTTATGGATTGTTCAGGATTTCAGCTTGTCTTTTAAATTAATATTACACTGAAAGTGAGCTGGTTCCATCAGAACCTACAGAGCCAAAAAGAAGAAGATGTAAGAAGGCAACAATATATTTAATAACTCTCCTAGGCTTTAACTTTCCAAAAACTGAGCTTAGACTCAAAGATTGCATTAATTTTGTTGGTTTCAAAGTCCAGAGGACAATAAAATTTTGAGTAAAATTAATAGTAATAGTAACAGCAACAACAATATCAACAACAACAACAACAACAATAATAATAGTTATAGGAAAGAAATTCAAAACTGATGCACCTTCTCAACACCTCACAGATGCACACTCCTTCAATGAAAGCATTTTCTTTTACTCTAAACTAATGTTGGTTTGTTCATAAATACCAGACTCTGATTTTTGTTTGACTGGATGTAATATTTGTCTGTATCTGATACAGCAGTGCAAGTAAACAGCAAGCCTACTTCATTCAGAAGGAATTATTCACAGTGCCTTCCTGTTTTAGCCTTGGTAAGGATCTCAGCAGCTTTTGTTTTGTGTGTATGTATATATAAGTATATACACACATAAAAATGAACCAGAAGATATTGCATAGAAAAATGGGGGGTTTTGTTGTTTTTTTGAGGGGTTGTGGTTGGTTGACCTTAGCTGTCTTCCAGATGCACACCTGGCTGCTCTATCACTCCCCCAGTTCAACAGAAAAGCTTGTGGGTCAAGATAAGGAACAGGGAGATCACTCAGCAGTTACAGTCACAGGCAAAACAGGTTCAACTTGGGGTAATCAATGTAAATTATTGCCAATTAATCAGAGTAGGATAATAAGAAATAAAAACAAATCTAAAAACACCTTCCCCCCACCCCTCCCTTCTTCCCAGGCTCAGCTTCACTCCCAACTTCTCTACCTCCTCCCCCTCCAGCAGTGCAGGGAGATGGAAAATGGGGTTCTGGTCAGTTCATAACACTTCATCTCTGCTGCTCCTTCCTCCTCACACTCTTCCCCTGCTCCAGTGTGGGGTCCCTCCCACAAGATACAATCCTTCACAAACTGCTCCAGCATGGGTCCTTTCCATTGGGTGCAGTCCTTCAGAAACGGACCATTCCAGTGTGGATCACCCAGAGGGTCACAGGTCCTGCCAGAAAACCTGCTCCATCGTGGTCTTCTCTCCACAGGCCTCCTCCTATGTTACCAACGTCACTGATTGTCTCATCTTTGGCCAGCGGCACGTCCAGGTCTGTCTTGGAACAAGCTGGAACTGGCTCTGTCTGATGTGGGTGCAGCTTCTGGTGTCTTCTCACATAAGCCACCCCTGCAGCCCCTCCGCTAGTAAAAAACCTTCCTCTGGAAACCCTGTTTTGTGTGTGCATGTCCATTGCAATCAAATCACTAGAACAGGCTGTTTTAAGTGAAGAGTAATAAAAAAGCATGTCTATAGCTTCTGGAATGCAGCTGAGCTGTGAATTACAGGTGTGGCAGCTGATGTCTGACTATGTTTGCGTCCACCAAAGCTGCCACCAATCTTTAAAATGGTCATATACAAATCTGCCAATATAGTCTGAATGTCAAGTTACGTACATACGTACACATGGAGAAGGAATGACATATAAGTAGAAGATGTTTACTTCTTGTGTAAAAGTCAAGGGTCAGAAGCGGAAAATATGTAATAGCACTTCAAGACAGTCGCTGAAGGGCTTTGTTGTGTTGTATTTGCAATACAGACATGTCTGCTAAATCTCCACAGATGAGGGTTCTGGAGGAGAGCATGTGTCCTGAGTTACATACAGTTATGGTGATTCATCCAACCCTATTTGTAGCTGAAAAGGTGTGTGATTGTGAAGCCATAACGTCATTCTCTGCCTAGCTAATGATATGGGGTTTAGGGACCATACTTGACTAAACACAGTGGAGAGCAGTCCTGAAGTGGTGTCCAGATTTGTGAAGTTGACATATAGTTTAAATGATTGGAACCAGACTTCATTAAGGAAGGAATAAAAATACATGGGAATAAAATATGATTAATTAAAAATTAACTCACTAGTACTCTGTATTTCCCTGCAAAAGTTAGTACATTATTTTTCACTATGACTACTACAAAAACTACAGACTAAAATAACTTCAAAATGCATTGGATTTGATTAGTTTTCATTTTCAAACTATGCTTTTGCTGAGAACTGACATTTACACCATACATCACCTATTTCACAATTTTTATTTTTTTAAAGGACAAAAACACACAAAACTTTAAATTTAACAAAAAAATAACAAACCAAACCACAACAACACCACTTTACCTAAAGTCAGACATAGAAATATGATGCTATTATGAAATATGAAGCTGGAGTAAAGCACTGATGCTTTACTGCAGCAATAAAGTCAGTGAGCCTCTACAATGGTAGTTTCATAATAAGACTGTCCACAAGACTAGTAACTAGTCTGTCCTAAAGAAATTTACTGAAGGATATTATTCCTAAAAATGAAAACTAATTAAATACCCACAAAGCTTATTTTAATAAATTAGAGATGAGAAAATTGTCTGATATTTGAAATAAAGTGTTAATATTATCTCTTGGCTGTACCATGAAATGAAAATATCTTTCACTAAATGCTCAGATCCATTCCCTTTCTTACACCGTTCTTATATTTCATGAGGTTTTAGGCTTGATTTGGTTCCTGAATAATCCTTCCACCCAATGTTGTACAGGGTCTGTAAATACTATCATGTAAGATTGTTGAGGTACATTTATGTCTGGATCTGATCCTGGAAACAGAAGTAGCTCTATAGTTCTTTAATCATAGAGGAAAAGGGTTTTTTTTAGCTTCACAAGATAATGAATCATGACTCAAATTTCAGTTACTTTAGAACACATTTACCTGAAAAAAGATGCAAGTGGTTATAAGTACAACAGACATATTTATCAAATATGGGATTATATGGAAAAGGTGAATAAAGCATGATTATCTGTTATTTTTCATAGCACAAGAAGAACATTAAATCAAATGGAATGATCAGGCAATTTTAAAGCAAGAGAGTGAACAAACAGAAATTTCCTTCTCATAATGCAGAATTAAATTGTATAATTCACAGGGGGGTTTGGTTACTGAGAAGTATAAAATGGTTCAGGAAGTGATTAGGAAATTCATATAAGAAACACAAATTGATTGCAGTTAAGCACAATGGTCTAGATGAAACTTGTGGATTGGAAAACCATCTGTGACTGATGGAGGCTGGAAATAATGGGATATTCTCTATCTATGCTATTTCGAATAATCTTCTCAGTGTCTACTTCTAGCTATTAGCAAAGATCAGATATCAGTTCAAATAATTCGGTTTTGTACAACCAGTTATATTAAAGTATCAGATTTATGCAAGTTCTCTGGGAGAAAAATATCAAAATCTGTTTCTCCATAAAATAATTTCAGTGTGAAATGTCTAAATTGAATATTGATCAAAGTAGTCTTTTCAGATTAATGTATATTCAAAACTTATTTCCCACTAACATATTTCTTTCATGATTGATTATTCAAGATGGCAGTCTTAGATCAAGACTTGCTGAAGAAATGTCATTAATAATCCTTATTGTCACAGTATTATGAGATTGAATGTTGTTAAGCTACAACAATGAAAAGTCTAAATAAAATTTTGCTTAATCACAGTGATCATACAGACGGGAGGGAAGAGAACAAAGGGGACAAAGAGAGAAAATGAAGAAAAAGAAGTAAAAAATTATGAAGTGCGAGAATCTTAGACACTTGCATTTCTTTCCTTAGGTGCTTCATAAGCATACTGGGCTGGAATACGCTTTCAGCTACACTTAGCTAAGTCAGGAAAAATTCTGCTGAAGTCAACAGCTACATATATAAGAAAATGGTGTAAGGCCCACTGTGTCTGTAGACACAATTCTGTATATTCAGTATCTGGCTGTTTTGTAAGCAGAGGAACCCTACTGTGTTTCTGCTCCGATAAAACAATCTGGAGGTGCTTCAAAACAAAACAAAATAATCCCTTCCCTAGTCCTTTGAATCTGTCTTTTGAACCATCCCAGCCAGCTGGCAGCAACATGGTACAAGCATGCTATTGTCCTGTTTTTCTATGAAAGAGCTGTATATGACAAAAGGAGAATGAGGTAAATGTACAGAATGGGAATGAAGATATTTCAAACACAGACAGAATAAAATGACAAAAATTAACAACATAATTTGGAAGTAGGATAGGAGGAAGCAAATTAATATATTACACTGATGATTTTAAATATAGTAGGTTTGGGTGTTTCATTTTTCTGTAGATGTTTATAACATTTTACTGCCAGACATTCTACATCAGAGTCTTACTTCCCTGGATAATATTTTTGAATTATTCATATTTTACATTGTTGAATTTCCTAAAAAATGAGCTTTCCAATTAAGCAAATTGTCTCATATATACGAGTGTATATATATATGTGAATTAAAACACAATCATATTGTTCTCCTCCATGTTAGTATACTCAATTTATGTTAAAGTGGAATGACTAGGTGTCAGTCAAGGCTGGTTTAACTGATTACTTGACCACAAAGGAGTAAAAATATTGTTGCCTAGAAACATTTTGTCCCATAAAAGAGCTTTCAAATAATTTATGAAGTGTATAGTGTAGTTTGCCTATACCAGAGAGTACGCCAAGGCTCTGGTGTCTGTGTGAAGATCACATGTACCTGTCCCATCTCTCACCTGCACACCACAGTATAAAACACCAGAGAGGCCCTGGTAACACCTATCTATTTGCAAATTCTTAGCACAGACAAGCTGGGGAGGTTTCTTCTAAAGAGTGAATAGTCACACACTGTGTGTTCAGTTTTTTCTTTTCCTGGCATATGAAACCTGTTCCACACCACATGGAGAGACCTTCTCTCCCCTCATCCTCTACTAGGAAAAACAGCATCTCTTGCCACAGAGATGATTTGATACCACAGTGTGATTCAGTTACTTAAGCTTAGTCATATAATGAAACTGTAGCTGCCACTTCGGAAAGTCTCAGATTTCCACCAATCCTGAATCATCACAGTCAGTCATACAGAAATTTTGGATACTGTAGGATGTCTCAGCTGACATCTGAGGCTTATGTCTGAAAACTAAACCAAACCCCTAGAACTCTTCTTCTAGTCAACTGTGAGACAATACAGCTTGTTACACTCAAATGCCTTTTTCTAACATTAGAACATCTGTTGCAATTGCGAGAAGATGCTGAGTTCTGGCCTTATGTGTTTACAAAATGACCTGTCTTGAACAGATGTATATCACTTTTCTTTTCTCATTTCCCTCACAGTTGCAGTGATTTGCCACCTATAGGCTACAGTCTGTTTTGTCTGAATTTCATTTGTGTTAATTGACTTCTTTTTCCCAGATTAATGATTTTTACATTTGAAAGCAGGCCATGGTGAGGGATATATTCATTATGGTGTCTTAGGTGTTCTCTAAAGAATAAATATGAAGACAAAAAACCAAACTCATTCTTCCTGCCACGATGCATGGCTAGTTTGCACAGCCAGTGTACATTTTGGAGGAAACTTATGATAATTGCATAAATAGGTGCTTATGATTAAGGAAATATACAGTTATAGTTAAAAAGGCATTTGACAGAATTCTCATAGTGTAACCATACACTTTGTATGCTGTACTCATGCACTTATGAAGGAATAGTCATTAATCAACTAATTTGACTCCACAAAGTCTATTGTGTCCAGATTTACAATGTAATCATAGCTGTTTTGAGTAGAACTAATTTGTCTGTGATATTAATCTTTAAAAGATACTACCTGAACACCTCAAATGAATCACGTAAATCCACATTTGACACATAAAGGTGGCTTTGTACTTAGGTGGATTCAAGCATCCATAGCTTCTGGAGCTCATTTAAGCTCCAATGAGATTTTCTGCAGGGTGAAAAAAGTAGTTCCCAGGAACTCCCTGGGCTGATTTTGGCTGGGATGCAGCTAATTTTCTTCATAGTAACTCGTATGGGGCTATGTTTTGGATTTGTGCTGAAAACAGTGTTGATAATACAGGGATTTTTTAGTTGCTGCTGAGCAGTGCTTACACAGAGTCAAGGCCTTTTCTGTTTCTCATCCCACCCCACCAGCGAGTAGGCTGGGGGTGCACAAGAAGTTGGGAGGGGACACAGCCGGGACAGCTGACCCCAACTGACCAAAGGGATATCCCATACCGTATGACATCATGCTCAGCATATAAAGCTGGGGGAAGAAGGAGGAAGGGGGGATGTTCGGAGTTACAGCGTTCATCTTCCCAAGCAACCGTTACGCGTGAAAGAGCACTGCTTTCCTGGAGATGGCTGAACACCTGCCTGCTGATGGGAAGTAGTGAACAAATTCCTTGCTTTGCTTTGCTTTACATGTGCGGCTTTTACTTTACCTATTAAACTTTTTTTATCTCAACCCACGAGTTTTCTCACTTTTACCTTTCTGATTCTCTCCCCCATCCCACCCAGGGGGGAGTGAGAGAGCAACTGTGTGGGGTTGAGCTACCGACTGGGGTTAAACCATGACACTCAGTTAGCTGTGGAAGAGCCCTTCTGTTATCTGTTCCACATTTATTACTGCATTGTCACTCAAATTTTAAAGCTTTACATGCTTTAGTTGGCTTTAATATGAAAGGGTTTTAAAAACTTTGTAGTGTCCTTAATATGATTCTGAATAATTTTCTAATCCCTTTTAACAATTCTAATATAAATTCAGTACCTTAAAACACAAAAAAGAGTTGGTGTGGAATTGAAAGTAATCACTGCCTCAAGGGTGGTGAAACTAAAGTTATAATTATTGACAGAACTGCATATTTCAAATGACCTAGAAATCTGAAGTTCCACACTTCAAGGCAAACTATCCCATAAACAGCATTCATAATATTTGCATTTATATGTTTAAGGTCATCATACTGATTTTTAGGTTATTTAATGTAAGAACATAATTAGTCTCATAGTATGCCTATGCAGACTTAGAGAACTTATGCAATATGCTTGTATGAACAGAAGGAAATGAAAGAGAAAGGTAAATAAAGCACTGGTTTTTTTCTAAAAAAAAAACTTTATAATTTCCTCTGTTCTACCTTGTCAGAAAAATCTTTCTTTTTTTTTTTTATTCCATACAATGGTTGTTCCTATAACACACTTTTAATTGTTATTCTAATTCAAGGCCCAAACGTTGTTCAGTGAAGTAAATTAAAAGACTGTCTGTGGTTTCAGAAAGTACTACACAAGGACATTTAAACATTGTGCTGGTTTTGGCTGGGATTTAATTCATTTTCTTTCTCGTAGCTAGTATGGGGCTATGGTTTGGATTTGTGCTGAAAAAAGTGTTGATAAAGCAGGGATGTTTTAGTTACTGCTGAGCAGTGCTTACACAGAGTCAAGGCCTTTTCTGCTTCTCACACCACTCCACCAGTGAGTAGGCTGGGGGTGCACAAGAAGTTGGGAGGGGACACAGCTGGGACAGCTGACCCCAACTGATGAAAGGGATATTCCATACCATATGATGTCATCCTCAGCATATAAACTAGGGGGAAAGCTGGCCAGGGGACTGCTGCTTGGGGACAGGCTGGGCATCAGTCAGAGGGTGGTGAGCAATTGTTTTCATTTGCATCACTTGTCTGTCTTGGGTTTTACTTCTCTTTTTTTTTGTTATTTTCCTTTTCATTACAATTACAATTACAATTACAACTACAATTACTATTATTATTACTGTTATTATTATTAATATTATTATTGTTATTTTATATTAAACTGTTCTTATCTCAGCTATCGCACTTTTACTTTTCTGATTCTCTCCCCTATTGAAGTGGGGCAGGGGTGGAGTGAGCGAATGGCTGTGTGGTGCTTAGTTGGCGGCTGGAGTTAAACCACGACAGTTAAACCACGACAAGTATGAAACACAAGTCATTAAAGGGAAAAAAAGGAAACTCTTCAGTTTGCATGCTTTGACCTTGCTGGCTCATGACCTATAATTTCTACTCTAGAAATGAAGAAAATTAGAGAAAAGGGAAAGAAAATGTTTTCTAAATTTCAGACACCTTTTTTTTTTTTTATTGCAAACTTAAAAATTCTTTGTGATGGTCTTAAAAAGTCAAAACCCCCTCCAGATTTTATTTTACCGCATGCCATTTATTAATGGCAAGGTTATGTAAAGATGTTGGATTCTTTTCTCCTTTTCTTTTTGAAGTCAAGGAAAGGGAATTTAAAAGCTAGGAAGTCTCTCCCACATATCCTCTCAGAGAGCTATGTCTTCCTTACGTCCTTGGGAAAGTTCCAAGGGGTCTGACTTACAGTTTCATGTTGGTAGAGAAATTACAAATCTAAGAAGTACTTGAAACAATATGTGTATCAAGATCATCAGGAGGAATGAATGAACAAGGCAACTGCCAAAAACTAGAATATATTTATTTCTCCTTCAATCTACAGAATAAAACTCATACCATGTCTTGAAAAAAATGTTTACCTACATTATCAAGCACTTTTCTCAATAATAAAATTTCTATTATCATTCATAAAATAAACTTTACTCCAAGAATAAAATGTGCTTTAATGGTGAACACTAGAAGATTTCTCTAAGATTCCAAAATTGGATTAGGCATCTTTAGTTTTTTCTCATCTAATGCCCCTTTTTCTGAAGTCATACAAAAAATAATGCTTTACGCAGTGGTAGTCAATATATGAAGTGTGACCTTTTGAGGGCCTGTGCCTTCTTTTTATAGGTCTGTAAGTGTCTATAAGTAAAAAACTGATATATTTTCAAGTGGCTTAATTTTGCCCTTCCATTGGGAACTTTGTAGGACTCGATAATCAAAAGACCTTAAAGAATACTATTCTAGAAGAAATTGTAGATAAAATAATCTGTAATGCTGTGATCATCTTGTAGATATTGTTATGCTTTCAGATACCTTTTTTTCCTAGTTTCTTAGATATTCAGTCTCAGCTATTTGGTTCTCAATGTGAAGATGACTGCATCCTATATAATCTTCATATGTCAGAAACACACTTCTGTATCATATCTTATGCAGCTTTAGCCTATATTTGCTTTTGAGCTCTTCAAGTCTTCTACAGTGCAATCTGCTAGCTCATAAGGTTTCTTCCCCATCATTGTTTCCTTCTTATTGTAAAGCTATGATGCACATCTGTAATTAGATGATGTTACAAAATAAATATCTTTGCCTGCTTCAGTCACAGGTATGTACAGTGAGAAGATCAGATCACTCACTATTTCTACAACAAGAAATTATATTTTAGCAAATACATTAAACTACTTCAGTAAACTTCAGACTCACTCACATTTTCATGGCTAATCAACCAACACACTATGTAATGTTGATGATTTACACATAGCTTAGGTGTATGTGCAACTACAAGGAAGGTATGCCTCAGGTACATCATATTACAGTAGGGTATTCTAAGCCTGTCTTTCAGTTTTGCTTCTTACCAGAAGAACATAAGCCAGACCTTAATGCCATGAAATCAAAAGCACTTTTGCCCTCACAGTAATGGTTCCTGATTAAAGCTTAACATTCTTCCAGTGCATTACCAGCAATGTCTGTGGGCTGGCCTTTCTAATTTTTCTTAATGCTCAGCATTTTTAACTGATATCTGTGTTATTAGCCCTGCTGTTAATCACTGAAACTGAGAAAACTGATGCAGGCTCCTGCTTTCTGGTCTGTTGGCTGTCCTTGTTCTGGACTCTTTTAATAACATTTATCACTATTTCAAGACTCTGAATCTTCACAACATTATCTCATGCTACTAAAAAATAATTAAAATAAAATAAAATAAAATAAAATAAAATAAAATAAAATAAAATAAAATAAAATAAAATAAAATAAAATAAAATAAAATAAATCTTTACTACTAATCCTTGGGAAACCAGATCAAAAGATGACCCTGAAAACTTGCTATGTAATTTCCTAAACTACTGTTATTATCAAAGGTGACTCAAAAGTGGTTGCCATTTAACTATAGTTTACTTAGAAACATATAGGTATAATTTATGTAATCAGTATCAGCCTGGCTTTCATCCAGTTGACAGTACTGAAACATCTTTTTTACATGTTTGGAATGACTTCATGACACCTGCTGAAAGGAGTGTCTTTACCATTTTCTCCTGCTGGACTTCACGTTTCTTTCAGTGGCACTTGATGCTTCCAGGATGAAGTCCCATTTCTTTGCATACGTCACCAAAACAGTTTATCATTCACTGTTGTAGATTATTTTTAAATTTGCTTCTAGCTATATTCATTCAAGTACAGCTCATGATTATTACCTGTTTGATTTTCTGTTCACATGGTGACATCTGTGTTTCTAAATTATCAGGAGGTAGACTATCAATAATTTGAACGGCACTTCTGAAGGATTATATTTACACATCATGACTAAGTAACAAAACTAAAATTCAGATCTGGATTTTACAAACATCCATGATGTTTGTATGATTGATGTATGATTTGAAATTCCAGTAGTATCAACATATGTAGAAGGCAGAGTTACATTTTCAAAATCCGTAACAGTGTAAAAATAATTTAACACTGTATCCTGCTTAGGTTCACAGTATCTCAATACAGACATTCAACATCTCCCAGTGGTATTACAAAACCAGGAAGATCATCAACTCTGCTAGTCTTTCTGCCGCATCTGTGAAATATTTTCAACTCATTCCAACTTTAGTCAGTAGTTAATTATACTACGAAGCATGATTGACTATATTGTTTCTATATTGAGAGAGCTCCATTAACTTTCAGCAAGACAGATGATCAATTTTAAGAGCCTGCTGCTTACACACAGAGTCCTTCCTGCTGTGTCCCAATTTATTTGCAGGACATTTTTGTTACTGTACGCACCAGGATGTGTTTTATGGCCTCATTGCTCTTTTTTTTGTATATAGTTAATGTTAATACAGAAGTAAACATGCAATCCATATGAGTATGTCCTTATCAGATACTCTTATACATTTTAATAAAAAATAAGATTGTTTTTTTCTCATACAGTAGTTTCAGTATTCTTTCAGTAGAATTTCACTGTAACAACCTTGGAATAGACCTTTATCAATTTCTGCATTTTGTTGAGATTATATACAACTAAATCACTGAATGCCTCAGTATTTGTGGTATCCACAGTTTGTTATCAGAGTGAAGTTATGTATCTCAGATCAGGAAATGGTGCTTAAACAACAGGCTTAGCTACCTTTGGAGTATTGAAATAGCTTAATTTTAGTTAGGAAATTTATCTGAATTTCCTAAATTTTAGTTGAAAGTTAGAAAAACTGTCCAAGTTCCCATGAATTATTTGTCTGTGAAAGAAAAACCCTAAGAAAAGAATAGATGTATCAGTGATGAGTTTTATTGTCTATAGAGGCCAATCAGCTCCTGGAAAATCAAAGATTACACCTAAATTTAAGACATAAGTACTTCTCAGGTCCCACATACACCACGTCTGCTATTTCCTTGTCACATGTCAAAGGGAAACTTAGCTGTCTGCTATCTGCCCTTGCCTTGGTACTCTGGTAGGAAGGAAACTGAAATGCAGAAGCACAAGAGACAGAAAATTAAGCAAATGATGGTATATTCAACTAGGTCCCATGGTCTACACAACCATGACAGCAGAACTGGGGACATCAGTCAAGCATTCTCACCCTGCAGTTTGAAGTAGCTCAGCTAAGTCTTTGTATTCCAGATCTTCCAGATACCTCAGTTTAAGTCTTTCCCTGAAAACCATCTTGTCCTTTGGAACTTCCATTGACTGCTCTGTTTAAGTATTTAGAGGATTATTTTCTATGCCATCTTTCTTCATCCTTTTTGTGAGGAAGCTGTATCTGTCCCTTACTTTCCGTGTCTGTTCAGAGCCATAAACACTGCATAGGTAGGAGTAACTCCATGAAAGAAGATTGCCTTTTGCAACCACACTTCACCATTATGCATAAATAATGGTATTGTACCCACAAAACTTTAACTGTTTTAATCATTTGTAACATATTTTAAGTGCTCCAGAATATCTGGTCATATTTTTATTTCATGATGTTCTGCAGAACGCACAAATTGTTCTATTTTCATTGTTAATGCAGTTTATTTGTCTGGGTCTAGGTTTGGTGTTGACCAGGCTTTCAACTGGTAGCAATTTAATTGTAATGTGCAATATCCTGTAATTTAGTAATACTAGTTTGTAGTACTAAATATTTGAATTGGGTTCTGAATTGGGCTCTTCATTTAACAGTTTTAGTATTTGCTATTATATCATATAGATTATGGATAGCTTGGACTTGAAGCAATGTTTTTAAAATCACAGTGCTCTGTAAACAAAATTTTGAATCAGGGATGGCATTCATAAATGATTCTAAAATGTGAGTCATGCCATTTGTCTTAAAGTACCTGTCTCCATTTACTACAATAACATCCTAGACAGCTAGTTTAGACTAGACTATCAATATTTAGACACTCAAGATAGGTGTGCTGAGGTGATTTGGGCCATGCATTCCATAAGCCCTCCAAAACTGTCAGCTTGAATTGAGAGTTTTATTTTTTCTAATGCTTCTGTCATTTTTCCCTTTCTTTTTAAAAATGTATATATGAAATTGATTTATTTCTTCAAGTACAATGCTTTCAAATTTTCTTTAGTATACAATCTGATAGCTCCTCACTGTTTATATGTATGTATGTATTTACACATATACATAAAGATTTGTGTATATATGTCCAGAAATATCTATCTTTCAGTCAACTTTCCATTCAGTAATTTCATTTGCCTTTACAAAAAGAAATACCTTCTCTTAAATCTCTTGCCAATATCTTTTTCATTTCTGGAGAGCTCCAGCGACAGTGACCATTTTGGCAGCACTATGCTTTTCTGTTTTTACTTTTTTTCTCTTCTGCTTGTAAATGAAATTCCTGTTCTATTCCTCTCTTCTCAGGCAGAAATTTCTGAGGCATCTGAGTCACAGATTAGTTTTATGATGGGTCTTCAGCATAACAGGAAGGAGTTAAAACATTAACAGGCACTAAATAGAACTTGGAACAGACCGAGACAGGATCTATGGGATCATGGTAATTTCACTTGAATCTCCCTTGTACATGCATATAGCAAGAAAGCAACAGTTTCAGAAGGCAATTCAGGATATGAGCCTCATTAGCCTCTGAACTGCTCTCTGGGGTGATATCAATTTCTCTTTTTTTGGTGACTAAATGGGAATCCTAGGGAGATCAGCAAGTATTTAGGAGTCTATAGTTTGGTAGTGTGAATAGTTTCATATGTTTCCACTAAGATAAGCAAAGGGCTGGAGAACCTGCCCTATGGGGAAAGACTGAAGAAGTTAGGTCTTTTCTCCCTGGAGAAGAGAAGGCTCAGAGGGGACCTCATCACAGTATTCCAGTACTTAAAAGGTGGCTACAAAGAGGACAGAGGCTCTTTCTTCACAGGAGTCAGAGAATACAAGGGGCAACTGGTACAAGTTGCACCAGCAGAGGTTTTATCTTTAAATAAGAGAAAAATTTTTTACAGTGAGAACAATCATTCACTGGAACAACCTCTCCAGGGACGTGGTAGAGTACCCATCACTGTAGGTTTTCAAGATGTGATTGGACAGGGTGCTAGATCATCTCAACTAAGCTCCATTTCCCGTGAAAGGTTGGACCCGATGATCTTTCAAGGTCCCTTCCAACCTGGGCTCTTCTATGATTCTATGATTCTGTGTTTAGCTTTCACATTAGATTGAAGAAGCAATTTCAGCTAATGTTCCAAGAGGCATTGTGGTCTGCCGAACAATTTGAAGGTTGAACTACCCATACAAAATGTAGGCATATTCCTCCTTTCCTACTTCTCAGGATTGCTTAGGTTTTTCTCTGTACAAGGATTTATGTCTGATAGCAGAATCAGACAAGATCCACTGTCTCCTCCCATATCCCCTGGACTTCTGCTGTGTAATGCTGTCAAAGAAGAACAAAAAATAAGGCTCAGAAAGAACATAAGGCATCTCATATCTGAACTTGAAAAAAATCCAGACCCATACTTACAATCTGTAACTACATGAAAATTTTGTGGAGGTTTTCAGCTTCAAAAAATAGTGGGAAAAGGAATGCTAAAATGGTATAGAAATTCACAGATATTCCCATGAATATGAAAGATAAAGGCCTTAAAATATTGTGAAAACAGTCATATCTACATTTATTCAAGCAGTTTATTCACATATTTACTGCTTCATCTCAGTTTTCAGCTGAGAGGATCACATGAGAACTCATATAAGTGGTATTTTACCTACAGTACATTAAACGCTAATTCTTTTTCATTTTGTTTTTTCTTACATAAAAATGAACTACTGACACACATAATGTTTTCTGGATGAAAAGTAACATTTTTCAAAGAGGTTTTTGGTAATGCAGACTTGCTATGTAGCTAAACTTATATGTAATGACTGATCTTCAAATGATAACATTTTAGCAGGGTAGTGGAGAAGGGGAAAAATGGAGTAGAGAGGAGAAGGAATAGAGAATAAAAGTATGAAAACTGTCATTATGGATTAGACTTGCTTTCCTTGAAATAAATATAATTCTACAAAAAGAATGAAAAAATCTTATGAAAAATCCTTTTTAAGCACAAAACAAAAGCTGTTAGCTCTGTGACCTGGGACTGTGTCAGAGATAGAAATAGATAGGAAGGGAGTAAATAATAAAAGAAGACATTATGAAAGTCAATGTTATCAGCTTAATAGAAGTCTGAATGTTGACAAATTTATTATAAGCATCAAGGCAAAGAAAGGCTTTAGGTAGAAATTTGAAGGAGGATAATGAGATAGTTCCTCCCAAGTTTAAGTAAATAGCGAAAGAGAACTCTAATAGATTCTTACTTTATAATTTGAGCAGTAGATGATGGAGGCTGACCATGATCAACCAACTGGGAACAGGAGGTGAAATCTCAATAATGGATGGTATGAGGTATAAGAATAATTTTGAAGAGCTCTGAAACTGAAAGCATGTTTTTATTGCACATCACAAAAGACATAAGGGGAAATTATGCAGAGAGGAATAATATACTCAAGGAAAATGATTAGGAAAAAATATTTTCTTTAAAAACATATGAATAGTGTTTATCTGTATTAAACAGGACTAGAGAAGAAAATTTTTGTTTCACAAGATCAGAAGTTGGATGACTCTAACTCTACAGTTCAATGGTAGAGCTGGATATAAAATTATCTTCTTGTGCCATGAAAGCTTGAAGTTTCAACTGTGTTCCTGTTCTGTCCTGGAGTAACCACAAACCTACTGCTGGGTAAAATTATCTTTATGAATAAGAAATAGTTTGAACCCTGCTATTTTGGAAGAATGAAACTATTCATGATTTTGAAGAAAAGGACTAAAATAAATGTTGATATGTTTCATTTCAAACATTGAATATAGAATTACTATATTCCAAAACTTATATTTTGCCCAAAACAGCGTTTTCCATTTCAAATTCGACTGATACTCAGATAAAAAAATGTTAAGCCAAAGGGGCCAGCAAATTTAACAAAATAAAATAATTTTTGTTTTTTATTAAGTTTCAACCTAGTTTTAGGTTGGTTTCATTTGAGCTAAAATTAATTGTTTTGAAAAGTACAGATTTTTACAATTTTTTAATTTAACTTTGAAAGATGCATTATACTCTCATTTTATTCAAACTGAACAATTATGTATTCCAGGCTGGAAGACTTATTCCCTCTTCCTTACTGTTGTTTGATTTTTTTCATTTACACTTAGCAGCAACTGGAAAGTCCCTCTCTCCTTGAAATGTAATAGAAACCTATAGAAGGGGATGATTTAGGCATTCAAGTAAAGCTCAAGAATCACAGCATTACTGAATTGTCTCTTTGCCTTCCATGACAGAGAAAAAATCTCAAGGGACAGTGAGAAAAGAGATTGATATCAGGTAAACTAAGTTTGTGCTTTATGGAGATTTGTAATTTTGTTTAATTTTTACTTTGTAACTTTGTTTCCAATTTTGTAATCTATAATTTACCCATTTTCTTTCTGTGTGTGTATACGTGTATATGTGTCTGTGTTTGTTTTCATTTTAAGAGTAACCAGCTGGTCAAAATGATCTGAAGTAAATGCAACAAGCATGAGGTACTCTATCTCACACAAAAAATACAGACAAAGTAATTAAGAAAAACCCTAAATTGACCTGCATCCTTGATTAGAATTGGGAATCTGGGGGACTGGAGTGAGTTTCCACTGTGCTACAATGGTCAACACAGGGATTGCTATCATCATATGCAAAGGCACATGCAAAACTTTCCCCAGCAAACATCAGCTTAAAACACCTTAACAAGAAGAAAGCAGTAGCTGCTCAGAAAATGTTGTATGATTCTCTTTATTGACCATAAAGGAGGGTGACAGATGCTTATATCTACACTAAAGGCATCTAACACTAAATGAGGTGAAACCTAGCTGGACAAAAATGTTGTAACATCACTTCTTTCAAAATTGTTGTGCTAGAAAACATATTTTGATGCTTACAATAATAATGAAAATAAATAAATAGTAATACAAACCTGATACCTAAAATAATGCAGCTGAAACAGTGTTTTTTGAATAATGTACCATACTGTAATTACATTAGACAACTTTGCTCTATAAGAACATGTCTTTAATAAATGATATGAAGACTTCTCTGCCAAAACATTAATAACTTATGATAAAATCTTTAATCTTCATAATTTCATAATAGTCTACATATATTTTCTTTGGCTTATAGAGTACTTAGTTTTTTTTCTTCTAAACCCATTTGTAAACATCTGAAAAGGTACTGAGTGATTAATAAGCATTGTGCCTAATTCAGTCTTATTTTACATGCAGAAGCTCTAAACACTGTATTTAATATTATTACTTTATTAGAAGCTCTTAGGATACTTTTCTACTGACAGCTAAATGAGATTTCTGCTAACAGTAACTACTTATTTCTGGCCTTAAAGGAGTCGTTTACAAATGCAGCATGAAATGAGGGGTTGGCAGTTTTTTGTTATGTACTTAAAGAAAATTCAGACGCCTTGAGAAAGGCAGAAAAACATGAGATAAATGGATAGAGCTGTGCTTTTTAAATGTTTTCGCCTGCTCCTTACTTCAATCAATTAAGAATTCTCTGTGCCTTGCCACAGTATGTGGCTCCTACAGCATGAATACTTTATGCTTCACTTGTTCTTCTGTAATACCTCCCAGGAAGAAAAATGCAGGTTTCTTTACTTTTTCTTCCTCCCCCGCCCCCTGCCATAAGCAGCACAAGTGTGCATACCCTAAAAAGCTTCACATTTCATATATAATAACTGGACTACCTGTCCTCATTAATTTCTTATTTTATTTGTGATTTTACTTAATTTGTTACTCATGCTTTTGAGAAAGTTGTCTCTGTGGTTGCCAAAATTTAACAATAACTTTGACTACACATGGACCACTATACTTACAGACTTTTAAATAATGTCCAAGTGCTTATGGCACCTACTGAAAGACACTTTCTATTGCTCCACATTGAGCCTGCAGGGAGAAAGGATCTTTCCTAAAATAACTAAGGTCACATTTGTACTTATATATGTTTTCTAGTAAAGCCTATGTCAATTAATTATTTCATTAGAAACATCTAATAATTATTACAGTTGCCAAAGTATCTGGATTTGGAAGTGATACTGCTCAGGAAAAAATAAAATAAAAACCCCAAAACTACCCCCCCCAAAACCCCTAGGTTTGCCTTGGCCAAACAAAGAAATATCCAAGATGTTTCAGAAGTATTGACTGTTCAAAGTGTATTTTGGCTTTGGGGTCTAAGTGGTGGTAAGATGAAAACACCCAAACTGGCAGTTCTGCTGTTAAAAAGAGCAAAAGTAAAAAAATCTTGTATGTCATATAATTAGATTTTCATTTTGCACTCTTCAAGTTAGTAGTCATTGGCAGCAATAGACTATCTATCAGCTGCCAGAGCCAAGATTATGAAACATGTTTACCTAATAAAATTTCTATAGCACAGGTCCAAAATAAAGTATGCTCTTATTTTGCTGAGTGTTTTTTGCACTTTCAGTCCATTAATCTTTAGTGACTTTTTAGGAATGGTAAAGGGATGTAAATGTTGTTTAAATATTTATAGTGATGATTTAAATATAACTGCTTTCCTAAGCTCTAGAGCTGCCAGAGCTGTTTGTCATATCTGCTTGACATGACCTCACTTACTTTTTTCAAAGACAGAAGACAAAAACACTTTTTTTCTTTTTAGCAGGAAGAATTTTCTAGTCAATGACCAAAATCCAATACAAAAAGGAAACATTTATAATTGTGATCAACAGTGAATGTACACTATTTGCTCTTGGTGATTCACAATCACACATTAATGGCTTGTCTACAGTTAGGTAGAAAAAAATTAACTTTAGTATAAACCGGTTTATTATTAAATGGGTTAAGTAAAATCTAAACTGAAATAAAACCATTTTTCATAACTCAGTACTATGTTCAACATTTTCAAGAGTATATTTATATAAGAAAGTGAAAAATGGTCTTATTAAGTAATTCTTGAATATAATAAGATATTCTTATGAGTGTCCTCTTAATAAAACTTACTAGCAAAAAATCATTCTAAAAACAAAACAAAAATAAACTTGCATATAGTAAAAAGTAATAGAGAAATGCTATGTAACAATGATCAAAAGACATTTTTGTCTCCTCATAATAGGTGTACTACATACAAACTACCACAATGTAGCAAGCAGTTAAGACCATGTTTAGAATTTAAACATGTTACTAGATCTCTTGAGTTCACTAATCCAAACCATACAGAACTCTTCTATATTTAAACATTAAGTGCATGCTTACGTGCTTTGCTGTCTTTAAATGTACTCTGCAATATGATATTACAACATAGGAAAACCATTTATAGGATAGTGAAAATACTTGATGCTAAATGGTATTACAGAAACATTAAAAAATATTGCAATCTACACTGAAGAAAACCCAAACCAAACCAAAACCCATTTAAAGCCTTTTGGGTTTTTTTATAAACACCACCTAAACTATTGGACACGCATTTAGAATTGAAAGCCCTGGTGCAGTTTTTCATAATCAGCTATCTTCTATCCAATGATATTACTAACTTATGTAAGTCTAACATGTAAAGAACTGCTGCAAAGCTGGGCTGCAGTATTCCATCTTTATTTTATTTTTGAGGAATAAGAAATTAGTTGTGTAGCTTTCAACTTAAATATTCTTCTGAAAACCAGTGTGGCTTTATCTTTCTAAAGTTTATCAATATCTCACTTTTTTTTTCTCAAATGTATATACTATATCTTTCTAAACTGTAACCTTAAACAACTGAAGTAATATTAGTTTTGGGGTGAAAGGGAAAAACATGAAATACATTAACAGAAAACAAGGTAAGAGATTGATGGGTGGGAAAGAGAAAACAGGGTGATAAAAGAAAATAAATGAACATAAAATTTTAGAGTAACAGTCATCAGAGAACAAATTCATAGGCCAAAACTATAGAAAGTATAAATGACATATAAACTTTTTCTACTAAAAATGACTTAGGTATAAATGCCTTCCAGTTTCTTCATGTAAAATGCTGTTTAAATACTAAGGTTGGATTTTTGCAAACATTTTAAGAAAATTTAGACTTTAGAGCCAGTGGAATTATGCCTAAAATATTAAGCAAGGATTATTATTCAGGGTAGGACCTTATTCTCAATGACATTCTTAATATCTTAGATTTAGTTGTGTGTATTCCTATGAGTGATTTTCTACAACATAGCAGGTTCATTTTTACATACTTGTGACTAGCTTCCAGAAAATAATAGCTTTAGTTTTTTTAAGTGTTCCTATTTATCAGAAATTTGCTAGCCTTCTGGTTTTCTAGTACCCTGCCTAAAGTAAAAAAAAAAAAATCAAATCAATTTAGAAATGAAGTCTGTGAATCTTCCTTACCTTTTAACAAGAACATATCTAATCAAAATAAAGCCAAATCCAAGCAATATCCCCTTCTAAAACAGACATCAGCATGTGTAAACACAGAGGCAAGCTCCTACATATTTAGAACAAAAACAATTGAGGTTATAGTTATAATCTAAAAGTATAGGCTACTATATATGAGTACATATATTAGGCTATTATATATCAATGCATAAACATGTATAAATGCAAATATATGGATGTATGCATGCATACATATATTATATAAATATCCATTTATACATATGTGTATATAGATAAAGATATATCAGTTTTCGGTGGAAACAGAGTAAGTCACCAAATGGATAATGGAATTTTCTGCTGTAATATAATAGTCAGCATGACTCAGTCTGCATCACTATTATGGATCAATGTGTTAAATGAATCTTGCTGCCTGACTTTCTGTTGTTGCCAGCTATCTTTAAGTGGTGATTCATTTAGTCAGCTTTGGCATGACTTTGGAATAGCATGAGACTTGGAAATAGGATCCAGATATCACATCACCTTCAATGCCTCAAAAAAAATGCATTTTGGAGATCTTCAGTTATTTAGCCATGAAAGCAAAGAAAGAGTTAGCTTTCCCACCACAAACTAGTTTTAATAAATTATAGTTTATTGGATATTAAAAACTTGGAGTGAAATCATGTGCTAATAAATCAAGTTTCATCTTCAGAATGGTTCTGCTCAGTCCCAAGCTCTGGAGCTGTCTCTCAGTACTTCTTGGGGGTCTGCAGGGGCCAGGGGCTCCCTGGGGGTCTGTCAGGGCAGGGCCTGGCAGGCAGGGCTTATCCCACCCCCCAGCCAGGAGCAGGGCAGCCAGGGGGCACCAGGGCAGCCCCAGCCCTGGGCATTGGGCACCTTCATGGGGATGGGGACAGGCTAAAGCTGGGCTGAGATGTAGGCCCGCGGGGTGGGCCTGGCTCAGTGCAGCCCATGGCCAGGCAGGGCAGGCCAGGGATGTGGCGAGCTGGAGACTGGCCCTGCTGTGGCATGGCTGTGGCAGAGGCTGACAGCTCCAGGGGGTGACATGGTGTCCTGGGCCATGGGCAGGCTTGGGGGAGCCCTGAGGAGGCTGGACAGGGGCAGTCAGGGCTGGTGGTGCCCTCAGTGCCCTGACAATATTCAAGATGCCTGTTCTTTTTCTGGCTGTGCAGCACAGAGGCTTTTAGAGAGCTACTAATCCTTGCTCCCTGAATACCACTGATAGGCACTTATCTAGGGGAGGATCTGTCTCCAAGTTCCTTCAGATGTTCCCTTTTACATGTTTCCATATCACATTGCCCATTTTAAATCTTGTCATTGAAATGACAGAATTCATTGTTTAAAGGTGACTTGTCATGCTTAAATCCTTGTACCATCACAAAATAAGCACTGCCCTTTCGGTTTCTGACTCATTTAATCACCAAAGGAGCTACACCCCTGAAATTAACAATGAGAGACTTCTGCTTCTAACAGCCTTATTATACTACTTGATGGCAATCAATAAAGAAGTTTGGAAACCAAATACATAATATACATGTGCACATTACAATGAAACATTCTCCCATCTGCTGAAACTAACTATATTTTCAGTATGAGCACAAGAATCACCATGCACTGTGAAATTCTGCAGCATATTCAGTCTGAAAGGAAGAAAGGCTGCAATAGGTAGGTTCATCTCAACTCTTAGGTGGATTACCTTGTTTATCAGCCAGTGAGAGTTCATTCACACCTCAGGATCCTCCAAAGTTTGTAACTCAGGCCATGAACAATACATGAACAAAATGAGAAGCAAAAACTCGTTACCATCTATGAGTGTAAAACATAGCTCTTGCAGTTACCCCTGTCAAATACCTACAGGTGATCAGTGAACAGGTGAGACAGTAAAGTCCCATGAGATTCCTTGAGAGAACAGGGCATTCTTTTCCTTGAATAATCAGCAATGATGGAAATTAAAAAAACCAAATAAACTCTTAGTTTACAGACAGACAATCGTTCTCAGGCAAGTAAGTAACCTTCATAGATCAGTCATTTTATATGCAATTCATAAGAATACTCAAAACTTAGTACATATTCTTTCCAGATTTTGTCAAACACCTGTAGAAACTAGCAGATTGAACACAATCTGTTAGATTTTATCCATGAAAAGCCATAACCTATATAACAGCAAGAACTGATCTCAATTTAAGAGAAGCTATCCAACATTGGAAGTAAATGTCCTGATCAAAACATTAAAGTTATTGTGACAAAAGTACACAAGCTTTTCTTTGTCTTTCCACTTAGGAATCCATGACCTCTTCACAATGTGGCAGTGAATTCTGACCATACAACTAAAGGGTACATGTTGATAAGATCACTTTCTCTCATTTTACTCATTATTGTATGTACAAATGTGACAATGAGAGAAAAATGAACAAATAGCTTTTCATGGTGGCCACAAATCTGTGAGTCAAATCAACCCTTCGAAGATAATTCCTTTGTTAAGGTTATTGTAATAACGCAATTGCATTGTGCAGTTTATGGGTTTTGGGGGGTTTTGGGAGTTTGCTTGAACTTTATCTGACATTTCCAAGGGAAAATGTCTTTCACTCATACCCAAATTAGCATTCTTCCCTCGTTTTTTGGAAATCAGAGAACCTTTGATAAGAAACTTCACATTCTGCTTTAATTTCTTTTGTTTCATAGAAGTATTTATCTCAGTTCATTAAGAGCAACTAGCCTGCAGCAAAATACCTTTTTTTCTTGCATCTGTTGTCATCTGCTAGCAAGGCCAGAAGTGTTAGTATTGCCACACATCAAGTGTTCTGGCCTTATGTAGATATTTTCTCATGTTGCATGAATATTTTCTGTAGGCTTTATTTTTGTGTCCCTGCAGTTATTGAACTCTGACTGTGCCTCAGGTAGGGAAAAAAAAAAGGCTTTTTACTTCAGGTATACCCATATGTAAAAAAGATCTACACAGCAAAACAACATGCAATTTTCCAAGACCTAACAGCCTGTATAGTGAGTTAAACAGAAGTAGTAAGACTACTTGAATGACTCACCTCAGTGAATCTTGACAGAGAATATTGCTAAAAACAATTTTTAAGCTGAATTCTGAGCTGTATCTTGAAGATTCAGTTTCTGTAATACTGGGGAAAGTACTTATAAAATAAAATATATTTTAAGTATTATGTTTTGATTGAAAGCTGACTAATATGTAATCATTTATCACACAGATTCTAAACTGTATATTGTAAAGGATACTTTACAGACATCACCATTGAAAGTAACAGTAACTGAATTAAAATCTGCCCTTGAGTGCAAGTGCATCAAATATAAATATGTTATTTTCAGTAGAGTAGAAACACATTACTTGCCATGACAGGAATGTATAATACTCAAGTTAAAGACATTTTTTATCAAATGTAGAAACTGTTAGTACCACCTACTGGCAGAACTGCAAAACTGAAAAATATTTTCTGTTTATAATATTCTGTAATACCACAACAGCAAACGAATTATTGCAACTCTAATCTCATCTTTTATTGCAAACATTTTGCAGTTAGGTGCAGGAGATGAGTTTGAGTACTTAGGGTATATTTTTGATAAACTGAACTACTACCCAATTAGTTATAAATGAAAGAAGGAAAAGAAAAAAAAAAAAGAAAAAAGAAAATTATAATTGGAGTTTAGGTAAGCTACATAATGGTATAATTTAGAAAGCAGTACAGAAACTCATCTCACATTTCTAATTATATAGACTTGCTTTCTTGGCTGGGCTGATGTGGGAACTGTGTACTTCTCTTATTCAAGAAGTTCTATTGGTGTTTTGCTTTCAAAACCCAGTAACATGTAACTGGCAGTCAGTTTATCCTTTAGTGTTTTGAGAGCCACTGGAAAATTTCAAGATAAATGAATAGTAGTTTGATCTGGATATTCTCAGATATGTGGACTGACTTCCTTCCTTCCTTCTTTCCTTCTTTCCTTCTTTCCTTCTTTCCTTCTTTCCTTCTTTCCTTCTTTCCTTCTTTCCTTCTTTCCTTCTTTCCTTCCTTTCTCCCTCCCTCTCCCCCATCCTCCTCTTTCTTTCCTCTGCCAAACATCTGAAACTTTAGTTAAATTCTCCCCATCCTTTTCTAGGACAATTTGCAAATACAGTTTTGTTAGAACTTGTTGCGAGCAGTACTAGTCTACACTGAATTAAATAGCTATGCAAAATAGAAAGCAGTTGGTCTTTAACTTATCAGGTAGCATGCTTTGTTGAGGCCCTCAAAACTTTCTGCAGCAAGCATATACCTCAATTTACTATTCAAGCCAGACAATTTGAGACTAATCTATAATTATTCTTACATGAGGCATGCAACTAGGAGAAAAAGTTTCATTTTTGTTATTATATTCTGGACCAGCAAACAGAATTTTGAATAAACAAGTATCTACCTTTCCCACAGCTGAGCGTATTATAGTTGCCTAGCTAGAAGCATCCTAAATTTAATTGTTTGAAATATTTAAATCCTTTTCAAATTTGGTTTAACTGTCTCTCATTTTTTCTTATGTATTTCTTCTGTCTCCAGTCAGAGAATTCCCTCTGTACTCAGATTTTGCTCCCAACTGCACCACCTAACACATGAACAGAAACTATGAAGAGAAGTACTGAAAAATGACCTATTGGTCTGCCCCAATGTAAGCCATTTCCAAGTTGAAAAACAGTTTGTATCAAGGAAAACATTTACATTACTCTTTCATTTTACGTCCCATTTTATGACTTTTTTGCCTTAGTCATTAATCTCTGATGTGGAACTTTCTTAAGTGGTTTTGAAAATCTAAATATACTACCATCTACTGAATTTTCCTTATCTATTGTGGCAGTAATATCTTCAAAGAACTCCAGCAGATTAGTTAAGCTTGACCTCTCCTGCCTGAATTCATGTTGGCTATCCTTAATCAAACTATGTGGGTTTACTTTGCTTTGGACGTTTCATAGAAGAATTCCTGTATTTTCTCCTAGCAAATTAGAAACTCACTGTTTTCCCTCTTGACCATTTAAAGGAATATAATGAAGTTATCTTTGATGCTTTTCCATCCTTAGGAATCTCTCCTGAGTGGTGTGAACTTTAAAAATGTCAGTGAAGAATTAAGTGATTTCCTCACTTGTTTCCCTTAACACTTTTTTTGCTGATCAGAAAAGATGGTAACACTTTAAGGGCTTTAATAAACATGTCCACTGAAAATATTTCCAGTTGTGTGTCGAATTGGAAAAAAACAGTCTACCTCATACAACTGCTATTTCTCTCTCATCTGTCTGAGAGTAGAATAAGATTACACAGAGATTGTTAAAAACAAAACAAAACAAAACAAAAAACCACAAACTAAATACAAACAAGCAAAAAAACCCAGAACAAACCAACGACCAAAAAGGAAATGTCATAATTAAAGCTGAATGACCCTTTTCTTCAAGCTAAACCCCCCCCCCAAACATATGAAGAGATGTAGCAACCCTTCTCTTTCAGCAGTCAGAAAAAAAAACCAACCTAGGTCTTGAATTTGGGTGAGGAACAAAAGCACGTAAAAGGTGATGAGAAGGAGCAGGTGTGTTAGCTGCTGTCAGGACTTTATATAAGTTTAAAAAATAGACTTTTTTTTTTTTATTCCAACCCATCCTTTTTTAGTTGATATCTTTAGCAGATTTCATAGATATTTTTGATAAAACAAAATTTTCTGGAAAATTAATGCAATTTTTTCTCCCAGATAATGTAAATATTCAAATGTATTACATTTTATATTGTGTTCTTTAATTTGGGAGTGTTTATATTTCATGTATTTCAGAGCTTTACTACTATGACCCATAAATCCCAGAGTGAGAATTCTTCAGTGAGACTAAGTCAATAAGTGATTGCCATTTGTTAAATATATTTTTAATCATTACCATAAACAAATTCTGAAAGTGTGTGTTTTACTGGTTTATGACTCACAGAGTAGTATTTGTTTGCTTTTTTGAACTTAAAATGTTGGAAATGTGCAAGTGTCACTTTATTGTACAAGAAAATTATTAAAGTAGATTTCACATATCTAAAAAAAATCCTTCCTTTTTGCCATTATTTAACCTAGGATTATTATTACCATTTTGTCATTATGAAAATACATGCAAAGATATTTGGCAAAAAAAATATTGCCTGCAAATATTAATGGTTCGGCTGTGGTTTAGCACAATCTCAGTGCTAAAAAGGATGTTAAGTAGACACAAAGGACATGACAAAGATCAAGCGTAATCATAATCTTTTCATGCTCTAGAAGAAAAAGGTTGTTAAATTGGTAGCAAGCACCAAGGGCTGTTCTGGCCTTACTTTGTGCTATTTCCACAGGGTTCTATTTCACAGAGGTCTAATAGCCAAACAGCTTCCCAACTTTACTTCTGTGTTTTCCCTACACATTTCCTGAGCTCATCGCTGCTGTTGAATAGGCTCTATGTTGACTACTATGTACTGAGTTCGCTTTCGCATGAGTATAAACAGTGGTAAAATTCTCTTTCTGTCCTGGAGGAGCAGAAGGGAAATTTTATTCAGTTTTCTCTTTAAAAGACAGAGTTTAACAACTTACTTATTATTATGATAGTTAAGGGTTTAGGGGATAAGCAGCCAGGGCACAGTCCCAATTTTTGCCTCTCTTTATTCTGTGCTTTCTGCACAGAGCATCTAGGGTTATTCCCCAAAGAGATCAGGCTGCAAGACTGGATAGTCACAGAAAAAAAAGGATGCAGGACTCACTTCTCTCTGTAGCTGCATTAGTTAAAATCAAGACCTGTGCTAACTCATGAAAAGTATAGTTAACCTATACACTATTTAATATTCCTCAAAGAGGGGATTAGAAAACAAGTACAATATTCTCTAAAAGTTTAAAGTTCTGTTTAATGAAAACATAGCAGCTGTCAATATATGAGGTATCCTGCATACCCCTGTGTTATCAATTCTTTTCATTCCTAACAATGGAAAAACACAGACTGCACTCATCAGGAAAAGTAATTACTCAAATAATTTTCTTTTAAATCTTGATCTTCATAAAAAAGAGTATTTTAATTACTTGCAGGAATCTATTAGTATGTGAAATCACCAGCTCCCACTAACCTTGAAAAAGGACAGAATGACTGAAATGCTGATTTTCTGTTCTAATGAATTCACGTAAGTAAATAAATTACCATTTTTATGAAGTTTATGAAAAATTTAAATGATAATAGGCCAAATTCAGAACATACATATGAAAACTGAATCTTACTCAGTGATGGACTAATTTCTGCAACCTCTTTTGTAGTAGGCCACCCAGCATGAAATATGGTATCAAAATATATTCCAATTTAATTAAAATTACTTATTGGTTATTGAACGTTGCTTTAGGCTGAGGTCAGTAGAGAATATACTACTCTGGGATAAATAATGAGAGCATTCAGAATGATTCTCCGAAGTGCTGACCGATGCTAGAGAATGGGTTATTATTGTCCTAACAATGACAAGCATAAGACACTCCTTCAAGATCCATGGGAAATATTGGGCACTAGAGCTGTAGGGAGGGAGAGATAAAGGGCACTTCTCTTCTTCTCACTTCTCTTTTTTTGGAAGTTATGTGACTGGGGGGATTCTTATTCTCTCTGACAATCTGTGGGGATAATTTCCCAGACCAGACCATGTCTGCGCTGTTCTTCAGCCTTTGAGCTGGAATCAGTTTATAGCAAGGCAACCCATAGCATCAATAGTTAGGTATTTACATCATTCTGCACCCATAGTTATAGGCCGCCTTTTAGTGACAGTGGAAACTAAAGACACAGTCTGGTCCTCAGTGTTCTTCACTCACACTTTAAGAAATGAGAGGAAACACCTGAAAAATGTTGAAGCATTTTTGCTACTTTATTTACAGTCCAATACTTTGACATAGTATTCCTATTTAAAGCACTGTACAATGAATGAGAGGACTCTAGCAGTTCATTTTAGATCTCTGGAGACAGGAAAAGCAGAAAGGTGTTCCTACACTTTCCTGGAGGAAGAGTATGCATGCCCTGATTTGGTAACTTCAAATACATAAGTCACTTCAGAAAGAAAATTGTCCAAGAATTAAGTGACTGAGCTTATATAATAAATGCACACAAGAAGGGAGTCACAGGTCTGTAATAAGAACCTGATGGCAACTGAAAAGTTAGAGTAGTCTATCCAGCTCTAACTGAAATTGGAATAGATCTCTTCCTCTCATTTATGGGGTTAAGTGACACTTCAGATCTTCTTCAGTACCGTAGTGTATTGAAAACCAGAGAACTACTTGTGCAATGAGATTACACTCCATAGAGGAAAGAGATCAGTTTATAGCTGTTTGTCTGGGGACATTTTTGTTTTGCTTTGTTTTATTCCAGTAACTCCATTTCTCACCAGTCTCTGATAGTAAAAAACTTTATGCTATTCCCTGAGAAACTCCTCCATGTGGTTATGTTTTTATTTGAAGTGTCTCAGCCTTTTGCTACAAGGACTTTTACAGTAATACGTTGAGACCAATATTCTTGCAAAGATATTCACTAGTATTTGGTGGGGGTAGGGAAAGGTGAAGTAGAGAAATAGCTTGTTAAATGTGAAATTCTTTATATTTAGAATATTCTACCTGTCTACAAATATGAACTTAATATTATGTTTGAGAAGATCAATTATTATCTTAAGACTTTTCATAACAAGATTTCTTTTTATTTCATTTACTCTTTGGGCTTTCCAAATTTTCCATAATAGGCTTTAGCACTTTTAAAAGGGTAAGGATGTTAAATGATGTATTTTGTTTTGTTGTTTTTGTTTTGGTTTTTTTTTCCCAAAAAATAAAAGTTAGGCATGCTGATACGAGCTCAGTAGGAGCTGGGAGACGCTTCCCTTACAGAACACCAATCTCATGCCTCTGCAGGAGCTCCACTCCAGTCTCCCACATCCTGCTGGTTTCACAACACAGCAAGAAATGGATGCCATTGACTTGCATATACATGATACCTGCAATCAAATCTTTGCGTACAAGAGTGAACATGCTTCTGTGTTCCAAGGGTTAGAAAATTCAGAAAAAGCATAGATTCAGATCTTCATCTCTGTGGGTTGTGTTTGTGTACTGGTTTTGGCTTGAAGAGTTATTTTCTTCATGGTAGCCGGTATGGTACTATGTTTTGAATCTATGACAAAACCAGTGTTGCTAACATACCAATGCTCTTGCTATTTCTGAGCAGTGTTTACACACTGTCAAGGCCTTTTCTGTTTTTCACCCTGTCCTGACAGCAAGTAGACTAAGGGTGCACAAGAACCTGGGAGGGGACACAGCCAGGCCAGCTGACCCCAACTGACCAAAGGGATCTCCCATACCATATATTATTTTGTGTTCAGCAATAAAAGCTGAAGAAGGAATGAGGAAGTTGGGACATTCAGTGTTATGGCATTTGTCTTCCCAAGTAACCATTACATGTGATGAAGCCCTGCTTTCCTGGAAATGGCTGAACATCTGCCTGCCAATGGGAAGTAGTGAATGAATTCCTTATTTTGTTTGCTTGCACATGCAGCTTTTGCTTTACCTCTTAAAATTCCATTATCTCAGACCATGAGTTTTCTCACTTTTGCTCTTCAGATTCAATTCCACATCCTGTCGAGGGGGAGTGAGCAAGTGTCTGTGTGGTGCTTAGCTGCCTATTGGGGTTAAAGCAAAACAGTTGGTATTTCATTTACCGGCAATCTATTTCTCTATTTTTCACTAAATATTGTATGGGAGTTCCCTACTTCCTAGGGTATATATTTGGTATAGGGTGGAGGATCTATACCTGCTCCGTGAGTAATATTCCCTTTAATTTTCATGTGGACATCAAATACATTAGCATTTTCAAACCTCTCCAGAAAATCACATAAGGAGGAAGGTTGGTTTATAGATCAGCTTCAAATTTTGGTGAGAAAGGTAAAAGACCATTCAACCCTATCAATATAAGGAAGCTCCTGGATATATGGAGAAATGGAGTATAATGTCTCATTGAAGGTTAAGGTTAAAAAGAGAGACAGCTAGGAAAATGAATACTTCTGGGGTTAGAGAGCTGTTGAGAAGTAGATTTTTGTGACTAAGAAATTTGGACCCAAACATGTAAAGTGGGACTTGGAATTTAGATGTCAACTGGGTTTATATATATTATTATGCCCCTAAGGCATATATTTATAATAAATACTACATTAGAATATATGATAAATACCGAATCATAGAATCATAGAAAGATTTGTGTTGGAAGGGACCTTTGAAGATCATCTAATTGCAACACCCCTGCCATGGGGAGGAACACCTTCCAATAGAACAGATTGCTCAAAGGCCTGTCCAACCTCACCTTGGACATTTCCAGTGATGGAACATACACAACTTCTTTGGATTACCTGGCCCAGTGCCTCACCACCCTCACTGTAAAATATTTCTTCCTTATGTCCAATGCAAACCTACCTGCTTTCAGTTTAAAACCATTGTCCCTTGTCCTGCCACTACAGACCTTGGTAAAATGTCTTTCTCCATCTTTCCTGTAGGCTGAATTTACATATTGAAAGGCCACAATCAAGTCTCCCTGGAGCTTTCTCTTCTCCAGGCTGAACAACCCCAACTCTCTCAGCCTTTCCTTATAGGAGAGGTTTTCCAGCCCTCTGATAATTTTTGTGTCACTCCTATAGACCTGCTTTAACAGGTACATGTCTTTCCTGTGTTGGGGACTCCAGAGTTGGATGCAGTGCTGCAGGTGAGGTCTCAAGGAGAGCTGTGTAGAGGGGGGAGAATCACCTACTTTGACCTGCTGGCCACGCTTCTTTTGATGCGGCTCAGGATACGGTTGGCTTTCTGGGCTGCATGCGCACATTGGCAGGTCACATCCAGCTTTTCATCCACCAGTATAACAGAATCACAGAATCACTAAGATTGAAAAAGACCTGTAAGATCATCAAGTCCGACCGTCAACCCAACACTACCATGCCAACTAAAACATGTCCCACAATCCCACGTCCACACGTTCCTTGAACACCTCCAGGGAGGGTGACTCCACCACTTCCCTGGGCAGTCTATTCCAGTGTCTGACAACCCTTTCAGTGAAGAATTTTTTCCTAGTATCCAGCCTGAACCTCCCCTGGCGCAACTTGAGGCCATTTCCTCTTGTTCTATCACTAGTCACTTGGGAGGAGAGGCCAACACCCACCTCTCTAGAACCTCCTTTCAGGTAATTGTAGAGAGCAATAAGGTCTCCCCTCAGCCTCCTCTTCTACAGACTGAACAACTCCAGTTCCCTCAGCCGCTCCTCATAAGACTTGTGCTCCAGACCCCTCACCAGCTTCGTCGCCCTTCTCTGGACGCGCTCCAGCACCTCAATGTCCTTCTTGTAGTGAGGGGCCCAAAACTGAACACAGGATTTGAGGTGTGGCCTCACCAGAGCCGAGTACAGGGGCACGATCACTTCCCTATTCCTGCTGGCCACACTATTTCTGATACAGGCCAGGATGCCATTGGCCTTCCTGGCCTCCTGGGCACACTGCTGGCTCATATTCAGCCAGCTGTCAATCAACACCCCCAGGTCCTTTTCTGCAGGGCAGCTTTCCAGCCACTCATCCCCAAGCCTGTAGCATTGCATGGGGTTGTTGTGACCCAAGTGCAGGACCTCTCACTTGGCCTTGTTGAACCTCATTCAATTGGCCTCAGCCCATCGATCCAGCCTGTCCAGATCCCTCTGCAGAGCCCTCCTACCCTCAAGCAGATCAACACTCCCCCCCAACCTGGTGTCGTCTGCAAACTTACTGAGGGAGCACTGAATCTCCTCATCCAGATCATCAATAAAGATATTAAACAAGACAGGCCCCAAAACTGAGCCCTGGGGGACTCCGCTTGTGACTGGCCGTTAATTGGATTTAACTCCATACACCACAACTCTCTGGGCTGGGCCATCCAGCCAGTATTTTACCCAGAGAAGAGTACACCTGTCTAAGCCATGAACCACCAGTTTCTCCAGGAGAATACTGTGGGAGACAGTGTCGAAGGTTCTACTAAAGTCCAGGTAGACAACATCGACAGCCTTTCCCTCATCCACTAGGCGGGTCACCTGGTCATAGAAGGAGATCAGGTTGGTCAAGCAGGACCTGCCTTTCATGAACCCATGGTGGCTGGGCCTGATCCCTTGGTTGTCCTGCACATGCCCTGTGAGCACTTTCAGGATCAACCTCTCCATAATCTTCCCCAGCACCGAGGTCAGGCTGACAGGCCTGTAGTTCCCCGGATTCTCCTTCTGGCCCTTCTTGCAGATGGGCGTCACGTTGGCAAGCCTCCAGTTGTCCGAGACCTCCCCTGTTAACCAGGACTGTTGATAAATGATGGAGAGCGGCTTGGCAAGCTCCTCCACCAGCTCCCTCAGTACCCTTGGGTGGATGCCGTCAGGCCCATAGACTTGTGAGTGTCCAGGTGGCATAGCAGGCCATTAACTGCTTCCTCCTGGATCCTGGGGAGTTTATTTTGCTCTCCATCCTTGTATTCCAGCTCAGGGAGCTGAATACCCTGAGGATACCTGGTCTGGCTATTAAAGACTGAAGCAAAGAAGGCATTAAGTACCTCGGCCTTTTTCTCATCGTTGTTGACAATGTTCCCCCCAAGTACCCCAAGTCTTTCTCCACAGGACTGCTCTCAATCAATTCATCCCCCAGTCTGTACTGATATTGGGGATTGCTCTGACTCAGGTGCAGGACATTGCACTTGGCTTTGTTGAATGTCATGAGTTTCACATGGGCCCACTCCTCAAGCCTGTCAAGATCCCTCTGAATGGCATCCCTTCCTTCTAGTGAATCAACTGCACCACTCAGCTTGGTCTCATCTCTAAATCTGCTGACGGTGCACTCAATCCCACTATCTATGTCATTAATGAAGATACTAAAAAGTATTGATCCCAGTACAGACCCTTGAGGGACACCACTCATTACTGGTTTCTATTTAGAGATTGAGCCATTGACTATAACTCTTTGGGTATGGCCATCCAATCAATTCCTTATCCATCTAACAGTCCATTCACCAAACCCATATGTCTCCAATGTAGAGGGAAGAATGTTGTGGGGGACCATATCAAAGGCCTTACAGAGGTCCAGGTAGATGACATCTGTAGCTCTTCCCTTGTCCACTGATGCAGTTACTCCATCATAGAAGGCCACTAGATTAGTCAGGCATGATTTGTTGCTTGTCTCTAATCACCTCCCTGTCTTCCACATATTTTGATGTATCCTCCAGGACTATCTGTTCCATGATCTTCCCAGGCACGGAAGTGAGGCTGACTGGTCAGTAGTTCCCAGGATCCTCCTATTAACCCTTTTTAAAAATGGGTGTTATGTTTCCCTTTATCCAGTCAGCTGTAATATTCCAGTCCAGCCATAATATTTATATATTATGTAAATATATAATATATATTTATAATATTCAATATATTATATATTAAGTATTTTATATCACATATGCCTGTATGAGCATATATATACTACTATAAGATATTATAATAAACATTATACATTATATTAATTTCATGTTTTTAGTATATAATATATAAAAGTTGTATGTCTGTAAAAGCATATATTTCCTCCTTAGCATCTCCAGGTGTCAGTTATTTCACATACATTAAAAACATTATTTACTTCAGTAACTTGAAAATACATGAAAGAATTCCAAAATCTTTAAAGAATGCATAGATGATCAGAAAGGTTGATTAATGGTGTTCTTTAGTATTGAAGAAGAGAAAGTAGAACTCAGTATTGCAGAAACCCAGTCTTTTCCAGCATTGCCTAGTATTTTCAATTTAAGTAGAGAATATGCTTTTCCTACTTATCCTAAGAAAGGTGATACCCTACCGAACTATTCAGTATAACGAGAGTGCTTGAGGAATATGGTATTCTTTAACGTAAGTATGATCTGCAGAATGTCAGTGTGAACAGTACTTCAAAGTATTCATCTCAAAGGAAAAACCAAACTTTGACAGAGACACAAAAATGAAAACATTGAAGAGAAAATTACAAGCCTTTAAGTAAGACCGTTCAGTATAATATGCATTTTCATTAAATAGTTGAGGAGAAAAAAAGACATAGTTACAAGAATATATAAGTGCAAAGGAATCACACATAGAAAATATTTCTGAGATGCCTGATAAATCAGCAGCTGAATAAGAAATGGACCTGAAAAAAGTGGTAAATCCTTGTGAATTAAAATACATTTGTCTAACTATTTGAAATACATTCACATTATTGGTATGCCCAAAGCAGATATTACATTGTTACTCTGGCAGGCTGACAAATAATCACTTAGCTGGTGCCACTCTTCTCTCTAAAGAAAATGGTTCATTACTGATTACATGAATTATCAGCAGATTTATAGGAGTTAGGAGTTGCAGTTTATTCAGTGTCATAGCAAGTACAACTGAACGACTGCATCATGAACATTACAGAATCTCAGATGATGAAAACAAAATATCTGTATATTTTTCTTTTGGAAACAAAAAAGTAAACTTTTTGATAACAATGTTGCCATTCTTCATGCCTTTCAGAAAATTTTTCTCACCTTTATGTTTTCTCCTATGCCAAGTTTAGAACCAGGATTACCATCTTAGAAATTAAGCCAATAGTATCCCTCATTTTATACTGTGCAGATACTCTGTTCTATAAATAGGTGCTGAATGAAAATAAAACAGGACAGATAAGGCTTGTAAAACTACCTTAATATACCATACAAATAGGCATGACTTTAATTAATTAAATTTATTTAATTATTAGGCTTGATCTTTATATTTAGCAGGAATATCCCAGTGGATAAAGTTTTCACCAACAAACTAGCATTAATTGCTTAAAAAAAATAGTTATCTATGAGGGATTGTCTGTGTTGCAGTCATTTTATTCAGACTATTTTACTAACAAGTTGACACAATGCTAATATTATTGTTCAACCACATCTCCCATTCTTTTTTCATCAATATTGCAAATGCTTGCTTGGCAACCATCTACAAAGCATCATCTCCCAGCATCCTTCAGGTCTTCCTATATTTGAACTTAGAAAATAATCTGATTTCAATATTTCTTCCCAGTCCTCCCCTTCTAATTCTGTCTATTCAGCTAATCACCCTTTCAGGTCGTAATGATTCTATTTTTACTTTCAGTTCTCCAGTCTGTCCATTGCTTTTCTTCCAAAACACCACCTTAGAAAAGTCTTTACACTCATTTCAAGCAGTACCTGTACTGTCAATCTTTTCTTTCCCAATAATTTGCTTCTCAACTCTACTTTGTGTCAACATCTCATTTTTTTTCTCCATATGTGCAATTGCTATTACATCTATGGTCTTTCAGACGTGTTGCTTGTCTGTTGTCACCCTAAATCTCCTCTTCCACTGAATTGTCAAACTGAAAGGTTCTGTCACAGCTAATATTTCTTCACAGATCTAGGGATAATGAATGGTAGTGAAAGTGGTGTTTATTGTTCAATACATTTGACAGAGGAGTTCAGATACTGCATAACTAGGTGAGCAAGAGCCTATGACAGAGGAAAACTTCATTACTAAAATCAAATTTTGGAAAGATAATGAATGTAAACATAAGGAAGGTTAAAAAGAGAGAATACATTAGTAGGTGTATGCTGAAGAGTCAGATACTACCTTTGATGATCTGTATGTGTGAATTAATAGAAAGGACAGCAAGATGGACAATTTGTTTTTAAAATAATATATTTTACTTGAACTTTGACCTGATTAACAGTTAATGACTTTTTCCTATTTATTTTTACTGAGTTTATTAAATAATTACAGTGTGCATGCTTTAAAAAAAATAAAGTGTAGGAATCAACAATGAATAGCACATAAGAAAAGAAAATAAACTGATAAAATCAAATCCTGGACTAAAATTCTGCAAAAACGAACACTATTGGGAAAACTAAGTTTAGAAAAACATTGAGCATCTTCTGGCTAGCGTTTATCAAGTGGCATATAAGTGTGAGTTGTAGCTTTAAAAATCTGGGAAGACAAATCAACTTTATTTTAAATTTTATCAGGGTTTTAATGTGCTCCAAGCACATTAAAACATATATAGGCATTGTTTAAAATAGAAATAAATAAATTAAACAACAAACTGCTTGCTTCAGCTGTTTTACCTCTAAAGATGCTTAGTTCATTCCTATTTTGGAGAAGAAAATCAGATGAAGAAGTAAATTAGTAATATTTATAATGTTAGAAAAGTCTCCAATTTTTTTTTCCACAAATAAGTTTGTTTTTACCCTGAAATAATTGTCTTTTAATATTGCCAGATGGCATTATCTAAAAAATAACCAATAAATTATATGCATGCATACATTCATATACATATACTTACATATACATGCGTGTATATGCACACAAAAACCAAATTGCTTGACTTATTAGAAATACAGTGTATAGCTTCTGACATGTTTTTTCCTTGCAAGTTATTTCCTTATGTGTTGGATGGAGTCCCATAAACAATCCTTCAGATAAAAAGCCTAATATTAACCCACAACAAATATGGTTCTTTTATCCTGACTATCTGTTGACGTTGTCTGTGCACAGACTAACACTGAAATATCAAAGTAAATATTCTTTTATATCCTTTAAATATGTTGTTTAATTTAGTTGGAAATTTTGCATTATGGAACCAGTTATTAATTATTCATAATTTTCCACAATTGCAGGTGAATCTTTTAAAAGACCTTTTGCTTTTGCACCTCCTTTGTAACAAACTAGATTATTCAAATGCAAAGTAGGCCCTGAGTACGGTTTGTTAAATCAGATTAGTTTGCCATAGACAGGCTTGTAAAATCTGGAGAAGAAATACGCACTTCTTACTGTTAAAAAATGTTACCAACCTATGTACATTCTCTATGTGGTTAATGCATAATTTCACTACATTTCACAAGGATTTCTTTCAGAATGTTGTGTAAAGCTTTAACGTAATTAGGGCTCATGTCTGCTGGGATGCTTTTACAATTGATATATGAATCCCTGTTGTAGCGATATAAATACTGAATGAGTTTATGAAACAAAAATAAAATCATCCAATCAACACAATCAAATCTCTTATTAGCTGCATTGACTAAAAGAAATAATATAGTCTTAGTATCATATAGTTGTATAAATTATTTCATGTATAGGATGTGAACCAGCATCTGCTGAAATAAAGGAAGAAACATTTTATTTTACTTAGTTGGCTCTTGGTAAAGTAGCTTGTATGAACAGTTTTCTAGTAGCCTTTATCACACAATCTTGACCATCGGGTCTATATTATACCCCTTATTCAGAGTCAAAACTACTTAGCATGTAATTTTTATTTCACATTTCCATAACTTATTTCTTTGAACCAGTCCACATAAGAGATTTTTTTCTTATCATAAATATGCAATTTATCCTCAAATATACAACGACTTTTTATCATTGTATTCTATTTTTCATGTGTGAAAAGCATAAAAAACCAAGCAACTGAAAAACAAGCAAAGGTATCATCAGCTTTTGGACATAACAATGAATACTCAACAAATGAAAGGAAGATGACAGACAAAATTATCCTAAAAATTGCATCTCCTCAACTCCGAGATAATGATAAATGCCTGATCTTCCATTTCAAAATAGAGACAACCATGTTCTGGTTTCTCTTCCTGGCTGCTTTGCATCATGCCAACAATGGAGAAAACCCCCTCCAGTCTTACAAACCTTGGTATCTTATAATTTACTGCTCAGAGGAAAGCCTCATAGGGAACCCAGGATATGTTCGAACAGAATAGAATAGAATAGAATAGAATAGAATAGAATAGAATAGATTTCAGTTGGAAGGGACCTACAATGATCATCTAGTCCAACTGCCTGAACAATTCAGGGCTGACCAAAAAGTTAAAGCATGTTATTAAGGGCATTGTCCAAATGCCTCTTAAAACACTGGCAAGGATGGGGCATTGATCACCTCTCTAGGAAGCCTGTTCCAGTGTTTGACCACCCTCTCAGTAAGGAAATGCTTCCTAATGTCCAGTCTAAACCTCCCCTGAGGCAGCTTTGAACCATTCCCACACATCCTGTTACTTGATACGGCACCTCTCTCTCCACTTCCCCTCTTCAGGAAGCTGTAGAGAGCAATGAGGTTGCCCTTCAGTCCCTTTTTCTCCAAACTAGACAAACCCAAAGTCCTTAGTTGCCCCTCATAGGGCATTCCTTCCAGCCCTTTCACCAGCTTTGTTGCCCTCCTCTGGACTCATTCAAGGACCTTCACATCCTTCTTAAATTGTTATGGCAAGTCTTGTTACTTCAGGCACTTAATGTCCTCCTGGGAGAAACAACATGCAGCTGGAACCACATGGTGTTCTGTAACTTCAATGGTTTGCTATGGTTGTACTCAGCACTGGTGAGGCCACACATCAAATCCTGTGTTCATTTTTGGGCCCCTCACTACAAGAAGGACATTGAGGTGCTGGAGCGTGTCCAGAGAAGAGCGATGAAGTTGGTGAAGGGTCTGGAGCACAAGTCTTATGAGGAGTGGCTGAGAGAACTGGGGTTGTTCAGCCTGGAGAACAGAGGGCTCAGGAGAGACCTTATCGCTCTCTACAATTACCTGAAAGGGGATTGCAGAGAGGTGGGTGCTGGGCTCTTCTCCCAAGTGACTAGTGACAGGACAAGAGGAAATGGCCTCAAGTTGCATCAAGGGAGGTTTAGACTGGCTATTAAGAAAAACCTCTTCACCAAAAGTGCTGTCAGGCATTGGAACAAGCTGCCCAGGGAAGTGGTTGAGTCACCAAGGTTTTTAAAAGATGTGTGGATGAGGCGCTTAGGAACATGGTTTAGTGGTGGACTTAGCAGTGTTAGGTTAAGGGTTGGACTTGATGATCTTAAAGGTCTTTTGCAACCTAAACGATTCTATGATTTTATGTTTCTAAACAACTGTAAAAGTTGAGAGGATAGCCTAAACTGTGCCAAGAGTCTGGTTTGTCACAAAGAACCCTAAGTTCGGTGCAGGGTGAGTCTGCTGGGTAAGTTCTATGTTTAACATAGGTAGGCCAGATCAAAACATGCAATCAAATGTCCTGTGAGCTACTTAAAAATTTACAGGTCTCATAATTTTACCTGAACTCTGCATGTTTCAGGTATCAGCCTCTGAGAGTTTGCTTTTCACTCTTTTTTTTTTTTTCCAGTTAGAGTCATTGTCCTCTGATTATTTTCATCAATAATATTTACCACCTACTTGTTCAGAAGATGACTTTAAATAATTATAAACACACACACACAGAGAAATATAACATAAAGATACATAGCTGGTATTTTGACTGATGATGTAATTTGAATATTTTGTCCTTTTACTAATCTGGAGTTTCAAAACGTTTTCATTAATATTTTTTATATTTTGAAAAAATATTTTAATATAACTTATTAATTAAAATCAACATGATAGGATAAGTCAAGGCAATTTGATGAAGATACTACCAAATCAGGAAAAAAAAATATGAAGGAAAAAAAAACCTTTTTGGTTCATAATAGTATTCAAATATACCTAGTTTTCCTTTAGCTTAATTTAAAAATTCATTTGCTAGAATTTTAAGTTTTTAAGTCATAAATTTTAAAATTGTAAATTGCATATTTTAATTACATTTTCTGTAATATAACATACTATATTGGGTGCAGGTGGCAAGGTGCTGGCAAGGGGGGCTGCAGGAGTGGCCTCTATGAGGAGAGGCTGGGGCTGCCCTGTGACGGACACGCACGGTTCCAGCCGGCTCCAATGGGCCCATAACAGGACGCAGCTGAGCCCTTCAGCCAAGATGGGGGCACCTCAGGGAAAACATATTTTAGAAAGGGCAAAACACTGCAGATATTAGAGAGGGAAGTGGGGAAGAAAAATGTGAGAGAAATAACTCTGCAGCACCAAGATGAGAGAAGAAGGAGGGAGAGGACGTGGTCCAGGTGCTGGAGCAGAGATTCCCCTGCAGCTTGTGGTGAAGACCATGGTAGGGAAGGTTGTCCTCCTGCAGCGCATTAAGGAGACCATGATGGAGCAAAGAAAAAGTGTTAGGAGGAAGGAGAGGCAGAGGCAAACTCTTATGTACTAACCGTAATCCTAAAATCTACTTTTACAAGTATTAATTTCATTATTTTGCATCATAGGATATAAAATGTTCCATTTGTTTCTTTTGTCATTCACAGCGGAAGGTACTGATGTCATGCTACTTAACCCATGTTTATAGTTGCTTAATCAGTGCGGTATGTCAGTATGTACTCCTATCGTATCCTGAGAAGCGTGACTGCAAACATGATTTCCCAAAAGGTGATGTTAGGTGGGATAGTGAAATTAACAGAGGAAACCTGTTCCTTTGTCTGTCTCCCCCTCTGTCATGGAAGTTTTACCAGTCACTCAGACACACGAACATGAGGCTCCTGACTGAGCGAAACACCTGACCGCATGCCCTATTGCAAGTAAGTTAGAGATAGAGGTATCAGAACAAATATGTTATATTCAACTGGAACAACAGTGCTACTTGTATTTCAAAACGGAACTAAAATCTATTATCAGAGGTCAATGAAGAAAACAGAAAGGCCCACAATGACATAAATATGGAGCAAGAACTAAGTGCATAAGTGGCGCTATACTACTCATTTGTGATATGTAAATTATCGCAATACTGCAAGTGACAACTCTAGCACTGGTAAGTACAGCTTAGCTTACTTCAGTTTCTACCTTTCCAAAACAATATAATAATAAAGCAAAACAGCCATGTAGTATTTAGTGTAGACAGACCACTATGTTTTGGTGTAGGTGTTATCTGCACTACTATTACATGCTGAGTTTAGTTTCTTTGCAGTTCTTTATTTTTACTGTTTTGTTAAGTTCGAGGTTAAGAGTAGAGTATGGTCCTTTCTGTGAAAATGGCATGGCTTCTTGATATGATTTATATGATAAAAAGTTTATATGATAAAATTTCTTGTGCTTATATAATTTTACATAAGGTAAATAGCAAGACACTGGCTGAAATTTAATCTATGAAATCCAAACATCATAAATCATCTAAGGGGTTTTGGGTTTTTTTCTGTGATAGAGTGCAACCTGGGAAAATTCATGTAATGTGATTGTCAAAATGTAAATGTGTGTCAATATTAATATATATCTCTTAAAAATAATTATGTACACACAAATTTAATAAACTGGCTACTGACAAAAATTTAAAATCACATATAGCAGACAACAATCACGTAATAGGACAAACCTCACTGACTAATCTTTTTCAAATGTAATATTGGCTATCTGGCTTTGGTCCCATGCTGTTCTTCACAAGCTTAGGAAATATTTAGGATTGTAACTGCAATAATTTGGTAGCTGAGTGAACAGACAAAAAGCCTTCCTTTGTCTCACTGAAGTTGAATAGAGTTTAACATTGAACAATAATTCATGTCAAGAGCCTGCCTCGTGCTATTCAAAACATGGTATGATATATGCTTTTTCAGTCAACATATGAAAACAAATTAACATTCGACACTTCGGTAACTCTACAGATAAAAATCATATTATAGCAAAAATTAAAGTTCAGGCTGAAGGAAGACAGAGTGACAAAAAAAGTTAATATAACTAGCAAATTACTTCTGAGCACAGAATCATAAACAACAAATGCAGCCCTAAAATTACAGACAATCTGGAATCAGAAAGCATGTATTCAACTCTTTTCTGTTTAACAGTAATGAATATTATAAATTGTGTGATGGGGTGACAGCTCATTTTGTCTTTTTACAGTACCTATGTTGAATCCTGCATATTGTTTGGTTTATGTGCTGTTGTTGTTGTTTGATATCTTAACCATTAAGTAGGATGGACACAAGATTTGCAGAAAAAATTTCTACTTAACCATTACTAAATACCTTGCACTATGCAAAATCAAAAAAAACAACTTAACGCTAGGACTACACATATTCATATTACTCTCATAAGTACAAGACGTATTTTTTAATACCCTAAAGTAATTCAAAGCAGTGTGATATATTTGGCTGTCCTCTATAAGTAGCATGACAAAACATTTTTCACTTGATATTGAGATGCAAATTAAAAATATTCTTTCTGGACAGCTGTGAAAGCCACATAGTAAAGGATTTATTTGAGGAGCATAAATTTAAGAGCCTAACCATTTTATCAAACTAATTACCTTCCTTTTTTTTTTCTTTTTCTTTCTTTTTTTTTCTCAGAACAAAGAGCCCAATGATCAATTTAGTGGGAAATCAGCCTAACAAACAAATTTGCTGTCCCTAAAGCACTCCTTTAGATCTAGACTCCACCGTATTTTGAAATTACTTATGTCAAGGCTACTGAGATTTCTATTGTTAGAACAGTAATTTGGTTTTGCACAAAATTACTATCAACTGTTGTGTAGTCTGCGAGCTATGGAGGCAGTAATAGAGAAATATTCACATGGCCCATTTACTGGATGAGGCTGCATAAAGTCCATCTGATTATGTATAAGTGGTTATTAGGAAAAGATCTCAAACAAGAGTCAGAAGAGAGCTACAAATCCTCAAGATGTCTATTACAGAGTCATTTTATAGGAACTGTGGTTTCATGAGTACTGGATACTTCACTAACAATGACTTCTGGACAACAACAAATGACATTTTTACAGGCCAGCTTCAAACTGTTCAGTTCAAGTTCCAAACAATTCTGTATTTTTAAGTCAGAAATATTAAAAGCAAAGGGCAGAAATAGCTATTGATAACAGCAAACTCTCTTTGGGCTTCTCAGAATAGAAATGTTAAGCCTCAGCAGATTTCATGAGACATTATGAAGTTCCACAGACAAATATGTTTTCTTATGAGAACTGAATGCAGTAATTTATCAGCGTAAGCCTTTGAGTTTGCGTAGATCCTTGGGTTGTAGCACAGGAGAATGACAGAAAAGTTATTCATGTCAGGGGGCAATTTTAGAACAAGTAGTTTGTGTCATATTAAGACACAAAGGCCTGAATTCTTTAAAGTTTGGTTGTTCATTAATTTATTCCGTTTCAAGATCTTTCATCCCTACTGTGATCCAAAGGCTATCCAAGATCAGAAAGAAGTCCCAGTAGGGCAGAAAGATATCTTATGGTGCTAAAAAGGCTTTGAGGTAGATCCTATTACTGAAAGCATGATAGCTGACATCACAGGGTGCAAAAAGACACAGGAGATCACATTTAGAACTTTGCACCTGTAAAATGTTTAGCCCTTACTGATTAAGGATGACACAACTTGCACTACACTTTCAAGCCTTTTCTTTTATGCTGCCCATGCAGTGAAAATTGCAGACACATGCTTGTGACTTTAATTTTCCTATTTAAATTTGCAAAGGTTGTCCATTTTGTGTGGAAAGTTTGTGAGCAATTTTGCCACTGGAATCATTCTTTACTTGCATACAATCAAATATATATATTACACTTTTGTACATATGTTTCTGCTTTTTAATATGTCTTATGAAAAATAAGCCTTGGCTAATGATCACTTCTCTTTCCTTGATAGAGATAGAACTTCGGATTCACACCTGAGACTTGGCATGGCATGAGCAAAAGCAAGTATTTTTAGGATGGAGACAACAGAACCTAAAATAAGTTTAAATCTTAATTTAGTTCAAATGAGGCATGATAACTTGGGGCATAAAAAGAAGAAAATGCCTTTATTTTTGCTTGGTTGTTATTTTGTTCCTGAATTACATTTTAGATTGAGTGCTACACAAAACAATTTCTCTGTGTCTTGATGGCTATGATATTTGTAGGGGGCTGCATTTGCTTAGTCTTTGAATCTCCTCTGAACTTTAGTAGTTGCATTCATGATGATTCAGAAGGGGACTGGAACGTGTAAATAAGTTGTTTGTATTAAAAAAAAACCACAACAAAAAACTACTTAAGAGCCCTGAAGATAATCAATTAGATTATTTTTTCTTAAAGAAATTTGAAAATATCTCTTGAAGGTTAAAAATTAATATTCAACTCGTCATCATTATTAGGAAAGTAATTGAAGAAGCTACCTTTTTAATGTTTCCAGTGAAGAAATATCTCTTAGTCCACTTGAAACGTTACAAGATCAAGCTTCAGCATGTGAAGAAGAATCCCATACTTTCTTATTAGAGTACTGTATCCTTGAAAAAGTGGATTGTTTGGGGAAAATTATAATTATCCTTTTAAGTTCAGACTGCTAGCAGATCACCTGGCTTCCTGACACCCTGCCCCTTGACCGATATCGGTAGCATAGGTAGGATGCCATTCACATTATTTATGTAAAGTATGATTCTATAAGATCATATTACCATTGTGGAGCCAAGGGGTGTCATGAAGCTTTGGCATGATTGACTGTTGCTCCCAGATGACCTGCACACTAAGTGTCACTGATAGTCCACTGGAGCCATAGCAACACTTATGATCCTGTGTTCACTATCAGTGATTGGGTGAGTCACCTTATGCACTGTTGCTCATCTTTCTTATTGTGTCAATAAAGCTTTGTATTACGACGTGTTGTCAGGCTCCATTACTGTTCAGACCACAGAATGGGAATGAACAATCTAGGTCTTTCACAGAGGAAGGAGTGTCACTCTACAACTGAGACCTGTACCTAAACTATTAGTCTGGCTGTAGGCCAGCTGCCTTATTGATGTAGAAGCTGGAGAGAAGCTCAGAAAGTAACAAGATCTAATAGATGGAATTTGAAGGCAGACAAATTCAACTGGAAACAATTTTGAAAATAAGACAAGAAGAACAATAAATCACTGTAACTATTTGCAATCACTTGGGAATTTCCAAGGACTAATCACAGTGGGAATTGTTGGAACCAAGGTAATGTTTTGTGTTTATGCAATGTGTTTGTAAAAAAAGAAATCTAAAAAAAATTGCTCCCATTTAAGCAGGAATTAACTCAGGCTGTCAAAGCAGATAGTCACAGTAGGGTCTTCTGTATCAGAAATAGTGTGGCCAGCAGGAATAGGGAAGTGATCGTGCCCCTGTACTCAGCTCTGGTGAGGCCGCACCTCGAATCCTGTGTTCAGTTTTGGGCCCCTCACTAGAAGAAGGACATTGAGGTGCTGGAGCGTGTCCAGAGAAGGGCAACGAAGCTGGTGGGGGGTCTGGAGCACAAGTCTTATGAGGAGCGGCTGAGGGAACTGGGGTTGTTCAGTCTGTAGAAGAGGAGGCTGAGGGGAGACCTTATCACTCTCTACAATTACCTGAAAGGAGGTTGCAGAGAGGTGGGTGCTGGTCTCTTCTCCCAAGTGACTAACGGCAGGACAAGAGGAAACAGCCTCAAGTTGTGCCAGGGCAGGTTTAGGCTGGGTATTAGGAAAACTTTCTTTATGGAGAAAGTGGTAAAACACTGGAACAGGCTGCCCAGGGAGGTGGTGGAGTGACCCTCCCTGGAGGTATTCAAGGAACATGTGGATGTTGCATTGCAGGACATGGTTTAATGGGCATGGTGGTGTTGGGTTGATGGTTGGACTTGATGATCTTACAGGTCTTTTCCAACCTTAGTGATTCTGTGATTCTTGCCTTATAATCTAATGGAACCGTTACTACAGCTGAATGCGGTTTCACTTTGTACTGGAAGAGAAAGAACAGGAGGGGCAGAGAATAGCACAGATGAGAACAGCAGTATCACAATAATGGAGCCTGTCCAGATTGAAGTAATGAGGGGGAACCATCCTAATTGGGCCACAAACGTCTGCTTTATCTATTTAGGTGTATTGCACGTACGTTGCTGAGGACATCTGTATTTAATTCCTGTAAGTGGTCTCCTCCTGGAATCAGCTCCACTGCTAAGACTACATTACTATATCACTGCTGTTCCTTGTCAGGGTTAACTCTTGTTTCTCCAAGATGGATTGGTCTTCATAAAAGTCAAAGAGATTTGTGAAATAGTGCAGATTTTGGGAACCATTTTACCAGTTTCATGCTGCATTGAAGTTGCTTTCAATTTCATTCAGTCAAAATCACAATTGATCCTTGAAATGCCTGTTTCATGCCTGCTCACAGCTCTGCTGCATCTTCTTTCAGAGCTACACTGACCATGAATATACCACTTGAATGGCTTTTTCTCCTTCTCCTCAGTCAGATCTGGAAGTCCCTACTTGGGAACACCCAAGATAATACCTGATCTGGATAATAACCTCTTTACTGTAAATCATTAACTACATTCAGAATTTCAACTTCCCAGCTTTTATTGCATGTTGGTGAAAGTGTTCAAAAGGAGGTGCAAATTATGCTGCTGTTTTTAACAAATTCCTTCAAATCACCTACGTGTCTGGTCAGCTACTCAGACATTGACAGCTAAGATACTCATCCTAGTTTCTGAAATTCTAACTACTTCCACATATGGTAGCAAAATATCAGGCAAAAAGTCCCATATTCATGCTTATAGTCACTCGGGCAGAAGAGCAGAAGAGACCTTCATCCTTTGAATGGCCATAGTGATGTAATATAGCCTATGGTGACTTCTTCCTATGAAATCACTTGATGTGTTTAAATAAATTATATACTGCAGAGTTGTATCAAAAAGATGGTTTTATCCATCAAAAATGGTTGCCTGGGATTTCATTCAAATGGTAAAGCAGAAATGGACGCATAAGGAAAACCCAGTTTACTGCACTTTTATGTCAAAATATTTTGAGTTATAACCATTAAGCTTAACTTTTCCTTCAAGACCATAAGGTTTTATGTCATTCTGGATATTCTAGAGGATTTTTTTCTCCCAAAATCTAAATTTTAAAGTACAGGCACTAATTTATCTTTCAGAGCTTTTAAAATGAACAGAAGAGACATGTATTGCTCAGCTTTAATCTTTTTGTTTCTGTAATAATAATAAATTCTCTTCTCATTTGGCTAGGACTCATTGTGATAATGTGATAATCCATGTAAAACCAAAATAAACCTGTACCTATTAAAATTTCCTATCAGTTTCTGTGTTTGTTTTTTAATACTGTCTTCAAGTGCATATTATTGAAAGATGTGCTCTTGCTTTATTTTAGGATCAATGATCTGAGATCATATTAATCTCGGTAAAAAATTAAGCATGTAGCTATAGGTAGGTATCTAGAAAGGAGCTGTATAAGCTTCCTTTCAGTTAAAATAGATCAACTTGACTCACTTGCATAAACCTAGATATGTCATACCATTTGATACGATCTAGGTATTCCTTTGGTTTCCAGGTATTGCTCTAGAGCAGTGTAGCTCTTCCAGTGTCGTATCTGTCATATTTCTCTGACAGTTTAAGATATCTCAGACCATATTAAACATTTATTTTGGGGAACTTGAATTAAGCCAATGCAGTATTAGTCAATATAATGAATGGAGTCTAGAGAGTTATTCAAATAATAAGTTCCTAATTTAGAATGAGCTAAATACCTCTCTAGGTCTATAATGAGCAGTCCCGAACTGACTGTCATAGGTGCTTAAAGACCTATTTCATATGAACACTTTCCTTATATAACCCTAAAAGTCCCAATCTGGGAAATTAATGTAACAAAATCTAATATGAGATCTTATGAAAGGGGAAGGTGATATTTATTTACCAAAACTATAAGTAAGTAATTTGCTTCTACTGGTGTTTATCCTCATAAATTTCATGCACTCAGTCTCTTGTAATCACATACTCACATGTATAAAGGCGTATGTGTCTAATGGTCTGGACAGCACCTCTTTGTGACACAGAAGAGAAGGGACACCAGCTATTGAGTCCTCATTGCCTTTCTGGGATTCTTCCTGGTGACAGCAAACTAGTTTTCAGACAAATCTTTTATACCTTTTAGGAGTCATCATTCCTGTTATGCGGTGGTCCTTTGCATTGGAATCTTGCTGTTTCATCCACAAATCTTAGGCCAAATATTGCTACCCATTGTCTGCTGTCCTTCTTTGAAATATGTGTTTGAAATATATGTCTACAGTCTATTTTCCAGGTGAGCTGATGGGAAAAGGCATGATGCGTAGGACATGCCACAGCCTTATGACCACCTTCCGCTGAGGCATGTCAATAAATTACAGCATTAATAAAATCTCAGTTCTCTAGAAGGAGGGAGATAAAGGCCTCAATCTTGCAAGGAAATAATTCACACACCATGATGATATGGTCAATTGCTTCAGTAATCACCTGAAGAACAGAAATATTCAGACAACTCTAAAGCTGGAAAAACAACTCTGGAGACAAGTATGCTCAGTGCTACCACTTGCTGGTGCATCAACTAGGGCAACAGGTTACAGCAGCTGCTGCAGGAAATGTTCAGAGACAGGAAGGAATCTACTGGCTGGAAAAAGGGAAAAGGAAGTTGGTGGGGGAGGGCCGTGGACGTTGATCATCCTCAAGACTGGATTAAAACTCACAGTGCTTTTAATCAGAAATACAATAGAAACTATGAGCGAACTCAGACTTCTTTTCTCCTAGGAAGCCAGATGACTGCCCATTCAATACTCTGTCTAAGCTCACAAGGAGCTCCATAAAATAAATAATGACACTACCTGAACTTCCTTCAAGAACTCAGACAGCATAACTTGGATTTTTTAAATCAGTATACACATATTTTAGAGCAAAGAAGAAGTAAATGGTGCACCATTATCTGTACAAAGGTGGCATACTGCCCCTGTGACTTAAAAACATGCCAGTATGGATCAACTTTTTGAGTTTATTTTTGTGAAGAAATGATCTATGTGCTGTAGCTAGGACCCTATAATGTAATGCACATTTTACATAGCAATTGTAAAGTTATTAGGTATTATCTACAACAAAAAATCACATGGGAAAAATAAAGGTTAAATGGTGTGGAAAACATAATAAATAAGTTATTTTAATGTGCCTAGAAGTCTTGCTCATTGTAGTCAATAAAACTACCTTCTTAAAAATTATAAGAAAGGCTGAAAATAAAATTTAATGTGGAAAGGCATATTAATTTCATAATTCAAATTGATAACTGCTATTATTGTTGGTGTTGCTATAAATTGAGTGAAGCATCATATCCTATGAACTAGAAGAATGAAGCTGCAGAAGAAGTTGATTTCTGTCAAGATTTTCAAAAGCAGCTAGTCTCCTTCACTGACAGGTACTATTAGAGTAAGACACAAAGATAACATTTAAATACCCGTTGAACTAGAAAAGAGAAATCTATGATAGACAGTATGACTGACATGAAGAAGTAGAATATGGCACCACCTTTTACCAAGTCCACATCATCTCATCAAAAACACCTGGTGAAAATGACACTTAGTCCTCTTACTTCTTGTCACACACAGCAAGCATCATATTTCAACAGCAACACTATCTGCAGTTATTTTTACCTTTTATGGGATTGTAGGTTTTTTTTTATTTCTAACTCCTGTCCTATCTGCAGTTTTGCAGTTCAGATGGCTGTGACCGACAGTCAAAAAAAGAAATGTCAGACTACTAAATCTGCTCAGGAAGATATCTGGCATTCTGATCAGATGTCAGCAGAGACATCTTGCATAGCAGAAGGGTGCTATCAGTAGATCAGACACACAGAAAGAATGTCTTGAATCCAGTTACTGTGGATTCTAACTTTAGTGCCTTACTTAGAACAAAATAGGCTCTGTCTTCACACCATAGATGGGCCTGATACAAGGACAACTTGTTTCAGTTGGAAGTTTATTGTTAACTCCACGTACATTTCTAAACTCATATAATCTTCCTTTGCTAAAGAGCACTTGGATTGTGAGTGGCAACAGGAAATGTAAAAAAAAAAAAGCTTAACAAAATTTTAGTTTATGTCTTATGGTACATAATCCATGCAGCAATAACTTTTTGTGTTTTGTGACTCTGGCTAGGACATTAAAGCATCTCTAAATTATGAATTTTCAGGAATTCCTCTGGTTTCTTCTTCTGTGATGCATTGTTTGCTGGAAGTTCACAGACCATTGTATCTGATTTCTGGTCTTACTGCATTTGAAAAGAATTATCCCTTATCATTCTTTGACTCGTAGAGCCTGTTTGGGGTCAGTGTGATACTGACACTTCTTCAAGTTGATATAATGACACTGTTTCATCTTGGTATAATTATGAACAAAGCCTGCATTCGTGGCTGAACTGCATTTGTTGTTTTTCTCTGTATTTCAGAAAAACCTGAAAGTCATGTCTTCTAGACCAAAAGAATCCAAGAAAATCGCCAACATTTAGCTGGTATCAGTACTTCTACAGTAATATGGGTTTGCTGAATGGTTTCTCTCAGACAGAATGTATGCCATGTGCAATCTCTTTCAGAATAATCTGTTTTGCAACTTTCTTTTACTCTAGCTTCCCTTCACATTATTATTTACCTCGTCTAGAGGTTTCTCAGTTGTATGAGTCACCGTAGAAAGAATTTATTTCATTCTTCATGCTCTAGTTTTGCAAGATGCTTTTTTGCAAGAACATCAGCAAGAGCTCTTGCATTTTGCAAGAGCACTAATGGTGCTTCTGAGAGTTTAAATATATGTCTGGAACTACAGTATTTTTTAAATAACAGTTCTCTAAACAACAGATTACTGAAGGACACATGGCCACAAGTTTTTGCACCAAACTTTTTTCTACTAGACAAATTTAGAAACTTTGTAGTATGTCTTCAGTTCATATCTGCGCATACCAAATAGGCACTACAAAAAAGTTACTTATCTAAATGTCTCCATGAATACTCTGTTTTGGATTGTCACTAGCCACTCACTTTGCTTGTGAGTATGTTTGCTAATATTATATTGATAATCTAAAGGTACTGTTAATGCACATGAAGATCTGTGATCCCAAATCAGTAAGCACTGACAGAACAACAATTTGCACTTCATTGATCCACTTGCTGTAATCATGTAGACAGTTCTTTCTGTAAAGTACATTGTGCTGCCGCTATAGAGCCTATATCTGGAATACTAGACATACAATGTTATTTTCCAAGACACAAACCCAGGATCATGGATTCCCTTACAATATTTTTTGTTGTTGTTGAATAGGAAGTCTAAAGCTGTGCACAAGTCTGCAGCTACACAGTTGTAACACAGCTACCTTCAACAATACTGGGTTCCAATTTCAGAAGTAATTTCCAGCTATACATGCAAACTTTAATTCCCATTTGTTTATGTATGTAAGTTTTACCATCACTAAGAGTCTTAGATGTTCTGTTAAACTCTTAAGCAATTCAGGTCTATATTTAGTACAACACTGGGTAGTTGGGCACAATAAAATGGCGAAGGTGGCCAACAGCATCCTGGCCTTTATCAGAAGCAGTGTGGCCAGCAGGAGCAGGGAGGTGATCGTGCCCCTGTACTTGGTGCTGGTGAGGCCGCACCTCGAATACTGTGTTCAGTTTTGGGCCCCTCACTACAAGAAGGACATTGAGGTGCTGGAGTGTGTCCAGAGAAGGCCAGCAAAGCTGGTGAGGGGTCTGGAGCACAAGTCTTATGAGGAGCGGCTGAGGAAACTGGGGTTGTTTAGCCTGGAGAAGAGGAGGCTGAGGGGAGACCTTATCGCTCTCTACAATTACCTGAAAGGCAGTTGCAGAGAGGTGGGTGCTGGTCTCTTCTCCCAAGTGACTAGCATCAGGACAAGAGGAAATGGCCTCAAGTTGCACCAGGGCAGGTTTAGGCTGGATATTAGGAAAAAATTTCTTTACAGAGAGAGTGGTAAAACACTGGAAAAGGCTGCCCAGGGAGGTGGTGGAGTGACCCTCCCTGGAGGTATTCAAGGAACGTGTGGACGTGGCATTGCAGGACATGGTTTAGTAGGTATGGTAGTGTTGGGTTGATGGTTGGACTTGATGATCTTACAGGTCTTTTCCAACCTTAATGATTCTGTGATTCTGTGATAAGCTAAAACAGCCTTAACACTTGGCAAATGACTTACTGGTGATCTGTTGCATGACTAGGAGATTTTCATATATTTTCACTCCAAGGCTGCTTAAGGAGTTACAGACCCATGGTATATCTTGCACTTATTCTCCTTGTGCACAGTCTCTGTGTATTAGGACTTCTCTGGAAATGCCTTCTGGGTCTAGGAGAAAACTTACGGTACACCCCCCATTTTAAAACAATTCAAGGCTATATTTACCTACTGTTCAGAACAATTCAGAATTTAGTGGAGAGTTACACTTTCCAAAGTTTCCATGGGATAAGTGAAAGCAATGATTCTGTATTTTCATATAACAACCACTCCGTGAAAGAGTATGATTGACTGTTCCAATTCATCACTTTTTTAAAAGGTACTTTGGTTTCTGGAGAAAAATCACGAACTTCCCCTCACTAAGTGAAGGTTCTTCAAAATCTTCACAGTTAATCTTACAGGTTATCAAGTAACAGTATTAAATAATATCTTTAACAGAGATGACTGAAAAATAAGCAGAATTCAAAAACCTCCTTCTTATTTTAATCTTAACAACCTCTAAAAAAATAAACTAAGTTTACATAAATTAATTAATTTTATAAGTTCATTTTGATAGACAAAAGAACTATTATTGCTTCATAGTATATGAAATACATAGAAGCATCTTTCAGGCCTCAAAGTAGTTGTATGAATCACATAGTTCCTTTCTGAGTCTGTTTGCCTGACCTGGCTTTTCAAAACAGGAGGCATCCCGTAACTCAGCTGGATGGGGCTTTGATTCTCACTAGGAGAGGATGGACTCAGCAGGGAAGCAGCACTTGTAGAAAGAGCTGCCAGAAGATAAGCAAGACCCAAGGAAGTGTCAATCAGGACAGTCTGTTCTTTACTGCTGTGTGCAAGCAAAAACCTTCTTTAAGTTACAATATGTAAGTGAAATCTGTAACTCGATGTTCCTCCTGGATGAGAAGGCTGAAAAGAGAGAGGGAGAGAAAGTTTTAACTCCTACATTTTCTACTTGAGTTGTACTCACACTTCTTACAAACCTTTATCCCTGCAGGATAAATCTGTTTGTCTGCTATTCTTTCATTTGATAGTCTTATAAAGATACATATTTCCTGTATCTACTGCTTGCAACTGCACCGCACCTATTGCTTAATGACACTTCTGTACTTTGAATTTTGGAGGAACAAAAGTCTCCTCATAGCATCCTATGATTTAATGATAGGATAATTGATTCATTAATATTTTTCTTGTTTTGTTACATTTTTACATGGAAAATTTCTCTGAATTTGTGCATGAAAGCATCAAAAAAACTAACAAATCTAGAGAATACAGTAAAATAGAGTTATGTAACACCCATTAACCTATTCATTGGACTTAGATTGTGGAATTACATTTCACTGCACCTTACAAAAAGCTGTTTGTAGATGGCTGTATATCTATATTTTCATTATTAAATTAGCACTGCATCACCACACTGGTGAAACTTTGTTAAACACGTGTATACTGACAATAAAGTTCTGGGCCAGAAAGGGGTCTCTGTCTCCAGTCAGCTGCCTTTCACCAGTTGAAAAAATCTATCTTGGCCTATGGAGAATGTTGATAGTTTGATGGCTGTTGTCCTTACCATTCTGCAAGCATCTTCATCACAGGCTGCATACAAATCCCATCCAACTTTGCAACTTTTGCCAATAAAAAAGATGTGCTAATAAGTACCAGTAGTGTAGTGCTGAAGTGATGCAATATTGATGCAACATATAGAGCAAATGGAGAGTAAAACAGATTGGTAAAACATGATGAATCAAACCACAAGCAGCAGTTTGGGTTTACACTGAAGTATGACGTGAGGTTGTATCTTACATTTTAACATCCTGACTGAGCACGAAACATAATGGAAGTACAGTTATTTACCTGGAAGGAAGTAAGTAAAGACAGAGCCTGTTATGTCCAGCTGCTTGGTATTTAGTGCATTAATTGCCACAGATACTGTAGTAATTGCTCACATAAAAATTGCAGGCTAGTCATATTTTTGCAACCTTTACAAAGTAATCCATTTTCAACAAAATTTTGTTCCAACTGATAGATTCATTATTGAATGTAAGCCTTCAAGTGCTTGATTACTAATTTAAAATAAAGCTAAAATCCATTACATAAATTAAATATCAAAATCAACAGAAACTGTTTGCTACAATTTTTATATAGTAGGACAAATTCAGTGTTTCACAAACTGTTACAACTACAGCATACAACAAAAAATATAAAGTCCTCTAGGAGCAATTAGGGGACAATTACTTTTATACCATCATACTATAAGATAGAGATATTTTTATTCATTAGACCAAACCCCAGATTTTTATGAAATTATACACAACAGCAGATTAGACCCTACCACTATTCTGTGTGTTTTATTTTATTTCATTTCATTACATTGAGTTTTATGCTATGTTAAAGGTTAATGTCACTATTACTGCCCTCACTGTCTGAGTTTATTGAAAGCCTTAGGACACATAATTTAGTAAGAACTACTTGTGGGGGAAAAGGAGATTCAACTTTTTTCAGTGTAAGAAATGAAAAACAGCTGAAGAAGGGGAGTTTTTCAATAACCAAATATTATAAACACAGCAGTAGGAGATTGCAAATACTCATATAATACTACTTTTTCACAAGTGGTCAATGGACCTAATACAGAAAATCCTCATTTTGTGAAGAGTCTCGTGATGATCAGTATTAAAACCCTGCAGTTTAAGAATAAGAGTAGACAAAAATCTCAAGTTTCACTTTCTAAAGAAGCAAGATGCTAGCCCTCATGACTGCAGAGAAATGCATGAAAAATTAACCCAAGAGCACCCTAGGGGCTAAAAAGACATAAGGCAAATGTAATGAAACTAAAACTTTCTTTTCCATAACAATCTTCTTAGAAGTTTTGGGCACCTGACTCATGCATTTTTAGCATTTTGGGGTTGACAATAGGTTTTATTCTAACTAATGGGAGGAACTGGTTCAGAATCTGAAGGTGGAGGGCAATTAGGGTGAAAGTGAAAATTAAATGATAGAGTCTGTGATTGTGAGGTAAGAAGGGAGTGACAGAAGCAAAAATGTGACAATGGATTTCAAAAAAGAAAAACTTCAGGAAACTCTGGAAACTGGTTGATATGGTCCCAAGGGAAGGGTTTTTTAAAGAAAAATAAAAAATGGAGTTTCAGGGCAGTTCGTAATTTCCAGCATGCACAATAGCAAGAATGGCTGTGGAAGAAAGGTAGCTCTATATATGGACAAATACATACCTACATGGCTGCATGAAAAATGTTCAGTGACCTGACATTAAAAAGAAATCATACCATCAGAAATCAAAACAAGAATGCATAAAGCAGAATGAGATTAAAAGAAGAACATGAATTTAAAGGGGAAAATAGTCAAATATGCAAAGGAAAAAAAATTACTTAAAGCTAGTGAGTGAGTATCAGGTGTGACAGTAAAAGGATTTCTTAATTTAATGAGGATAGGAAAGGATATAATGACTATTTAATGGGAAAAATAAATAAGTAGCAGATGAAAAAGGGAAGACCGAGAAGATAAATTTCTTTTTAACATTATTCTTCATAGAAGAGTGTGACTGTGATGAAATATTTAACAAGTAAAATCACTGTAAAAACAGGGGCCTGAATGAAGAAAGAGTAAAGGTTATGCAGATAAAGGTGTTTGAGATAGCAGATTCTGATGAAATTTGCTATATTTAAAGAAGGCAACTAAAACTGTTTCTGAGCCATTGACAAGTATTATGGAAAATTCATGAAGGAAGAATGAAATCTCAAGAAACAGTAAAACAGCAAATATAGTACCTGTGTTTTAAAAATATAAAGTGTGTATGGGGAATTTACTGCTGGGAATTACAGCCATTTTTGGTACCTGAAAAGATACTAGGACAGATTATTGAACAATCCATTTGTAAACACGAAGAGGATAATAAGATTGTAAGAAACAGCTAAGAGATTTATCAAGATCAAATAATGTCAAACAAACCTAATTTTCTCTTTACTCTAGATAACTGACCAAGGAAGCAGAAGAGGGGCTGAAGAAGGCTGTTTTTTTACCTGAGTAAGGCATATACCCAACCCACATGAAATCTCATAAGCAAATTACAGAGAAATGGTGTACAGTAAATGAATGTAGCAGTAGTGCTTATGGGGATGAAAACCTCTACTCAAAAAGTAGGTATCACTTTTTAATTGATAACCTTGGTGAGCTCATCAGGTGTGATCCATGAAAATAGTATTTTAAAAAAATATTTGCGTTCATTATTATGTTCAGAATATATAGTGATAACTCACAGAGACATTTTATAAGGGAATTCAGCAGAACTATAAAGATTTCTATATGTTCTAAAAAAAGAATCTCAATTCATTAAAAATATTTTAAAATAGACTGATGAATTCTTCATCACGTTGAATAAGGATGATACAGTTTAATTTGCCGCCATGAGAAACAAAAAATAGGCATTAGGAAAAAAAAAATCAGGTATAAGGACAATTAAACAATGGAATGGGCATGTAGAAAGAATGGCTATTAAAGGAGATATCAGAAACATATATTCTAGACTGGTTTAGTACTTTCAATTCTGTGTCAGAGCAGAGGGTAGGCTAGATTACTCCTTGTTTTTCCTCCTGTGTTGTGGAGGACATTATAGCAAACAAGTGAAACAGTTTTGCACTTTATTTAGCAGTCTCTTCCCCTAATAAAAAATAATTAGTTTTGTCTAAGAAGATTTATGGTTTAAGTGTACACAAATTCTCAGTGAAGTTGATAAATCACTTTTTCTTCATAGCATTTTTATCATCATTCTGTATGATTTGTTATTTGTTCTCAGACAAAGTTTATCAAATGTTAGTAGGCATTTTGGACTAATTCAGGAATACGGTATACTTTTGTAAGAGTAAGTATGAGGTTAACAAGTGGGGCTATTTACCAAGTGATGTGGGAGAAAGTTGGAAGGCTTTAAGTCAAAGCTGAATATCTTCTGTTGACAGTTAACCACAGGAATATAGATTTGCTCTGCTGGAAGTCAAACATGACTTAAAAATAAATTAAGTATATTGTGTAAGAGGATCATTTAGTCATCTGTCTCATAAATGGATGGTCATCTCATTCCAAACTTTTAATATTCCTACTGATTCTATAAGTAATAGACATTTGTAGAAAGTCAAATGAATGTGTAAAAAATGAGGACTTATAAATAGACGTAGTCTTCACCATGGTAGCAAGGACAGAAAACAATAATATCCTAAAAATATCCGTAGTTATTTATGACATTTTCCATCACTGTATACTTCACATGGGGTTAATCCTAACCCTGAAAGGTAAACCAGGTCAAGTGGTTGTTAAGTACTAACTATACATAAAAAAGGGAATGTCGACAAAGGTTGGAATTACTATAATATCCACCATCACCTTGCTTTTCTTGCTTGCATCTCCCATAACAAACCATGTAAACGACAGAGGCACTATTTCTATTGATTCTGGTTTTTTGCTAGATCATGTAAGTATTATAGTTCTATCTTAGTTCGTAAAAAATACAACCATAAAACTTATTAGCAATAGTTCTGTCTTACTGTCATGACTTAGATTAAATTTAATAATAACACACCTGCTGTAGAATCTAGTCTGGAGGCCAAATTCTGGCAAAAAATAATAAACTTCATTCTTAATAGTCTGGGTGATTAAAATAATCAATCCACACTACAGACTGAAGTACACTATCTAAAAGATACGCTCCATCTCATTAAAAAAGTAAAAGGTTTGTACAAGAAAAAGCATCTATTTTTAGAGACTTTTTTGTACAGGTGGTCCTTTCTGATGACCATCACTGTTTTTTCCTGCCTCTTTTAAAAATGGGAAGCAGTAGAGTAAGAAGGTTAGAACCATGAAAGCATTCAATTAGAAAGTTAGAATCATGACACCATAGAATCACAGAATGATAGGGGTTGGAAGAGACCTCTGGAGATCATCTAGTCCAACCCCCCCACCAGAGCAGGTTCACCTAGAGCAGATTGCACAGGAACGTGTCCAGGGAAGTTTTGAATATCTCCAGAGAAGGAGACTCCACAACCTCTCTGGGCGGCTTGTTCCATGATCAAGTTTAAGTTATTAACCTACCTTAGGCTTGGAAGGATGAAAAAGGGAAAGCAATTTTTATGGGTTTTTTTGTGATTTTTTTAATTGTCTTTTGTGAAAAATGTAGTTCTACCCTTCCCCACCCTAAATAACAGTTTCTGAGTTAGTCAAATACTCTGGTAAAGTGTCTGTCCCATAATGGAGAATTTCCAGAATAAAAATGGGTGAGGAGCACTACATAATAGCAGGAAAAACAAAGCAGTTATACAAAGTATAGAGAAGGAAATATGCCAAATTGCCCTTAAATTGGTACATGTGCATATAAGGAAACCATCACTCTGTGGCTTTAGTAAAATGAACCACAGCACCTTTACTATTAATGATAAACAAATAATTAAAAATCTGTGAAGTATTGCTACCTAATTGATGAGGATAGCTAGACACATTACCTTGGTTATTTTGTCATCAGAAAAGATCAAATCACCCTGTAAGTACCAACTCAACTTACCAGATGTTTGCTGGAAATACAATATGGCAGAGAGGAAACAGTCCAGGAGGTTCCTGGAGTGTGTGGAAGATAACTTCCTGACACAGCTGGTGCATGAGCCAACTAGGGAAGGCGCCCCACTGGACCTGTTGTTTCTGAACAGAGAAGGACTTGTGGGGGATGCGACAGTGGGAGGTCATCTTGGCACAGTGCTCATGAAATGATAGAATTTTCAATTTTCAGAGAAGTAAGAAGGGGGGTCAGCAGGACTACTACCTTGGACTTCCGGAGGGCTGAGTTTGGCCTGTTTAGGAGCCTGGTGGACAGAGTCCCTTGGGAGGCAGTCCTGAAGGGCAAAAGAGTCCAGGAAGGATGGGACACTCTTCAGGAAAAAAGTCTTAAAGTTGCAGGAGCAGGACGTCCCCATGTGCCGGAAGATGAGCCGGCGGGGAAGAAGACTGCCCTAGCTGAACAGAGAGCTTTGGATGGAACTCAGGAAAAAAAAGGGAGTTTATGACCTCTGGAAGAAGGGGCAGGCAACTCAGGAGGACTACAAGGATGTTGTGAGGTTATTCAGGGAGAAAATTAAAAGGGCCAAAGCCTAACTAGAATTTAACCTGGCAACTGCTGTAAAAGACAAGAAAAAATGTTTCTAAAAATACATTAGCAACAAAAGGAGGGCTAAGGAGACTCTTCATCCTTTACTGGATGCAGGGGGAAACATAATGACAAAGGATGAGAAAAAGGCTGAGGTATTTAATGACATCTTTGCCTCAGTCTTTAATAGTAAGACCAGTGGTTCTCCAGGTAGCCAGCCCCCTGAGCTGGAAGATAGGGACAGGGAGCAGAATGAAGCTGTCACAATGCAAGGGGAAATAGTGACCTGCTATACCACTTAGACACCCACAAGTCTATGGGACTGGATGGGATCCACCCAAGGGTACTGAGGGAGATGGTGGAAGTGCTCACCAAGCCACTTTCCACCATCTACCAACATTCCTGGCTAACCAGGGAGATCTCAGTGGACTGGAGGTTAGCAAATGTGATGCCCTTCTATGAGAAGGGCTGGAAGGAAAATCTGGGGAGCTACAGGCCTGTCAGTCTGACCTCGGTGCCAGGGAAGATTATGGAGCAGATCGTGTTGAGTGCCATCACGCGGCACGTACAGGACAACCAGGCGATCAGGCCAGATAACATGGGTTTATGAAAGCAGGTCCTGCCTGACTAACCTGATCTCCTTCTATGACCAGGTGACCCACCTAGTGGATGAGGGAAAGGCTGTGAATATAGTCTACCAAGACTTTAATAAACCCCTTGACATAGTTACCCACAGCATTCTCCTGGAGAAACTGGTGGCTTGTGGTTTAGACAGGTGTATTGCTTGCTGGGTAAAAAAACGGTTGGATGGCTGAGCCCAGAGAGTTATGGTGAACGGAGTTAAATCCCATTGGCGGCCAGTTACAGCGGGTGTCCCCCAGGGCTCAGTATTGGGGGCAGTCTTGTTTAATATCTTTATCAATGATCTGGATGAGGGGATTCAGTACACCCTCAAGAAGTTTGCAGATGACACCAAGTTGGGCTTTTCAGAGGGATCTGGACAGGCTGGATCGATGGGCCAATGACAACTGTATGAGGTTCAACAAGGCCAAGTGCCGGGTCCTGCGCTTGGGTCACAACGACCCCATGCAACACTACAGGCTTGGGGAAGAGTGGCTGGAAAGCTGTCCTGCAGAAAAGGTCCTGGGGGTGTTGATTGACAGCCGGCTGAGTATGAGCCAGCAGTGTGCCCAGGTGGCCAAGAAGGCCAATGGCATCCTGGCCTGTATCAGAAATAGTGTGGCCAGCAGGAGTAGGGAGGTGATCGTGCCCCTGTACTCAGCACTGGTGAGGCTGCACCTCGAATCCTGTGTTCAGTTTTGGGCCCCTCACTACAAGAAGGACATTGAGGTGCTGGAGCGTGTCCAGAGAAGGGCGACAAAGCTGGTGGGGGGTCTGGAGCACAAGTCTTATGAGGAGCAGCTGAGGGAGCTGGGGTTGTTTAGCCTGGAGAAGAGGAGGCTGAGGGGACACCTCATTGCTCTCTACAACTACCTGAAAGAAGGTTGTAGAGAGGTGGGTGTTGGTCCCTTCTCCCAAGTGACTAGTGATAGAACAAGAGGAAATGGTCTCAAGTTGCGCTAGGGGAGGTTCAGGCTGGATATTAGGAAAAAATTCTTCACTGAAAGGGTTGTCAGACACTGGAACGGGCTGCCCAAGGAGGTGGTTGAGTCACGATCCCCGGAGATTTTTAAAAGACGTTTGGATGAGGTGCTTAGGGAAATGGTTAATGGTAGACTTGGCAGTGTTAGTTTTATGGTTGGACTTGATGATCTTAAAGGTCTTTTCCAACCTAAATGATTCTATGATTCTAAGTAGTACAATCAGATCCAGTTATATACACTAGACAATTCCTAGGGTTTTTTATTTGTTTATTCTTAATATTCCAGCAAGAGGCAATATAATTGTGTGGGCTTGACTAACGCAAACTTGTTTTATCAATTCCTAATCCTTTAAGAAATCTGCTGATTTTTTCTTGTAACAAAATAGTTATTTATAATGCTCAGTTTTAGGGGATATTATGAGTGGCTGCTGCCTCCAGCAGCTGCAGGCCTAGATATTCCTCTTTCCCTGTTGCTAGAGCCCAGCATGGTGTCCCCAGGGCCCAAGGGTCTCTGCTTAGGCTGAGGGATGTATCTGCCATTTTCCCATTAGCACGCTCAACCAGTAGCGAAGTTCAGCATGTGTCCCAGAGACAGGTGGAGACACACATAGATACATGCAGGACACGGCCATGGCTGGTCACACAGACAGCCACAGACAAGGCACTGCCTCCAGCAGCACCCACGTTCAGGACTCACAGGCACAGACAGCCACGTCCCCTCCTCCTCTTGGGCTGGCAGAAGCGGAAGGTCACTAGTGCAGCACACACACCACACTCTCCAGGTTCACAAGCACATGTACATTCATGGAGTTTCCGAGCACCAGCACAGCCCCTCTGCCCACCTGGTCCAGCTGGGTGCTCGCTGCACACACGCAGCACTCACACACTCATCCCACAGGCACCCCACTCTCATGGGTCCCCTTGTATACTGGCATGGACCCTCTGCCTGCCTGATACCCCTGCCCCGACCTGGGCTTCCTACTCCCCAGCTGGTCCAGCTTGGAGTTTGCCAGTGAATCCACACTCACACCCAGTTTGGAGAAGGTACAGACACTTGCCCCCGCAGCTGGCAGCCAGCACATGGTCTGTGACCCACGGTCCCACTCCAGCACTGAGCCCCTCACTTGCCTCACTCACCCCGGTCCCTCCGCCAGTAGCTGTCACTGAGTCCTTGCAGCACTGACACAGATGGGATAGAGAGTGAGATTATGCAAAGAGATCATTAAAACAAGATTTAATAAGAAGATAGAAGAAAATAGGACAGACTGTTATGATCAGGCACAGGACTCAGCCAGAGAAGCTTACTGACTGGCTGCTTTTTACATGTGACTGTCCCCTTCTATGCCCCTTTCTGTCTATTCCCCTTTTTGTTCCTTCCAAGTTCCCCTCCCCTGCACATTCCTCCATCTGCTTGCAGTTCCAGTGGTGTTCCACCAACCTCCCCAAATATCTAGGACCCCCAAGTTTGCATCCTTATCAGCTGCAAAGCCCAAGTTGTCCCTCTTTGAAGTGATGCCTTCAATGTTTTGATAGCCCATTAGTTAGTGTGACAGTCAAGGTTGGTTTCTTTTCTTTGTCTCTATTGCTGTTTGTTTGTCAGGTCTGTGTCTCTACGTTTTATTAGTGCCTCCCCCTTTTCCTTATCATTCTGTTTGACAAAGTCCTTGGTCAGATAACCTTCAGTGGGAAGACACTCTCTCCTTCCATGTACGCTTACACATACTATTCTGAAAACATTTAGCATTTACCAGTCTCTAAGTATGTTATAGTATAATTAAAGACACATACTGTACAACTGTATTGGGTTGACCCTGACCAGTAGCTAAGCACTGTACAGGGGCTTACTCACTCCCCCAGTCCAGTGAGATAAGGGGAAAATAGGAAAAGAAAAAGACAGAAAACATGTGGGTCAAAACAAAGACAGTTTAAGTGAAGGAAAGAGGGGAAAAAACAAGTGATACAAAGGAATTCACTCACCACTTCCCACAAGAAGACTGATGCCCAGCCAGGCTCCAAGCAGTGGCTACCTGCAAAACCAGTCCCATCACCCTTCCCCACTGTTTTGTTGCTAAGCATGGAATATCCCTTTGTTTAATTTGATTCAGTTGTCCAGACTGTGTCCCCTCCCAGCTTCTTGCTCATCACCAGCCTACTTTCTGGGGGTTCAGAGTAGGAAAAAGAGAAAGCCTCAACACTGTGCAAGTACTGCTCAGCAATAGCCAAAACACTGGTGTTATCAACACTGCTTCAGTCACAAATCCAAAACACAACACCATATGGGCTGCTATGAAGAAAGTTAACTCCATCCTAGCCAGACCCAGTACAACAACAAAATTACCATAGCATCTACTTTCTTGCCCACCAAAATTCTATTGGGTTAAATATGGTGCCTTCAGAATTGAAATTTCCACCAAGTCAGAAAACTTAGTTGTTAGGGTGGAAGAAGAGAAAACACATTAACAAAAAAATGTTAATATATAACATTTTTTAAGTATTTTTTCTGTCCTACATTTTTAAAGTCCTTCCCCTACTACAAGCCTACTTTTGTACATTGTGTAATCACATGATCACCACAAAAGGCAGCAGCATATTCCAGTTCTTTACCTCTCTGATTAGTTGCTCACTTGTCATCAGAGCTAGATGAAAGGAATGGAAGGGCCTATTTATGAGTTGATACAGATTATTAGGACATAAAATATTTCTTTCTTGAATCTAAAGTATTCTTTTCTTTTGAGATGAGGAAGAGATAGAAACATTGCTCAGCTCTTAATTCTTTCCCTCTCTTGCAGAAAGAACAATGCTTAAGGAAGCTGATAACTTGATTTAAGATTCCTAGATTTTGTGTAGAAACCTTTGCTTCACACCTACTCCCTTTTTATACTCATGAACATACTGTAGAAGACATCATCAGGTAATAGCCACTTCTGCAGTTTAAAGGGCAAATTTTCACTCACCTACACCAGAAGGCAGGTCCTGCTTGACCAACCTGATCTCGTTTTATGACCAGGTGACTCGCTTAGTGGATGAGGGAAAGGCTGTGGATGTTGTTTATCTGGACTTCAGTAAAGCCTGGGAAATCTGGGAAACACTGTTTCCCACAGTATTGTCCTGGAAAAACTAGTGGCTCATGGCTTGGATGGGCATACTCTTTGCTGGATAAAAAATTGGATGGATGGCCAGGCCCAAAGAGTGGTGGTGAATGGAGGTAAATCCAGTTGGCGGCTGATCACAAGTAGTGTTCCCCACGGCTCAGTTTTGGGGCCAGTTCTGTTTAATATCTTTATCAATTATCTGGATGATGGGATTGAGTGCACCTTCAGTAAGTTTGCAGACAACACCAAGTTGGGCGGGAGTGTTGATCTGCTCGAGTGTAGAAAGATTTTTCAGGGGGATCTGGATAGGCTGGATCGATGAGCCACGGACAACTGTATAAGGTTCAACAGGGCCAAGTGCCGGGTTCTGCACTTGGGTCACAACAACCCCATGCAATGCTACAGGCTTGGGGATGAGTGGTTGGAAAGCAGCCCAGCGGAAAAGGACTTGGGGGTGCTGGTTGACAGCCAGCTGAATATGAGCCAGCAGTGTGCCCAATTGGCCAAGAAGGCCAACAGCATCCTGGCCTGTATCAGAAATAGTGTGGCCAGCAGCAGCAGGGAAGTGATTTTCCTCCTGTACTTGGCACTCGTGAGGCCGCACCTCGGATCCTGTGTTCAGTTTTGGGCCCCTCAATACAAGAAGGACATTGAGGTGCTGGAGCATGTCCAGAGAAGGGCGACGAAGCTGGTGAGGGGTCTGGAGCACAAGTCTTAGGAGGAGCAGCTGAGGAAACTGGGGTTGTTTAGTCTGGAGAAAAGGAGGCTAAGGGGAGATCTCATCTCCCTCTACAATTACCTGAAAGGAGGTTGTAGCGAGGTGGGTGATGGCCTCTTCTCCTAAGTAACAAGTGATAGGATGAGAGGAGACGGCCTCAAATTGTGCCAGGGCAGGTTTAGATTGGATATTTGGAAAAATTTCTTCACTGAAAGGATTGTCAAGCTTTAGAACAGGCTGCCCAGGGAGGTGGTTGAGTCACCATCCCTGGTGGTGGACTTGTAGATGTGGTGCTTAGGGACATGGTTTAGTGGTGGACTTGGCAGTGTTAGGGTTGCAGTTGGATTCGATGATCGTATAGGTCTTTTCAAACCTAAACAATTCTATGATTCTATGAAGTTCAAGCACAAGCAATGAGACTCATCCCTCAGAGACTGCTTTCTGATAAGCAGGTTCCAGGGAAGGTATCAGACAGAAAGCTACAGCTTCTCTGTGTCCTTGTAGCTTCTAAAATGTTAATGACTTGCTTAGAAAGAAGAAAATAAGCTGGAAATTGTGTCAGGGAGAACTGTGTGTGTAGTTGGATATAAAAAAGGAACAGTGTATCTGTAGTAAATGGCAAATTCATGCCATTGCTCCCAAGAATTCTTAGAATGATTATAATTACCATCTACTGAATCAGTCATGAAGCCATATTTGCCCTTGCTATCACTAGCTATATTAACATCTATAGCCTACTAGCACACATGTACTACATGAACATCTATTCACTATGGCTCCAAAGCTATTTCATAAAAAAAGTGCACACAAGGAAAAAGAAACTCTTAAGAATCATAGCATAGAACTGGAACAAGTAAACTACAAAGACAGCTGATAAGGAGAGGTATACATATGATTTTAACTTCTATAAAGGGAAAACCAATTAAAATAAATAAAATTTTTAATTACAAAGGCAGATTCTTAATGCATCTTGCGCTGTGGTTGGCAAAACTGCAAGTCCTGAAAACTAGGAAAACCCAGGTTCCCAGACCACAGGCTGATTTATATTCGTTTTCACTGGATGGGCTAGCAATCTCAAAGCAAGCATGCACTTTTTCAGTCTATCTCTGTATTATAAGTGCAGTCTATATGAGCACTGAACAACTCTGGAGAATTACCATTTTGCTACATTCTGCTTCATCATACAGTACTAACACTGCACTGTCTCTTAATCATGATTAAATACCCAGACCTCATTCATGTCATATGTATTTTCTACCAGTCCCCATGTCAAGATCTCTACATTCTCTTGACAAAAGCTATGCAACACAGAACTGGTGTGACACCTATACGATATTAAGATATGTATGTACCTTCATCTATTGTCTATTACATAGGGAAAGGGTTCATTCCTTCCTAACGGAACGTGTTGCTGACTTCTTCTTAATCATTTTGTCAGTCACAGCTCTGGCAAACTGCTCCAGTGAATCCATCCACTATTCAATACTCGCCACCTAACATACTGTTAGGCAGTTGGTGTACTTGCAAGCAAGTTCCATTATCCTTTGCCAGAAAAGGAGACGGCAGAGGGAAGGGAAAAAATGCTTATCTCTGTCAAATCTGACATATAACTCTGTATATTTTCATTTTTCAAAAATATGTGTTCTGTGAACTCATGTTTCTTGAAGCAACAGATATGACTGTTTGGCACAGATTTTTTGTTTGGTAGTTTGTCTTTTTTTAAATTATCCATTTGGTCATTTCAGTGCAATGAAGGGAAGAGTTGGCTCTATTCTTGGTCCACTTGATCACGTACGAAATGTATAGCATTCCCAATTGTATCAATTGGCAGTTGAATAATAATCTGAATTGGCTAAAATTGTATAATCATTCTGCCTGAGGCATATAAATGATCCTGCAATGGTGTGCATACATTATGATAAAAGTAATTTTTACTCTGGGGAAGAATTAAATAGATAATCAGAGTGGTGAACATATTAATCAATTTCAAGCAATAATTCACAGCTCAAGTATTGAAGACAGAGAAAATTGTTTTATAGGTGCAAATACTAAGAAATGGAATCCTCATTAACATTGTCTAATCTTTTTAGTCTGAACTATACCATTTATCTGAACTGCATAATTTAAAGGTCAGACAAATCTTCCATTTTTCAAACAAGAATACAAACCTGAACTTTCAGAACTTCTAACATCCAAAAATCCAACTTGGACAGTATCTAAAACTCTTGCCGGACTGAAGTTTTTGATTTATAGATGCTGAAAACTTCTCTTAGGTTCAAATGACCAGATTTTATTGTCTTTATAAGCAGGGATCTCTTAAAATAAACATTTACTGAGCCAAAAAATAATTTTCTTTTTTAGAGCTTCATCTGATAATTCCAATGGCTGAGATCTCAGGGCAGTTTGTAGTGTACTCAGCAAGATGTCATGTTTATCGGAGCTATAGAAGACATTTATTGCTTCATACACTGTGATCTCTTTTGGGATTCTTACTGAAATATATACCATTAAATCACCTTCAGCCAATTGCTGCATTCACAGCTGTGGGGCATCTGCCAAAAAGCAGAGGCATAGGCTGAATGCAATTTCAAATTATTTGGTTTGACTCTGACTGTTTCCAACTAACTTGTTAGAAAAAAGTGTAACCACAGATAATAATTTTTAGGGTTTAAATTCCGCAGTCAGGCTCCTACTAACAATAAAATGTGTTTTAGATATGCAGACAAGGTCTGTTTCTAAAACATGCAAAGTTTGTTTTATAGATAATATTTATAGTTTTTATAAACTGAAAGGCAAAAACTCTGTTCATTTAAATAAATACACTTTCCTGCTATGATTTAGACATGATTCTCTTTGTGTTAGAATAAATTAATAACTGAACATTTCGAGGTATTTTAAGGCATAGATCATGATACTGGTCAATGCAATATACTCACTACACATTTGGGAGCACTGGAGAACTGGAACATGAGGTTCTTATGCGTACCTCTCTAAAGATGGGTAATACCTTTTATGACAGGCTAGATCAGCAAATCAAAGATATAACATTCTCTGTGTTTTCCCCTTTTGTGTCACCTGGACAGCAAGAGCAAAATACCTCTTGAATTTTTGTTTGGTGCTCCTGTGATTTGATTTCAGAGAAAAGATTCTCCATTTCACTTTCATTTATCTCTATATCTCTGTATTTAGATCTATGAAGCAGGTAACCTCCAACAGTCCCTTTTAAACTAAATTATTTTGTGATTCTGTGATTCATAGCTGAGAAACCATAGTGCAAAAATACAATAGATTATTTTGAAAGAAAGCTTAATTAATGAAACCAATAAAGTGATCACTAAAAAGATTACTTACGAGTGGTATAACTTTAACATCAAAATAAAATGGCATGAGTGTAAAATGGCTGATAGAGAAAATAAAGAATTAAAGGAATATAGGAAAAATGTATGCAATATTTAAAATGGTGCAAATGGTAATTATATTTAGACAGTGTCATCAACTTAGGCAGAGTGAATTGTCTCAACCTGATTTAGCCAGCTAAATGTTGATCCAAGCTGCAAGGATGGACTCTGCAAAACCTCTTATTGGCTGTCACTCAGCCTGTCATTTGTCCCATAGAAGAGCACTTCTATCACTGATGTATAGAATCTAGACAACAAGCTTAATATCAACGTTCAGTTTATAGACAAAGAAAGTTAAATGAAGTGAATGTTGAACACGCTACCCAATTTAGTCAATGTAAACCATATATGTCTCTTTACTTTCTCTAAGGTTCAAGAGATACAGCTGTTGTAACAGAAGAGAGCACAAACAGCAATAAAACAGCACCTGATAATATATCCTTGATAAACCAAGACTGAAAAAAATCAATACTTCCTTCTGATCTGAAGGAGAGGAGCTGAAGCTTTGGAAGACTGCCGTAAGACAATGGGAACACTCCAATGATGTTTTAGTCAGATTAATCAAAGTTTAAAAACTCTTGAAAGTGAAATCTTTATTTTTATTTTACTATTTGGGAAACATATTTTACTGTAAAATTATTTGATTCTTGTTGTTCTATAGACATGTCTTTAAGATATATTTGGATTTCTTCTAAAAGTGGTTGGAAGACCACTTGCTGTCTTATAAGGTAAGTTTCAAAACTATTTCCAATTACTACAGTAAATAGAAAATTAAATTAATACACTATATAACATGTTAGTCAAGCTGTAAAGCATATTTCCTCATGACACTTCTGAATATGACACGATGAAAGAATTATTTACAATCCCCAGAATACTTCAATCTGTAAGCAAACTATTTTGGGGAAGATTCCCTTTTAACTGTTTTAACTTAGATTCGCTAAGGAATCTCTAACAGAATTTATTTACAGGACCTGTTAACTGCAAACAGTTTCAGGAATCAGGCAGGTAAAGGGTAAACTGATGAAATAAGAAGAAATTAGAAGTGGAAAATCTTCATGTCTGACATTAATCTTAATGTCTGGCATTAATTCAGAGCAAGAAGTAGCTTAATGCTAGATCTGTACACTGAATTAAGTTAACATGAATTTTTCCTTTGTTTCTGTTTACCAGAAACTTTGTATGTTTGCAGATGGGCTGAACTGTGACAATGCAGATTGATACATTACTGAATAGGCAAGATCCATGACACCTACCTCTGCCAATTGTTCTCTGCTTAACTGAATATGTATTACTATGATCTTCAGGAAGACTTCATAATGCTCAAACTTTTCCTGTTTATAGCCCAGCAGCTAGCTGTGGGAAAAGTTTGACAATTTTCAGCAAACTCTAAAACAGATTATATTCCATCTTCCAAATTCTTTCCAGTTTTCTGTCTTCACAGTTTAAATGCTTACAACTTTACTTACCATTCAGATCCTTATGAGTGAGAAAGACTTTCTTCAGTGTCCTTACACTGTATTTTATTAGATGTCTGAAAACAATGGCTGAGTAAGATGATATCTTGCTTCAATGTGCTGCACTGACATCATCTCTGCTCTCCTTTTTGTCCCATGTCTTTCTATTAATCTGATCCAGTGATTTGTCCATCTTTTTAGGTTAATATATCTTTCTGGTAGATATTCCTCCTGGAAGCTTTGAGCAGTAACTGCCACTTACAGTGTCTGTATCTTGCATTAGAGTTAGAGCCAGTAAAATGATTAAGGGATTGGAGTATCTAACATGTAAGGAGATGCTGAGAGAGCTAGGACATTTTAACCTCAAAAAGAGAAGAATCAGGTGCATTTTATCAATGTGTATAAATACATGGTGGAAGGGGGATTCAGGAAGAGAGACCCAGACTCCCCTTTGTGGTGCCCAGTGAAATACAGGTTGAAATACAAGAAACTCCACTTAAACATGAAAAACCACTTTTTTTTTTACTATGAGGGACATCAAACACTGGCACAGGTTGCCCAGAGAGGTTATGGAATCTCCATCCTTGGAGATATAATAGTACAAGGATCTTGTTAGGTCATGCAGAGAGGGAATTAGAAAGGCAAAAGCTGAGCTAGAGCTCAGTCTGGCCACAGTCCTAAGGGATAACAAAAAATGTTTCTATAAATACATTAACAACAGAAAGAGAGCCAAGGAAAATCTTCATCCTTTACTGGATGCGGGAGGGAACATTGTCACTAAGGATGAGGAGAAGGCCGAGGTACTTAACGCCTTCTTTGCCTCAGTCTTCAATAGCCAGACCAGGTGTCCTCAGGGAATCCAGCTCCCTGAGCTGGAAGACAAGGATGGAGAGCAAAATAAACTCCCCAGGATCCAGGAGGAAGCAGTTAACAACCTGCTATGCCACCTGGACTCTCACAAGTCTATGGGGCCTTATGGCATCCACCCAAGGGTACTGAGGGAGCTGGCGGAGGAGCTTGCCAAGCCGCTCTCCATCATTTATCAACAGTCCTGGTTAACAGGGGAGATCTCGGACGACTGGAGTCTTGCCAACGTGATGCCCATCTACAAGAAGGGCCGGAAGGAGGGTCTGGGGAACTACAGGCCTTTCAGCCTGACCTCGGTGCTGGGGAAGATTATAGAGAGGTTCATCTTGAGGCCGCTCACAGGGCATGTGCAGGACAACCAAGGGATCAGGCCCAGCCAGCACGGGTTCATGAAAGGCAGTTCCTGCTTGACCAACCTGATCTGCTTCTATGACCAGGTGACCCGCCTAGTGGATGAGGGGAAGGCTGTGGATGTTGTCTACCTGGACTTTAGTAAAGCCTTCGACACTGTCTCCCACAGTATTCTCCTGGAGAACCTGGCGGCTCGTGGCTTAGACAGGTGCACTCTTCGCTGGGTAAAAAACTGGCTGGACGGCCGAGCCCAGAGAGTTGTGGTGAATGGAGTCAAATCCACTTGGCGGCCAGTCACAAGCGGAGTCCCCCAGGGCTCAGTTTTGGGACCGGTCTTGTTTAATATCTTTATCGATGATCTGGATGAGGGGATAGAGTGCACCCTCAGCAAGTTTGCAGATGACACCAAGTTGGGCGGGCGTGTTGATCTGCCTGAGGGTAGGAAGGCTCTGCAGAGGGATCTGGACAGGCTGGGTTGATGGGCCGAGGCCAATTGTATGCGGTTCAACAAGACCAAGTGCCGGGTCCTGCACTTTGGTCACAACGAGCCCATGCAACGCTACAGGCTTGGGGATGAGTGGCTGGAAAGCTGCCCTGCAGAAAAGGACCTGGGGGTGTTGATTGACAGCTGGCTAAATATGAGCCAGCAGTGTGCCCAGGAGGCCAAGAAGGCCAACGGCATCCTGGCCTGTATCAGAAATAGTGTGGCCAGAAGGAATAGGGAAGTGATCGTGCCCCTGTACGCAGTGCTGCTGAGGCCACACCTCAAATCCTGTGTTCAGTTTTGGGCCCCTCACTACAAGAAGGACATTGAGGTGCTAGAGGGTGTCCAGAGAAGGGCGATGAAGTTGTTGAGGGGTCTGGAGCACAAGTCTTATGAGGAGCGGCTGAGGGAACTGGGGTTGTTCAGTCTGCAGAAGAGGATTCTGAGGGGAGACCTTATCTCTCTCTACAATTACCTGGAAGGGGGTTGCAGAGAGGTGGGTGTTGGTCTCTTCTCCCAAGTGACTAGCAACAGGACAAGAGGAAATGGTCTCAAGTTGCGCCAGGGGAGGTTTAGGCTGGAGATTATGAAAAATTTCTTTATGGAGAGAGTGGTGAAACACTGGAACAAGCTGCCCAGGGAAGTGGTGGAGTGACCCTCCCTGGAGGTGTTCAAGGAATGTGTGGACGTGGCATTGTGGGACATGCTTTAATGGTCATTGTGGCATTAGTTGATGGTTGGACTTGATGACCTTACAGGTCTTTTCCAACCGTAGTGATTCCGTGATTCTGCGATATTCAAAACCTTACTCTACACAGCCCTGACCAACCTGCTCTAGCTGACTCTGCTTTGAACAAGGGGGTAGGACTAACTGTTCTCCAGAGGTCCCTGCCAACCTCAACCATTCTGTGACAGTTTCCAGAAGAGGTCCTTAACAAGTGGTTTTAGTCACCTGAAATATGTGTGTGTGTGTATGTATATATGTACATATGTACACACTTAGTATTAAAGAAGATGGATAATTTTATCACATTTTAATATTTTAATTGAAAATGCTTCTGGCTATTAAAGCATAGTTAATTTATTGATTAGATTGGTAATATTATTGTAATTGCTATCGTTATTCTTATTTTGTAATTTTCGCTCCAACCTTGAACACTCTGGATGAGATCCATCTTGTGCACCCTTTGTAAAATGAGATTACTTCCTTCTGGAGGTGCCTATTTACCTCCATTACTGCAGATGGTATGTCAAGCCTAGACAAAATATGTTTTTTATGGCTAACATTAAAAGAGCTGAATTATTCCTAAACATCTCCCAGAATAAAAAAAAAAAAAAAAGAAAAGAAATGTCAAAAGATAATCACATTATTATTTAACTCAAATGACATATTCATTAGTACTAATTTGTAAATATAAAGATATATTTTTGGAGATGCACTCTGAAGTAATATGTTTGTCTTAAAAAATCTGAAAAAACCCCACCCTTATATGTAATTTTTAACACTATGTGGCATAGGAGGTGCATTTTCTTGTGAAATAGGAAATATCTCTTATGACATTTCTCTTGCCAAAAAAAAAAAAATCCCTTGTGGAGGTAAAGGAAAAGAGAATTTTAATTAACATTAGGCTGTGTGATGTTTTGCACTTGATAGCTTGACTTCTAATTTCAGTGGTTACTCACAGGACACACTGCATTTGTTCAGCCATATGACATCTTATTTCTGTTACAAAGATAAAGTTACATTTTGTTTTACAAGGTTAAATTTCTGAGGAGCAGTACTGATAAAATTGGTTTGGCATTGAGCACAAGAAACTATCGTGCTGTGCTAACCAGCATTACTAGAATTCATGTGTTTGTACTGTAGCTGATACGCTATGTAATGCAGTGACTGAAGAAGTTGTTCACAGCCTACTTAGACTTTACTATTTACTGCTTTTAAAGAAAAGTGAGTATAAAAGAAAATTCCTGAAAATAATTTTCCCCTTCACACAGGAGAGAGATAAAATCTCTCTTTTTTTGCTTCTTGGTAATAAACTAGTCTGTATCTGATTTAATACAAAACTGGCTTCTCATATTTAGAAAGAAATTCTGGCCTTCATATGTATTTTAGAATCTTATATCTATTAAAAAAGGGTAACTTTGAATGTTGTTCTTTGCCTAAGTTTTTGCACAAATGGCTTTTTCCATAATAAATGTTAATAACATTATTGTTGTTTACAATCAGATGTAAGCACTTTTAGCATAGCACATGGGGAGTCAAAAAGTATAATCCAGCTAACTAGATGTCAAGTTGTCATCTTGATCTTAACCAATTTTTTTTTCATTTTTCATTGTGCATCATGGACAACTTTTTATCCAGCAAGACTCAGAGGCCATTTTTTGTCAAGCTGCTTTCCAGTCAGTTGTCCTCAAAGCCTGTCCTGGTGCCTTGGATTATTCTTGCCCAGGTGTGGGACAGAATCACAGAATCACAGGATCATTAAGGTTGGAAAACACCTGTAAGATCATCAAGTCCAACCATCAACCCAACACTACCATACCCACTAAACCATGTCCTGCAATGCCATGTCCACACGTTCCTTGAATACCTCCAGTGATGGTGACTCCACCACCTACGTGGGCAGCCTTTTCCAGTGTTTCATCACTCTCTCCATAAAGAAATTTTTCCTAATATCCAGCCTGAACCTCCCCTGGCGCAACTTGAGACCATTTCCTCTTGTCCTGTCACTGGTCACTTGGGAGAAGAGACCAACACCCACCTCTCTGCAACCCCCTTCCAGGTAATTGTAGAGAGAGATAAGGTCTCCCCTCAGAATCCTCTTCTGCAGACTGAACAACCCCAGTTCCCTCAGCCGCTCCTCATGAGGCTTGTGCTCCAGACACCTCACCAGCTTCATTGCCCTTCTCTTGACATACTCCAGCACCTCAATGTCCTTCTTGCAGTGAGAGGCCCAAAACTGAACACAGGATTTGAGGTGTGGCCTCAGCAGCGTTGAGTACAGGGGCACGATCACTTCCCTACTCCTGCTGGCCACACGATTTCTGATACAGGCCAGGATGTTCTTGGCCTTCTTGGCCACCTGGGCACATTGCTGGCTCATATTCAGCCGGCTGTCAATCAACACCCCCAGGTCCTTTTCCTCTGGGCAGTCCCCAAGCCTGTAGCGTTGCATGGGCTCGTTGTGACCAAAGTGCAGGACCTGGCACTTGGCCTTGTTGAACCTTATACAACTGTCCTCTGCCTATTGATCCAGCCTATCCAGATCCGTCTGCAGAGCCTTCCTACCCTCGAGCAAATCAACACGCCCGCCCAACTTGGTGTCATCTGCTAATTTGCTGAGAAAGCACTCAATTCCCTCATACAGATCATCGATAAAGATATTAAACAAGACCGGCCCCAAAACTGAGCCCTGGGGGACACCATTTGTGACCGGCCGCTGACTGGATTTGACTCCATTCACCACGACTCTTTGGGCTCAGCCGTCCAGCCATGTTTTTACCCAGCAAAGAGTACAGCCATCCAAGCCATGAGCAGCCAGTTTCTCCAGAAGAATACTGTGGGAGACAGTGTCGAAGGCTTTACTAAAGTCTGGGTAGGCAACATTGACAGCCTTTCCCTCATCCACTAGGCGGGTCACCTGGTCATAGAAGGAGGTCAGGTTGGTCAAGCAGGACCTGCCACTTGGCATTTCCCTTTGTTGAACTTCATGAGATTCGTGTCAGCTCATTTCTCCACCTTGTCAAGGTCATTCTGAATGGCAGCATACTCATCTGGTGGTGTCACTCCTCCCAGTTTTACATCATCTTCAAAATTCCTGAGGGTGCAATCTGTCCCATCATCTGCGTCCTTAATGAAGATGTTAAAATGTACTGGGCCCAGCATCAGCCCCTGGAGTACATTGTTAGTGTCTGGGATCCAGACGGATTTTGTGATGCTGATCACAAGCCCCCGAGCCCAGCATTTCAAATTTCAATCCACCTTCAAGTCCAAAGCACTTTATGTCTAAATGACTGTGGTATGAAGAATAACTTTCACTGTCCCATCACTGAAAACCTATTAAATCATTATACACAAAATCTCCTTCAGTACTTAAAATTAAGAGCAAGACTATTTCAGTTGAACTTATTTCTTTAAAAGATCCTTTTTGTTTTTTTGGGTTTTTTAATCTTAGATGTCTAAGTGCTTTCTTGTGCTGAATCATTAAAACTAGGCTGTTTAAGCTATATGATACTATGGCTACAGAATACTAAGATCCTCCCCATAGTGAAATAGAATCCATAGCCAGGACTCGTACTAAGGAGATGTGAAAATAGTACAAAATCTGTTAAAATCATTCCTTTCTCTTTTACTGCTGAAATTTACCACTGGTGTTTGAGTAGTGGAAAGGATACTACATAAAAAAGAGCTCAGGAAAATTTCAGTTCAGTCATTCAGGTTCTCAGTTGGCTGCAGCTCTGTTGTTTTAGGAAAATAGTTTCCTGTAGATCAGATTTTAGGCTTTGTTTTTTATGTTCATGTTTACAGAATACTTGCTACGTTTAATGCTTCTGGATGGTCCTATAGTACTAATAGTGACATAAAAGGATGACAAGTCCTGCTATAATCGTAGAAAAATATTTCTGGCAAATTTCAGATTATTCTTAAAATTCAGTTAATTGCTATTTCAGTATGGTAGGATTAATTAAATTCCTTCTAACAAAACAGTTATATGTCTGATTTGTCTTGTTATTTCTACTTGTTTTTAATGAATTGAGAGGGGTGAGCGTCTAATGGTACCCTTAGGAAATGACACATCCCACCTATATTATGAAAGGTTCTCTTGATGCGAATCCCTCTCTCCAGTGACTATATAAGTATATATAAAAAACTTAAACTATATGAAGTATTTAAAGCCATATTGTAAATCTAAATGAATACAGTCAGTTGTCTATGTTTAGGGGTTGTTATTGAAAGCTGGTATCTAAGTGTCTATTACAGTCAAAGGAAATCTGTCATTCTATATGACTTTTCATACCTAAGCAGCTAACAGCATTTGAGTACTTCACTGACATAAGTACTAAGTATGCTATGGCTACACAAAATAACATTTAAAACATGAAATATAAAATACAAAAAGTGCTTTAAAATTTATGAATATCTATCTCATGGACAATTGCATAGAAGTTTTATAAAAGCAAAAGATCTTTCTGAATTGGACAATAACGTCAGATTTATTTTCTCCCACACCTATTCTTTAGACAGAACAGTAGAGAATGGAACTGTTCCCAAGTCTGGCAGCTGAAAGCTACTTTGGCATAAACAGTCACTTCATTCCAGATCCCTCATATAGGAGTAATGACAGAAAGGGTTTCAGTAACATTTTATGGTCTGAAAATCACTGGTACACAACTGCAGCGACAAAGTCCCTTTCCCCCAACAGAAATTAGAGCAACCCAAAGGCACTGCTATCTTGTATAGTGACCTGATTGTGAAATGCGGAAGTGTGGGCCAGAAAGACCCAATGGTATGAGGCTGCAAACCACTCACCTCTGAAATATGACTTGATAACTCATAATTCAGCTGCAAGAGTAGAAGGATGTCTGGAGTTACGCCCAGCTGTGAGAGCACTGTTCATTTTACTCAGCTTACAGGATTACTATAATTCCGTCAAAAGGCAGACAATACATATAAATTTAGAACAGGTAAAAGTGTTAATTCAAAACTAGAAATGCTTTTGTTGATGGCCCTTTGCTCACCCTGCTGTTATTTTCTATTTGCCTGCTCAAAGAAATCAAGTACTAATGGTAGTAGTGCTCATTGTTATCTGGTGGGAGATAGCTTAGCTTTGTAACTAAGTGAAAATGAAATATTAAATTCTCTTGTCCATCATGATTTCAAATCTTTATAAAAGCATTTAAAATGTTAATTATGCTAAAAGACTATTTCAGTATTTATAATCTATCCTACATTCATATTCCAGTACTTGATGATAGTCTTCTTGTTTAACTCAGCGATCTACACCCACTCTCTTCAGGAAAGCAGATAAGCTTTTTCATGTCAAAACATTTAATTATAAAGTTGATCATGTTGCTTAAGTAAATCTTTTAAAGAGTACAAAAAAAGATTAAATTTTATCTTGAAAACGGAGGTCTTACACATAAAATAGGAAACAGACATGTAATTTAGGAAGAAAGTAACTTGTCAGTTCAAGGTAATTAATGAGCTGCTTATACTCCCTAACGATGAGAATGACTACAGTATTCAGAAATAAAAATCTTTAATATGCTATAAAATTATGACAGATAATGAAAAGCTGCTTCTGAAACATATGCAATTAGTAATTTTGGTTTCATTTCTGTTCATGGTTTTGCACTTCACGACAGATAACAAAATAATTATGTAAAATAAATATGCATAGCAGAGCTGGGTAAAAAATAGTGGGGTTTTGGCCATTAAAATAATTAATTTTTTTCACATTTCTTTGCATTTTCATTTGCACGTAGATACATGAACACAAAACCAAATGAAGTAAAGATGGAGCTCTCCCTAAGAATTTATTTACTCTACTTGAAAGGAAGATGAGTTTTTTTCCTCAAGGTAGTTGAACTGGATAATTGGGGGTCATCTTAAATTTCGGATTGCCTTATTTTATGTGGTGTGAAAGGTCCTCTAGGGAGGATGGAGGAAAATGTGCCAGAAATTGATTACTTCTGCTTTCCCTACTCACTTGTGAAGTTGTGAGATGGTCTGAATTTCAGAGAGAACTGTTGTGATTTTTGGCAGTTGTGTGAGCTCCCTGAATCTTAAAAATGAATTGCGAAATAGCAGATCATTTGGAGATGAGAGGTAGGAATGCAAAAGTGAATTAAAGTGAATTAGGAATTACCAGCAAATATAAGGAGAAGTTACATTGCATATTTTAGATATATATTTGTGCTCTGTGCAGGGGGTTGGGAGGGATTGGAAGGAAAAAAAAAAAAGCAGATAGTTGTGACCTGGGAGGAATCAAATCATGGTGGGGGGAAATGTGTGGTGATAAAAACAATCAGAATGGAAGGTTTTAAGTATTAATTCAACACATAAACAATTCAGCGCACCCAAAAGGGGATATTTTTAAGAGTTAGAGCAAATTATAGATTCTATGCATGCTGAAACAAGAGTTGGAAAAACGGATACTAAGGGAAATTTCTGAACTGAAAGTCCAAGAAACAGCATGAGCACAAAACATTCTCCAGCAAGAATTCAATCAGCATTGGTTAACTCATACATACCGTGCACCATAATGTTTTCTGTCCCCACTGAAGAACTTGCTTTGCTGGCATCTACCTTCTGATTTCATTTGCATACTCCCTGCATTCCAGCAGTATGCAATTGGATTACATAAAGATCACTATTATCTGCTAAACTAAAGGGTTGATGCAAATGAGACACTAGTTTAGGCTGACGTGCCATCCAGTTACACTGTTGAAGAAGTAGTTGCAAACTCATCATTATAAAAACTTCAGGGAATGAAAAAATGCATACTCCAGTAATGTTGGCAGTGATTACACTTACTATAACAGTGCAGCCGTATGAGATCTTGTAGTGTAAAATAAAGCTAAACAAAAAACTGTCTACTGTGATAACTGTTAGATGTCAAAACCAAGAATGAATGTCTAGATGCTTAACAAAGAACTGGCTGAACTTTGCTTTGGGTAGGAGATCTGCTTTGCTGTTAATAAAAAAGATAAATGCTTGCCCTAGATGCAGCCAAAGGACAGTTAACATGGGTAAAGAAAACCATTAAAAAAATGAATACTGATCTTGAGTTCTTACCGGGGAAAAGCTGCCACAGTTGCAGGCATTTGAAACAGTAGTGAACAAACCTTATTCCAAGACTACTGAAAAACTTAGAATGGCTTTTGGCAGAACACCATGTCTCTAGCCCACACAAGGAAAACAAACAAGCCTCGTGTAAGATTGGTTTATTGTGGGATTAAGAAAGCTTGGAACTGGATAAATCCAGAAAGTGTGGCTAAAAGGCATAAGAAAGCTTGTAATTGGGTCCTGTGGATAGAACTGGAGTTGGTTTGCTTGTGCAGGGAAGATGAAAATCATGAGGATTTCAGAAATGATGAAGAATTTGAGGATGGTGAAGAAAAAGTGGCAATGGTGAAAATGATGAAGAGGTATAAAAATGTAAAGACAATAGTAACAGAGCTCAAGAGAGGAAAACAGACTAACTGCAGAGAAATCGATTATATCCTGATTACAGGTAAGTAATAAAAAAAGTTTTTTTGTATAACATTATTTTAGGGGGTATCTTTATCTGTATTCATAGTAGTCTTCTCCTTCGTTTGATATAATAGTTGTTTTCTAAACCACTCTAGCATTCTGTCATATGTGATGTTCTGGGGCAATGGTCTCCACTGTAACTATGCATTATGAGAACACTACCACCTTTTGTTGGTTTTGACCCAGCCATCCACTAGTGTCATTTTGTCAGCTACAATATTTTTACTAAGAAAACTGAACAAGCATTCCCTATTCACATTCTCATATTCATGGATCCCTTTCATTGCATGCCACAGGATGAATTGGAAGCGAATTATCCTTTAGGTACTGATCATCTTAATCTGTGTTCTGTGTTTGTTTTCTATTTCTGTTATTTTTTGAGATACATATAGAATTAAACACACAGTTCTCAAAACTGGTGTACATTAACATTTACAGCAGTATATTTTGTTTTACATTTTGGAACTAAAAAGTAATTTTCCTTGAATACGTGTTAGAAAAGGGCCAACATTCAACATGTTGATAGCTAAGTTAGTTAAGCTGGAATTGCTATCATGTTGTGTAGGGCTTCCCAAACAATTTTAAACTGACCAAATTGGCTACTGGTATCATTAAGATGTGGCTAATCAGATCTCAGTATGGAATAATTTAATCTGCAAAAAGCTGAAGCTGTACCATTAGATCTACCCATGAATGGAAAACACAAGACCTCCATTGATTTATACAATGAAACATTTGACCTATAAATTAAGGACAGGCTACAAAGGCTGTTTCCCTATCATAATTTATTTTAACCCCGTTCTTTTATATATACATATTGTTGGAGAGCAAGTTTAAGCACTGTGCTGCTGTTAAGACTACTGAAACTGAAAGAGTTCCACTAGGCTTAACCTGGCAGCATGGGCAAAGCAGATTTTAGAAAGACAGAGTGGTGTAATAGAAAGAATTTAAGTGTGTGAGGAGTACCATTTGTACTACATCTGTACTGCAGCCTAGTTTCATAAGGAGCTAGTGCCCAACTCTGCAACTGGAACATTTTCTCAAATACTTTGTAAAGAAAAATGTACTGTATTTACTGCTCTACATATTCTACATCTCTTGGAAACAAATTTTCAATGTGATAAAGACATTTCCAATGTCTTCTTAACATTTTAAGGAATACATAGTTTGATCAAATATTTAATCAGAGTGATATATTTTGTTTAGCTTAGCAAAAATCAGTGAAATAGTAGAATATTAATATCTTAACTAGTAAATTATATATTGGTTTAAACTGAAGTCTGGAGAATGAAGATGAAAAATATGTATTAAATTTGTAAGATAATTGTAAATATTAAAGGAGCGGAAATGTTTTATCTTTTGGCTTTATCATGATTAAATTTCATGGTGGCATCCAGAGGTCCTTTGTTTTGAAAGACATTGTCCTACAAAGGGAAGCAAATCCAAGAGCTAACCCACTCCCTTTAGTAGGTAGCCTTGTCTACAAGCCAAAGAATCTTCCTTCAGTTGAAATACTTGAATGTTGTGCTTTTATAATCAGGAATTTAGATCAGAGTCTACATGAGTAGTCAGAATCATTGATAATAGTAAAGAAAAAGCAGAGTCACTTAAATTGTCAATATAATAAAAAAAACAAAATCAGTAGTAGTAACAACCTTCACCACAAATCTGCCATGGATGGTTAAAGGGGAATTTTTTAGCTATTAAATCTAACTCCACCCAGAGGCCGTGAATTGCGATTTGATGGCAACAGAAATTTGGATGTACCTGGTATGTCATGCTAAAGTCTGTTTCTGTCATGAGAATGGCTCAGAGATTGATAATTTAACATAAAGGATTTTAGGACGTATTTTTCTCAGAGGACAAGATAAAAGAGCAATGACTCAAATGTCAGTTCTTTGTTGTTTGAAGGCAATATTAAAGGTAGCACTGCCTTTAAAAGCTCCGTCCAATTCCCATCAACAGCATTGCTTCTTTACCTAACTAATTTTGCAAGTTTCTCAAAAGGCAAATAAAAAATCCTTTCTCCTTTCTTCCTTATAACCTAATAAAAAAGGTGTCACAGTGAGCAGCTATATGCAATAATCTAATGGGGGATTCAGTTGCATAAACAGTGGTGTCTAGTGGCATGTGAGATTACTGGAAATCTGTACCTTTCTGAAGCAGTAGCTGGCAGGATCTCCCATGGTGTCTGCGTTTAGGCAACTGAATCCCAGTCCTAATTCTTCATTTTCCTCTATCTTGCAACTTGATATGTAGGATTTTTACATCCTTGATGAATTATATTATTTCAAGTGATGAAGCCCTCTAGGAAACTCTACACATTGGTCTATTACCCCTAATGATAACTGCACAGTCCGCCCTTATCCTCCCTTCCCTTCCTTCTCTCTGCCCGCCCTTCCACCTTTGATTCCTTCTTCTCTTCTGTCCTTTTTCTGCAGGACAAAACTGTTACAGACTTACAGAATTTTCATATGTCTAGGCAGCCTAAGGTTTGTGCAAACCTTTTGAAGATGAGGATGTCAGCCCTTATTTTCCATGTCCAAAAAATGGTACCAAGAACTTAAATTTGTTTTATCCTGTCATATAGGTGTTTGACAAGATGACATATATTGGCATTTTGACTCCATTTATGTCAGTGTTGTCCTCTTTCTCAGACCTGTATGATAGAGTATCCTCTACTACCTACTGTTACCTTAAACTATTGACCAGAACTGTAGGCCTTGTCTTTTCCTAAAAAAATTTTAAAAGGCCTAGCATCTTCTTATCCATATTGCCTTCAAAACAGCTGTCTACAATGTATCAGTGAAGAATCATAAGGTCTCTCTGTTGATCTCTTTCAAGTTATCGTAATCAACCTCTGTTACTAGGTATTCTGTTTCATTTATGTTCCCAAGAACGTGATCTTTCTAGATTAATCATGAGCAGCTAATTTTGTTCTGATGATTGCTGAGATAGTTCTGCAGTTGATCTAATATTCCAAATCACTGACAAATTCACACACACACAAAACCTTTCTTCACTCTTGTACACACTGAAGTGGTTTTTGGGTGTTTTTTTCTTTGTCCAGCTCATACACATACAAACTCCACACATTTGCATTATACACAATTAGATCATTGCCTTTTACGCAATTAACAGGTCCTACTAATGCAATACCTGCTTTCAACTTTCCTTTTTCTTCATCCAACTCATATATAGCAGAGTGCTTACTGTGTTCCTTTGTGTTGCCCTCAGTATCCCAGATGCTTCAGTTAATTTTCCAAACCATGTCTATCTTTGAGGATTTGTTTCCATTATATGACATCAATGAACATTAATTTTTCTCTTTTATTGCATCCACCATTGGCACATACATCTGAGTTAAGGTGAAACAAAAGTCTAGAACTGATTATCCTCTTTCTGATATGCAAATTAGACTCATGCTGCTGACTGGTTATTTTTTCCTGACTTAGAGAATATGACAAACCATCAAATTTCTCTGTTTTCTGTAAGTTATATCTTCCAAATGATCTCACCTACCATTTTAATCTTTAAAGTCTGTTACTTTTTGTTGTGGTTTAACCCCAGTAGGCAGCTCAGCCCCACCGAGCCACTCACTCACTCCCCCACAGTGGGACGGGGAAGCGAAATGGAAGGGTAAAAGTGTGATAACTCATGGGTTGAGATAACAGGTAAACCAAAAGCTGTGCATGCAAGCAAACAAAATCAGAAATTCCTTCGCTGCTTCCCATGACAGTCAGATTTTTAGCTGTTTCCAGGAAAGCAGGGCTTCATCACATGTAATGGTTGCTTGGGAAGACAAACGCCATAACTCCACATGTCCCCCTTTCCTTGTTTGTTCCTCAGCTTTTATTGCTGAGCATGATGTCATATGGTATGGGATTTCCCTGTGGTCAGTTGGGGGCAGCTGTCCCGGTTGTATCCCCTCCCAGCTTCTTGTGCACCCCCAGCCTACTTGCTGGCAAGGCAGCATGAGAAGCAGAAAAGGCCTTGATGTTGTGTAAGCACTGCTTAGCGATAGCAAAAAACATTGGTGTATTAACAACACTTTTTGTCTCAAATCCAAAACATAGCACCATAGGAGCTACTATGAAGAAAATTAACTCTATCACACCCCAAACCAGTACACATTTTGAGCACCCTTTCTTGAGTATTTGAGAGCTGCTATGGAAAGACATTATATCATAGAAACAAGTCAGTTTCTAAATCAACATTTCTGATGGTAGATAAAACTCTCATGCTGATAATTCTTGGAGTGTATGCTCCATTCTTGTTCTTGTATGACTATTTTATGAATTTTCGTTGATAAATAATGGTTCCACTGGATTCCTCTCCACTATTTGGTTTTCCTCACAGAGATTTTTTACATTATTAAAAACAATATTGCAATATTATTTCTGTGGCAAAATATTTGTACAGTATTTGTCACAGTCAAATCACTTAGGAAAGCAGAGGATCTATATGAGACTTAAATCAAACTAAATAAAATAGAAGTAGACCAATGTGAAAATCTAGATTGAGATCAAAACTGGGTCTTTATGCTTCTTTTATGAACTTCAGAATTCAACCATGACACAAAGAACAGAAAATGTTAGCAATAGAAATATGTTTTAAGATATGGTAGAGACTCATATAGCAAAACCTTTATCCTACAAATTAAGATTTTTATCAAAATAAACTGCACAGCAGAATATGCATCCTGTTCTATCAGTCACACAGACCTTTCTTTCAGGCACAATGAAAATCTGTTTTGGCAATTTTTTCTTCATTTCATGTGTAATAAATATATAGCTATATATGTGTGTATGTGTGTATGTGTGTATGTGTGCATATGTGTGAACTTCCTTCCTCAAGATTGCAGTATGTATATACTTTAAGATTCATTTGGCTACATTTACATATATAATGTTTATTCAGCAGATGAGTTTCGGAAGTCTAAAGGTTTTCAGAGCTTTTTATTTTTCTTGACGTGGTTCAAGTAGACATATTTTATAGAAACAAAGTTGATTTTGACAAATAACATTTAAAAGCAAAGAAAAAATAAAAGAGTCAAAAATGTTGACCAAATTTACATATGGAGATATACACATAGAAATATGGATTCTGAGAAGAATTTTGCTTTCAAGAACATAAAAGAACATGATTATTATGAAATAGCTTTTTAAAAGATATATCAGATCTCATACAGATGCTTTCCCCTCTTTTTTCATTAATTATTAATATTCACATAGGAAAGAACTGTGAACAGTATAGGGAAGAAAACTTGCTTATAAAATGTGTTGGTTTCAATTTGCATCTTAAATTTAGAAAGAAAAAAAAATGTAAAATAAGAAATTAATCCTTGGACAGAGATATATTTTTTCCACTTACTAAAATAATCTAGTAACTAGTGAATTGATAAGGAAAGATGTCAATTATAGAGAATATTTCAGGCTGTTCGAAGTATTCTTCTGTTCCTTCTGAATTTAAACGTGCAACCGTAAGCCTCAGCTACAACACCAGTTAGCATGATTATTTTGTCTTCATAGACTTAGAAAAGAATAAATACATCCTATTTCAAATTTCCTTTCTTACCCTATTGTTTCTTTCTGTTATTGCAATGTTTCATGCATCTACTGGTACTGCGATATGGTCATCCTAAACATGTTTAACAATGACTGCATTTTTTTTCTTGCTTTTACCTAAAACTCCAAAGAAGAAAAAAAAAAAAAGCTGTGATCACATGGGGTTTTTTAATCTGGAAGTCAGACTTATCTGCCCCTAGGTAAAATTGGAAGCTACTATTGTTTTTCAGTTGAAAATGGGTCGGTAGTTTGTATTTGTATACATTTAGTTATGCATTTTTAAGGGAATTGTACACAGCACAGATAAATGCAGTAGCTCTCAAAGGCAGAGTTAATGATTGTAAAGTATTTAACTTTAAAGCGGTTTATAATTAGTTATTTGTAACTAAACCTAAGGGTTATTTTAATTTTTTGGGGCTGATTTCAGGTTTCTATTTGTTTAACTATTTATTTTTGTGTCACATTCCACTATGTGCTAGTGTTTAATTGAAAAACTCAGTCTTTCTAAAGCTGTACAGATGAAGGTTTCTCTTGTGAGAGGAAGGTTTCTCCTGTGAACTCTGTAGCAAAATAAACATCTCATTACTTTCAGCTTACATGTTTGAATGAAGACTTGAAAGATGAGACAAGAGTTCTTTTTCAACATTTCAGGTAAAGGAAATCGGGGAACTCTAAGTATCCCATCTCACCAGGCATTCAGCCGTTCATAAAAGAGCATGGCTTAAATTACCTTTTAAGTATACAACCCCTATCTAAAAGTGAGATTATTTTGAATAATTTATGATTCAGATGTGATTAAGTACGTCCTCAACAGTTTAACTCCCCTTGAATTAATTACACTTAATGCTAACAGATTAAAGTCTTTTGGTTGTCTTCCTGGATGAAATTTAAAGGTGGTGATTTCCAATGGCAAGGCAAAATATTCGCACTGCCTACTAGTTACTGTCAGGAGAATGCCTAGCCCTTGTTCCTTGCAACCAGACGGGGCTCCTGCTTTTCTTCAAACAAAAGTTCCAGAGATAACTCTTTGTCTACCACAGTGGGCTCTGCACTTGCCTGGTTTTACTCCAATCAATGTCATGGAATGTTTCATGGCTGACTTTGATGGGATCAAAATCAGACCAGTGCTGAATATATAAGAGAATGACACCTTTTATGTAATCCTTTATATAAGTTAAAAAAGGGTTTAAAACAGACCCAGTTAAGATTGATAGCATTTAAAACCCATTCTTCACCAGTCCAAAGAACTACAGAGAACTAATTCTTATAAAATCTAAAATCTGTAGATACTGAATACATTCAGAGCTGCTCACTTCTTGTATTTGGAATTGCTAACAAGATATCCAAACCAAGTATCATAAAATCATTCCCAAGGATGTTCTACTATATTTGTTGCTTCTCCCGTGAAACCTTTCTGTAACATAATTAGGGACATTTTAATATCATCACATTTATAGAGAAGAGAAAAGTTTAAATCCAGTCTTAATTAAAAAGATTTAAGAACTTAGTAGAAAGTTTTCCATACAGTTGCAATATTTATTAACAGGAGAGGTCCATAGATACATTTTCACTTCCATAGTTTCAAAGCTGAAAATGGTGGAATTATTAGTAGAATGATTTACTAGTATAGCAGCCCTTTCTGCATTCACTTTACCAAATATAGAAGATGGGAGGTGAAGAAAACCTTCTGATATTGTTAATAGGAATTTGTGGAAGGATTGAAACTTAAGTATTTGCTTGTCCACCTCCATGGCAGCAAAACCTCTTTCCATTTGATGAAGACTTAGAACCATATATATTGTGATTTTTAGGAGCTGAAATGGGAAAAACTGCTCTTTCATGTTCTATCACCAGGTGAAGGAAGATACTTCACAACTGGAAAACTACCCAGGGCCCAATTTATACTCTTCCAAATAAAAACACAATTCCTAGTTACTCAGAGTAGGGCTCAACTAGGTAAAATAAACATTTGCTATACAAAGGTATACATCAGGACTGGACACCTTTAGAATCAACAGAGAGAAAAAATTACATTTCAGTATGCACTTTTTCTCATCTTAAAGTGGAAATTTAAATAGGTCAGATCAATGTTACTCCAGAAGGTAATTTTTCTTTTTTTTTATAGTAGTCAGCTCAGATGTAGGTAACAACACAGTACAGCATACAAAGTTAAGTTAAATTAATCCCCTCCTGACTCCAGATTTGTGCTGGTTTTGGCTGGGGTAGAGGTAATTTTCTTCATAGTAGCTAGTATGGGGCTGTGTTTTGGATTTGTGCTGGAAACAGTGTTGATAAAGCAGGAATATTTTCATTACTGCTGAGCAGTGCTTACACAGAGTCAAGGCCTTTTCTGCTTCTCACACCACCCTACCAGCGAGTGGGCTGGGGGTGCACAAGAAGTTGGGAGGGGACACAGCCGGGACAGCTGACCCCAGCTGACCAAAGGGATATCCCATGCCATATGACATCATGCTCAGCATATAAACTAGGGGGAAGAAGAAGGAAGGGGGGGAACGTTTGGAGTAATGGCGTTTGTCTTCCCAAGTAGCCGTTATGCGTGATGGAGCTCTGCTTTCCTGGAGATGGCTGAACACCTGCCTGCCCATGGGAAGTAGTGAATGAATTCCTTGCTTTGCTTTGCTTGCCTGTGCGGCTTTTGCTTTACCTATTAAACTGTCTTTATGTCAACCCACGAGTTTTCTCACTTTTACTCTTCCGATTCTCTCCCCCATCCCACCTAGGGGGGAGTGAGCGAGCGGCTGTGTGGTGCTTAGTTGCCAGTTGGGGTTAAACCACAACAATCCACCATCTGTTGTGCTTGAAAAATTGTTCAGCCACCGAAAAAAAGTACATAAACAGATTCCATTTGCATCTCCTCTTTATGAACATTATGTTATCTTTCTGTGACTGTGAGAACATTGGAAAGTCTCATAATGCATAAAGCTCACTCTTGGGGATCAAGCCTCTTTACCACTAATAAAATTTCTCTCTGACTATGAACTGACAGAAATGCATTGAAATCTGTTATATGGCTACATGCTGTTCTTATACAGAAACAGATCTGAGGGTATTTCACTTCCATAAATTGGACAAAGTATAGATATAGATTCAAAAGACCTTTGAACAGATAAGAGAAAGTCACAGCTGCTCTGGGATGTAGGACGATGATGCAAATCTTACAATGGCAGGGAAAAAGTTGACATATATTTTTCACAGTCACATTGGCTCGTGATAGCAATAGCATGTGGAAGAATTACCAGCAAATGATTAAAGCGGCAAATGAGCCACACAGGCGGGGTTTTGTAGACTCAAGTTAGGTTGCTATTGGAAGGTCAGACAATGATAGCCTGAAGTGTGGTTTTACTCCCCTTTTTACGTTTAATTAGTCTTCCTCACATTTTGTTTCTTTCATCTACTATTTGTCTAAAGGATCATAGAACAACATAAATAAATCTTAACAGATTCCCAAGAGATTCTATGGAAAATCCCCTTTCCAAAAGAGGATCAAAATACCTTTCAAGTATTTTGTTTATATTGAAAGGTACATTTTAAAACATTAATCTCCCATTCTGTTTCTCTTGCATTACATATAGTTAGATACATGGTAAAACCAGCACAAATGTGTATACATACATACACATCCATAGATACACATACATATATATGTACATATAAATATATTGTACACCTTCTTCATACTCTGTAGGAATTATTAACCTACTCAATTACTCCTAATACTGTGCTGACAACATCAAATAGTGCTAGCAAACATAAATGGTTTTGCATTATAAAATTATTGTAAGATTGAGGTTTATAAAACTTGCAAAAATTTAAGCTCAACTGTAATCAAAGGCATGTGTGTTAGATGCAGGTATCAAAACAATTTTGCTCCCAGAAAATGATGAAAACTAAATAAATGTTAAAAGTTGAATATTTATTTAGATTAATTTGAGCCTTGACACTTTTATTTGCTATTCTCTCATGCTGTCAAATACATATATGGCTGTTTCCTGTGCCAGCCTGTTGGGATCACACCCTTTCCCCCATGGTAAGGCTTGTCTTAGTGCTGCTGCTGCAGCTCTGAGTCTGTTGGAAGCCTTGTCTAGTTCCAAATCCAAGAATTAAGCTAAACATAGCAAGCTGCTGCAGGACCACCACACTGATACATAAGTGTGCATATCTCATGGTATCACAGGATCCCAGCCAATGCAGTTTTTATTTTGAAAAGCCAAACACAATAGCATTTGAACATGCTAGTGAAAGCTGAAGTATATTAGAAAAGTTAGGAGTTTTAACAGAAATGTAACTTTGAACGATATACAACATATGGCAGGTGACATTGCTTTTGTAAGCTTGTTGCAGTACCTGTTTTTCTTTAATTTCCATTATTCCCATGGGGATATACTTTTTTCTCAAGCCCCATACATGCAATAACTAAAACCAACAGCTGTGTGAAAGGTTAAGCATAGGGCAAATGGATTTTGCATTACTGTCCCAAGGACACATGATAGGGCAAATTCTTCACAGGCCAACCACAGAGTAATGAATATTGAGTATGCAGACATTTCTACAGAGCTTGTAGAATATAAATAGAAGTCCAGTTTTAAAACCCTTCCTTATTGAAATAGCTACCCCCCCTCCCAAAAAAAGAGAAGTTTCCTTGGTTTTTCTTCTGAGATTACAGTATCTATTTGAGGTGTTTGAACACATCAGAGCTACCTGCCTTAGTGAAGGTTTGTCAAGATACAGGAAACACAATGTATAAAATATTAGCAACCTTTCCTTAAGATGTCTCTTGTACTTAATAATTACTTCCCTGACTTAAGAAAAACAACTAAGCAGAACTTGATTTTTTAAATCATATAAGCATATTGTGAGAATGACTTAATTAGCACAATTATGAGCCCCAAGTATTTTTATTTTTTGAAAATGGACAGCTATCTGATTTAGGAATATATTTCTATTAAAATACTATGCAAATAAGATAATCAGTTGCATATCTGGGGATAAAGTTGTATCATGCTTAGAGTAGTGGAAACAGCATTACAGTTATGCTTGAATTATTATAGGATAAGGGAAAAGAAGCTGGGCTGAGCTGTTAAAAGATATCAGTCCCTACAACTTAGTTCAAGAGTATTAGGACATTCAAGAGCTGACCAGCTCTCACTTTCAGTGTCTATAATTACAATTGTTATTCTAGGAATTTCAGTTTAGTTTTGAAGGCAGCTAAAATCTATTAACTCATGTTTTCAGCACTGGAGTTCTTTAGGGATCAAAATATTTATTTATAGGCATCTTCAGAGGTATTTTATTCATACCTACACAGAGCAGTTCAGTTTCTGCCTATATCTACAACTACAGTGAGATCAACAAAGTATTTCTTCACCTGTGTGGCCCTGAAGCTTGATCTGGTCATCATTAGTTAGACCACATCCTGAAAAGCAGACCCTATACAAAATCACATGGACAAAAAGGAACAATCCAGCTTATTTAACTAACATGTTGTGGCTAGCCTATTCACCGAGGACACAGAGTTCCAATTTTCTCTCAACACAGTTCACATCCATGGCACAATTCTTCTGCCAAGAGAATTCTGCTTATCAAGTTGTTGTGTTTTGCACAAAAAATTAAAATATCCTAGAGGAGGGAGAACTCAAATTCTTTCTCTGTTGGTATTTCTCCACTTTGAAATTAGATATTCAGGAGAACAAGAGTTTAAAACCAGGCTATAGCCCTAAAATATATTGTATAATACAGTCAGGTAAAAAAGTAAAATACCTCAGAAAGCCATACATGAGCAACACATAATATCTAAAAATAGCAAATAGTTGTCATATATTCATATTCAAAGGTTCAAAACAATGCAAATATTATAAAAAGTCACCTGAAGAAATAACCATAATTTTGGAGGTTTTCTATTCCTTCTCTGAACTTTGTTTACAAGTACTTCTTAGTGGAAGACTGGTGAGTTGTCCCTGAAATAGCTCTGCACTGCAGTGTGAAACAGATGTGGGGCTTTGTCATTTGCTTTGCATTTCCTGAGGTTGTCAGACTGTGAGCTTTCTTTTTCATTTTGGCTCCCCCACACCATCTTTTTAAAATGTGCATTACTTATTTAGAGCTTTTTAAAAATGTATGTCACTGAGTTGAAAAACTGCTCTGAGTTCATAGCTGTGAAAATTCAAACCAGGGGATAAATTCTAAGCCTCAAGTATCTTCAACAATTTGGAGAATTCTAGGCAATCTAGGGACATAAACTGATTAATGTTTAGCCCTATACAATAAACAAGGGGGAAAAGGATTTATTCACGCTGTGACTACTGTGTGTGATATAAGCAGGTTCTGTGATAGGGCTAAGTACATAGAAGAGGAAGGGAGAAGTGCAGTGAAACTGCAGATTTCACTCTTTCATTCTTTTTCACCAAGCTGAGAGCAGAGACCAGATTGTATCTACTTAAAAGGAAGTTAAAGGCGTCAGTGCTGAACTAGATTATCTAAGCCACCCTGGGGAACTTCTTCAGATCAATCTTGAATGGAGAACAAGTTTAAAACTGCAGCTTATGTTTTTGTTTCCTGCTTGTTTTATACAATACTGAGTTAAATGAAATTTAAGCAGAATTACAGTTATGACACTGTGCAAAACAATGAACAATGTATGGCTAAATTGGTAGTCATTTCAAAAATGAGAGTGTAATCCAGCAAAGCAGAGTTTTAAAATGCTCCGTGGATGTGGAAGTTCAAGAACGCCATGTAGGAGACTCGTCTCGCCTACTAAGGTGACTCTGACCCCCATCATATGTCAGGTCTCGAATTGAAACTCTTCCGGCATATAAAATTATACTGTAGTAAATCCCCGCCACAACCATCTGTCTATAGCGCAGATTAGAACAGCAGCCACCTCCTGCGAAAAGGTGTAAAATAGTCTTCCCTTCACATAGCTTGCTGGAAAAGTTTAAATATCTAGCCAAACTTAGCTCACTCACTCAGGCTACCGGCCAGGATAATAAGACAGTAACAAGACAGTAATCGAACCGCTTTTTCAGGAAGTGAGGAGTTTAAATCTTTCTCACCCTTAGATGATTTTGTTTTTGAAAAAATACTCACAGTCTCACTCTTGAGACCGCCCTGCTTAAAATTTGTCCTCACAATTCTTTTAGAAGCTAAACCACTGGACTCTCAGAAATAGATCCAGCAGAATAATATGCAAGTTGTAAACTAACTGCATCCAGTTCTGAGTGCTTGCTTAGCTAGGATGGCAAATAGGGGCTGGAAATAGGCAAAAAAGCACACTGTTCTTTGAAATGTTGCTGGATTTTTCTCTAGCAGTTTTGTAAAAATACAGGACTAATACACCATCTTTATCATGGCTGATCTTACTTCTAAGTTGTCATTAAAAGGTTGACATCACCCTTACCAGCTAGCACCCTCGTTTTACATGGAAGACTAACACCTACCTTGACTGAAAGACATTTCTAAGAACTGTAGGAATCCTATCATTCTCAAGCTAAACAAGGTAGCATCTGCAGTGGTAGACAGGTTTAGAAATCACATAAAATGGATTATTTTATGTATCTTGGATTTTTAAGCATATAGGTGTTTTTTATCAATTTGTTTGCATTTTGGCTAGGGAAGATATCTCAGCAAACAATAAGCTGTGTTTATAAATCTTAAACTTGTTATTCCACCTCCTCAATATGGTCTGCATTACTTGTAGAAATCTAAGTCAGCACTGGCAAAGTTTGGTTTCCAGAACTGGATCATTCACTTTTAGCCATTTAGGCTCAGATTCAACTCCTCTTTTAGTACCTAACTTCTTGCTCAAACCTGCAGCCCGCTTAGAATGTATTCCCACTGTTTTTAGTCCAGCTTTTCACACATATGGAAGCTGCACAACCTTCAGCAGAACAATGCTGCATGTTAAGTTAAATTGTTAGAAATGTAAACAGATGTCACTTATTATTCACTACAGCTATCGATCTTTTCTCACAAAGCTTTTTGGTTTGTTAACAATTGATATCACATACCTAGATTTGAACAAAACCATAAAGTTTTAGCTTAGCTCTTCTTTAAAAAAAAACTTACTATGTTGTTCACATTGTTCTAATTGTTATCAGAACTGCAATCACAGAATCAACAAAAAAAGGACTTTCAAAAACCATGAAGGTACCTGCAGTGTGACCTTTTCTGTAAGCACTGGCTGAGACACAAGTCAGAAAACTCTCAATTATATATGACTTAAAAACTGGAAAAAACCATGTAAGTAAGTTGCAGAACTGAATGTTAGCTTTGGCAAAGGTTAGTTTGTACCGCTTCTGGTATATTTTTTAAGAAAATGGTGTTCAGTTTTCCATGGCAGTCAAATGGAGAATAGCAGTCAGTCCAAGCAATTATTTATGTCTGGTAGGCTCTCTCTTCTAGATAAGCAGGTCTTGCTGTAGTTGAATGCAAGCAACAGAAGGTAGGAAAAAAGAAAGGCCATCTGGCTACTTTGCAGTGTGGTGATACTGAACTCTACTGGAGTATAGTTCTAAACCCTCATAACTTGCCAGTGAGCGCAGAATTAGGAATATCAGGCCCAAATGCTTCAAAATCAGGGGAATTTAGTTTAGCAGTGGTTTTTACATTAAACTTTATCAACAAAAAACTGGTATAACAGGGTGTAGCGTCATTTCAGTTCAAAGGAAAAGCTGAATAGGCTGTTGGAGAGTGATTAAAGAAACTGTATTCCCAACTCTAGAATTATGCAAATAAAACCATTTTTAGCATTGATTGGGTGCATAAGATGTATTTAAGTACAAAAATATGTCTTAATCCATAGAGAATTACTTCCGTAGAAATAACTGGCAAGAAGACTTTTTTAGAATATTCTAATTTATCCAAAGTAAATCATAGTTAAACTATAAAATACACCATATATAACTGAGAATGTTCAGGGAATTGTTTAGTTTGAAGACATCTAAACACTTTACCTATTTTTTTCAGATAGTTGGGTTTTTTTTAAAGTAAGGTATTTAAAATTTAGGATAAACTTGCTGAAGAACTGAAGTATTTACTTTCTCTGATGAGGGGATCTTTTTTCCTAAAATGTTCTCTCATGTTTTTTTCATTGACAGGGTTGGATTTCAGATCATCACAAAATAATTGGTTAGCATGATGTCTGCTAGCTCAGATGTGATGGCTGAAATTAAAGCCAGTAACAAATATCTTGTATTAATGCCACTAATATAAATGTGTATGAATGTCAAGTTTCATGTTTTGAATGTAATGCACAATTCAGTGTTTGAAAAAGATGAAAAGTGAATAATGCCCACAGAGGCAGAAAGGAATGTTTTAATATACAGTCAGTTAACATCTTGTTGTCAACTTTCTAAGCCCCTAAGAACTCTCAGGGTGGAGCTGAGCTGTAAAAAAAAAAATCTGCTTGCCCAAAGCTAGGCCTCCTGAGGTTTTATGTGGCACAAAAAGACTGACACTGACCATGTACCTATTGTCTTGTGAGCTGGATATGAAGAGGAAGAGAGATCTTATGCATCTGAATTTAAGGTATGTTGGCTAAGAATTTTTTTTAATTTTTCCCCAGCATTTTCATCTGTTTCTCAGTAGTCTTGTAAATACCTGTAATTTTGGTAGTTTTGTAAATAAATATGCCTATGCTTTGCAGAAGGAGAGCTGGGCAGTTCAGAAAGAAATTCACAATGATCTGCATACAAAACAATACGTCAGTAAGAAACACTGAAGAAAATTTGTGTCTTAAAGCCTTTGCTTCCAGAGTTCAGGTGCGTAACTGAGCTTCAGTAGATTTCTTATGTTGATTCAGGATTCATAGGTCAGACTCTTAGGCTAAAAGCTGAAAAAGAGGAGTGGAAAACCCTCCTTCCTTCCATAGGACAGTAAAAGTTGTAGATGTGAACCAAAGTTTCAAATGTCTCAGGGGATTTCTTATCCTTATTTCCTCATTCTGAACCAAAAAATATTTACTAATTCTCTTTAAAACGACAGCTGCAAGGAAAGTGGCTTCCTCACCCATACCAGGATCCAAACTGTGTCAGGCAGAGGAGAAATTTGAACCACGGTCTCTCAGCTGGATGTCAGTCTGCTCCAGTGGGCTGAGCAGGCAGACAGAGGAATTTTCAGTCTCTGAAACCAAGAAAGGTTAAACATTAGATATGTGGCAAGTTTCCTTAGATGGTCAAGGACTAAGTGTTATTGCATCTGCCATACATATCTAGGGAACTAAATTGTGTAAAACACGTTTAGTTAGAGAGGAACATAAGAGCTGAAAAGACATTTGTGGTCATGAATTTCAGATTCATGTACGTTAGGTAAGGTAAGGTATACATAAGTATCTAGAATCTTAACTCTTTACTAAAAGTTTTTTATAGATTTAACCTGTTTCAAGTCTCCTGGAGAGCTAGCTGATATACTAGTCAAGCAGTTTTCCTTTCCGCTACAGGCAAGAGAATGAAGTATTACAGAAGATTTTTTTTTTCTAATTGGTCTAAATGGATCAATAAATACTTAAATTTCAGACAGTTTTCATTAGTTTATTTATAGGCCTTGAACATTTTCATAACATTATTGTGGTTGATGATCTTTATGGGAGATCTCTAAAATGGGATTTGAGGTGCATTTTCATTTGTAGATATTTTAAGGAATATATGTTACTTTCTGCATTTCTATCACTAAGTCTGTGACTCAAGTTTCCTTGATGAAATCACAGAAAATCTGCTAATTAGATTTATACCTCTGCCTCCTCTGCCTGGAAAACAGATATTTGTTTTGTGGAAATTTGCCCTTTTCCACATTTCCAGCTTCTCCAAGGAACCAGAAACTTATTTTTTATTTTATATTTGAAATATTAAATTTAAAAATTCCTGTACCGGAAAAGAAGTATAAATATATAATTTGCATACGCATATACATTCTATATATCAATATAGATATGTATATTATATAGCTTTTATTCAAAAGTTTAGACATAGGATTGGATGGAGTTTAGATCCTGATATTAAAATTGTAGTCTGATATTCCCAAAATTTATGTAGTGCAGATATAAAATTCTCTTTTACAAGCAATGGTTCTCTATGTAATTGTTAGCTTTGACTCTGTAATTAGAAAAGTAACTGATTTTAAGATTTGTTTTCTCAAGTAAAGTATTTTTTATTTTAGCAAGAATATAAATTTAAAAATAATTTCTGGGTTGATATTTATTTCATTAAAATTCATTCATTAATTTTGCTTTACAAAATCACTACATCCTGCAAATATAAGAAAGCATATGTTTTTTGTTTCTTTACTGTGATTTGGTGATGTCACAAATACAATGAAGAGAAAAAAAGAGTGATATAATTCAATTTTTTCTCTGTTTGGAAAATCTAACATAAATGTATAACTTTTTATCAATGTCTGTCTGTAACTTTAGCAACAATATTGACAATAAACAATAAATCCTTAATCTCAGCGACAATTACTTTGTTCATCTTGCTCACCATTAGTTTTGCAATTATCTTGCTTTTATGCCTCTAGCACATTTCCAGAGTGAACTGGCTGCTACTGAAGAAGCTTTGAATTGTGACATCCTATTTCACCAGAAAATAGAAGCAAAGTTACATTAAACCTCATTCTATGGCATTGCACTCTAAAAGTATACATTTTTTTCTGGTCATACATATTTACTCACTCTTTTAAGTGACGTTGTTACAGTTTAGTTTAGTTCAAAATCTCCTTACAGACAGAATTATCCCCTCAGCCACAGGTAATGAATTTACTGTAAGGAATTAGATACATGTGTAAAAATAAATCTTTTCTACTTGCAAACTAAATGAGTATACTGTTTTCAACAAAGCAGAGAAAATTATGCAAATTATAGCTGAGAAATCAAACACATACAAGCTAAAAATGCAGGAAAATTCTTAGACCATACCCTATGTTTACTATTCAACAAATTCCAAAACAAAATCAATTTGACGCTCTCCTCCAAAACCAAGGGCACAACTTGCCCTTCCCAGACTTCCATGTATCTCACATAACCAGTTTTTTAGGGACTGTAGGCAAATATGTTGCAAATAATTTTATAATAAAGGACCCTCTTTCAGATGTTTATAACTTTATTGTTCCTTTACCATTTTTAGTCAATAAACCACACTAATGTCAGAAGCCAATTCTCATTTTATTTATCATAGCTAGCTAGAAACAAAAAAACAAAAACATTTCAAACCTCCTAAAGGCTTTGAGATTGATGAATCCGCTTGCTGCAGTTCTTGCCCTTTGATTGTGCATCTCAATCTTTGCAATGTTTTTTGCAATTTTAATTTGCTACAGATTGCCTTGGCACAAAAATGTAGTGTCTGGCTATTGTCAATAGACTTGACATGGCAGGCTGCACTCAATAGACCAATTGGTAAGCCTGTTTGATCTTTAGAAGTGATTACAAGTTTACATCAGAAATGGCTGTCTTCTACACATACTATTAAGTTCAAAGGTGCAGGGTGCCTTGAGAAATGTGAACACATGTTCCTGCATTTTTGTAAGTAATAGTAGTATTATTTTGATTTAGCTGTGAGTTTAAATTTGTTTTGGCCCTTTTATTACTCAAAAGGCAGATCAAAGGACTGAAAATATGGACTTCCCAAGCACTGAAGTTGCGGAAGAAACAGGGAGAAGAACATTACAAAAGAGGACTGAAAACTAGCAGAAATAAAGAAACAAATCTAATAAAGGAAATAAAGGCAACAAAATGCTTATAAGACAAGAAGAAATAGGAAAAATACTGTGTAACAGGATGATGCAAAATATAATGTGGAAGAGAAATGATATTATATATGATGTTGCGTAACTTGACTTCAGCAAGGAATTTACACAATATCCCATTATCCTCATAACTGGATAAATGGAAAATAAGATGAACAGAAAACTGGCTAGATCATCATGCTCAAAGTGTGGCGATCATTACTACAATGTGTAACTAATGGAAGTCTAGCTTGTAACTAGTGCTTCCCCTCAAGGATCAATACTTGATCCACCAATGACTTATGCCTTTACTAAAAACTTGAATGATGGCATGGATTGCACTCTGAGCAATGTTGCAGACAATACCAAATACGGGGGTGCAGTCAGTATGCTGGAGGGTAGGGCTGCTATTCAGACGGACTACAACAGTCTGGAAAAAGGACTGACAAATCTCATGAAGTTTGGCACTAGCAAATGAAAAGTCACACATCTGGGCAGGAATAAACCCATATACCAATGCTGGCTAGAGACTGACAGCCTATAAAGCAGCTTTGCAGAAGGGGATATTGGGGGCCTAGTAGATGATCTGAAACATAAACCAGCAACTCATCCTTGTAGCAAAGACGGTTACCAGCACCTTGGGCTTCATTAGTGAGATGACAGCCTGTAAGTTGATGGAAGTTATTTTTTCCCTCTGTTTACCACTTGGGAGGCTATATCTGGAATGTCACATCTAATTTTGAACTTCCTTGCACAAGAAAAAGACACTGACATACTGGAGTGCATCTAGCAAGGAGACACCAAAGGTTCAGGGGACTGGAAAACATAAAGTACAAGGAAAGGCTAAATGGATTGGGTTTTGTTCAAACTTAAAAAGAGAAAAGAAAAAGGAGATATTACTGGTAATACCTGACAGCAGAACTTAGAGAGGTGGACCCAGAATCTTCTTAGAGGTGCGCAACGACAGGCTAAGAAGCAATAGACAATAGTTACAACACAGGATATTCTCACTTGATGCAGGAAAAAAGAGTTACCACAAGGATGGTGGAATACTGGAAAGGGTTTCTGAGAGAGGTGTGGAATTTCCACCCCTGTTGATAAGCAAATCTTGGCTGGGCAAGGCCCTTAACAACTTGATAGAACTGGCCCAGCTTTGAGCAGTGGATTTGTGGTGGCTTAAGCAGCAGCGAGAGGCCCACCAAGACTTTCACTTACTCTCCTTCCTCACACGACAAGGGGGAGAAAATATGACAAAAATACTTATGGGTCCAGATAAAGATGGGGAGATGACTTACCAATTACCATCATGGACAAAACAAACTTAGGAAAATTAATTTATTGCCAATTAAGATAGATTTGGGTAGTAAGAAAAAAAGACAAAAAACTTAAAGCACCTTCCCCTGCACCCTCACCCTCGGTTTTGCAGGCTCATTTTCACTCCTTCCACTCTCACTGTGTCCTGCAGCGGGTCCATTTTGGAGCTGGTCCCTTCCAACTTAAGTTACTCTGTAATTTTGTGATCCTGTGTTAATGGTAGGCAAATGGAAAGATGAAAGAAAGAGAATTACACACACAGCAATAAAACCTTCATGGTACAGGTGGATGTAAGAGAACATGGATAAGGAGGAGAGAAAGAAAAAGGAACAGCTGCTCGTCAAACTTGTGTCAGTATATATGGGAATTCCATGGTAATCCTTATCATGGAGAAACTATGGGACTTCCTTTGTGAATCTATGTTTGCACATAGTATGTGCAAATAACATGTTTTTAAGAACAAAGCACATACTTTGGTATATTCAGAATTGCGATATTTTAATATTTTTACATGGCAATGTTGATGACTTGTAAAGAAGTCTTTACTAACTTGAAAGGATGGTTTGCAAGACTGATTAATGCATTGAATAAGTAAATATAGGGCTCTTTGTTTCATCATGAAATGAGAATTCGATGCAGAAAAAGTATGTGTGTATAGATATAAAGATATTATCCTTAAAATAATCAGTGACTTTTTGATGAATTATCACAATTTTAGTGCATCTATGCCACAGGAGACTGTAACAGCACAATGTAAACCTTTTCATAAACAGAAGTATAGTAACAAAGGAAAAAATAAGACATAAGTGTCATTGCAGAATAATTTCTTTTTTGAAATGCCAGTAGTGTCTTTTGATATTTGTAAAAAATAAATGCAATCAATCTGAAGTTTAAGTATCTATTTCCAGATTACACAGAAAGTATGTTTTTCATAAAATAGGTAATAGCAGTGCTCTTCATTAGCTTAGCTCTAGTCACTACTGTGATTCTCAATTTCAAACTGCCCTTCAGGGAAATACCCACAGACTTGTCATCTGGGCTAGGAGTGCAGTCACCACTACTGAGAACCATTTCTTATGCTTGTCAGTCAGCTCTTGAAAAGATACACATCCACATATTATATGTCACATACATTCCACACACTGTAAACAATCACGTCACACTTTCAGTCTGTACAGAAAAAGTTGACTATTTGCAGTGCTTCATGTTGTGATTTAAATTGAAATAATATCCAAACAACCTATGAATGCTTAGCTTTTGTAACTAGTTTAAATGCATTCTGTGTAACATTGAAATTAATTGGTATAATCTATTTATTACAAAATATCATAAACAAAGAAAGTTTTCTAATGTTGCACTTTTATTTAGTTGAGTCTATGTGCACACAGGAATATTGAAAGCAGTTTTAAAAATACAATACCACTGTCAAAGGAATTCCATGGTTTTTGCTGAATATGAGGGCTCTGTATAATTTGTCTAATCAGTTGAATGTATTCATATGTTAATGGATTTGACTTATTGATGTTGTATTTGACAAAACAACTATTTAAGTACAGACTTGTACAGCTGCAATATATAGGTGTCTCGTGAGATTAGTTTTTAAAAAAGAAAGAAAACCGCCACAACTCTTTATGGGAAATGGACATCAAAGGTTACCCTGTTTCAAGCACAGTAATTCTAATACACCATTCACACTGACAAAATGATGAAGATCTTGTTACAATCATTCAAAGAATGCAGACTAATTCTGTAGCATTGACTCTTCATAGTGACTAATTTATCTGCCTACAAATTGTTCCATCTATCCAAAAGAGACACACTATCATTTCTTCTACATTTACTTACTTGTACATACTAGATCCTCATCATCTGGACTGGGTTGGTTGCAGTCCATGACTTTATTTTGTTTATGAAAGAAGATTTCCGTTTTTCCTTCTTCGTTTCCTAGAAACCAAGGCACAGAGCAGTATGCTACTTTTACAGATCTTGCTCTAATATGGAGCTGGGGTGAAGCTAGAGTATTTGTTATAAGGCATTCATTTTACAATTGAACACGGAATTTTACAAAACTACTCTTCCTCACTTCTATTTTCTCCCCATTTCTCTCTTCCTTCCCATTATTTTCCTGTTTTTTGAGTTACACAAGTGAACAGATATACCTCTTCATGCCTTAGCTTTCACTTCTCATTTTTGCATACCATCACTTGTTCTGTTGTTTAGTCCAACCCCAGCTGATGCAAAGTTACATTTCATGAATCTTCCAAAAATATACAGTAGGTTTTTGCACAGTGCCAGCTGTCTTCTGTCATTCAACTTAAAATAAGCTCATCAGAAACTGTGAAAAACTCTACACCAGTTAGGACTACAAAGCAGCAGGAGATGGTTAAAATAGTCTGCTACCAATTTGGAGTAAGTATTGTTACCCTAATACATGTTATTGAATTAGCAGATAGAGAGTAGAGTTTCATCATTTCTTAGCTTTCAACATTTTTTGCCCATTCTTGGGTGTTTCTTTTCCTCTTCACTATACTGATCCTTAAACTTGACATCATTTATAGTGTTTGTAGTATTAAGACCTGTGTTTTCATCTTTTGTCCAGCAATTATCAGTACATTTCATTTATAAGACTGTATAATCCTCTCTACAGAATATGATGTAATTCCAGAATTATGTATATTAGACAATCACAGAATAACTATTTTAAGATGGTTATGAGTAGGGAATGACTTACTTCATCTTAGTGCTCCATTGTTGTCAGACCTCTAGCAAACATATCCAAAGACAATGAGGCTGGCATTGTATAACTTTGAAACAAGGGCTTTATTCCATACATAGATAGCATACCTCTAGGACCTGAGGTAGCCTATGTGTTTATAATACATTACTGAAAAAATAGTTTCAGTGAATGACATACTTGTATTGCTTGAATATATTATTTCTAATAATAAAATAAATAAATAAAAAAAAATTTACTTCTGAAGAAGTGGAATCTAGAGGAGGTATTGTAAATGCTAACATTAAGGAATATGACTATTCAAATAATTAGCAGGAATGTCTTTTTATTATATACTTAGACAAAACTTCTGTAACGGGGTTTATGCTTCAATTGTTAAAGCAATTTTATACCTTTTTGATTCTGGATGCAACCAAATAGCATCCTGGCTTGTATCAGAAATAGTGTGGCCAGCAGGAGCAGGGAAACGATCATCTTCCTGTACTCGGAACTGGTGAGGCTGCACCTCAAATCCTGTGTTCAGTTTTGGGACCCTCACTACAAGAAAGACATTGAGGTGCTGGAGCGCATTCAAAGAAGGGCAACGAAGCTGGTGAAGAGTCTAGAGCACAAGTCTTATGAGGTGCGGCTGAGGGGAGGGAACTGGGGTTGTTTAGCCTGGAGAAGAGGAGGCTTATCGCTTTCTACAACTACCTGAAAGGAGGTTGTAGAGAGGTGGGTGTCGGTCTCTTCTCCCATGTAACTAGCAATAGAACAAGAGGAAATGGCCTCCAGTTGCACCAGGGAAGGTTTATTTTGGATATTGGGAAAAATTTCTTCACTGTAAACATTGTCAAGCATTGGAACAGGCTGCCCAGAAAAGTAGTTGAGTCACCATCCCTGGAGGTATTTAAAAGAGGTGTAGACATGGCGCTTAGGAACGTGGTTTAGTGGTAGACTTGGCAGTGTTAGGTTTATGGCTGGACTTGATGATCTTAAGGGTCTTTTCTGACCTAAAAGATTATATGATTCTATGACTCTGTGATTCTATGATTCTAAAATACAAATGTCTTCTGTGGCATTTTTACTTCCCCTGAAACATCTGATACCAGATCACTGTCAGAAGCAGGACAAGCTGCATCTTGTACTCAAACTATTAAATCAGTTCTACTGTCCACATTTTGTAGAATAGTGTGTGTTCATGTTTTCATAGCACTTTCCAATCAAAGATCTCAAAACTTATTCAAATCTTAAAGCATTATTATTCAGAACAACTCAAAAGAGAGAGATTTAAATATTGAAAAAATGAACAACAGAGAAAAAGATTACATGTTCCCAAACTGAAAATGAAGCAAAGTTTCAGCTTCATTCTAGTGCAAATGTATACCTTCAAATAAGATTTCAATCCTGAAATAAGCAATCATACTGGACAACAAGACATCTATTCACTGATGTCATCATTGGTGTGACCATCATCTAATCTGATTATTTTATTTTTTACTTTTATTTTAATTTTAGCTATATTCCCACCCTGTTATAAGGTGAGTGATGTTAAAAGTCAATCTTTTTTTTTTTTAATTGGCATTTGGACATCATGTAAATTAAAACTGTCTTTTCTGAGTCAGACCTGCTGGTGTCATTTTGCATACACCACAGAGAGGCTTCAATAAAACACAGACACACACACAAATTATTTCCTCATTCCTCATCAACCTCTATCTCTCTTCATCTCCACACTGAAGAAAAAAAGGAGGGTCACTTTTCATGTCTCCTTGAATGAGTTAACTATGTTTTTTGTCTGTCTCACTTCGAGCATTTAACTGTCGTAAGGGCAGAGCAGGGGCCTTTTCATACATTTTGAAATAATACATTGTCTCGTTGGAGATAGCACTGTCATTTGTTTTCATTTTGCCAGTATGTTGCTCTTCAGATTGAAATATATATTAAAGGGAAAGTCCACTTTCTGAAAAATGTAACGAAGAGGATGAGTTTTCTTAAACCACATTTTATCTGAAACACAATCTTTTACTACAAATAGTATGATGGATTATAAAATATATTTTGAAATTCAATACTATTTGGTTGATTATATTATTGTCATTCCAGAGGAGAATACAGGAGACAGGTTGTATTCTTGTCAAAATTTCAGCTTCATTATACAAGCTTGTCCATATTTTATGTGTTATTCTCAGAAATAGTAATCTGAAATATTTTATATAAATACATAAATATATTATTTTCCTCATATTTATTATTATGATATATGTTATTGAAAACTTTCTTTCCCTGCAATAGCAGAGGGAAGAAGAATAAAATATGTTTTTTACTTTGTAGAATTCAATGATCAAGAATATAGAAAGGTTTGCATATGACTTACTATTTACCTGCACATTTGAAGGCAATTGCTGAAATATAATTCATTCTACAGAGAATCTCAATGTCTGCATGTGTGTTTGTGTGCTTCTTTGTATTTACAAGTTCTCATTACCAAACTCCAGAGACTCCAACAAATTAAAATTAGAGTCCAGAAATAATCTTCTAGGTCATGCTTAGAATTAATAAGAATAGTATATATTATCTTCACAAGATGCAAAGGGGAGAAATGTATGTCTGTATTGCCATTTTACTCCTTTCTTGCCGTTGTTGATTCATGGCACAGCAACAGTCATAAGGCTGTATTATCTCTTATTGGAGAGTAATTTTTACAAAGCCTTCTCTACAAAAGTTGATATCAGCTCTGAATAAACATTTGCCTACTTCTTCTTCATACTATTTGGAGGTATCATAGAATCACAGAATGGCTGAGGTAGGAAGGGACCTCTGGAGGTCATCTTGTCCAAATCTACTACTCAAGCAGGGCCACACAGAGCCAGTTGCCCAGGAACATGTCCAAATGCTTTTGAAAATCTCCAAAGAGGGAGACTCCACAACCTCACAGGGCAAAAGAAGGTAGATGTCTTGACATTGCTTGTCAAAATTAGTTTGGGTAATATCTTGATAAGATATTTTGAACTTGGTAAGTTTAAAAAAATTATTTTACCTTGTGTTTTTCACTTAGTTCACCAGCTTTTCCCTTCCGGTTTGACTGAATTCTCTTTTCTCCTCATTCTGTGACTAAGGTTAAGTGGTCAGTCAAATATTGGCTTGACTTCTAACTATCATCTGGTTTTTGTGCTTATGTGTGCAAATATGTGTCTTGAGTTTTGTAAACACATATAGTTATGTATATAAGCATACAAAATCTCGTAAGTTGTTCTTCAGCTGACAGTAATGGTACCTATATACTGATACATGTAGCGAGCAACAAGTAGATCATTTCTGACCTAGCTGATCTACTGACACAATTAAGAATGATATCTGGCTTAAATGCAAATTTCTTTCATAGTAACTCTTTTTCTGTGTACCACTGCTAGCTACTGGGTAGAAAATGATTATGTATTTGTTATTTAGAGACTCCTTCTGGTTGTTCCAGCTGAGATGCTTCTTTAGTGTACTGGAATAAGACCAGATTTTCTTTTTTTTGTTTATTTTTTCAATAACAGATTGTGAGTTTTATAACTAGTGATCTTTCTGTCTATCTATGTATCTATCCGTCTATTTGAGAATTAGCCAAGGATCAGAGTCTCTGAGGTTAAACGGAGTCATGGACCATTCAAGGTTAAACCTGCCACAGACCATCCAAAGGTTTGCATATTACACATCTAAAAAGTAGTGATAAACCCTTATTTTGATCCTGCAACATCAGAATAGTAACTCACAGAATGCTTCAATGAAGCACAAGAGCAAAACACATTTGGAATGAGATCATGGAAAATTGTCAGTCTGAGACAGCAGATTACATAATTTGGTGTAGTGTGAGAAAAGTTGGAGTAAGTGACCCTTCATTTTCACATGACTCTGGGATTCAAGTTTTCTAATATAGCTGACATCATAACTTATCATCACCACAGTTTAATAGTACCAAAGAATTTACCACAATCTTTTGAAACATCTATATTAATCATGCAGTTGTGGAAAGTACAGAATATAAACAAAATAATTCTTTAACTCTAACACTATTAAATTTAAAAAAAAAAAAATTGTTAAACATGAAAAAAACTCTGTATGGTGTGATGGAAACTCACATTTCTAACATACACAGTTTTTTCCTACATCTATTCCTTTCACTTCAAGTAAAGAGGCAAAAGTGTGTTTGAGGAAGACAAGAAAGAAAAGGCTTTTACAAGCAAGCCTGGCAACCATTTTTAAATTATTTCAACACACTATGTGTGTCAGAATCTAGAATTACTCTAAAACATTGCAGCAATTTTCACAATATTGGTGAACATTCAAGTGGATACATTAGCTAAAATGAAAGAAGCAGCAAATATAAGTAATGGGAAAACACAATCTTGATGGACAATAAGGGCATGTGATTGGACTAAAAGTCAAAACAGGTTATGTAAAAATTGTTATATCCTTTGACATGTTTTAAGCACAATATTTCTGGCTTATTCCTTCATTGAGCTGTAAGTATGCCTGAAAGAGAAAAGTACGTATTTCCAGACTAGTACTTGTACAGTAAGAATGAAGGAACCTTGGGATGCTAACTACACTGAATAACACAAGAATTTCACAACAATTTCTCTTTTTCTAGCCACTCCATTCTCTGTGTGTGAAATGGTTGCACATGCATGAATATGCAAGCAGGCAACTGCACCTATGCTTTTTTAGGCTCCTTAACTTACTACTTCTTAGAATGTAATATACATTTGTTTGTCACTTTAAGCAATGAGCTATTAGAGAAAAAGGATGTATGCTACCATAAGTACTTTTGTGAAAATATAGCCCTTTATTTTTTCTCCCTAAACAGCAATATTCTGTGAATTTAGATCAAATTATGTGATTAAAACCACATTTTTATCAAGGTCACCTTTAACCAAAAAGAACAAAAGAAAGCAAAATGTTTCATCAAGCTTCAATCTTGTAAGGTCCACAAAACTGAGAAAAAAAACCCAAGCAGAACAAAACAACCTCTTTTACTGAAAAGGCATCATGATCTGTATTTACTGATGAAGACAATAGTTTTTCTTCCTCAAATGATTTTAACTGAGCATTCCTAAAAATATGTTTTAACAAACACACTAAGTAACTCAGAGTTAGAAAACGTGCGTGGACGCAGCCTAGACACAGCCTATTTAGAAGCATACTAAGCTAGAGACTATAATTTTGCAGCTAGCCAAGAGGAGAAAAAGTAGGTGAAGCTGTACTTTTTCTCCTGAGTAATTAATTTAAATCAGTTATGTAGGCATTTACTAATGGAGGCTGGAGTGTGGTATTATCTCTGCTGTTTATAGTTTAGCATGAATATGCTTCTTCAGTGTTGGGGAAGTGCACAGTGAAGAGTTCTTGAGCCTACACCTGCTTGAGATCATCCTCATTGTGGGGAGCAATTCTTAGGGAACAAGGGGCTTTTCTAGCTAGAATTCTTGGAAGTCATTAATCAGCTTAAAACTCAACTGTTGGGAAATGTGTTACTTCAGCTAAAATTTGGACATTAGTCAGTTTCATATATAAAATACATAAAAGACTTATTAACTCAGAATCTTCTTTTTGCTTTAGGGACAGAGTTCTGTCTCCAAAGCAAAGAGAAATTCATCTTCTGCTAATGGACAACTTACTTAATTTCAGAAAAAAAATAGTTATGAAACTAAGAAAACCAGTGATGTAGAAGACAGTAATTTCTCTTCTCTAGCACTGTTAACTACCATAGGACTAGTTAAGCAGATAAGGTAACTTAACTGCATATGGCAAGAACAGGCATCTAGTCAGAGTACCTGCTGTAGTGAGGAAATCTAGCATTTACTACAGAATTGCAAGGTAAACAAGGTTTGTGAACATAAACTAAAAGAAAAAACAAAAGACCTTTCCTATAAATAGGGTATAGGAAGTGTTTTCCTTCTGTAAAGAAATAATCTAAGACACGTTTCTACCTATTTTATGTATTTTTAAGGCACCTATCGCAGTAATCCATAAACATGAACATTCTTGTTTGCCTTTTATTCCCTATGATTCTCTTTCCCTACACTGTCATCTTTTCCTGTGTTGACTTAAAGGTGAATCCCAGTGGTACACTGTTTCTTTCTTTTTGCTGACACTGCAAGCCAGGATTCAAGTAACACAGAAGGGGAAAAGTTTTTCTTGTTGCTACCATCATAAAAATATCAAAGTGTGGTGATACAATTTTTGAAGTACACTGCCCTGCAAAGTATATTCTTTTTACTGTAAGTCTTACAAGGAATCTTGACCTTATATTTATCCAATATTTAATAAGCATCGTCTGTTACAGTATAGCACCTTCTCAGAAGATAATGATGATAATGCTTTTCTAGTTATTGGAAACATGTTACTTTCCAATTCTAAGCAATGTACCTGAAGAAGGTATCTAGATGGTATATATCAACTGAAGAAGTTGATGACAGATTCCGGAAATCAGTCTTAATCTAACTTTCAATACATGCTCAGAAGATGTTTTATTTTCCCCCATGGCACACAACAGATAATCAGAGTTAATTATAATGAAAAGAGAATATTTTTCAAGATAAAGAAAGTGAAGAAATAAAATTGGGGTTTGGCATACAATGGAATTAAGTAAACTAATGAAAAATAGACAGTGTTAATGAAAATATTCTTCAGTAATCTGGATATGAATCTACTGTAGCAATCCTAAAATACAATGTGAAAGGAAAATATTGATTAAAACTAAATAATCAATCCATAATAAATCAAATTTGCACCATTTCCAGCAGCAGGGTACCTAAGCCATGCTTTCTTATCGTTGCTGGTTATGAAAATTTTTCTCTTAAACTGCTGCTTAGTGAAACCTACTGAAAGTGCATACATTCTGTATTTGCACAACATTTATGATTTGTGTCCCTTGTAATTGGTTAAATTGTGTACTATCATTTAAGTTTCCTGAATGAAACTCACAGAGGATGTATTTTCATGCAAAGATTTAAATTTAGTTAATTAGAATTTTTAACTGTAGGAAATGAACAAATAAGTTAGGATAGAAAAGAATATAAATTAATTCATTAAAAAGTTACAGTCAGATCCTACAGCTAACATGAGAGTTTGACTATTTATGTCCCAGCATGGTGGTTGTGTCTGTGCATGTGTGTGCACACATGTGTGTGTTTGGGGCAGGGGAAATGTCAGGAAAATGACTAAAAAAGGTTAGCAAAAAGCTGCTGTGACTGGCTGAATTACACTGACATTTACTGTACCAGAAAATTATGGAAACATTAAAACTATTAGTTATCAGTCATTTCTGCAAATAGTTCTAAATTACGGTTCTAGAAAAAGATCTGTGTAGCTTATTTTTTTAAAGTGAGTTTCACAGAAGCCACATAAGTGTTTAGAAAGTGCTACCATAGAAAGTCTTTTTTTTCTTCCCCCCACCCCCAACAGTAAAGTAAGGAATTGAGGACTACAATGTTGGTCTAAACATCGCTGTACGGAAGTGAAAAGGAAAGAGAACTTGAAGCTCAGAAATATGGAGCAATTCAGTGAGAAAACATGTAATTTAAAAAGACAATTTTTTTTCCCTAAAATCTGAAATTTGGAAAGGTCAAACTTATTTTTACAACTTATTTTTTTTAAGAAATAAACAGTTTTACCGTCATGCTAGAAAATGTTCTTTCTTTACTGTTATCTTCCTTGAGAATCCTCTGCCCTGGAAATAATTTCTGTAATTCACTGAAAGAGTAGATGGAAAAAGTAGAGAGAATGATGGAAATTTAAGAACCTTTGAAGTTGGAGCCTGTGTGCTTGAAGTAAACTCCTTAAAGATCGCTTATTTAAATTATACCATAAACCTTGCTCTATTGATTACTGTTTCTCAAAGTGGTGACAACGTATCCTGATGGTATCTTTTCACAGCTTAGTTAACTGTCTCTGACATTTTGATTTTTTTTTTTTAATATATTATACAGTGATGTTAAAAGACTTACCCATCACAAATATATCTGTTGCAGGTGAAAAGCCAACCAAGATATCTGAAAACTGTTCCTCATTTAAACCTTACTATTAAGTTGAACTGAAAGGCTGCTATGTCATCCAAATGGTTACAGGAGAAAGATAAATCTATAATCCTAAGGCAAAAAATAATTTCAAAATAAGTCTGACTGTAAATGCATGACATTTAAACTATGCAACTAGTTTTGCAATCTTTTTATACCATTTAATAATTGTTATGCACACAAACCTAAGGATACTTACTTAAAATTCTATATAAAGCATGTCATTACAAGGTTTCTAGTATCTGACCATAACTACAACATACTGGAAGGTGATGTGTTATACATATTCAGCATGCAGACTCCACGCGTCTATGAACAGTAAAAATCTATCACATTCTTCACATCAACACTGAGTGCATAAGCCTGTTTATTGCTGTGGGTACAGCTTTTGATGCCTCCTTTGCCTTGCCTGCTTTTCCTGTCAAAAGGCACATGGTGTTAGTTGTTCAGGTATATTTGTACCCTTCCTCACCTTGCTGTCCTGTTACTATTAGTGGCTAAGAGCTCAGATGGCTGGTCCCCAAGTTGTAATAAACTTTTTATGCCTAAAGGTATTTTGAAGCTGTTCTTTCAGTCATTCTCACTTCTTCCATCCACAGTCCTCTCTGCTCATTAACCATCACACTTGGCATATGCCTTTTGCCATGATGAAACATGGCATTGTACCATTTGCCATGATGAAACTGCTCATTGTACCATGGACCTCAGCTGAGGCATTTAGGTGGACAAGCTTCTGCATGCTGAAAGACTTTGCATAATACACAATTTTATTTCAGTGAAGTTTTGAACCCACACCTGCTAGGTTCAGCTTCAGCTAGCTCTTACTTTGGAAATGCAAACAACCGTCACTGCATGTTCATCCTTTCCATGCCACTCACAATTTGACAGACTTCAGCTGCCTCTTTTCAACACTGAAATTCTGATCTTAGTCTAGTTGTTCTTCATATATGGAAATTATGCTGTACCCCTAATCATCCTCTTCACATTTTCTGCTTCTGTCACATACTTTTTTTGTTGAAGGATTTGAATTGCTCACAGTAATGCACGTGCTACATGGATTTGAAACCAAAGAAGTTCAGATTTGATTTAAGGACAAATCTTTTCACTATGAAGACAGTCAAGCACTGGAGCAGGTTTCCCAGAGAGGCTGTGCATTCTCTCTCCTTAGAGGTTTTCAAGACCTGTCTGGCTAAAACAGGGAATAATCTAGTCTAATCTCATAGCTGTCTCTACTTTGAGCAGAAGGGTTGACAAAAGACCTCCTGAGGTCCCTTGCAATCTGAATTATCCTGTGACCGTATCCTATTAATTGAAGGGAATATCTCTTCTCCAGTACAAAAACTTTATGAAAAATCTTGTTTTCATTTCTTGGATGCTACTGAATATTGGTAAGAGTTTTATTAAAACTTTCTAGTATAAATCAAAATGTCTCATTCTTAAACTCAACAGCCAGCTCTAACACCATTGTTTTATACGTAAGGTTAAGATTGTAATTTCTAATGGGTATCAATCATCAATTCATGTTTGTCTACTTCAAAATTAATCTGGTATTTTATTGACTAATTGTTCAGTTTCATGGGGTCCTTCTAACACTTCAGAGTAGGCCCTCCTATTTAGTACGCAGAATAACTTGGTATCATCTGCAACCTCAGACAGATCCCAGCACAGATTCTTGTAGATTATCCAAACCATTTAAAGCATTTGTTTCATGTCTACTAACCAGCTGTGTATAGATGTAATAAACTTTATCTTTTGTTTCCTTAACTCCTGAAAAGTCTGTGGTGAGAGATTGTATTTCTCTCTATATTCACTGATTCTAGTTTTATTATAGTTTAGACCAATTTGCTTAACATTGGTGTCAATCTTCTTTAACAATGATTTCTTGGAATCTGCCATGACCTCTTTTTTTAAACAAAACAAAACAAAAAAAACCTGAAACAAAACACTTGTCTTTTTCTGTTCCTCCTGGAATGAAATGGATTTAATGAAGATGGTAGGCTCTTCCATTGATATTTAATCTATTTCAAAGATGAATCTCGCTAGAATTCTTGGGTAAATAACACTAGGATTAAATAAATTTCTTACAATTACCTTGCTGCATCACATTAAAACAAGGCATATAACATATCCTCCAGAGAAACACTTATACCTCTCTCGTTAAAAATAAGGATCTGGAATAGAGAAGCTCCTATGAGGAATATATATTTTCTCTGAAACTTCATTTTATTCCTTGACCATATCTTAAGCCATTAGCCTTTTTAACAAACTTTCTCCTCCATATATTTTTGGAAAAGGATGTATTTTTTTGTCTCTTTTGCAAGCTTGCCTCAAATTCTATTCTATTCTAAGCTGTTCATATTAAAATAATAATTTTCTTTTTTTCCACACTTGGACAAGATGGTACACTTTAACAGTCAACCTCCAATAACCTCCTTGTCCTAGAATGTAAGCATTTCTTATTCTCTTTCAAAATTTCTTTAAAAGGTGGTCTACTTTTATTTTGAGTCTCTGCTGTGACTTTTTAAAACAGTCTTTACAGTACCTGATAGATTTTACCCTTTTGGTGACCCTGCTTCATTTCTTTCTTATTCTTATATAACTTCTTTCTGTTATTAGTCGCTACTGTAGCAGATGTATTGGTTTTGTTGCTTTGCAAGGATGTTCAAACAAAGTACTTTGTGAAGTCTAAATCTAAGTACTATTATGAAGTGACTCTCTAACAATAATATGGCCACCAAATTTGTCCATGATTACTTATCTTCCTACCCATGTATTTTCTTCAGTCACTCTCAGAATGTATAGTGCTGTCTGCTGTGTTCTCTGGAATGTGTTATGCTGATTATCTGGTTGAATAGGAAAACAAAGATTTTTTTAGTACCTAATAAAATAACTACTTTCCGAGAGTAAATTCAATGTATGAATAATTTTAAATAAGTTTGAGGAGTCTTCAGTTACACATATCTTTGAAATGATCCATTGATTCTATTTTTAAATTAATGTTTCCAGGGTGTGTGGGTGCGTGTTAGTGTGTGTGGGAACAGTCCTAACATTGTAGCAAAAGCCTTCCTTTAAAGAAAAATCCCCATAGCACTGCAAAACAAGTTGAGAGAACAAATTTCCAAATACTTCAAATTAAATGTGTTTTCCTGGCCTACTCTGTAGAATTTATTGCAAGACAACACATCAATTTCATGCCTTAAGTATGATGTGGGAAAACAAAACAAAACAAAACAAAACAAACAAAAAAGAGGGGACAATTATTTAAGATTTGCTATATAAAATGTTTTATTAACTGAAGACATTAGGATGCAACTTGTATAGCTTCTGCATAGCATACTTGCTGTGAGCCATGCACGAATGAGAAATTGTGTAGTACATTTCTTTACAACAGAAGAAATAAGGATTTACAGTTAAAGTTTCATTCTCACTCCAGAAAATCATGAGACTGTCAGAAGAGCTGTAATTTTATGCCTTCAAGGCATAAGGGTCCTCTGAGAGGATGTGCTTACGCTCTAGACAGCTATGTCTTCAAACAGGCTCAGGCTGGGGGTGCTCTTCTGGAGTGATTGCAGAATGCATGAGGAGAAAGGAAACCTGTGGAGACTGTCTAATCCAGCCCCTCTACTTAACATGTGGTCAGATAGAGCAGGTTGTCCAGAATATTGTTCAGTCAGGTTTGTCTATCTCAAAAAAGTGAGATTCTACAACCTCTCTGTGCAAACTAATCACCCTCACAGGAGGGAGAAACAGACAGAAAGCCAGAGAGGTGGGCAAAAAAAAGAAAAAAAGTTTTATTTTTAAATGGAATTTTAAGTATTTTGGTTTGTGACCATTGCCTCTTGTCCATTCATTGATAAGAATCCGGCTCTATCTTCTCCATTCCCCTGCTTATAGACATTGACACAATCCCCTCTAGCTTTCTCTTCTCCAGGCTGAACAGTCCCAGCTCTTTTAGCATTTCTTCATATGTGAGACGCTTCAGTCCCTTAATCTTCTTAGTGGACCTTCGCTGGACTCTCTCCATATCTGCATATCTCTCTATCTCCATATACTTGGCTAACGCTCCATTATCTCTAGCCAAGTATCTTCTTTGTTTCTAAGATTCCGCAGAGTATCTCCCCATATCAGTTCCTTAATCACCTCTGTTTTAGGAAGTTTTCATCACTGAACTTTAGAAACCCCCTGGATTGCTTGGGCCTTGCTGTAATGCCCTTCCAGCAGAATGGTTGAAGTACCCCATGAGGACTAGGGCCTGCAAACCTGAGGGTCCTTGTCTGAATTTGGAAAAGCTCCATGTACTCCCTCTGTCTCCTCCTCTGTTCACATAAAGGGCAACTCCCCTCCTGCCCTGATCTGTTCTTCCTGAAGAGCCTGTGCCCCATCCACAGCAACACTCCATGTAAGCTATCCCACCATGTCTCTGTGAACTCAGTGAGATTGCAACCCTTAGTCTTCATGCAGATGTCTAGCTCCCCTTGTTTGTTCCCAATTATGTGTGCATTAGGACACAGGCACTTCACAGACACACCCTGTCACATTAATTTCGTGGAAAGGATATAAGAGCTTTTTCCATAATGCTGTCCTGTAGACACTTCCTGATTTATGTGCATACACTTGAGGTGACCCCACTTCAGCCCTAGACAACTGATGTTCTTCACCTCAAACAGAAAGGACAATGCATGAGTCTGTAAATGCAGAAGGCAAAAGAAAAAAGAATCTTGGAAAATCTCTACAATATATATAAACACGACCAGAATGAAAGAGGCATGCTCTTAGTGAAGCAAAACCACAGTTACTCAGATATTTGAGAATCTGATTTTAACTCATTTTACTGTGATGGTTTACAGCCTGAAGTTACCGTTTGCTTCAAACAACTAACAAAACAATTTAGAGAATAAGTTACACACCCTAAATAATTCCATGCTGTTTTTCCATCAGTTCATACTATTTAATTAGCTATGAGTAAGTCTATTGGTTCATAGGATAATTCAAGTTAGGAGGGAATTCAGGACATCACAGGAGTTGTCTTTAAACACCATGTTTCTTGAAAGTAGGAAAGGTATATTTTTACTATAAAGTTTGTCTCCATTCTCATTCTGAATTGCTTCTATTCTTCTAGTGTTTCTACACAAAATCCTGCTACCTAAGCTTGGTACAATCAAACAAGGCTATGCTATTTTATTCTGCAATAGTAGACAGTTATATCACACAGAATAGCTACCTGTAATTACTCTCTACTAACAGTGGGAATTACAGCACATGATAACACAAAGTTAAATTAAAGCTAAAATAAATTTAGGGAGCAGTTATCTGACTATTAGACCATCTCTATGACTGCAAAAAGACAAGCTAAAATAATTTCCATCTAGGAGAAGTGTTAAAGGTGTTAAGAAAGCCACTGAAACCAGCAGACTCTGGGGCCCAGGGACGACTCCTTCCTGGCAGCTGGAGCCCAGCTTGGTGCACCCTGAGATGCAGAGGTGTCCATCCCAGGCTGTTAAATGAGGCTGCTGCTTTCCCATTTGCAAGTTGATCCAGTATCAAGGCTGAGTGTGTACCCCAGAGAAGCATATGCACACAGGACACTAATACCAACAGCTGCACAGACTGCTGCAGACACGACACTGCATTTAGCAGCACCCACATATAGTACTACCAGAGCTCACACAACATAAGTACAAATGGCCAAGTCCTGCTCCCCAACACTGGCTGATCAGGATTGAAGTTCACCAGTGCAAACACACTTCCCCACACTATCTGGATTCACAAGCGCACTCATAGTCACACAGATACCTATCAGCATGGGCCTTCAGCCCATCTAATATCCATGTCCAGACTCTGGGCCCACTTACCCAGTATGCAGGTCTCCTCCTCCTTAGCCAGTTAGTTCAGTTTGAAATTCACTAGTGAATTGCACACACACACAGGATAAAGTTCACTGGGGAAAAATAAACACACCTAGATCTTTCCAGGTGCTGTCATTTCACTTACACACCCTGTCCTTTCCTGTTGCTGACACAGACCTAAGGGCCCTGTGAACTGCAGCCCCTTCTCAAATTGCTGGCATGCACACCTTTCTTCCATGTGGGTTCCTCCAGCTGCTGACACAGAGACCTACAATTTGTGACCCATGGCTTTTTCTCCAGTTGTTAGCACATGGTAGCACACACCCTGAGTTCCCCTAATTGCTGGCACCTGGACCTATGAGCCCTGAGGCCCACAGTCTCTTCTCCAGTTGCTGGTATTTAAACCTTTCCATACATATATACACACACGCCCATCCTCCTCTAGCTGTCGACACTTAAACTTAGAAACCCTACAGCCCATTGTCACTCCTGCACACATACCTCTCTTGCATGCTCATCTTGCTAGCTTCTGGCATGTAGACCTACGGGCCCAATGATGCATGCTCCCTCCAGCTGTTGACACCAAGACCTATAGACCTTGTGAACTACAGCGCTTTCTCCAGTTCCTGACACTTAGACCTTGAAGCATTCACAGACAGAGAAGAGACAGGTTACACATAAAAAGTAAAAAAAACCCCAAAATATTTAGTAAGAATATAGGAGAGATTATAATGATCAGGCACAGGGATCAGTTAGGCAAACGTACTGACTGACATTCTTCGTGCATGACAGGTTCCTTTTATTCATCCTCCTTTCCATTTTCCAACTGTTGTTCCTCCCTGACTCACCCCTTTCTCCCTTTTGGCCTTTCCCCTAAACAGCGTATAATACGTTTTCACCAGCCCAGCGGCCCTTCCTCAAGTACCTCATAATACTCATGCTAATCTTGATTCACGTTTATCATTTATAAAGTTCAAGCTGACCTTCTTCAAGGCTAGGCTATGCCTGAGTAGTTCTGTTAATGGCCTATCCGTCAATGGCTGAAGAGTTCAGGTCTTCATTATTGTCTTCATCATCACCTGCTTGTTACGTTTGTATATCTGCATGTTTAATTTACCACTTTCCTTTTCACTCGTTATTTCATTTATGCTGAGTAGACCTTAACCAGAGAACTTAATGAAGCAGATGCTCTCATATTCCACATGCCTTACCACAATTTCAGACAAATCCAGAGGCCCTGAACTGCCAGGCCTGTGGGCTCTTAGTAATAATGCAAAATCGTGTTTGCCAGTCTACAGTAGCATACCATCAGAGAGCTGCAGAAGCAGGGCTGCTCTTTAACAGCAAGCAAACCCAGAGCCAAGGGTGACCCCAGCATGGGCAGTGTACTCGCTGATGGAGCACGGTCCTGATGCATCTGAGCACAGTAGGCAGAGCCCAGGGCTGGTAACAGGGACTATTGACAGCCCGAGCATGGCAAGAAATAAGCCAATGCCAGGATCCTTCTAGGAGGTCAGGAAAAAAAGGAGAAAGTGCAAGAGACAGGCGTGGAGACAAGGCTGCAACATGGGTGCGAAGTCCACCCAGGAGACCAAACTTGAGACAAAGTGCAACACAGGTACAAGGGATCCATCTAGGAGATAATCTACCTGAAACATAGGACGAAGATACATCCAGGAGACAGGTCCAGAGGCAGGACTGTGCACAGGCACTCCTACAGTCTAGCTCAGGGCAAGACTGTGTACCCAGGCCTGAGTTTAAATGAGCCCCTGGGCTCACTTGTGTGGGTGTGGGTCCCAGATTAGGATGGTCAGGGTCACTAGACAGGGTCACTGTTAGTGTGCTCAGGGCTCTGGTATGTGCTGTCTGAAATCCCACCATATCGCTTATTCATAGTGAATACATGAATACATGAAGTATCTGATGGATCGGCATTTAAATTAACCTTTTTTACCATGTGAGACAGTAATCCAGTTTTACAAAATAAAAGTGGCTATTATTCACTTACTAAGCTATTCATGGTGGCAAAAATACTTAAACATATTAGTACACTAAGCCAAGAAAATTCAGAAAATAATACTTTTATAAATAATGTTTGATATGTTGTACCATAAATATCAAGTCCATAACTATAAATAGTGGTGTAGTGAAAATGCAATGTGCAGAACTTCAAACCCTATTAATAACACAGTAGCTTTCTTACCAATATGTCTAGAAGAACCACAAATCAAACCTTCTTTAAAAATGTTATGAGCTAAGAAATCGTGGAATTAAAAGTATGTGTTCTATACTACACTGTTCATTCACTTCCATCTTGTTACACTCAGTCATAGCTCTGTCTTTATGGAGCAATCTGGGATGGGAAGATATTGTTCACATTTGACTATCAAGAGTATAGTGCATTTTGCAGATGGAATCCATAATAAAAGAATTATAGATGGTTGTGACCATCTATAGCAATATTAATCCATGGGCAGATGACTCAAATCACATTAAGAGCTCCAAAACCAGCGTTTCTACTAACAACATTAAGTGAATGAAAAAAAGTAATGAAAAATATTTCTGTTCTGAAAAGCACTATTTCTGTAGTTGCTGTAGTTCATCTGTAGCCTCTCCCAGTCACCTAGCAACATCTCTGCTGGAAGAGGAATGTGGCTGTAATAGTTAGCTCATGTATATCTGCAAATGAAAAGTGAGGAGCTGCCTGCCTTTCCATTTTTTCTTCAGTGTATGACTGGAAAGATGGAAATCAGATTTTGAGAAGGTATATTTTTTCTCATTTTTTCTCTCCTTGCTAACCAATATTAGAAGATATTTTGGTATGCTGAGTTTCAACTAGAGTTACAGCCTAAAATTAACTTATTCTTACACAAAGAAGTGACACAAGTGAAGCAAAGCTGAGATAACAACCCAAAAACCCAAAGCCAAGCAGATATCATAAAAACTGTGAAGTTTTCCAAGCTAGCCTTATCTCTAAGGTTCATTATGTACTTATATATTTATTTATATAATTACCTGCGCCATTGCTGCTCAAGTCCCATAAAGTGTAGTATAGCATTTGTAAGGAAAATTGTACAAGTATGTTTACAAGATCATAAAAAACTGAAAAATTAAGATGTTGTGAGGATATATACTTTTGTTTTTTTCCTATAACTTTATTGAAAACTGCTTTCACAAAAAATAAGTGCCAGTGAACAATATATTTTGGAAAAAAGTAAATGAGAATGAGATCTTTTAAAAATTTTTTTTCAGCGATGAAAGCAGTATTACTGCTGAGAGCTCAAAACTATGATCCAGAAATCAGATATATTACCATTTTTACAGCTGTATGACCTTATTAATAAATTAACTTACATGAAATTATGAAAACTTCCTTTAATAAATAAGATTATGCCATTTTAGAAAGTGGTAAAGATGAATCCAAATCTTTAACATTACACATCAACCTAATTCTTTCTTGGATGGACCTGAATTCTTCAGAGCACAGTGAGTCTTAAAATCAATCCATAATTAACAGATTCCTACTTTATTAAACAGAGCATGGCATTTACCAGGCACTAATGCAAAAAGCCGCAGAAAACCAAACTATTGTTATTCAGACGGTAGTAATAAAGCAGAGATCACTCTCTAAGTCTTGTGTCAGTTCTAATAAAGAACAAAAATGTGCTTCTCAAAAATTTCATCCAAATTCCTAGAACTTTAGTAGCTACAACAATTTTATTTTGGATTTTATTTTGTTTTATTTTTTTAATATTCTAACACATATTTTAACTTTCTATTGCTTTACTGCAAAAAAATCATTTGCTCAAACCAAATAAAAATCTAGATTTCTGATCTAGGAGACAAAAACCTGAAAATAAATAGTTTGTGAAAAATTTTGCAAATAATTTTTTAACCAATTATGCTAAAATTGAAATTAAGTCTTCTCCAAACGTTCCTCTTTTCAAAATGAAGTTAAAAATGCAGCCAGAAGTTATAGCAGAAAATGTCTCACTATCAGTGCAAGGTACTGAAATTGGAGAGTTTGTTTTGTTTTTTATCACAATTTCATTCAGTTAAGATCTGTAGAAAATTCTCAGCTTGAAAGTTGTTTGCTCTCTGTTGAGCAAACCACCTGACACTAACTAACTGGAATCTATAACATTGATTCACTTTAATCCACTGTCCTTTTAGTGTCAGCTCCTGAAAAGATGTGTCTTCAGTTTGGCTTTAAAAAAACTTGGTCACTGATTTAGGCTCATAGAATCAAAATTGTTCCATATGCATATTTCATGTGTGCTTATTTCAGGTGCTTACAGCGTAAGTGGATTTGCAGTTTTGAGAGGTATCTCTTTGCTCATACAACTGGCAGGATCTAACCAAATTTTTCAACACAAATTTTGCACACAGAAATAAAAGCAGAATGAAAATTTCTTTGTAAATAAGATGCAAGATTCTCCAATAATATCAACAGATTTTTTGCTTCAAACAACTGTGAGCATCAGCTATTGCACACAGTGTTGTCATGTTTTCCAGTTTTCAATTAACTTTACAATGCAAATTTTAATTAACTACATCATATTGGTTTATGCTTTCATTCATGTTGCATTGTTTGGGCAAGGATTTAACAAGATTGGAACAAGGATTTAATATCTTTGTGTTAAGAAAACTCTAAAAAATAAAACATTCTCCCTCTTCATCTTTGGAGATTTCATTTATCAGAGGGAAATGTCAGTTTACATGGGAAAATATCAGATAATGTCAAAAAAATGCTGAGGCAAATCTAAGATGACATTAAGTGGGTTTGAATGTATTCATAACTCTTGTAACAAGAAAGTGCTGTCAATTTTGTGACTTAAAATTTATGGTCTCAATCCCACAGAATATATACATTTGAGCAGCACAGTCCTTAGTTACGAACTGGGAAAAGTCACTCCTGTGACTTCTAAAGAAACTGCTTGTTGTAAGCAATATGCTGAACACATGTGATGCAGGTCTGCTGCTTTCGCCATCTGCAGCTGCACAGTTTGTAGCAGTTATCTCTGCATCTGGAAGAAAGGTGACTGAAAGGGGAGAACAAATAAAAAAAAAAGAAATATCCTGAAATTAATAAGTTATTGTTACTCACAGATATCATAATGCTTATTGCTCAGCTCTTGCTGGTTAAGTTAAAATTCCTCCCCTCAAAATAAGACATCACCCCTCCCTTCATTGCTTATATTATTTTCAAAGAAGGATAAATTGATTGTCTGATTGGCTTATTTCTTTTCCACACCCTGTCAGCAAAAGATATGATCAATAAATAATATTGAAACTCCTTAGCAGGTTATAGTGATATTGAATATGGACATAATCAGATTTTACTTGCGCGTGTATAGTCTAGTTAAATCTATGTACTTCAAGACAAAGAGAATGCTTCAGTTAACATACATACAGAACATATAGCACATATATGTACATATCACAGAATCACAGAATCAGTACGGTTGGAAAAGACCTGTAAGATCATCGAGTCCAACCTGGGGAAAAAAAAAAAAAAAAAAAAACACACACACACAAAAAAAACCAAAACAAAAAAAACACAAAACCCACGCCACACAACAACAACAAGCCACAACCCACCCAACACCACACAGCACCATGTCCATCAAGCTACATCCCACAATGCCACATCCACACGCGCCTTGAATACCTCCAGGGAGGGTGACTCTACCACCTCCCTGGGCAGCCTATTCCAATGTTTCACTACTCTCTCAGTAAAGAACTTTTTCCTAATATCTAGCCTGAACCTCCCCTGGCGCAACTTGAGGCCATTTCCTCTAGTCCTGTCACTAGTCACTTGGGAGAAGAGACCAACACCCACCTCTCTGCAACCCCATTTCAGGTGATTGTAGAGAGCGATAAGGTCTCCCCTCAGCCTCCTCTTCTCCAGGCTAAACAACCCCAGCTCCCTCAGCCGCTCCTCATAAGACTTGTGTTCCAGACCCCTCACCAGCTTCGTCGCCCTTCTCTGGACACGCTCCAGCACCTCAATGTCTTTCTTGTAGTGAGGGGCCCAAAACTGAACACAGTATTTGAGGTGCGGCCTCACCAGAGCCGAGTACAGAGGCATGATCACCTCCCTGCTCCTGCTGGCCACACCATTTCTGATACAAGCCAAGATGCCGTTGGCCTTCTTGGCCACCTGGGCACACTGCTGGCTCATATTCAGCCGGCTGTCGATCAACACCCCCAGGTCCTTTCCTGCGGGGGAGCTTTCCAGCCACTCATCCCCAAGCCTGTAGCGTTGCCTGGGGTTGTTGTGGCCAAAGTGTAGAACCCGGCACTTGGCCTTATTGAACTTCATCCGGTTGGCCTCAGCCCATCGATCCAGCCTGTCCAGATCCCTCTGCAGAGCCTTCCTACCCTCAAGCAGATCAACACTCCCTCCCAACTTGGTGTCGTCTGCAAACTTGCTGAGGGTGCACTCTATCCCCTCATCCAGATCATCAATAAAGACATTAAACAAGACCGGTCCCAAAACTGAGCCCTGGGGGACTCCGCTTGTGACCGGCCGCCAGCTGGATTTCACCCCATTCACCACAACTCTCTGGGCTCTTCTGTCAAGCCAGTTTTTTACCCAGTGAAGAGTGTACCTGTCTAAACCACGGGCCGCCAGCTTCTCTAGGAGAATACTGTGGGAGACAGTGTCGAAGGCTTTGCTGAAGTCCAGGTAGACAACATCGACAGCCTTCCCCTCATCCACTAGGCGGGTCACCTGGTCATAGAAGCAGATCAGGTTGGTCAAGCAGGACCTGCCTTTCATGAACCTGTGGTGGCTGGGCCTGATCCCTTGGTTGTCCTGCACGTGTCCCGTGAGCTCCCTCGAGATGAGCCTCTCCATAACCTTCCCCGGCACCGAGGTCAGGCTGACAGGCCTGTAGTTCCCCGGATCCTCCTTCCGGCCCTTCTTGTAGATGGGCATCACGTTGGCAAGCCTCCAGTCATCCGGGACCTCCCCCGTTGACCAGGACTGTTGATAAATGATGGAGAGCGGCTTGGCAAGCTCCTCTTCCAGCTCCCTCAGCACCCTTGGGTGGATGGGAAAGCGGCCCCGGCCGTAGCCGAGCAGCGCTGAGGGGCCGACCTGGGGGATTCCGGCCGGGGGGGGTTCCGGCCGGGGGTCGCGGCCCCCTCTGCCCGCCCTGGAGCCGGGTGGAGACCAGCGCTCCGCGAAGAGAGGTGGCTCGTGGGAGCCGTGCCCTGCCATCTGCCGTTTCTGCCCCTCCGTGGCCGGTCCCGGCGCTGGCGGCCTGCTCCCTAGCCGCGTTGGAGAGAGGGCGGTGTTGGTGCCGGGGGCTTGACCATCCAGCTTGATTATAAACTTCTGTGTAGAAATATTACCCTTTACAGCACGCCTAGTCGGCCTCTTGTCTGTATTTTGTGTCTCCGTTTTACAGCATCTCACTGCTTTCTTCCCGTTGCAGCAAGTGGGCTGTGAGGAGTTCACCTGCGGAGCCCCTTCCCTCAGGAGCACGGGCGCGGAGAGAGCTAGCGGCTGGAAAGACTTGTCAGCGAACAAGGGAGGCTGGAGAGAGACCTTTCCATGCATTTGGTCCTTAAGTTGGGCTCTTCTCTGTACGGGCTTTTGCCATGAACTTGGACACCGCATCATCCAGGTTGTGAGCTGCAGCTAGCTGCTCCCATAGACTGCATCTATGCTGTCTGGGTTTCCTGTGCTATGTCAACCACCATCCATGTTTGCGTTCTCGGAATAAACCATATAATACATATAGATATGTGTATATATACACAGAAACAGAGAGAGTTTAAAAGCAGAAATTCCAGAAGAATATTCCAGGAGCAGACTGCTGATTAACAATGTTCTGTACATTTGCAAAACTGTTGGCATGCTTGCTGAGTTAGTGTGAACATAAAGAGTGGATCAAATGTTACTACACCCACCAGTCTCTCAGGTGCAACAGTGCACGAAAATACTTAGACATACATGCATTCATTATCAAGGAAAAATAATTGATTTTGTTAAGAAATAAAGGCATAACATATTTTCTCTGTTTCTTAAGATGAGCTCTTTTTAGAAGTTTTTCTTCATGTTTGAACTATTAATCTTAAAAATCCCATCAGATAATCAAATACAGATGAATAAACTCAGAAACTATTCAGGGCCGACTACTGCAAATATTAATGTACTCTTTAAAAAAAAAGTATATTTGCAGTAAAATCCAAATATTTTTTTAAGGTGCCGGGGCCATTTTCCCTTTCTAAGGCATTAATATTAAAGAAGGTGAAGAAATCATCTGTAGATGGTTTTAATCTGCAATAAAGGCACCCTTATACATCAGTAACATATGGTGTGTGTTAATACAATGTTAATACAATTCCTACATTACTAGGGACAGATTCATATATATTTAGCAAGTGTAAGGAACTAGTCAACATCTGATAGGTTACACAGAAGTATATCTGCTGAGGGCCTGAATTTGCAGAGGCTGCAGCCAGAGCAGTATAGATGCACTAATGTCAGTGAACCGTGGTAGAATAAAGAGAACAGAAAGAAAGGTACAGTTGGGCAATTTACTTGAAAATAGTGGAATCTTTGCAGCATTCAACATACTGCAGATTAGATTTTACATTTACCAGAAATGTGTTGTGACATTTCTACTACCTCGCTATTTTTATTGTTCAGCTTTTTTGTGCTTACAGCACCATGATTTATTATCTGCTACTAGTTGTTCTGCAAAGTAATTCTCAGTCCATTTAATTTCTTTCATTAGCTCTTCCCCTTGTTTCTTCCTTCACCCTTAATCTCTCTCACTAACCTTTCCTTTTAATTTTTTTTCCTCTTTAAACATTGTATCCAAAATGTGTCCTCTACGGTTTTAAGAGCAAAATCCCCAGGCATTCACCTTTCCATTCTTCAGTAAAACTCCGCTTGCAAAGAGTGTAACTATCTCAGCATGTTATTAGTCAGTGTTGACAAAAAGAAATGCTGCAGTGCTAAATGGAGTCATTAAAATGCCTAGTGACAACAATGAGTGCTTGAGGAAGCTGGAGTTCCCTATTTCCTAGTCTAATAGCTATGTTAGGGCCATCTTTCTTTTGTGGAGAAGATAAAAAGAAAATATTCATTGTTTGCCTATTTCCATTCTCTACCATTGCACTGCTTGTGTCCTGATTTTATTCTCCTTCTGCAGCTTCATACCCACTGCTGGAAAACTGCAAAGTCAGGTTCACATTCCCTTTAAGTCAATAGGAGTTTTAACATCAGCTTCAATGAGTTGAGTGTATCAGGATCTTCGAGAAGGAAGTGATTCTCCACCGAGTAAAGTGCACTTTAACAAGTGTTAAGTGCATCAGTCCTATGTCTGCTTGCCCAGTGCCCTGTTACAAAGGGATACCTTAGGTGGATCTAAGTAGGCTAGTCTGTGTACCAACAGAAGAATAAATGTGTTAGCACAGCACTCAACACAGGCTTAATTGACCCTGATAAGAAATGGGATATTTTATCTTGAGGCACGTAGGGTGCTTGTTCAGCTGCACTGCTTCCAGCAATTCAGTCAGCTCTTTCAGAGCTGTGTCCTGTATTATGGTACCCGACCGCACCTTGTAGATAATTGCTAGTCACTAAATTAACAGCACTCTTATTGGATTCCAAGTGGTGTGTCAGTTCCTATGGAATATTTTAGTCTTCTACTGAAACTGATGTATTTGGTTTCCGTTTTGGTTTTTGAGGGGTTGGTGGTTCGTATGTAAACTTCATATGCAGTGCATTACTCTTTTGGGGGAGTTTAAAATATAAGAAACAACTCAGTGGACACATGGGCCTTGTGTTTGTTTCCTCCTAATGATATAAAGTTTCAAGGAATTAAAGGAATTTCAGATTAAGCTTCATTCTCAAGTCTTCAAACAATTTCATGAAAGTTGTTTATTAAGCAGAAGCATCATCAATCAGGTAGGTACATGAAGTAGGGAAGATGTACGTAAGGGAAGAAGGTAGAATTAAAAAAAAAAAAAAAAAAAAAATATTTTTTTAACATAAACCTCTCATTTATGTACCAAAATAAACACGGTATATTATAAAAAAACAAAAGTCAAAATTCAGGTCACTGAATGTCCCAATTGCTAGTTTTGACCTCATGTCTGCATCTCTCACTGGACACTCATTTTAACCTTCCTGTCACACCATTTAGTCCAATTTACACTATACTAACTGACAGAATAAATTATGCAATATAACCTTAAGCAAGGAATTGTGAAGAGAGTTGGTATATCTTGTCATTAAGCATCTCCTATTAGGAGTGCTGCTATAGGTTGAGCTAGAATCTCCAGATTGGACAAAAAAAAGTGGCTGATAGTAGTTCCATCTGTCATGAATTTAGGGGAAAATTTGCTACATTAGAGGAATCACAGGAATAGCATAAATATATGTATTTGTTTGCCTCTGAAGCCTTAGAGTGTAAATAAGCCTCTAGATGTAACTTCCTTTGATGAATGGTGATCATCAAAGTTAAATTGTTAGTCTTGTACTTACTGGATTCTAAACTCAAATTGTATGTACAGAACCATTTTAAAGATCAGATGTCATCTCTTCTGGCTCATGTTCTGCAGTATGTAACTGAAGGGGTTCTTTTTTGCATAATGGCTGCTCTTTCTGCTGAGTTATGCAAGTTTTCTTTGGTAATTTTACTAAAATTATACTTTCTTTTTTTTAGGGAAATGGCATGCAGAGCCCTGACACATTTATCCTTGGCACTTTTTTAAAACATTGATGCTTAAATGCTTAACTTGGTTTAGATGTCATATAACTGCCAAACTAGTCCCTCTCAATAGTCTTTTCTATCCATAGATCAAAAACTCTCAAACTCGGAAGAGAAAGCACAAGGTCTATGTCACTCAAGAATCAAATCACACCGTTTTTTAGCATGTTTTTTTTCAGCAGTGCGAGATTTTTTAGTACACAGGAATTTTTTTAAAAAAATTTATTTTAAGCATACTCGGTGTTGAAGTCATGGACACATCTACCCTGGCTTTAGACACCTACAGCTAGATGTGCATAAGTCAGAGTTACTCAGCTTAGTCCTCTTTTGTCAGTCAGATGAATTGCCCCCCTTGAAGGTGCCTATTCATCTGCATTGACTATAAAACATGGAGATAAATTCCACCTCTGCAGTCAGTGATCAGTCCTGAGCATGATCCATATAAAGTAGCCATTGACAAATCTATTTTTCTCGTGCATATCTCCTGTCTGTGGAGGTCACCTCAGCCCTTTATGTTACATACAGAAAGAATAACAGTAACATCTTCAAAAATGAGATAAAGCTGTCCCCTTTTGAGTAAGGACTTTGAATTGCACGTATAAGAAGTCAATAAGAATACAAAATATTAATAATTTCATTTGGATTTGCTGCCTTTTTCATCTGTACTTGGTCTTTCATTCACCTGTTTTCCTACTCAATAGTTTCCATTGTAGATAATTAAGTAAGATGTACTCTTGGAAGTTTTTTAAATCTATCTTACTGTAATGTATTAAAAAAAAAAAAAAATAAAAATCCAGTACTGAACTTTCTATTTGTATTTTTGCTTTCATAGCTTATTTCATCTGTTCTTATGAAAATAAAAAATATTGACAAATGAGGAATATTCATGATTTGCCTGTGCCTGCCAAAACTATGACGGTCAGTCATCACACACTGACATTCCCTAACCTGATGCAAATATGTTAAGAAAACTCCAAAGAGTAGACTTAGCCTGAAGCAAAAAGAATCAGTTGTGTTATTGCTGTAAATACAAGTCCCCTCCCTCCTTGTTTTCCTTCACCTACATTATCCATACTGCATAATCCAAGGGAAAAAAATCATTCCTATTTTCAAAATCCCAAACTGAGTTACTATGTGTTATGAACAGTGAACTTAACATTTTTAAAAACTGTCTCTGTACTGTGCAGAATATTTAACATATATGTCAAACATTTTCAAACATGGATCCTTAATGCATGGGAAAAAGACAATAGAAGTTAAAAAAACAAGCCACAAAACCCAACAAGCATCTGTCACTGTTACTTTAGTTCAAATAAATTAATACACCAAGACATGAATATTGTAAAAGAAAAAAAAATCCAAAAGGAAATGAGTAAAGCACACTAAAGGAAATTTTCAAGTGATATTGCAAACCACAGAATCACAGATTGGCTGAGGTTGGAAGGGACCTCTGGAGGTCGTATGGTCCAACCACCCCTTAGCTGAAGCCACTAGAGCTGGTTGCCCAGCACCATGACCAGACAGCTTATGAATATGTCCAAGGATGGAGACTCCTTAACCTCTCTGGGCAACCTGTGTCAGGGTTCAGTCACCCTCAGAGTGAAAAAGTGTTTCCTCATGTTCAGACAGAATCTCCTGTGTTTCAGTTTGTGCCCATTACCTCCGCTCCCTGTCACTGGGCACTACCACTGAAAAGAGCCTTGCTCCATCCTCTTTGCACACTCCCTTCAGGTATTGATATACATTGATAAGATGCCCCCCTGAGCCTCATCTTCTCTGGGCTGAACAGTCTCAGCTCTCTCAGCCTTTCCTCACATGAGAGGTGATCTATTCCTTTAATCATCTTTGTGGCCCTTTGGTGGACTCTCCGCAATTTGTCCACATCTGTCTTGTACTGATGAGCCCAGAACTGCACACAGTACTCCAGGTGTGGCCTCACCAGTGTTGAATAAAGGGGAAGGATCACATCTTGTTGGTGATAGTTCTTGGTGAGCATGGGATTCAGCAGAGCATGTCTCCTCATTGGCTCCTCTATCACTTGGAGAGGGAAGTCATGAATGCACTTCAGGAACCTCCTGTATTGCTTCTGCCCTGCTGTGTTGTCCCTCCAGCAGATATCAGGCTGGTGGAAGTCCCCCATGAGGCCCAGGGCCTGAGAATGTGAGGCTGCTCCTATCTGTCTGTAGAGGGCCTGATCCACTTGTTCTTCCTGGCCAGGTGGCCTATAGCAGACACTTTCTATAATGTCACCTTTACTTGTCTTCTCTTTAATCCTAACCAATAAGCTCTTAGTTGGCTTCTCATCCATCCCCAGGCAGAGCTCCATGCACTCCAGCTGCTCTCTTACATAAAGAGCAACTCCCTCTCCTCATCTCCCCAACCTGTCCTTCCTAAAAAGCTTTCATCCCTCCATTAGACCACTCCAGTCATGGGAACCATCCCACCACGTCTCCATGATCCTGAGAAGATTGTAGCCGTGCAACTGCACACAAATTTCTAACTTATCATGTTTATTCTCTGTACTGCATACATTTGTGTGAGTTGATCTTGGCTTGTAAGACAGCAGCCAATTCAGTATTAATGTATTTAATAGGAATTACTTGACACTAGCACCTTATGATAAGCAAATATAAAGTTTATATTACCTCTTCAGAAAACAAACAAACAACATCCTCTCTCCAGATCTGTGTTGGGATCTAACCAACGAATGTCTATAACGTAGTAATGATGACCTATGGAAAATAGAAACACTGCCACTGAATTGAGCTAGCATGGATGATATGCATTCAGGATTTTGAAGGATTTATGTATCACTTAATTTCCATGCATGAGCTTAACTGTCACATGGATTACTGTGCAGGGATCTCCAGATGGTGGCAAATTTTATTGAATATGTACACATACCTAACAAACATAAAGCCAAAATTTTGACATCTTTTTCTGTTTTGTTTTTGTTTTTTTTTTTTAAGTCTGGCAAAGCAGATTAGCTTTGTTCCCTTCATTGTTAGACAGGGAAATACTCAATTTTGCTTTTAACAGGGCAACGTAACCTTTCCAGAAGCAAATTCCAAATGAATACATTTCAACTATATTCTCTGATATTCCTATTGATCAATTTACTCCAAATGGGAATTTTATATAGCTGTGTTTCTGTCTCCTCTTTTCCTAAACTAAACTGCATGACAGTGCAACATGCATTGAACTGGAAATGAATTCTCTTCTCCAGTCTTTCAGCAGGATGAACTAGTCTTTGCATATGTCCTTTCAATTATGTCAAGATAACCATTTTGCTAATTCCAGGGTTATTTAATAAGCATTCAAACAATTGACATTTCACAGTAACAGATTCTAGTAACAGACAAGTAGTGGCAAATTTCATAAACATCCATTTTTTTTGTGGGCTGTTTTTATGCTCCATTTAATATTAGAAACTTTGGAGTGCGTACATTAGAAATATAGTGTTCTCATTAATAAACATAGAATCTAATTTGCTCAAATTTATGATCTAGTTCTAAATAAATTGCAGGCATGCCCTATAAAGAAAAACAGAATTTGAATATACTAATACCAAATCAAGATGTGCTGAAGAGTGCGTCTACAGATTAAAAAGTAATCAAGCAGTAAGGGTAGAAATATATATAGTTTAGAAAATTTTTTTTAATTATTTGACTATATTTCCCAATACTTTGATAGTAGTGAATGTGTTTTTATCTTGTCGTAATTCACATCTTGGCACTTAGATTGGTCATCACCGCATATGAAGGTAGATTAAACTGTAAAATTTCACTATATAATTGGCAAGGGTTTCACAAAGATGCTGTGTTAAGGAATTAAAAAAAGAAAAAAAACTGAGTTGCACATAAAGGATATGTGCCTCAAGTATAAAAGAGATGGCATGCATCATCTGTTGTCGTCCCTGGAAAGTTACAGTACACGTTTGGTTGCCCGGAGACTTATTACATTGGCCAAACAATCTAGAAAGACTAGAGAGGTTTTGTTGAGAGCATCAGTCAATTTTAGACCACCAGAAGTGGATATTTATACACATAAGGAAGTTTTAATGCCAAATACCACTGTCTTTGAAAGCTACAAACAAGCTCATCCACTCAGGAACACAATTTTAAATGATGATATGAAGACCCAGAGAACAGAAAATGCATTTAAAGTTATCTACAGTTCTACACAGGTGATATTATTTTCATAAAGGAGCATTTTCATTTAAATGAAAAACCCTGATCCACTGTTTAATTCGCAACTGCTTACCAAAATGGTACTAAAAATATGGAATTTTGACATAAAATTTGATTTCTGAGATATAACTGGCAGGAGGTGATCTCTCATTTATTTAGCAGTAGTAGTTCAATTACACAATTGCATGAAAAGCACTGTTGAGCTTGAGAGGAATCAAGGCTACCACAACTATCACTAGTCATTCTGAGCAGGGTACAGTCTATGTAATCTATCGAATTGAGGTGTTTAATTTACATCTAAATTTTAGGCACTTAGTAAATCCTCCTAAAGTAAATGATTGCATAGTCACTTGAGTGAGGCCTTGAAGCAGTCTAGAAGGAAATTTTGTTTGTATGAATTTAAATACATATTGATTGATATTGATATTTATTTAAACATGGTGTAACAGCCACCAAGAGCCAACAGCAGAGGCTATCACCTCCAGTGCAGGCGTGTTCTGCAGTGGAGCAGGGGATGGCAGCGTACAGGGTGTTTCCTGAGCCAAAGAAAACCCAGAGGAGCACTGAGACCCACCAGGAGCCATTGGGTCTCACCAGAGTGGCTGACAAGGTGTGGGTGGGGCCAGGAATAATGGCTGCCACCCCCCATTCCCACAAAAGGCAGCCCTAGGGAATGCTAGCAACCAGGACTGCTGGGAACAGGGCATCAGGGCGTGGCACAGCACAGCAGTTGACATGGAAGGGTGCACAGGGAGGGCGCCTCTTTGAAGGAGGGGCATTCCACTGGCTTGAGTGGGAGGCTTGAAGTACACACAACCCAACAACCGGGCATGGTTCTGTGACCATCTGCACAGGTCAAGTGCACTCATCCTACCTGACCCTCAAGGCAGAATGGTGGGCACTCGTCTGAGAGCAAAGGCTGCAGCTCCGGCCGGGGTGCCTGCACCATCTACCCCAGCAGTGGCCGATGCCTCCACCCAGACGGAGCTGCTGAGGGGAGAGGCTGCAGTGCAGACCTCTGGCTGCAGGAAGTGCCTAAACCTTTCTCCTGGGGCAGGGACAGGTGGCAGAGCGGCCTGCCAAAGGTGTGCCCAGGTGGAGGACCTCCTGCAGCAGGTGGCTGAGCTGCAGGAGGCAGTGAGAAGGCTGCGTAGCGTCAGGGAGGCTGGGAAGGAGTTAGATAGCTGGTTCCAAGTGCAGTCTGCAGTGGACCCACAGCCCATGGCCAAACAGCCAGAAACTCCCCCACTGGCACACACAGAAGGGAGGGGGGCCAATAATGCAGAACAATGGATGGTTGCAACAGCAAGGACCAGCAGGAGGAAGAGACTTCCCCCGAAGCCTGAGGTGCCCTTGCAGAACTGCTTCACCACTCTGCAGACTGGAGAGGAAAGACCCGTCAAACCAGGAGAGATACTGGAGCTGAGTAGGGCAGCCCGATCTGCTGCCCATATAACAACCAGCGCAACTAAGAAAAGGCGAAGGGTGATAGCAGTAGGCGACTCTCTTCTGAGAGGTACAGGGGCACCCATTTGCCTACCTGACCCACTCTTTAAAAAGGTGTGCTGCTTACTTGGGGCTCTTAGCAGGGATGTCACTGAGAGACTACCAAGCCTCACACAGTCCACTGAATATTATCTGCTGCTGTCGTTTCACATGAGCACCAGTGATACAGCCAGGAGCAGTCTGAGGTGTATCAAGAAGGGTTACAGAGCTCCGGAAGCAGTTGTAAGAGACTCTGGAGCGCAGATATTTTTTTCATCAATCCTCCCAGTCAAAGGGAAGGAGTTTGAAAGGGCCAGTCAAATCTGGCAAGTCAACAAATGGTTACAGGACTGGTGCCACAGTCAGGGGTTTGGCTACTTAGACCATGGGTCTCACTTTGAGAAACCTGGTCTACCCAGGGCTGATGGGGTCTGTCTGTCAGATAAGGGGAAGACCATCTTTGGTCATAGGCTTTAAACTGGTGAAGAGGGCTTTAAAATAAAGTTGCCAGGGGAGGGGAACCTCAATCCATCCCACTCCTACCAGTATGATGCCAGTGCCAGCAATAGATGCCCAGAGCCTGGAGAAGGATCACAGGTCAGCAGCAGAACACCTGAAGACCAGCACAAAGGAATTCCAGCCGCTCCAGCCAGTAAGTCAGCTTCATCGGGGGGCCCAGCTTGAATGCCTCTATGCAAACGCACATAGCATGGGGAATAAACAGGAGTTAGAGAGGTGCGCAGGCCACCCAACCAGGAAGACTGAGCAAATGAGGCCCTCTACAGACAGATAGGAGCAGCCTCACAGTCACAAGCCCTGGTCCTCATGCGGGACTTCCACCAGCCTGATATCTGTTGGAGGGACAACACAGCAGGGCAGAAGCAATCTGGGAGGTACCTGGAATGCGTTGATGATAACTTCCACCTCCAAGTGATAGAGGAGCCAACAAAGAGAGGTGCTATGTTGGACCTTGTTCTCATCCACAAGGAGGGGCTGGTGGGGAATGTGAAGCTCAAGGGCAGCCTTGGCTGCAGTGACCATGGAAAGGTGGAATTCAAGATCTTTAGGTCACTGAGGAGGGTGCACAGCAAGCTCACTACCCTGGCCTTCAGGAGAGCAGGCTTTGGCCTCTTCAGGGATCTCCTTGGTAGAGTACCATGGGATAAAGGCCTGTAGGGAAGAGGGGCCCAAGGATGCTGGTTAATATTCAAGGATCACCTCCTCCAAGCTCAGGAGCAGTGCATCCCAACAAAGAGGAAGTCAGGCAAAAATGCCAAGAGGCCTGCATGGATGGAAAAGGAGCTCCTGACAAACTCAAACACAAAAAGGAAGCCTGCAGAGGGTGGAAGCAAGGATAAGTAGCATGGGAGGAATACAGAGAAACTTTCTGAGCAGCCAGGGATCAGGTTAAGAAAGCTAAAGCCCTGATAGAATTGAATCCGGCCAGGGATGTCAAAGGCAAAAAAAAAAGCTTCTATAGGTACGTCGGTGATAAAAGGAAGACTAGGGAAGGTGTGGGCCCTCTCCAGAAGGAAACAGGAGACTGGTTACCTGGGATATGGAGAAGGCTGAGGTACTTAATGACTTTTTTGCCTCACTCTTCACTGGCAAGTGCTCAAGCCACACCGCCCAAGTCGCAGAAGGCAAAGGCAGGGACTGGGACAATGAAGAACCGCCCACTGCAGGAGAAGGTTGGCTGGATGGTCGCACTGAAAGAGTTGTTGTCAATGGCTCGATATCCAAGTGCAGACCAAGGACGAGTGGCATTCCTCAGGGGTTGGTATTGGGACTGGCGCTGTTTACATCTTTGTCGGTAACATGGACAGTGGGATTGCACCCTGAGCAAGTTTGCTGGTGACACCAAGCTCTGTGGTGTGGTCGACATGCTGGAGGGAATGAATGTCATCCAGAGGGACCTTGACAGGCTTGACAGATGGGCCCATGTGAACCTCGTGAGGTTCAACAAGGCCAAGTGCAGGGTCCTGCACCTGGATCTGGGCAATCCCAAGCACAAATAAAGGCTAGGTGGAGAATGGACTGAGAGCAGCCCTGAGGAGAAAGATTTGGAGGTGTTGGTTGATGAGGAGCTCAACATGATCCGGCAGTGCACGCTTGCAGCCCAGAAAGCCAACCGTACCCTGGGCTGCACTAAAAGAAGCGTGACCAGCAGGTTGAGGGAGGTTATTCTGCCCCTCTGCTCTGCTCTCATGAGACCCTACCTGGAGTACTGTGTTCAGCTCTGGGGTCCCCAACATAAGAAGGACGTGGAACTGTTGGAGCGAGTCCATGAAGATGATCAGAGGGCTTGAACACCTCTCCTTATGAAGACAGGCTGAGAGAGTTGGTGGTTGTTCAGCCAGCCTGGAGAAGGGAAGGCTCTGGGGAAACCTTATAGCAGTCTTCCAGTACCTGAAGGGGGCCTACAAGAAAGGCGGAGAGGGACTTTTTACAAGGGCATGTAGTGCTAGGACAAGAGGTAATGGCTTTAAACTGAAAAAGGATAGATTTAGATTAGATATTAGGAAGAAATTCTTCACCATGAGACTGGTGAGGCACGGGAACAGGTTGCCCAGAGAAGTTGTGGGTGCCCCATCCCTGGAAGTGTTCAAGGCCAGGTTGGGCAGGGCTTTGAGCAACCTGGTCTAGTGGAAGGTGCCCCTGCCCATGGCAGGGACGTTGGCACTAGATGGTCTTTAAGGTCCCTTCCAACCCAAACCATTCTATGATTCTATGATTTTATGATACTACTGAATATTGGCAATAAGAAAGCTGAGTTTTGGAAGGAAACTAAGTCTGAAATTTGTAGTTATAAACCAGTGTATATCGTCTGGGAACTGGAAAGAAACTTTACTTATATGCATAATAAGAGAAGAAATTTTCTGATAAGGCATAATTTTGTCCACTCTATTCTAAAGAATCCATCACTGAATCAGACTGAAGATTCTGGATTTTATTAGACCTACGTGAAAAACTTCAAGTCTTCACTTTTTCATACAAAATGTTAGCCTTCCTACTGTCAAAAATAGGTAAATGATTTCCAGTATATTTTTTCAAGTATTTCATTCTTTCTGCATCATTGAAAGGCCACACGAATTTTTCATAAGACTCTTAAAATAAAGGGTCTCACTTAATAATACAGTTTTAAAGACATAGTTAATTCCAGATAGATGTGTATCTGGGTTTTAATGGTTTAGGCCTTTAAATATATTATGATGATGAATAACTTGGGTTGGTGGGTCTTTTGGTTGGTTTTTTTTTTTTACATGCTTATTTTTCAGCTTTTGCATTTGATTGAAAAAGCTCCTGACAGGTAACAATTACCAAAAATCAGCCTGTCCATAATAACCATCCCTATTTCTCCTATAATGTTCCCCAGTAAAAGTAAAATAGCTCATCTTTCAGAAGAAGAGACAATAGGAAGAGCACACCATGGAGGGTAAACTATCTTACATTTACAGTGGGGCAAAAGAATATATATGTGCATTTGTCCCCGTTTAACTAGTAACTTAAAGTTTACATTAAAGGCTTGAGTTATAGAGAAGTTGGACGACATTCAGTTCTCAGTCGGTGTCGAAGTTAACCTATTATCCTAGGACTTCACTACAGTGAATTTTTAATTTTCATTTAAATTCATGAAGTTAAAAACAATAGCTCAAATTCTACCCCTTTTATTTGGCTTAATTAAAAAAAAAAAACAAAACAGAACAAATGTTGTTTAATTCATACCATATATTTTTGGTGATGCTGTTTCTTCTAATACTTTCAGTAGCTTGCTGCATATAAGTCATTTGGACAGAAGATCTGTAGTGTTTTGACAAGAGGTTACTGGTTTACTGAAATATTTCAATATTTCTTTGAAATAGTAAACTGCTGAGAAATGGATTAACATAACTACAATTCTAGATGAAAGAATATTTTTTTTTTACTTCTTTTTAATTAGCAGACATTTCTCCTGAACAAGGGTCAAATCGGTGCTAAAATCTGAAGATTATATTCTCTTTTCTCTATTAATCATCAAAGGCTTTTTTATTTTCTTTTCATTGCTGCCCATTACTAGTAATATTGAAGAGTTTCAAAGACAGTTTCTACCCTGTCCATGTACTGCTACTATGAAAGAAACTCTATTTGGAGATAACTCATAACTTTTATTTAGATTAACTAAACTAGTCAAAAATAATAGACATTGACCAAGTAATTTCCAAGAAGTTTATAAAGTAATCATATATAATTTCTAGTATATTTTTAATAATCACTCAATTTAAATCCTAGGCTTAAACCTTCTAGAAGTTTTTTTTTATTTTAACATTCACATGTAAACTACAAAGAATTTTTAATACCTACCTATAGTTATTTTGCAGATTCATTTAAAAATTAATTGGCAGCTTCTTACTGTACACTTAGTGTATTTGTTCTATAATCTTTTCCACTAACACTTCAGTTTGATGCAGATCCTTTGACGAGTCAGATATAAAGATGGGTTGTGAAGCGAAAACCTCTACAAGGTCTTTCAGAATGAACACAAATGGACCTTTTTTTACTGCTCTGGCATCATTTTGTCTGTTATTATTTTACCATGATTGCATACTTTGACCTCCCACTTACAAATCCCAGCTGAAAACACAGTTTGCTCAACAATGAAACAGAACAACAGAACGAAGCTTACCTTATTTAGAGCACTTCAAAAATTTCAGATGTTTAAATTTAGATTAGTCAGAAGGAGAAACTTAGTCTGACTAAAACCATCCTGGTTTTTGGTTGAGTTTAGGGTTTTTTTTAAATATAGGTAACCATTTTTGAAAGCCTATAGAATGAGAACTACTGCATTTAAATTAGTACCTTCTTCTCTTTATTCATTCTAAAAAACATTTAAATGCATCCAAAGGATTGATCCAGCCACTCATGATTATGCCTGCCTCCCTTTCTTTCACTAAGATAAACACCAAACAAAGTGTAATGTTCGGTAGAGCGTATACCCACAGCACAGCAAATTTATCCAGGAAATCAGGATTGCAATGAACGTATGGCGACTGCTGTAAAAGACAACAAAAAATGTTTCTATAAATACATTAGCAACAAAAGGAGAGCTAAGGAGACTCTTCATCCTTTAGTGGACACTGGGAGGAAATATAGTGACAAAGGATGAGGTCCTTAACACCTTTTTTGCCTCAGTCTTTAATAGTAGAGACCAGTTGTTGTCTAGGTACCCAGCCCCCTGAGCTGGAAGATAGGGATGGGGAGCAGAATGAAGCCCCCACAGTCCAAGGGGAAATGGTTAGTGACCTGCTACACCACTTAGACACACACAAGTCTATGGGACTAGATGGGATCCACCCAAGGGTACTGAAGGAGATGGTGGAAGTGCTCACCAAGCCACTTTCCACCATCTACCAGCATTCCTGGCTAACCGGGGAGGTCTCAGTGGACTGGAGGTTAGCAAATGTGATGCCCTTCTATGAGAAGGGCTGGAAGGAAGATCTGGGGAGCTACAGGCCTGTCAGCCTGACCTCGGTGCCGGGGAAGATTATGGAGCAGATCATGTTGAGTGCCATCACGCGGCACGTACAGGACAACCAGGTGATCAGGCCCAGTCAGCATGGGTTCATGAAAGGCAGGTCCTGCCTGACTAACCTCATCTCCTTCTACGACAAAGTGACCTGATTAGTGGATGAGGGAAAGTGGCTGAGGGAAAGGCTGTGAATATAGTCTACCAAGACTTTAATAAACCCCTTGACACAGTTTCCCACAGCATTCTCCTGGAGAAACTGACTGCTCATGGTTTGGACGGGTGCACTCTTCACTGGGTAAAAAACTGGCTAGAAGGCCGGGCCCAAAGTGTTGTGGTGAATGGAGTTAAGTCCAGCTGGCAGCTGGTTACAAGTGTTGTTCCCCAGGGCTCAGTTTTGGGGCCAGTTTCATTTAATATCTTTATCAATGATCTGGACGAGGAGATCGAGTGCACCCTCAGTAAGTTTGCAGGCAACACCAAGTTGGGGGGGGGAGTGTTGATCTGCTTGAGGGTAGGAAGGCTCCGCAGAGGGATCTGGACAGGCTGGATCAATGGGCCGGGGCCAGTTGTATGAGATTTAATAAGGCCAAGTGCCAGGTCTTGCACTTTGGTCACAAAACCCCCATGCAATGCTTGGGGACAAGTGGCTGGAAAGCTGCCTGGCCAAAAACGACCTGGGGGTGTGGATTGACAGCCGGCTGAATATGAGCCAGCAATGTGACCAGGTGGCCAAGAAGGCCAATGGCATCCTGGCTTGTATCAGAAACAGCGTGGCCAGTGGGACTAGGGAAGTGATCGTCCTCCTGTACTCGGCGCTGGTGAGGCCTCACCTCAAATCCTGTGTTCAGTTTTGGGCCCCTCATTAAAAGAAGGACACTGAGTTGCTAGTGTGTGTCCAGAGAAGGGCAACAAAGCTTGTGAAGGGACTAGAGAATAAGTTTTATGAGGAGCGGCTGAGGGAACTGGGGTTGTTTAGCCTGGAGAAGAGGAGGCTGAGGGGAGACCTTATCACTCTCTACAACTACCTGAAAGGAGTTTGTAGAGAGGTGGGTGCTGGTCTCTTCTCCCAAGTGACGAGTGACAGGACAAGAGGAAATGGCCTCAAGTTGTGCCAGGGGAAGTGTAGACTGGATATTAGGAAAAAACTTCTTGACTGAAAGGGTTGTCATGCATTGGAACAGGCTGCCCAGGGAAGTGATTGAGTCACCATCCCTGGAGGTTTTTAAAAGACATGTGGATGAGGTACTTAGGGACATTGTTTAGTGGTGGACTTAGCAGTGTTAGTTTTATGGTTGGACTTGATGATCTTAAAGGTCTTTTCCAACCTAAACAATTATATGATTCTATGATTCTATGAATATTCTCACCTAGATTTCTCTACCTTCTTATTCTTGCAAGTTCTCCCCCTATGAATTACAATTCAGTTCAGAAAAGCTTTCTTACCTTCTTTTCATGTGTTTTTTTTCTTTTTAATTTTCTTTGTTAAGAAAATATTTTTTTTAATATATTCTGAGAAACTGATGAACAAAGCGTATTCTACTAGGTGTGTTTTCCAATTATCCATTTTAAATAGTTAAGATGTCCTTTTTGACCTTAACTTATGCTCTGGTGTCTCTCATTAGTCATCTCATTCATCTGGACCTCATTTTGGTAAGTTGTAGTAGATTTGAAGCCCTGATATTTTCTCCTTATATACCTACAACATTGCATCAGATTTATATGTATTTACTTTCCATTCCACAGAGCAATTCTTTCCAACCATATATAATAACTCCTCCTTTTTCCATTGTTGCATCATCCTGAGCAATGAAAAAATAATTACTGTACCGATCATGTGAGCTGTACCACCAAATCTGTTATTTCATTTCAGTCATAATCAACTATTAACACTTTCAGCTCTTCCTGTTCATTCAGTATATTTCCTGGAAAAATACACAGACATCCAAGATACTTGGGCAATCCGCCTGTTATCTTCCTTCCTCTCTTTTAAACAACTTTTTATGAATACTCCTGTAGTCCATAGGTTCAGGTGACTTCAGAGTTTGTTGTAGCTTATGCTTGTCTGAGGGTTTTTGTTAATTTTCTAATTTTTTTTTAAAGATTCCACTATTCTGAAGTGGGATCTATTCTTGCTCATGTTGTAAGAAAGACAAAGTGTTTCAGGCTGCAGGAGGAAAAGCTCTCGATATTAGCCAGCTAGATTAACATTGAGTGACTCATGTGCATTTGTTCTTCTCTGAGAATAACCCTCAACTGAGTAGTTTAAACACAGCTCAAGTTCCAGATATATTAATCTTTGCTCCCACATTTGTATAGTAACTTTTGATTAATTCAAGATAATTTCTGGGGGTGTCCCCTCATACTTGGTGGGGCCTAGAATCCAGGATTATCCATTTTCTGGACAACTGATCAAACAACTGGATTACTGTAGAAAAAAAAGTTCATTATCAGCACTGCTCTCAACATTTTTTGCATTTTTGATCACATACAGTTTTGTATGGAATTTGTTGGGATTCAGGTCTGTTCCCTTAACCTTATTCACAAAAAAGTGGTAAGAGAGAAAACCATTCTTTTTCCTAGAACAGGCTCTTCTCAACACTCCTGGGTACCTGAAAGTAAATACTCAGGGAAATCCAAGGCCACACATAAAGAGGGGAGTAAAGGGAAGTTTATTTAGGCCCCTGGAAAGTAAATATTAAGAAATTCTTTGATGACCGTTGTGAATTTCGAGTGCCTAAGTCCCAGCTTATGTAGCGTATAGACAGACTCATTACTGCTGTTAAATTACCAATTACCAGAGAATATTTCCAGTCACAGGAACTCATCTGTGTTTACTACAAAATTGTTGGAATGGTTCCTGACATAGGCTTGGCTCATGGCAGCTATCGATGTCTGAGCTTGGTTTGAAAACTGGCCGTTTCCATTTTCTTTTCCCAGTAGGTAATTTATTGGGTCGTGCAGCCCTTGAAGGTAAAAGATTTTAACAGTATGAAATTGGTCTGTTCCATGCCAGCTAGCTTCCACACAGACAACAGACCTTGGCATATTTAGTTTGCTAACACAGACATGTAACCACTGCATGCAGTGTTTTCTTTTAAAACCTGATTGGAGGAAAGAGGAGCTTTCAAAGCAGTGCTACATAGAAGCTGCTAAGATTGCCCACCCAAAGAATTTTAAAATATGGAAATTGAAAGTTGTGGGTTTTTTTAATGAATAATGATTCATTAAAATGAATGAAACAAAAAACATTGTTCATGGTTTGTGAATTATTTTTCTTTAAAAGAGAGAGGCTGGGACAGGAGAAAACATCTAAAGAAATTGCTTCTTCTTTGGCGGACAAGCAGGCATGCCCCAGGAGAGATGTTCCAGAGCCTGAAGGGTGGTAACTACGCAAAATACAATTATTAGAAAGCGTGAAAAGGGTTCAGTAACACCAGGGAGTCTGGAGTAGCAGCAGAGCACAGAGGCTGAAAGACAGTAACAGGAAAAAGATACAGTCCCGCTATCATGGGGATGCAAAGAGAAGGTAACAAAGGATCAAATTTTTCTCATGGCAGAGTTTTCCACAAGCTAGAAACAACAGAGTATACTAAAGCGTGAAAGTGTGACCCATCTTGCAAGGACACAATAGGCAGAGAAAATTATAAATTATTCAGTTACATTTTTTCCTGATCTAGTGTCCTCAATCTTTCTCTGTTTAAAAATGTTTTGGGTTTCTTTAGTATGTATGCTCATTAAATCTGCCTTCCTTTTTTTTAGTGGGTTGGGGGGTTTTATTCAGTTTTAGTTTAAATGCCTTTTGGTCTTTTTTGGGAAACTCACTCCGAAAGAGCTACTCAGATCCACCCAAAACGTTGACTTATTGAGGATGTTTTTATTTATTGATTTACAGGTGGGTTTAAAGTGGTGCTGGGATAGAATTCAAGGCATCGACCTGATCTACCCCCTACTACAAGACAAAATTAGCTATACCTAAGCATTTCTGAAAGATATTTTTCTAAATTACTATTAAAAAGTGTAATCAATGCAGATCTCACACCTTTCCTAAAATTGGAAGTTCTAAACTGCCTTTTTCATTAAATATCTTTTTTATGAGTCTCTTTCAGTGCATTTTAATCCTTTAACTTTGCAGTCTATTCACAGAAGACAAAAAAAAAAAAAAGGATACCATTTTCCTTTTCACTTTACCCTCGTCTTTGTTTGTTTGTCTGAAGGTACTTTTTGCTTATCATTAGCCTGCCCATCTCTATTAAGCAACTTTTTTTTCTCCAGAAGAAGAGAATAGAACAGTGCACTTAGAAGGGACGTACAATGATCATTTGGTCCAACTGCCAGACCACTTTAGTGCTGACTAAAAGATAAAGCATGTTATTAAGGACATTGTTCAAATGCTTCTTAAACACTGATGTGTTTAAGCAAGTCGTGCTTGTTAGTTGTTTATGATCATTGCTGCTATTGTTTTCAAAAGCCTTTTTGTTTATTACACATGAAGAGCAGCTGAGAGTACTGGGGTTGTTTAGCCTGGAGAAGAGGAGGCTGAGGGGAGACTTTATCACTCTCTACAACTACCTGAAAGGGGTTTGTAGAGAGGTGGGTGCTGGTCTCTTCTCCCAAGTGACGAGTGACAGGACAAGAGGAAATGGCCTCAAGTTGTGCCAGGGGAAGTGTAGACTGGATATTAGGAAAAAACTTCTTGACTGAAAGGGTTGTCATGCATTGGAACAGGCTGCCCAGGGAAGTGATTGAGTCACCATCCCTGGAGGTTTTTAAAAGACATGTGGATGAGGTACTTAGGGACATTGTTTAGTGGTGGACTTAACGGTGTTAGGTTTATAGTTGGACTTGCTGATCTTAAAGGTCTTTTCCAACCTAAACGATTCTATAATTCTATGATAACATGATATTCTAGCACCAATTTATAAATTACATTCATCTGTTTTCACACACATGCAGACACACTCATACATATACTTCTGTGCTCACTTATACAAATTTTCCCTAGAATTCTAGAAATTTAAGGTTATTTTGGGTTGTTTGTTTATTTTTTTGTTTGTTGGGTGGTTGTTTTTTAAGCGGTTTTGTTTTTTGCATTTTAGATAAAGGTGGTGCTATTAAATGATCACATTATTCCAGAGGCTGACTTTTTAGGAAAACAATAGAAATTCAATACTCATGATAAAATTGAGAGGATGGCCAGTGTTCAATATATGAAATTAGTCCAGTATCAGTAACAGAAATGCTACCACAGGTACATTATCACAATAGCTAATTTTAAGTAAGCAACTTGCAGTATTTTCTCTATGATGAAGTTAAAAGAAGAATCTGAAAAAGTCATCGGTAAGAGTCTTTAGAGATACAATGAAATAATATTTCAATAATAATCTTTTTTCAAATGTTCATGACACCACCCCAGTCCTATAAGATGGCACCAGTCCATACAACAACAAAAATGTAAACTTGTCAAGTCCACTTGACTTGTGGACTTCTACTTCTAGAAGTGCTTCATCACTTCTATTCCAACATGTTTCTAGGTGCACACTAGAATACTAGTACACACTTTCCAAAGGAAGATAATTTCAAGAGTTGATGGCATAATGTTGGAGTAGAGCAAAATAAACAAGTGTCAAAATAAACAAGAAACAAGTTTCTGAATCTAAAATGCTGTATTCTTCAATGGAATTTTAACTCCTCTAATCCTTTGCAATCTATTTACAGACTTAATAAAGAAGGCTAAACCAATGAGTCATGGAATGCATACTAAGTTCAATACTGGTTTATGTTTATAAATACTATCATTTATTTAATGCAATTAAACTTCTTCTGTTATTTTTGTCTATTGCATGATGTTCCTTTAAGTTGACTTGCTATTCATTTAATTATTGCAGGAAGATAGACATTCAAATTAAATTAAATCCAAACACTTTGACACATGGTGGGCATTTAGCAGCTGCTAATGTGAAACACTAAAATGAACTGAATTTAAACAAGAGTTTCAGAAACACTTCCCAAATGAAATTGCTTTCCCTAATGCTTCTGCTGTTATTTTTGCTTTTCCTACCCCAGAAGAATCTTTCAAGGGAAAAACATCCAAGGTAGCTACTATTCATTTTTTTTGGTCTGTGACGGTGGGCACAATCTTACCCATCAGCAGAAACTCCCAATATTTTTTTTTCTGCTTCTTTAGTACCGATATAGTTATTCTTCTTTAAGATCAATTTTCATAATTGGGCTAGTCATATTTCAAAACAAATGCAGTATTTTTCACCGTAATAATTAACTCTAGAAAACCTAAAATAATTCCTACATTCATATTTGAACTGTTAGGCACATTTAACCCCTTTCTACAAGCAGAAGAATCAAACAAATATGTTTATTCAACTAGGTAATCCCAAGCAAACCTGTTTTCTTGCATTTGCTGTTTACAACACTTGGTGTTTATAACATCTCTGTATCATGAGAAGCTTTTTTTCTATTAAGAATTCTCATATTATTACTGTAAATCTGAAAGTTTGTTGGTTTTTTTTCTCTGAAAAATGTGACTAATTAGTGTTTTAATAAAAAGATCTTCTGTCTTGCATTATGGCAAAGACCAGCAAGGTATCAGGATCCAGTTGAGTAGTGATAACTCAGAACCTAAAAATCAAAGAGAATAAAAAACATTTTTAAAATAATTTTAAGAAAATCTTTTGACTTTGAGGGGCAATACTTTGCTTTGAATGCATGGAATTGACTATTAAAAAACTGGTTGCAAGGAAGAACACCTTTGTATATCATATATTTTTGTGGGCATGTGGATCCTTGAACTGATGGTGCTTCACACACCTAATGCGTGAACAAGAGCAAGATGAAAGGTACAGTTTATTTCAGTTTTTAAGATGATATGAGATATGAAAGAATTAGAAAGTAAAAGGGGGGATAAACTAAATAGAATAGAATAGAATAGAATAGAATAGAACAGAACAGAACAGAACAGAACAGAATACAATACAATACAATACCACACAATACAATATTTGAGTTGGAAGGGACCTACAACGATCACCTACTCCAACTACCTGAACACTGGCAAGGATGGGGCATGGATCACCTCTCTAGGAAGCCTGTTCCAGTGTTTGACCACCCTCTCAGTAAGGAAATGCTTCCTAATGTCCAGTCTAAACCTCCCCTGAGGCAGCTTTGAACCATTCCCACATGTTCTATCACTTGATACCAGGGAGAAGAGATCGGCACCTCCTTCTCTACTTCCCCTCCTCAGGAAGCAATGAGGTCGCCCCTCAGCCTCTTTTTCTCCAAACTAGAGAAGCCCAAAGTCCTTAGCTGCCCCTCACAGGACATTCCTTCCAGACCTTTCACCAGCTTTGTTGCCTTCCTCTGGACTTATTCCAGGACCTTCACAACCTTCTTGGTTCTTTCCAGGTTGGACTTGATGATCTTACAGGTCTTTTCCAACCGTAGTGATTCTGTGATTCTGTGATTCTTAAATTGTGGGGCTGAGTTCATAAATTTGAAGTATCATACTACTTATCAAAGTTACATTTACCCCAGTTTTTTAACTAGCTAACCACAGTAACTATTAATTCACTGACTTTTCCTGGTATCATCACTAAAGTGTTGTGCATATCTTTCCTGGTTTCACTGTATGAGTTTCAATATTCATGGGAGAAACATGAAGTACAGCTGATTTTTCTTTTCATAGATGGTGAAACTTGTTCCACTGATGTTAGTGCTTTGATATTCATCAAATATAATATATCTAATAAGAAAAAAAAACCCGGAAACTTATATGGTATATAGAGTATATAAACATATCACACAAACTACTCTTTTCTAAGCAAGCAGTGGCAAACCTCTATGCTTTCTATCTGCCAGAATAATGCTTTATTTAGACACAGAACTGAATATTTTTTAAACAAAGGAGATACACAGTTTTCTATGGCTCCTGTATGCCTCATCAATATGGCTTTGAAGCAAACCCATAGGGACTTCAGAAAGTCTCAGAGCAACCAAGCAGTCAGAACTGGAGCACAATTCTGATATCCTGACTTCCCTTTCTGTCTCTGAACCAGAATCTCAAAACTGGTTCAGCTGCATATTAACTGTCTCCGCGTTTTGTCTGACATATATCATGTTTGTTGTAAAAGTTTATCTTGAACACTTTCGTTACCAATAAATTGTTAAAGGCGTGCTAACTGAATTGCTCTATCACTTCAGAAAAACATTGGAAATACAAAATTAAGCTCTTCAATAACTCCTTAGTCACCAAGGCCAACTGTCAAATGTATATTTGCAAGAAGTGTGTATGTCCATGTCACTCAGTGATTTTATCTCCTTATGAGATGACTCTTTTTTCTTTTTTTCCGCTTTAAGATTTGTTGCCAAAAGTCTGTCAAGACAAATTTAAAGAGTACACTGTAGTGCTTTCTAAAATTTTATTGCTGCAATTAAGAAACCATAAAGTTTTCACAGAGTGTTGACTGTGTTCATGTAAAAGTGAACAGGAAACAATAAATTTCCACATTCCCTGTGATGGCCAGACAGTTGGAAAGATTTGATTATTCTTTTCCTCAATAATTCTCTCATTAACAAAAGCATGTAAGAGGTGCATAATTTATCTTCTCATTTTAAAAATAAGAAAAAAAATCAATAACTAAGCCAGGCTAAACTTTGTGGTATGCAAAAGTAAACACTAAGCAAAGCGTTTTTAATTCCAATATCAATATTCATTAAAGCTTTATATAGTCTACCTAAAGGCTAATCATGGTAGACTATAAGATTGTTCTTCAACTTTTTTTTCCCTGTTCTTATATGAGCATCATAGAAAATATTTTAGCATTCTTTCAATCAAGAAAATGGAAGTACCAGAGTAAAGAGATACATAGCAAACGTTCACAGAATAATTAAGAAATGTCCTAACCCAACTGGCAGCAAAGGTAGAATACAGGACCCATCAGGATTACTTCCCTCCACTCGTCTACCCTTTGATTCCGGCTCTTTTGATTAAGCTGTCCTTGTGACAGAGGTCAGTTTAATTCTATCACATCCAAATATTCTAGGTAAAGTATGTTGCACATGTGCAGACTGCAGGCTCGTTTGTCACATTATTGCTTGCTGTCACTTTTGAAGGTAGGTGTCCGTTTGAATAATGTGCAGTGGCTGCAGGGTCAGGGGATTTGTGTAAAGCTTGGAAAGAACCTCTTCAGGCACAAGGTGTGGGATGCTGCTCCTGCCTGTGTACACAGAAAGCACACAGGGTCCAGCTCACAGAAACTGACGTTGTGATGCCTATACCTCCATTTTCTCTTTTTTTTTCTCCTAAAGAGTAATAGCTGAGCAATACTTTCAGTGAATTGAACATAAAAATTAGATTTAGGATTCTGTTGGTTAATTTATTTTTCTGACTAGTGTAATCATGATCTGCTGAAAAGTACTATTTTAGTTTTGGATCACTTGGAAAACCTTATTTTGAAGGTATTTAGGTTTCTTATGGTTACTTTATTAACCGTAACCTTCAAGAATGTAAAGAAGTGGTGCAAAGTAAAACATTGATTTAATCACATATAAGCTCCTACATAATTATTTCGAAGTGTATACAAGAAGATGGGAGGTAGTGATCAAATACTGAAAAAAATGAGATTTTTCTGCATTTGACCTGGAAAGATTTTTATTTTATTTTATTTTTTAACCAGAACAAAGGACAATTATTTTTACATTACAAAATTTCCTGTGAAATTAAGATTCCTATACTTCAAAACTTGTATGTCTTGCTGAGCTTCTATGACTAAAACATAAAGATATTCCATGACTTGTATGGTTTTGTAGTAATGCACAAACTCTTATCACTCTTTCTGCAGCTAAAATGATAAAATAAATAAATGATAAATAAATAAATGATAAAATAAATAAATGATAAATAAAAAAATATATACTCTCTATATATATCCCAGTAAATATACTGCTAACTTCACACAGAGTAACTTTTTCATTCATGTCAGATGTGGAAAAAAATAGAAATTCAAGGGCAAATAAACATCTATGGCTTAAACTCATCCAGAGCTGGATGCAGCAGCATCCAAGTAGGGTCTCACAAGAGCAGACTAGAAGGGGAGAACCACCTCCCTCAACCTGCTGCCCACGCTTGTAGCAGCCCAGGATACGGTTGGCTTTCTGGGCTCCAAGCGCACATTGCTGGCTCATGTCTGACTTTTCATCCACCAGTATCCCCAAGTCCTTCTCACTTACAATGGGGGGATTTCATTCCCTCAGTCCCTGTCTTGAGGTTTAGGGGCTTGAGAGATGTGGGAAGAGAGATTACCATTGAAAACTGAGGCAAAATTGTTGTTGAGTACCCCAGCCTTCTCCATGTTGGTTGTCACTAGTTCTCCTGTCTTCTTTATCAGGAAGGGGACATATTCTTTAATCTTCCTTTTCTGGCCAACATACTTCTAGAAGCCTTACTGTAAGCTGAATGTCTCTGTTTCATTAGTGGTAGATAGAGCTACAAAACCTTCAAAACTACCATTTCATTGGCAGAATAAAACCTCAAAAGGTAAAGGCTACCTCATTCTTATTACCATCAATAAAAAGCTACACAGAAAACCTAAATAAACTGTTTAAAGATCTTCTGAGGTTGGAAAAAAAAGAAGTATTATTTCCTTTTTATAGATATTTAATTAGTGAATGGAAAGTATTTAAATGACTGTGACAGATTTTAAACCAGATAATGCAGGATAATTCTTAGTTTGTCCCAATTACCCCATCTTTCTCCTCCCCTGTGGCTGCCTCTCTTTCCTAAATACTTGTGAACTGGGATATCAAGGGTTCCCCCATCTGGCTGCAGTACTGGGGATCAGTGGGTCATTCACAGTGGTGTTGGAGCCATCTGGACTCGGCTGTGACCTGCCCAAGGTAGCTCAGCGCCTCCTCCACACTGGGGACTGTGCAGCCCCCAGCAACCCAAACCCACCACAGTGCAAGTTAAACCCAGTACAAGTATATAGCAGACAGGTTTTTTTTCCTCAGTTCATTAGTCTGTTTCCTTGTAGACCTGATGGTATCAATGTACACATGCACATACAGAAGAGAAGCACATGCCATCTAGGTGTTGGCCTACACATGAATGACTTTGTAATCCATGACCCCACTAAATGGTGGATCTCAGGAAAGCAGGCTAAAGAAGCTTCCTTAAAATACGTTTCTGAAATAATGTACATCAACTTCAGGTTTTAAAGGCTCCAGCGTACTGCAGATGAGGAACCATCCCCAAATTACATTTTGCAATATTCTGTCCTCAGGTCTGTTCAGTAATATCTTCAGCTCCCCTTGCTGCTCAAAGGTGTTGGAGTCAATATACCTGTTACAGGAGTTATGTAGTAATCTGAAATCTGAATATCTGAAAGATAGCTGCTTAGTATTCCAAGACTAATGTTGGCTACTTCTACCTGAAAGGGGAGGACTCTCAGGCTGTTTATATGAAACGGTTCTATTTGTAAGGGTGTTTTCTCATTCTTCTCTTCAGCTTAAGTAGAGGGGGGTCACAACATGTAATCAATTTCTTCAGTTTGCTGAGAGCAGTCACTGTTCAATCTATTTGCCTCTTATTTTCTCATTCTAAATGATGAATCTAATACATCTGCTTGCCTTACAGTCTTTAAAATGAAACTCCTCTTTTTGGGTATAAAACATGAATAGCTGGGTTTTGTTCAGGGAACTCTGAGTAGTGGAAGGACTACAGTGATGAACCTACATGCTGATAGATTCTCCTGTCTTTCCTTTTCACCTAAAAATTGAAATATTGGACAGTCTATTGTGTCAGAGCTATTGGATCTGTTTAAGAATGCATTTAGAATCATAGAATCATAGAATCATTTAGGATGAAAAGAACCTTTAAGATCATCAAGTCCAACAGTGTTTCATTTCTGTTCCTCTTGGTATGTTTCACATATCAGGCTAGTAAGGAGAATTCCCTTCTCAAGGCCCCAAGGGTACAGAATACATTTCATAAGTAGGAAGAAACCCTTTCCAAACACTATAAATTAAACATAAATTTATGAAACCAAAGAGTAGTCCAAATGGTGCACAGTACTGAAGCTGTATTCTGTACAGCTCTATTGTACTGCAGTTGCTCCATAATCATATATAAACAGTGGTTTCAGAGAACTGTAAATGATTTTTTCCCTTACTTTAAGGATCATATGTGGTACATTAGAATAATTTTCACCTTCTTAGAAGGAGCTTAGCTAGGGTATCTACCTGGCAGAAAGCTATGTCCTCTGCACTCGCCAGAGTGGTTGTGGCAACCCAGACAGATCTCCCACAAAAACATGCAGCCATCCAGGTCTCAGGCTGCAGGGAGTGCCAGAGCCTGTCACTGGTAACAGATGGCAGTAGCAAGAACAGCTGTGTGAGGTGTGACCAAGCAGATGATCTGCTCAGCCTGGTGGCAGAGCTACAAGAGGAGGTAGAAAGGTTAAGGAGCATCTGGGAGTCTAAGAAAGAGAGAGACTGGTGCAACCATGCTCTGCTCTCCCTGAGACAGAAACAGGAACAATGACCAGAAAAAAAAACAAGTTCAAGAGGATCCTGTATCCTTCACCCTCCAGGCTGAAAGCAGTAGTTTAAAGGAAAGGAGTGAATGGAGGGAAGTCCACACTCAGGGTGGCAGGCAAACCCTCTCCTTGCCCACCTCTCCTTCCCAGGTGCCTCTGTGCAACAGGTATGAGACCCTGGATGTGGAAGGCCAGTCAATGGATCATGTGGATGATGGTCCATCTACACCAGAGGTGTTGCCAAGGTCAGAAAGGCCTACATCCCGTATCACAACCACCTCCACAAGGAAGAAAAAACAGGTTATTGTTGTAGGTGACTCCCTTCTGAGGGGAACAGAGGGTCCCATATGCTCGACAGACCCTCCTCTTAGGGAAGTCTACTGCCTCCATGGGGCCCAGGTTAAGGACATCACTAGGAAACTTCCTAGCAGGGTATGGCCCTTGAACTATTACCCATTACTGCTCTTACATATGGGTGGCAATGAAGGTGCAGTGCATAGTCCAAGGGCAATCAAAAGAGACTTCAGGGCCTTGGGACAGTTGGTAAGGGAATTTGGAGCACAGGTTATTTTTTCCTCTATCCTTCCAGTTGCAGGCAATGACACTGGAAGAAACAGACGGACGCAGTCTATTAATACATGGCTCCATGGATGCTGTCACCACCACAGTTTTGGGTTTTTCAATAACGGGATGGCCTACAAGCACCCTTGAAGTCTTACGGAGATGAGCTAGGGGTTCCTGAGGTAATAGGAGCAAACAGGTAAACACTAGTGAAATACCTGAAAGGAATTAAGGGGTGTTTCTCTAAGAAGGTGAAACAGCTGATAGCCCCGCTGAAGTGCCTCTACACCAATGCACACAGCATGGGCAACAAACAGGAGGAGTTGGAAGCCACGGTGCTGCTAGAAAGCTACAGCCTAGTTGCCATTACTAAAACTTGGTGGGATGAATCCTATGACTGGAGTGCGGCTATTGATGGCTACAGGCTGTTCACAAGGGACAGGTGAGGAAGGAGGGGTGGAGACGTTGTCCTCTATGTCAAGAAATAGATAGACTGTGAAGAGCTGTCTCTGCAGAATAGCCATGAGCAGGTTGAAAGCTTATCAGTAACAATTAGAGACCGAGACAACAAAGGGAACCTTGTGGTTAGTGTCTACTACAGGCCATCCAATCAAGGGAAGCCTATTGACAAAGCTTTCTTACTCCAGCTGCAGGAGGCATTGCGCTCGCGGGCTCTTGTCCTGCTGGGGGACCTGAACCACCCCACCATCTGCTGGAAAAGTAGCACGGCGAGCTGTATGCAATCCAGGAGGCTCCTAGAGTGCACTGCGGATAACTTCTTAAGCCAAGTAATAGACGGTCCTACCAGAGCGGATGCAATACTGGACCTGAGGGTCACCAACGCAAGTGAGCTAATCGGTGATGTCAAGATCGGAGGCAGCCTGGGCTGCAGTGACCATGCACTGGTGGAGTTCGCACTCCTGAAAGATACAGGTCAGGCGAAGAGTAAAGTTTTAGGAAATTTTAGGAATTTTAGGAAAGCAAACTTCCAGCTGTTCAAGGAGTTAGTCAATAGGATCCCCTGGGAAAGTGCCCTCAGGGACAAAGGAGCAGAACAGAGCTGCCAGATCTTTAAAGATGCTTTCCATAGAGCTCAAGAGCTCTCGATCCCCAGGTGTAAGAAATCAGGCAAGGAAGGCAAGAGAGCAGCATGGCTGAGTCGAGACCTGCTGGTCAAACTAAAGGGCAAGAAGGAAATGTAAAGGCAGTGGAAGCAGGGACAGGTATCCTGGGAAGAGTATAGGGACTCTGACCAATTGTATAGGGATGTGGTCAGGAAGGCCAAGGCATGGTTGGAGCTGAACTTGGCAAGGGATGCAAAGAATAATAAGAAGGGCTTTTACAGGTATGTCAGCCAGAAAAGGAAGGTTAAAGAATGAGTATCCCCGCCATGAACAAGACTGGCAAGCTGGTAACAATGGACGAGGAGAAGGCCTCAGTCTTCACTGTCAGCCTCTCTTCTCACACCTCTTGAGTGGATGGACCACAAGACAGAGACTGGCGGAGCAAAGTCCCTCCCACTATAAGAGAAGATCAGGTTCACAACCACCTGAGGAACCTGAACATACCTAGGTCTATGGGACCTGACAAGATGCATCCCAGAGTCCTGAGGGAATTGGCTGATGTAGCTGCCAAGCTACTCTCCATGATATTTGAAAAGTCATGGCAGTCAGGTGAAGTCCCCAGTGACTGGAAAAGGAAAACATTGCACCCATTTTAAAAAAGGATAGAAAGGAGGACCCTGGGAACTACCGACCTGTCAGCCTCACCTCTGTGCCTGGGAAGATCATGGAACAGATCCTGCTAGAAGCTATGCTAAGGCACATGGAGGACAGGGAGGTGATTCAAGACAGCCAGCATGATTTCACCAAGGGCAAGTCTTGCCTGACCAACCTAGTGGCCTTCGATGATGGAGTGACTACATCAGTAGACAAGGGAAGAGCTACGGATGTCATCTATCTGTACTTCTGTAAGACTTTTGACAGGGTCCCCTACAACATCTTTCTATCTAAGTTGGAGAGAGATGGATTTGATGGATGGACTGTTTGGTGGATGAGGAATTGGTTGGATGGTCACACCCAGAGAGTAGTGGTCAATGGCTCAATGTCCAGATGGAGATCAGTGATGAGTGGTGTTCCTCAGGGGTCTGTATTGGGACCAGTACTGTTTAATATCTTCATCAACGACATTGACAGTGGGATCAAGTGCACTCTCAGCAAGTTTGCAGATGAAACGAAGCTGAGCAGTGCAGTTGATTCCCTCTGGATGCCATCCAGAGGGACCTTGACAGGCTTGAGAGGTGGGCCCATGTGAACATCACGAGGTTCAACAAGGCCGAGTGCAAGGTCCTGCACCTGGGTTGGGGCAACCCCGAGTACCAATACAGGCTGGGGGACGAAGGGATTGAGAGCAGCTCGGTGGAGAAGGACTTGGGATGGTGGATGAAAAGCTGGACATGAGCCGGCAATGTGTGCTCGCAGCCCAGAAAGCCAACCGTATCCCGAGCTGCATCAAAAGAAGCGTGGCCAGCAGGTCGAGGGAGGTGATTCTGCCCTTCTACTTCGCTCTCGTGAGACCCCACCTGGAGTACTGCGTCCAGCTCTGGAGTCCTCAGCACAGGAAAGACATGGACCTATTGGAGTGGGTCCAGAGGAGGGCCACAAAAATGATCAGAGGGATGGAACATTTCTCGTGTGAGGAAATGCTGAGAGAGTTGGGGTTGTTCAGGCTGGAGAAGAGCAGGCTCTGGGGAGACCTTATTGCAGCCTTTCAGTACTTAAAGGAAGCTTACAAGAAAGATGGGGATAAACTTTTTAGTAGGCCCTGTTGCAGTAGGACAAGGGGTAATGGTTTTAAACTGAAAGAGGGCAGATTTACACTAGATATAAGGAAGAAATTTTTTACGGTGAAGGTGGTGAAACACTGGAACACCTTGAGAGGTGGTAGATGTCCCAACCCTGGAAACATTCATGGTCAGGTTGGACGAGCCTCTGGGCAACCTGATCTAGTTGAAGAGGTACCTTCTCGTTGCAGGGGAGGTTGGACTAGATGACCTTTAAAGGTCCCTTCCAACCCAAACTATTCTATGATTCTATGATTCTAATTTTAACCAGTAAGAAAGCTAAATTCTGTATTGGGTAGTTCTGCTTCAGTTTATGGCTTTAAAAGTACTCTGAAGGTGGTTTAGATTATGTCGTGATTTAAGCCCAGCTGGCAACTAAGCACCACACAGCCGCTTGCTCACTCCCACCCTGTCCTAGCGGGACGGGGGAGAGAATAGGAAAAGTAAAAGCGAGAAAGCTCATGGGTTGAGATAAAAACAGCTTGATAAGTGAAATGAAATAAAATAAAATAAGATAAAATAAAATAAAATAATAATAATAATAATTATTATTATTGTAATGAAAAGGAAAACAACAACAACAACAAACAAGAAAGGCAAGTGATGCAAATGAAAACAATTGCTCACCACCCTCCGACCGATGCCCAGCCCAAGCAGCGGGCCCCCCGCCAGCTTTCCCCCTAGTTTATATACTGAGCATGATGTCACATGGTATGGAATATCCCTTTGGTCATTTGGGGTCAGCTGGCCTGGCTGTGTCCCCTCCCAACTTCTTGTGCACCTCCAGCCTACTCGCTGGTGGGGTGGTGTGAGAAGCAGAAAAGGCCTTGACTCTGTGTAAGCACTGCTCAGCAGTAACTAAAACATCCCTGTGTATCGACGCTGTTTTCGGCACAAATCCAAAACATAGACCCATACTAGCTACTATGAAGAAAATTAACTCTGTCCCAGCCAAAACCAGCACATATTAAAATGCCTTAGTTTGATCCAAAGGATGAACAAAGCTATAAAATAAATGTTTATATTACACAAACAAATAGCCAGAGCATAAGAGGAAGTTCAGTTGACCCAGTCTTGACTAAAACTGAACATTAGTATTTAAGCTAAATATTAATAATACCATTTTGTTGAATGTAAATGTAAGGTTAAAATGTTAAGATTATCAAGAAAAGAACAAGGATTTATTTGTGAAAGTGTATTCTAGACAGTATATGCAAAATACTGAATATAAGACTACATACAGAGCTAGGTAATTCAGAGCATTGTCAGAAGTTCAAGTATGTTTTCAGGCGGTGTAACTGGGACTGTCCTGAGCAGAGGAGGAAGGCACTGACAGCTGAATCCTTGGGAGTCATTACTGAAAAAAAAAAGGATCCAGTGTCAACCTATTTACAGTTTTGGTTTTAGGTTACTCTAGTGCAGTTATTTGTGATGCAGATAATCACTGTAATTCCATTGTCCTACATGACTTCAAGGATTTCCCTTTAGGGCACCGTTTAGATAAACTGTATGTCAAGTTATACAAAACTGGTTAAGTATTTCTACAATTGTTTGCCTCTTAGAGCAATGACCTAACTTTCAGTTTAAAATTAAAATCTTTTCAGCAAACATTTCTTCATCAAACTAAGAGGATTGTCTACCTCTACATTTCTCTACAGCCATACTAGTTGCCAGGCTAGTACCTTAAAGACACAGTCTCTGCATGTACATATCAGAAGTTCTATCAAACACAGTAAATTTTTGTCACATTAAAATGATACATAGTTTTCCACGTAAAACATCCCTGATTAAAAATTAAGTCCTTTTCAATTACAGACATAGATTGTAGCAGTAAAATGTAACATGAAGGAAAATGCAATTAAAACTGTAGTGAACGTTTATGTAAATCAAAAGTCGGTAGCGAAGCAAATTTAATGAGCTAGTTAAACTGTGACTAAATCAGATTTGTTAAAGTTCTTGTAGATATATGTTTTCACAGAAACCAGACAATAAAGTTGTTTCCTTTAATTCCCTTTTCTGGACCAAATACTAGGATCACTTCTGAATTATTGTGGTCGGCCTGAGTAACATGAACATAAATCTTATTTGTGCCACTTCAGCCTCTGAGAATTACAGCCTGATGGCCTTTATACCTGCACGATCTTAGTAGTACAGTCACTGAACCATCAGAACAATTATCTCTAGCCTGGGACAAAGATCATCTATCTTTAAAATCTAAGGAATTAACCACAAAACCACTCTTGAGATATTAACACCTGCCTTAATTTGTACTTTTCACATGTTGTGATGCATAGGAAAATGTCAGAGTTGTCACAGGAAATTTAGTCTTTGAACAAATCCAAGAGTTTTTACATCTTCAAACACTAAAGATAATTTTTATAACTATCTCCTGTGATGCTATCCCTACATCTGCATGTGGATCAGATTTTCGTATACAGCCAGTGTATTCACATGTAATATTTTTTTCTGTCTTTTTCAGAAATTCTGAGTATTCCATATTGCATCCAAAATAGACTTCTGCTGCGTGACTTCTTAAAATTTTTCTTGTGCCAGGCAAGCCAATCTAAACGTTTGTGTGACTTCTCTTTTAATATTAGAAAACTTAATGGATGATGTAGTACAACAGACTCAGCACTACAAATGTCCCAAGGAGAGGAAAAAATAAATGGTAATGAAGCTGTACACGTTAAAGGCTATGTTCATATTAGGAAATAATGTTGTAAAAGGAACATGCATTTTAGATGATGGCAAAACACAAAGATTTTGACAGACTAAATTCAGTACAACTAACAATCTCCATTCCAGACTTCAGCTACAATTGAAATCACAAATGTCAGCTCAGGGCTTTGCAGAGACTATTATCAAATTTGAGGTGCTACTTTAAAATAGCTGTTCAATAATCAGAATAGTTCTATATAAATATATCTTCTCAGGAAAGGAAGAAGGAAGAAATACCATGGTAAATATAAGCCAATGGAAATAGGAAAGCTTTCAAACAGATATTGAAAGAAGGAATAGAAATATGGAGAGAAGGGAAAAGGGATATTAAATGTATGATTATTTTCTTACAGTTAGAACATTCTACAAGAATCAGATATATTTCCTAGATAATTTGTTGCTTGTTTAGACAAGGAAATTGCAATAAGATCATATTTGGCATCTGTAAACTATTTTCTATAAAGACATTCCAGATAGCTAAGAGAAGTCTCTCTTCAATATCATGAAATATATAAAGATAACTTAAACTTTGGGGATAAATTAAAACACTGGAAATTAGCAAAAGGTTTCTAACTATCCAAGGAGAGTAATACCGCTGGAGTCATGGACTAAAAAAGATAAAATGATCATGAATGAATTCAGTAATTCAGAAAAATCCTTCTTATCCTATATTCCTGTCTTTCATTTCTGTATTTTCTAATGTTCTTATATGTTCTTCCAAAAACAATCTATAAAAATTTTAAATGTACATATTTGTAAAGAGAATTATTAAAAAGGAAATATAAATTTGCACTATATTTGTTTCTGTAAATGTTGTGTATGAATGGAGAACAGTCAACCTTATGTCTGTTCTCACAATATGCATCTTCTTTTCTTAGTGACAAACACTGATGATGGTATTCACCACCAAAATTTGATACTCACTCCTAAGCTAGTCATCTTAAACTCCCTTTATAGCAAATGGAAAAGACTAGGCACTTTCTAGAGAGCAATTAATCTTATTCTAAAGTAGACCTAATATAGGTCAGATGAATCACAACCCAAAAGTGCTTATTTCTCCTCATTAACTATCATATGAAGTGAGGATGGCCAGCTCAGATGTAGATAATTACAATATTGATGTCTACATCCAGATGACATTAGTCAGCAGATTGCTTACTTTGGATTATATTTATACCAATTTAGTAAGTTAAACGCTTAGGAGTTTCTACCATCACCAGAAATCACCATCATTGAAATCAATTAAGTTTATGAAATACAAAATTATGCAAACTGAAGTAAATTATTTCTGGTGAGACACTGGAATAAGCTGCCCAGGGAGGTGGTGGAGTCTCTATCACTGGAGGTGTTCAAGCAACATGTGGGCGAGGCATTGTGGGACATGGTTTAATGGGCATGGTGGTGTTAGTTGATGGTTGGACTTGATGATCTTACAGGTCTTTTCCAACCTTAGTGATGCTGTGATTCTGTGCAGCAGCCCAGAGCTGAACCATAGTTCTGTGTTGGAACACTGACTGTGAAATATAAAACTGTAATCATGATTTATAGAAATACAGGAACTTGCATTTGAGAAAGTTTTAAAATTAATCTGTTTGCATCAACTGGGTACTTCCTGTGAAGGTGAGGAGGATATTAGAAATATTAGAATCAAGATGTGTGTATTTTGACTAATAAAAAAACCTAACAAGTTCTCTATAAACACATCAAAACCTGATAAGGATTTAGACAAATACTTAAAATTATTTCAACTGCAGTAGTTTTCAGCAAGAGACTCAACTTCATATACCTCTGTCTGGTGGAAGGGGTTCAATAATTCCAGAACTTACTGCAGCTGTAACAGTTATTTCAGTAAATGAATCATCAGCAAGAACTAAGATCCAGTAGGTTAAAGGCAAAAGAACTCTCAGAGGATTAAATTACCAAATTCATTTTTCCGTTTATATTTACAGTTAAACATAGTGGTGGCAAGACAGAATTTTCTTTTTTGATTGTGGGATGTAATAGTTGCAGAGAATTCAGATGCATCCTTGCATCCTTGAACTTCTCTACCATTTGCTGGTCACTCAGAGAAAATTAACAGAGACAGATTGAAGTGAAAAACCCTCAAGCATTCTTAACTGCACACTTCATAAGCAATGCTGAGATCTTCATCAAATTCTGTTTCTTGAGTAGTCCAGAATGTCATAATCAAATTACACAATAATAATAACAGATTACAAGGAAATAATATACCTTTGCGTAATGTGCCTATATAATGAACATTTTGGGGTACTCTGTTACCATCTCCCCCCTGTGGCGAATGAGTGGTTTAGACCGCTTAAAGAATCACTGTCAAGGATATTGGCCAAAGCAATTTTCATAGAAGTTTATAAAAATGCGACTTAACAGAATTCGATGGCAAGGTTCACCCTATTATTTACTAAAACATACAAAGGGAAAATCGAATTAGAATCGAATCAGAATGGTTTATACAGAGACACCATAAAAAGAAAAGAGTAAAGAGGACACTCCCGTTGAGTCATAAGGTTCAGAATGGACCCCCTTGCTTTCTAAATTCCTTCTCAGAGAGGAGCCTAGGTGTGGCTGAATCCAGACTTAGTCTCAGACTTGGTCAACGGTTCATGTCTAAAGGAAAGGAAGGGTACAAGGGACAAAAAAATCCTCCTGTTGGGTCGCGAGGTTCAGAGAAGACTGGCTGGGTCCACTGCTAGTCCCAGACATGGACAATGGTTTATGTCTAGTAGAAGAAATACAAAGAGTAGGGAAGACCCTCCCATTGAGTCATGAGGTTCCAAATAGACCCCCTTGCTTTCTAAACTCCTTCTCAGAGAGGAGTCTAGGTGTGGCTAGGTCTAGTCCTAGTCTCAGACTTGGTCAACAGTTTATATCTAAAGGATTATATGTATTTTAGCAGTAATCTGAAGTTTATTCACAGTTCAAGGTAAATCATAAAATCTTAGCAGCACTTAATCATGAATTAGTTTAACATTTGCAAAGTAAGTTGATGGAATTTACTGCAATCACAACAGTGGTTTGATTACAGATTTGGAATGATAGTTTTATACTTGCTCTTGAGTACATAAATTGATTCACACACACAAATTGATTCACACACACACACACAGACACAAAGATAGAGAGAGATATATATAAAATATATAAGGTATACCTGCTAAAAATTCCCCTCAAGCTCTGTGAAATATTCACTTCAAATGTCTCAGCATTTCTCAGTGGGCCAGTGGGCCAGGGTTGAGACTCAAGGAGGAGAGGTTTTCAGCCCAGGTCCCGTCGCCAGCTTTCAGCGGCAGTCCTCCAAATTTCACAAACTGGAGAGTTTGTGAAACTCTGAGAGGTGCCCCACTCAGAGGGAGATGCTGGTGGAAGCCTGCTGCAGTCCAGGAGAGCTCAAAGGGTCTCCACTTGGAACTGCTGTTTATAGGTTCGTAAGATGATTGGCTTTAGTCATCAGCAAGTTACCAGAAAGTTACTGGAATTCCAGTAACACTGGTACCATTCCACTTGGGCTACAGTCCAGATAAGGAATATTCCAGGGCTGTCAGGGGATGACTGGTTATTCCCACTCTCATTACCCACCTTGAGCTGGGTAACAGGAATGCCTGGTACAGTCAGTGCTACTCCCCACTTTAGCCATGCAGAAGTTCCTGGTACAGTCAAGGATACTTAACCGCCCAACTCATTGCATAAAGGCCAAGGCCTAGCTGGAATTCCTGAGAGCGGCCCAGGAAAAAAGCTGGGGGGAAGGAAAAGCACCACCACACCCCTGCAGTGATTATTTTGAATTTCTAGCTCCAAAAACTGGAATCAGTTTGACTACTCCATATCCTCTCAGCTGTCAGTACAGAGCAATTCACTAAACAAATATTCTGGATCTACTTTTTCCTGAAGAAAATTCTTAAGATAAAAGGACTCTAACTTGGCTTCCTTGACTATATGTCTTCAAGGTGTTCATGTCAGTATCTTAAAATTATCTAATATCTTCAATCTTGTTCAGTTACCAGTCAGCATAGCCTTTTAGTTATAATGCAAACAAAGTTAAGGTTATGTCTAAAACAATGACTGCCAGCTGTTTCCAGCTCCAATCATTAAAATACAACATTCTGGTCAATTGAGAGAGTAGCTGACAGTTTTGTTCAAAAATACAATTTAGCAAGCATAGTAAATAAGAAATTAAGTTGTAATGTAATAAAAGGCTTTTAGATTGACTTGCACAGTGCTGCTGCTTGGCTGCTGTGTATAAAAGATAAAAATAATGTATGCAAATTAGATGAAGTTGAAATTAAAGATGTCTAGCAGAGAATGGCTAAAGAAGCCAATTTTATTTTATTGTTTGTAACTGGATAAATAATTCTCCAGTAGGCATGAAAACAACAGAAACATGTTACTAAGTTAATTGGAGCTTTTCATTTGCTTCTCATCCTCACTCAGAAACTACTGGGGAAATAGTTGCTAAATCACAAAAATATATCTGGTTACTGTCAGTTCAAGGTGAAGTTTTTATGTTTAGTTGGATCAGAATAACGCAAAATGATACTTAACAGTTTATGTGTAGAGCTGTTTAGTTTAACAGAAATTTATCAGAAATTGTTATTTCAGTTTCAATTTTGTTTTGAGCTATAGCCCTGGAAAGCAATCTGGCAGAAAAAAAAAGTGTATGGAAGAGAAAGAAATTTTGAATTTTTTCAATGAATTAACACTGATTTATTTTAAATTAATATTTACTTAATGAATAGAGGTGAGACAGAATTGTCACAAGAATGCATCAAAACGTTTATTCTATTCTTTATAAGATTATCACCCCTTGTACTGCTCACATTTTCTACCTTTTAACTTATATACACTATTAAGCTATTGACAGTTCCTGATGTTGCAGCAATAAAATAGCTTTTACCTGTTATATCATGCCTTCATACTTTCCATAACACTCCCTCATCTCTCTGTAAAAATGTATAAGGCCACTATATATTTTTTCCTTCACTTCCATAACATTTTTCCTTAGTAATAAGTGCAAGGTTGTTTAAAAAACTTGCACGTATATTCACAACTGCCCAGATGAATGGCTATGCAGCGACAATACAATGCCCTCTGCTTATTAGACTATTTGTTACTGTTTCACTAAAACATATGCATCTGTTATATCCACTTGGAGCCTCTGTAAATTGTAAGATCTTTGGGAATAAGGCCAGTCTTTTTGTTTAAACATGCACAGTGGTGTTGGGTTGATGGTTGGACTTGACGATCTTAAAGGTCTTTTCCAACCTTAATGATTCTGTGATTCTGTGAAAATAAGCTTCCATCTTTGATGCAAATACAAACTTCTAAAATACTGTCTGGGAACTCCCAAATACTTGTTTGAGGATTTTATCATCCACAGCAGTATTACTGGTTCCATTTTTACAAGGAAAGATGGGAGTAAGAGGGATAAAGGAATACATAATGAACGCCCAAGAGTAACTACTTGCCTGAGGAGCACTATTAAAGCCCTGTAAAAAGCTATTTTGTATGTTCATCAGCAAGGACTACATAGTATTAGCCTCTGTGTACTGCTCAGAGTTGTAAAGAAAATCTGTGACAGACTTGGGAAAGTACCTATATCTCTGAATATCCTATTCAGATTGTTTAATTCTAAAGCAATTCTTTATTTTAATTAAAGTCATCACAGTTTGCACAGTTTTAATACAAAATCAGCACCCAGAATTAACTAAACTATTTGTCTATCTATGTTATACCAATAAGATTAAATGCCCACATTAATCTTAAGTATACATAAAATATATAAAAAAGAATAGTAATCTTGATAGTTTCTGGTCTCACTAAATGTTTTGTTTTGTTTTACTTCTCCCTCATTACTGCAGGACATTGCTTCTTTAGTACCTAAAGATTTTCATTGGGTCTTATGAAATATTGATACTGGATTTGGTCAGATGCAAAAGATTCTGCTTGGTGGCTATTATTATTGCTGTTGTTGTTTATGTTTATCTGATTATCTCAATAATTTGTAGTAGAAGAATGTGAAACTGGTATTTAAACAGAGAATTCCTTGTGGGTGCAGCTAAACAACTTCTGGAAGGCTCTAGGGTGCCTGTGTTCACAGGGCTTCCAGCATGACCTCATGATCCAATGCCAAGCACAGTGTCACCTTGTGATACCCTGACAGTGATGTAACACTGACTATCATTATCCAGCTTTGCTCTCAGCAACTGTTCCTCCCAAATGCATTACTTGATAGGTTCCCTTCAAAATTAAATGTCTGCTCTTTTTTTACTTTCACAAGTCTGTATCTACCACAATTCTAATCAAACTAAACTTTAAAATATACTGACATAGGAGTTATCCAACCCCTACACAATGGCTATGTCTACACTGTCAAGTGGGATGTCTCCACCTCACTACCAGGTACAATTTTTAGTTGACCACATCATTGTATAAATTCTGGTTCAATTTGAAGTTTTCTTTTGCGATACACCATCTCATTGACTTCAAAACAAAGCCTGGCTTTTATTCAGGTGGCAGTTCACTTCTAACAGGCAACTGACTTAAGTTCCTTACGTTTTCCTATCCCACAAAAGTAACCTATATCCTCAGTTTCATGTTGCAATGATGTGGTAATACTGTGGACTGCAGCACAGCCTTCATATTATTTAAGAAACTGAAAAGTAAAACAAAAAACGCAAAAAGCGCCCATATAAGCACAGAAAGACAATTACAACTTAATGATAGAAAAGACATTACATGAAGCCCAAAGGAGATTTAGATCAAGTAGTGTGCAGTTTGAACACCGAATAGTCTTTTCTGTTTGACTTTGGAAGCACAGATTATTGTCTGAAGCTTATGTATTTAGCAGTATCAGTGTAACCAGTACCTAGGGACTCATATTTGACTCAGTGAAATATGTCATATGATGAGAAAAATAATTTCAGCTCTTAAAACATACTTCTATACATAAGGAGAAATTCCCAGGTTTTTAAATCTCCTAATATTCCCTAAATTCTGAAGTTGGTCTACTCTGGGAATTAATCTGAATCATGATTTGGGGCAAATTTTGCTTTTTTTTTGGGCAGGGGGAGTTGGTCCCCATCAGACAAGAAGTGTCATCCATTCAGTAATTAAAGCTTGTAGAGGTGAGCCCACACAAATGAATGAATGCACTCTTGAAACTGTGAGACTTTATCTGGAACTAAGTGCAAATAGGCAGTCAGAGGAGACCTTGCAATGTGAGAAATGAAGTTAAAATAAGTCACCAATCACCTATGGCATTTGTCCAAGAAACCCCCTGAAATCAAAGAACAAATGAACTATGCTAGTAGGAAAACTATGCAGTTAAAATTGTATTCTGCTCCCACTGAATTTAATGAGTCTTCAACAAGTAGCAAAGGAATCAGGATTAGACCTTTCATCATTAAATAGCTATTAAACTAGAAAGCTAGAGACCTGACAACATTGTACTTCTTTTTAAAGAGGTGCTAAAGATGATCCAAGAAATTATTGCCTGATATGCTTTATCCTGGTGTTACGAGAAAATGTTCTAAACAAAACCAAAACAAAAAATCCATTAATGGTGGAGTCATAAACCACCTAGACTAACCTAATACATTAGGGAGAAACTAGTAATGACTTTTGAAAGGTGAATTATGCCTACTAGAATTCTTCAAAGACTCTTGCAAAATAGAGGCTAGATAGAAACATACGTACATAGTTTGATGCAGTTTCTCGTAACAGACCTTGATCCTCTGTAAAGTGTAATTATGCTACCATAATTCTAGTCTATTGGAAAGGCCTTGTACATGTAAATAGTATGAGGTAAAATAAAGAATATTCAGGACTAGGCAATATTTCTATATAAACAGATTACATAAAGTCTTCATGACTACTATTATGTCAAGTCCTACTCTGGCATTGCTAAACCGCAGGCTTTGAAAGAGTGAAAGCATAGGCAAATGTGCATAAAGCAATCATGATGTCAAGCCTCTGCATATCTTTTTTATTACTTGTCTGAACAGATAGTTAAGGCAAGAATAGAACTTTGCTAAAGGATAGCTATGTTGCTTCGGAGAGTTATTCTGATGGAAAGTTAAGTGTATTTAGATTCCAAGTAAAGATAGGTGCCTACAAAGCTTTTGAAAGTCTGTAAATTTGTTAGCTATCTGTCAGTGAATATCATTACGACTATCTGGTTCATGAAGGGTAGTAAAGCTGAATCTTAGTATTCAACATGCAAGCAATGTTCATTATTTCAAATAAGACAGATCATGTGCCCATCACACTCAAAAACAATGATATCTAAAGATGGAGAAAGTTCTTTCCAACTATCCTTCAAACTCTGTTATTGTTGCTATGGATGTTGAAAGCCAGTCAAAATAGTAATGTTAGGAGATTGTCATTCTATGACCAGTGAAGAAACTAATTGTATTTTATTGGTATTGTGCCATTTGTCTTCAAGTTTAGGTGCTTCTTGAATTAGAGAGCATGATCATTAAGACAAAGACTTATTCCCTGTTTTTAAAGAACTAAAACCCATGAAGTCCATGACTGGCCTTTTAGGTAGTGGCAACACAATGCAAACAATTACTGTGTTATAACTCTTAATGTAGGATGGGGGTTTTCGTTAGCTTTTCGTTTTCAAAATTTTTACCAGCATTAACTAAAAAAATCTGAAATTATGCACTCATCTAGTTAAAATTGTCTCCATCTGGCCCTGAGAATCTTGCACTTCTTTTTCCACAGAAGCTTTTTGTCAATATATTTAAGTTCCTGTGAGAGATCTAGCTTAAGTTTGGGAAAAGTTGGCATCATGGACTTGCCCAATCTTTTATTATTTTTTTAGAATATTTTGCAAGTTCATTAAAGTACTGAAATGTCATTCAACCTCTTACATCCATGAACACAGTACCAATCATTCCTGTCTAAATTTAGGCTTGATTAATTCTACAGACACACTTACAATTTCACACAGCCACACTCTACATGCTATTTTTGAAAATTTGACTCTTAGGATGAAATTCTGCCATTGGATTTTTTTTTCCAGAGGTAGCATTATTTGTTATGAATTTAGGAAAAAAATTCTAAATATTTTGCATAAAATATTGTTTCTCTCCTCGATTTCTTGTCCAACCATTCATCACATTGAATCCTGCCTATTTAATTAACCAGTGAATACAATCTTACATAGAAGATTTAATATTTCAAAATACTAATACACAATAACTGAAAGTCACCAACAAAATTTTGATTTGACATTTCACATTGCATGACTGTGGTACTTTGTTAACTAAAGTATGATATTATTTATGGTACATTAGAAGTGTAGATTACCACATATATTGCATATTTAAGAATAGAAACTATAGACTACAAATAGTCAATTTCTAAAGTAATTACAGTAATGCTCACAGTATATAGATTCCACTGGAATGAATGATTTCCGATTTACATGCATTCATGTGTTGTAGATATATTTAATAATTCTGCTGATGCACAAAATTTGCTGGTAGTGTAAAATGTTTGGAATGCTAAACTAGAGAGATTATTTAGAAGCTGTTTCTTCTAAACCTGTGATAATTTCTATTTTACCTTTTTTCCTTGCCCCTTTAGCCTTTTTTTCCCCCCTTTTTACCTTAGTAAACTAGTGAACTTATCTGTTCATTTGCTGAGGCTTTTCTTTTAAACTATTCCATTACTATATAGGCTATATTAGATCTAAGGCTGTGCTCAGTTTAGTCAACTGTTGAATATAACTTGATTTGCAGCTACTACACTGACAAAAGGTTGGTGACATTCTGTAAAATTAATTGAATGCATTTATTCAATAATTTTTTGCTCAGTCTATGCTTCAAAATTTGCCATTCCTTCTTCACAGAGTATCTAAGTACATTATGATTCACATTATCAGGGAAGTAAGTCTTGAGAAAAAAATAGGACCTGGCTTTTGAAGACATTCTCTGAATGGCAGTACTAGCCATAGAAAAAGTTTCCTTCCTTGATTCAAAGTACTCCAGAATCACTGACTTTCAAAGCATACTGCATGAAGCAGATTAGAAAAGGTTACGTCCTTCAAAAATCATCATACATAAATATGCAAACACCTACTGAATTTCTTCCAGTTGCTAAATATGTATTTCTGTAAGAAAAGAAACTGGAGCTTTTTGGCAAATATCCTTTATGAACTCCTGCTGAGTATTCTTACAGCTCTATCATCCATGAGCTGCTTTGAACTAAACAGTAAATATGCTCTACGGAAAGGACACGGAGAAACAGGAAAAAGGTAAAACAGGGGTTAAGAAGGTAAGGGGGAAAAGTCAGTTTCCATCACTAAACCCTCTGAGTTTAGATGGTATATTTAGGGCCTTAGTGTACACAAAGACCAAATTTCCTTCACCTAACAATACTATGGATACAGTGCGCCTCTAAAATGTTCCACCGCAGCTAGGGTCTTCACAGCTTCAAAGCCTTACTATTTTTTTCCCACTCAGTGCAGTTATGGTAGATATGGAAAGATAGTTCTTGATGGAAACTATTTTGTCTAAATCTATTCTTCCCTCCAATACTCATTTTGATGACTGGTGACCGAGCAGTCTGTTGTAATCTTCAGTTCACTTAAATTCCACCACCAAACTGAACTTTTGAGATAGGAACCTCATTGTCATATGTGGCCTCTTTATTCAGTAGCTAGATCCTTTGTAACTTCCTGACACTCTTTACCAGCTACAGAGGGAGCCAAGGATGACCATGGTGTCTTAGCTGACACTCCTTGGATACGTGAAGCAGAGAAGGACAGTTTCTTTATGCTGTTACCCATATTTTACCACTCCACTTCAGACCAATTCTATTAATCACAACACATGTAGGGAACAATTTCTGTAATACTCACTGGATCTCAAAATCACCAAAGAATTTAGGCTGGAAGGGACCTCTGGAGGTTATCTAATGCATCCTCCTGCTCAAAGTGTTGCTAGCTTCACAGTTTGAGCGAGCTGCTTTGGGCCTTCTGGCAGGTATTAGCAGTGTGTACTTCTGTACATACAATTCCAAGATCTTTGGAGTTTCCTTCATGATCCTGTATCTCACAAGAAGAATCTGCATGCCTGAGATGGAGAAAACTTAATTACCTACATCCAAAAGCATAACCTGTAAATTCTTCTCCTGCTTTCTTATGATTATTGATTCCTCTAAGAATCTATCATTCTCTAGGCATGGAACTGCTTCCAAGATATCTGGGCTTAGTGTCTAAACATTCATCTTATCCCTAAACAGAAATATAATGTTGTGGTTTAACCCCAGGAGGCAGCTCAGCCCCGCACAGACCCTTACTCAATCCCCCACAGTGGGATGGGGAAGAGAATTGGGAGGGTAAAAGTGAGAAAACTCTTGGGTTGAGATAAAGACAGTTTAATAGGTAAAGCAAAATCTGTGCACGCAAGCAAACAAAATCAGAAATATCATCACTACTTCCCTAAGACAGGCAGATGTTTAACTGTTTCCAGGAAAGCAGGGCTCTGTCATGCATAATGGTTACTTGGGAAGACAAACGTTATAACTCCAAACATCCGCTCCTTCCTCCTTCTTTCCCTGAGCTTTTATTGCTGAGCATAAGTATGAGATATGGTATGAGATATCCCTTTGGTCAGTTGGGGTCAGCTGTCCCGGCTGTGTCCCCTCCCAACTTCTTGTGCACCCCCAGCCTACTCGCTGGTGGGGTGGGGTGAGAAGCAGAAAAGGCCTTGACTCTGTGTCAGCACTGCTCAGCAGTAACTAAAACATCCCTGTGTTATCAACACTGTTTTCATCACATATCCAAAACATAGCACTATAGGAGCTACTATGAAGAGATTAAATCTATCCCCGCCAAAACCAGCACACATAGTGAAAAAGCTAAGTATCACAGTTCCAAATTTCCCCAACAGAATTGCTTCATTACCAGGCTATGTGTAAAACACAGTGGTAACATTGAGCTCAGCATAGAAATTAACATCTGTAACAACTTTTGCTACCAAACAGAAATGGCTATCCTTGGGTAAGGAATTAGGAGGCTGTCTGTTCTAGCTGTTTCAGTGTGCAGACAGCAATAGCAAATTCTGAAGAATGAAGAGAAAGAGGTAAAAGGTTCATAATCGTATTTTAATGATGAGAACATCTACTAAGGAATGGTGAAGAACTAGCTTTCCCAAAGCTGTCTGGGAAACATGCTCAACTTTTCAGACATTGGACAAATGATATACCTTTAGGGCAAAGCTGAAGGGATTTATTAGACACTTAAAGCCAGAAATACAAAGTCTGAATCCTGGTCTCCTCTATGAATTTACATATTACATATAATACACTCTGTCACAATAGAGTGAAGCATTAGAATTCAGCCATATGAGTTCCGGTAGCTAATTACTTACAATGAATCATCATGATAGCTAGGCACGATTACATGACGCAGGTGACACGTGTGTTTACCATAGTTGCTAAGATGAGCAGTTGTCAGGCATCTGTAACCAGGAAACAAGCCAAATGGACCTGAATGCTTTAACTTAAAAGCCCTCCATCAGTCTTATTTCTTGCAAAGCACAGTATTTTCACTTCTTTTGTTTGTTTTGAAAAACCTGCAGTATTGTTTTTTTTCATGCTTAAAGACTAGATTTCTTTTTTCCTTTGAAACCTGCTTTCTATGCCTCAGGAAGGTTAGGTTTCTTAAGAAAAGATATACTATAATTAGAGGATATCAGATTGTAAATGAGGTAACACTTGTGGGATTTGAAACCCTGTAGCCTTCAGAAAAACTCTCAGTAAAATGTAATTATTCCAATTTCTTAACACATCACACTGAGTCAAGTGCAAGGGTTCATTTTGTAGCCAAATCATACATTTTTCTTATTAATGAGAAAAGCATTTTAACCTGTTGAAAAGAATTATATCTGGAAATCTCTAAATTTTTACCTGAAAGAGCTAGAAAAAGGCCTCACCTTGTTTAGCTTCTCCTATGTTACTGTCTTATTTTATTTATTTTATTTAATTTCATTTTATTTTGAAAATACATCTGAATAGCTCTGTATATTTTTATTCTAGAAATAGCAAAAGTAGCCACAGATATAGCAGCAAGATATAGGGGCAGCTGAATAACAGGTTGAATCTCTGAATGAGTAACAATCCTTTAGATTGAGGGGGAAAAAAGCTGCCAGTGAAGTTACGTAGGAAAAAATAATTAAATTTGTTTTCAGAAATGGCACTTGTGCCAATTTATTTGAAGATTTAAGATGCTTCCTGAATTTTCCTGATCTTCTTAATGTTTTCAAAAATGGGATTAAAATTTTGTCTTCTTTATTCAAGCTAACCTCGGTCCCTCAATATTTAAAATTAGAAGATTGATGCTGTTTTTCTAGCCGGCTGTACAAGACATATTTTTCTGAGGAGTCAAAGACTTTTCTTTAATCTTGAGGTTATAAAAATTGTAAGTTTTCAGCTTTGAAAAATTGTCATTTGAAGATGCAGAGAAAAGGGGTAGAATTGTGTATGTTTTGGACATTTGTAAACCAAAATGAAAGGAAAGTTGGCAAAGTGAAGTATTTAAAAAAATCAGTTTTCTGTGCCATGAGGGGCCACTTTGCTCAGTCAGGTACATCTCTTTAGAAAGTGAGGTATCAGATGACATTAAGCTTGTAAGCGCTGCTTGAGAAATGATTATTAGCCATAGGGACTTGAAAGAAGGCATACAGGGATCATTAGAAACTTCACTTTGAGAAAGGCACTTATGTGTCTATAATCTGACACATTTAATGACTTTTTGTCTTTCTGTGATCATCAGTTTATGAGTATTAAACATTTTTATTGTAGTGTTCGTTTTTCACAGTAGAGTAGAACTGGGGGGTCTATGACAAGACAAAAGAAGAATTTTGTCATAAAAGATCTAGAATTGCAAATACGTTAAGCTGAACCCTGAAACAAAAGTCATTCATATAGGTGTTTCTAATCTAAGTAAAAACCAAAAAGGTTAGAATAATTAAAAAGCAACATTTAATCTGATTCCTTCTCACTGGATAAAGATTAAATCCTCCATATGACAAATGTCAATGCATAATATTTTGAAAATCAGATTTTGCAATACCTGGAATAGGAGATATAATTAAACAAATTGTCAGACTATGACATTCAGCACGAATTATTTTAACTGTTTTTAATTTGTACTCTTTGCTTGAGAGCCAATTGTCATTGCTATTTAATTTTCAACACCACATCACTTTCTCAAGACATCTAAGGAAGCATCCAATTCTGCCCTGTACCTTTACTGCGTGCATATATTCTTTGCTTTGCTTTCCTAAAGGACACATCTCTGTAAGTGTTGGAAGAAACTGAAGGCATCTATTGACAGTCTTATCACAGTAAATGAAAATTTGCAATTGTAAAAGTACTCTGCATAATTTTTTTTTATATGAATCGTAAGAAGGAAGAACTACACACTCATAAATTGAAGGACAATGATTATATTAAAAGAAAACATGCACTTTATATATGTTAATCATAGTAGATAATCATATAATAAGATTAATCATGCAATTTTTATACATATCTCAAGGATTTAAGCTTGGAGCTACCAAAACAGCGCTGATATTCCCCCTTCCAAATAGAATTCAATATTCTGCCCTAGGCCTAGGTTGAGAATCATTGCCTAGAGGCACAGATTTAAAGGACTGTCTTTAAATTTAGTTGTACCAAAGCAAGCTCTCCAGTATCTTTCTAGGCTCTGGCTGGTGTTGTGACAGCCAGAGCTGGTGCTAATCTTATTGTTAATGTCAAAGACCAAGCGTGACAGCAGCAGACAAGATAGGCTCTCGTGAATGACAGAGTAATCAGTCTGGAATAGAACTATTTCATCCATAAAGGATCAGGCTGTGGGAAATCACTATCAGCATGTCCACATGTTTACTTCTTTTCTCATTCTGATGGCAGTTAGATCATTTAACAGCATATTTCTTTGTCAAAGATTATTTGCAATTCATGTTATTCTAACCCTGTAAACCTAAAGGGATAAAAATCATTAAGTCTGCCTGTATTATCAGTATTGAACATTTAAAGGTATAGTGAACATTCTTCTGTAAAATAATTCCAGATATAATTTTAGTAATTGCTTATAATGAATGTTTCCAGTCACACAAACGTCCCTTTCAGTTTTCACTCACTGCCATAGCAGGACGTAATACATCTTTAACAGTAAAATTCTTTAAAAGAAAAGAATTTGAGAATGATTCCTACAGCAGCAGAACTATAACATGCTACTCAATTTACAACCTTTGTGAATTCACAACACAAATGGAGCAACAACAGTTATGGGCCTATAGCCCTTAACACAAGGGCAGTAGCAAGGGTTTGGAATTAAAAGTACAGTTAAGCTTAGGATATTTTTTGTTGGATACACTGAAAATTTCTAGATTCTGTCCCTGACCTCTGTATTTATTCTCTTGGACAGATATTAAGGTTAGATTCTTAAAGATTTGTAAATATAAGTAATTTATAATGATTATTTAGAAGACACTTCAAAATTACAGACAATCTGGGTATTTAAGATTGTGGAGGGAGAGGACAACATAAAGCTATTTGCTTATGGCATGATGCAGGGGTATGCATCAACTGGGCTGGTGGTAATCATAACAATGAAGGAGGGTCTTAGCTTTCTGGTTAATTCACAGATGTTCATATATGGTTCTGTGCTGTTGTTTTTTTTTAAATAATAGAGAAACTATGTTTCATAATATGTGACTCTAGTTACAGGAAAATAAATAAAGTAAATAAAAGCAAATTCCTCTTTGGGGAAATGGACAAACAAATGTGTTTGTTCTGATAAATGCTAAAATATTTAGTTTAACATACAACTACTTCAAAACATTAAGCAGGTTTTTTTAAAATAAAGATGAAGCATTGTGTAACGTGATTAAATACATACACTATACCAGATACGTTTATTAGCTAATTTTAGAGTGATTTTAGTACATGTAACTACCCTTGTTTCATTATAATCAAGCTTCTATCTGAAGAGAGGGACTGTTATGCTGTGTTTTCAGAGCGCCCTTCAGCAACATCCACAAACAGCTTTTTGCAACACATCCTCTCTGTACAAGCAAGCTTGTCCGCCAATGGAACAGAGGTGAAAACAGATTTTCAGTCTCCAATTTTCTTCTCACCCCTGTCTGTGACGGGGTCTCCACGACCTCGCACCAAGTTCTGTGACAACTGCATTACAATAATATTACTGATACGCTTTGACTACAAAGATCTTGGAGTGCCCTGTCTTCCTCTATCTATTCTTCGTGCCTGGTAATGACTAATGTGATTCTAGCTTACGGGAACATTTTATGCTGGGGTCTTACTTTAAATGAGAAAGAGGGGGAGAATAAGGCTGGGGTACTGCCATCAGGATTTCTGCTGATGTACAAGTCTCCTTGAAAATGATTCAGGAATGCCTCTCTGGAGCACCACAGTATGGTCTGTATTCTGTTTTCATATTAATCTTTTATACAGCTTTAGATGAACTGCACCAATTCTGATTTGCTGGCAAGATGTAAAGTTGATTTTCTTTCTTTCAACTACACAGTAATACACTCTTTCCACAAGACAGGTTCATTGACAATTGTATTTAAGTCTTGGTTGGCAACAGCAATAAAAATATGAGTTGTGCATTTCTAAGAAAAATAAAATTCCAAATTAAATTAATTTTATGTAATATTCTGTCTTAGGAAGCTTAGATTTTAGATTTTGAGTACAATGTGTGCCGGGTTGTCACTGTGTGGAACACAGGTCCAACATTTAGCACCTCTTCTTAAATCTTATCTTTCAAACATTCCACATCAGCTATATTTTTGCCTTCATGTTAAGTATTTCAGTAAACCAGAATGTTTTCTCACAGCCAACTGTCTTTACCACTCTTGTTTTCAGTTTCCAAAAAGCTTTGTTTGGATCCCAACAGCCAACAATAAATGTATTTCATAGAAAGCAACCCATTCAAGTTGTTCATGCCAATGGAAAATCTCCTACTAACTTTTGGGTAAAGTTGCTGATTAGTAATAATAGTTTTGAAATACAGTAGTTGGGCTTTGAGTGAAATAATAAACCAGCTGTTGGAAAAATAGTGGCTGATCCAGTGCTAATCCAAATGTATTTTAATTGTAACAGAAAAACAGGTGTTCATTTGTAGTAAGCATTTTTTTTCAATATTTCCAGGTGAATAAATACTAAATGCTTAAAAGCAATATAGTAAAGGTTAGTTCTCAATTGTAGGCAATCAGAAGAATGTAATCGAAGCGTAAGTAATAACCAAAACCTCAAGTGAATCATGACATGATTCACTCAAGTGAACCTTTTCACCTAGAAAGGCTGTGCAAACTGCATGTTGTTGTAGAGTTCAGTGGACTTAATTTACTTCCTATTTGTTTCCAGGTGATGTTGCAAGTTCAGGAAACATTTTGGCTCTCCAAAATGCTATAGTTTCCAACTATAGCCTCCCAAACAACCCATGCTTTTAACCTCTTAAGTTGAAAATGGTTAATTTTATTTTATTTTTTGCAATGATAAGTAAAGCTCAGTTATGGAATTGGAATCTAGAAGACGAAGAAGATCAGAAGGATCTAGATTTTGCCTGCTTTCAGAAGACAATGAAAATAGGACTTCTAATTAAAAGTCACTAAAACAAAGATATATAAAAATAAGAAAAAAATGAAAGAAATAAGCAAACAGAGCAGAACATAAAACATTTCAGGTTATGTAAATAAATTTTGAGATATTAAGCTTAACATGGCGGGTGGGTGAGGGTTAAATTTTACATGAGTTCAGTTTAGCATAGCTGCTGAGGGATACATGGTGTTCTTTAAAAATCAGAGTATACAATCTATAAAATAATAAGGAATCTTGGATCTTTTGCATGTTCAACATTTAATGAGAATCTCCTTTGTACAATTACGAGGTTATAGTCAAGAACTAAGAAACAGAAATATCAAATTCTAGTTATTGGTCCAAGATGATTCTGTCTGAGATGTATCCATCAATGCAGTGTACTCTATAAGCAAATACATTTTAATTAGCAAGCTGATAATCAGTGTTAGTTTTTATGTGCATCTGCTTACTCTTTCAAATACAATCATCTGACTACCTGGCTGAGTCAGGCTATTTGATTGCTTTATTTAATTTCCGTAACAAATGGCCAATTTATGGAAAGATTTCTGTATTTGCATTTGTTTGGGGGGGGGGGGGGCGGTATTTTTCATGAATTGATTTCAGCTGCATGTAATCAACTTTGTTAAAAAAAAAAGTAGTTCAAAAGAACAGATTACAAGATAAAGAAATATGAAAAATCTAAAATAAATGGCATCTGTGAAGCAGATTTAATTTCTGTGCTTCAAAATGTGCCATATTGTAATTACAAAGATTTAGGTAAATTTAACTACTTTGTGTAAACTCAATAAGGCAAATCCAATTGTGTTTAATTTATTTTAAGTTAATTATGCTGTGTAATGCGTTTCTTTCAGTTTGCAGGCAGCACTGGCAGTGCCCAAGCTGTTTATGAAACTTCAAATTAAATTTTTGAACGTACTCAAGACGCAAAGTGGAGAAAAAATGAGCTTAACAAAAGAATGATCAAAATGAACTGAGCCTTATAATTTATTCCTTCTATTCTTTAAGACAGATGCATGAAATATATATATATTGAAACTGTAGTAGCCTTCAAGCATACCATTTTTCACTGTCTTGCTCAAGAAGGGGAAAGTATTATTAAGAAAACTAACACATCGCAGGAGCAATGTTTATACCTGACATACATGTCAACTAATAGTCTGGAGTCATGTTCTGTCTTCAATTCCATGTCACATACTTCATGTCATTGTCAGAAACAAGAAAAGAAACACTTCCCATTCGAAGACTTTTGGGCTGACTGGAGGGCAAGATAAATTTTTAAATTCCTCTTCGGAGAAAATACAAGACAAGTGTTTAACATGGAAAATTATAACTTTTGAAGTGCAGACATACAGTTGTTCCAGAAAAGCCTTGACATTTCTCACAAAAGCATGGCATTTATTCATTTTTCAAATTATTTATATCAATATTCTAATGTTATTCTAAATATTTCAATTGATCCTTAGCTAGTCAATTGACTCTATTCTCCATTCACTTCTTCTTCCCAAGTTATTTCTTAAATGACAAGGAGAGAGTCCAGAAAACCCAAATGGACTTTATTAGTAGACCATTAGTAGTCAGACAATTTAACAGCAAAAGAAAGAGTATAAGAAAAAAAAAAATTGTAAGTTTCCCACTGATACTTTTTCCCACTTTCCTTCTGCAGTGAAAAAGAATAGTGAATAAGGTATTAGAAATCTCTCTTTTCTCTATACAGAAAGCTATGTCTGAGGAGCTGTATTACTAGAAGAGCATTTGCAAGCAGACAAAAAATTAGACATTTTGGGAAGCTCCTTTGTTTTTCAGAAGTTTCTGAGAATCAGCACTAGTCAGTTTATCAGTGATGTTCAGAAGATACAATTAACTTTTGGAGAGATTTGATTTTCCTAAAACAACTTGAAGAATTGGCTGAACAGTTACGCTCAAAGAGTTGTAGTAAATGAGGCAACATCTAGGTGGTGGCCAGTGACCAGTAGTGTTCCCTAGGGCTCAATTTTAGAGTCACTTTTCTTTTATATTTTTATTAATATCCTGGACGCACAAGTTGAGTGCACAGTAAGTAAGTTTGCCAATGATACTCAATTCAGAGGAGCCGTTGATGCCCTTGAGTGTAAAGAGGCCTTACAGAAAGATTTTGATAGATTAGAGTTTTGCTGAGCAAATGCCAATTTTGTAGGTTGGCACCTGGGACAGTATAAACCTGGATGTATGTATAGACTGCGGGACATAAGTGTAGCCCTGCAAAAAGAGATCTGGGGAGGTTGGTTGATGTTAAACTCAATATGAGTCAACAATGTGCCCTAGTGGCCAAAAGGGCCAACCGCACCCTTCGGTACATTAGGCACACAGTATAGCTAAGCGGTTGTACTAGTTTTGGGTGGGATGCAGTTAATTTTTGTCATTGTAGCTACTATGGGGCTATGGTTTGGACTTGTGTGGAAACAGTGTTGATAACACAGGGATGTTTTCATTACTGCTGAGCAGTGCTTATACAGAGTCAAGGCCTTTTCTGCTTCTCACACCACCCCACCAGCGAGTAGGCTGGGGGTGCACAAGAAGTTGGGAGGGGACACAGCCGGGACAGCTGACCCCAACTGACCAAAGGGATATCTCATACCATATGACATCATGCTCAGCATATAAAGCTGGGGGAAGAAGGAGGAAGGAAGGGATGTTCGGAGTGCTGGCGTTTGTCTTCCCAAGCAACCATTATATGTGACAGAGCCCTGCTTTCCTGGAGATGGCTGAACATCTGCCTGCTAATGGGAAGTAGTGAATCAACTCCTTGCTTTGCTTTGCTTGCCTGTGCAGCTTTTGCTTTACCTATTAAACTGTCTTTATCTCAACCCATGAGATTTCTCATTTTTACTCTTCCGATTCTCTCCCCCATCCCACCGCAGGGGGAGTGAGCAAGTGGCTGTGTCATGCTTAGTTGCTTGGCTGAGGTTAAACCATGACAGCAGTTGAAAGAAGTGATTGCCCCACTTATACACACCATTGGTGCAGCCTCACCTCAAATACTGTGTGCATTTTTGGCCTCCACAATTTGGGAAGGATATAAAAATATTAGAATGTGTCCAAAGGACAGCAACAAAGATATTGAAAGGACCAGAGGGCATGACTTAGGAGGAGCAGCTAAGGATATGAGGTTTGTTCAGCTTAGAGGAGACTGGGGGTGACCTCATTGCTGTTTACAGCTTCCTCATGAGGGGAAACAGAGAGGGAGGTGCTGATCCCTTCTCTTCGATGTCCAGTGATAGTATGCAAGGGAATGGCTTAAAGCTTTTCCAGAGGAAGTTCAGACTGGATATTAGGAAAAAGTTCTTCACTGCGAGTGTGATCAAGCACTGGAACAAGCTCTCCAGGGAAGCGGTCATGGCTTCAACCCTGTCAATGTTCGAGAAGCATTTGGACAATGCTCTTAGATATATGGTTTAAATTTCAGGCTGCCCTGTGTGGAGTCAGCAGTGATCTTTGTGGATCCCTTATGACTCAGTACATTCTATGATTCATATGATTCTAAAAATGAATAGTCTTTTACTCTGTATATGTTTGCCTTAGTATTACCTGAGCATTCTCAACCTGAATAACATATTTGTACCCTTTGATTGCTTCCACTGTTAATTGATGTATTTTTATACTAACAAAGTTTCAGAAATTGTTTCAAACCAGACCTTCAGTTTCTTATGTATTTTCATTACATAATAGTATGAGAAGCTAAAACATTAGTTTAACAATACTTTTGACTTTCTATACTGTCTGTTGACATTTTCAATGTTTACAATTTCTGTTTAAAAATAGAAAAGAAAAAATATTGTAAACAAAAAACCTTATACTTTTGAAGAATTAATTATAGGTCATTTTAAATTTTCTGAAGTTACTCATAGACCTGTGGTTTCTGTCCACAGAAGCTCCACAAACTGATCTATTGAATGTGTTCTCTTAAAATTGGTATGAAAGTAAGAACATGCTTTACAAAAAAATAGCTGTACACTAAACAGGTGAATCTCTGATAGCAACCTAGCTAATACTAAAAAATTATATTTCCAGCCTCACCTCCTATTTTCTCATATGAATAATTATGCTACTAAAACACAGGTCTAACACATGGTATTTTCTAGTGAAGTAACCAGAATTAGATTTTCCAGTGAAGATACATGGAACTCTATATTCAATTGATGTGGAATAATCTACTTTCTTGTCACTCTCTCTTTTTCCTGCCATTCATATTTGAACTCTCTACCCGCTAGAAATTGTTTTTCACTAGGACACATGAGATTTTATAACCTGTCCAAACATCAAGGTCTGCATTAACTAGAAGTGCTTAGGATATTCTTGTCATGCCTCTACATGTTAAGTCCTCTCTTACCCTAAACAACAGTTTTACTTCAAGATCATTCAGTGGTAATTCCATGACATGTAATGTGAAGGAAAAGAAAAAAGGGAAAAAGTGCCCTTTAATCTGTATTTAATTTGTTGATTTTCATTTCACTAATGGTCCTATTGATCTTCTCTTAAAAAAAAAAAAAAAGTCAAAAAAAAAATAGAAGATCTTGATTCATGATACTTTCTCTGTATTATCTGCATTGTGTATATTTTTGCTGACATCTGCCCTTATTCATCGCTCTGTGAGGTAAGCAATCCATTTTCTCATATTTTTTCTATAACTCTAATTTATTTTCATTACCATTTCCTGAAACGCTGTTATCCTGATCGACATAGCAGTTTCTATTAGACGTAAGTGTTTCTTCACTTCAGCTTCATGTAAAATGCCACATCTCTACTGGATAACACTCTGTCAACCAAGAATTATTTTATCCATAATAAAATTGTATATTCAGGGCAGCTTTTATTGCAGTGTTCACAAATGTTAAAATTACTTTAGAGTAAGGCCTTGACTTGGACAGAAGTGTAGAAATGTGAAAAGAATTCCCCTTCAGTTTCTCTGAATTAATTTACAGAGCCTAGAAACCCTGAAGAAACATTATTTTGTTAAAATGAAAGGTACACATCTCCAGGGTTTGAATTCAAAATGTACTCATTTGACTTCTACAAGCAAATACCTCAAATTTGCAACATGATGGAAAGTTAAGAGAAAGAAAGCTTAAACTTTTAGCTGAAGAGAGGCATAAAAGGAAGAGTCACAGGTTAGTATTTGTTTTAGATTTGTAGGTGAGCATTTGGATTGCTTCCTTGGCTATGAAGAAGCAAGAGAGATGGTTTAAGAAAACTACCTTAACTTTTGTGAAAGGCTTAATAGTATTACAAATAATTGAGAAACCTGGTGCTTCAAAGAGTTAGTTACATCAACTTCTGTTTGTGTTTGAAAATTTTTAAAGTACCTTCGTCTGTACTCCAAGTAGTTTTTCTTCAGCTTGTCACAACAAACAGCCACATTCATAATGAGACAGGAAACAAAGGGTTTAAATTCTATATTTGCTAAAGCTGGCTGTAGAAAATGAAAAGATCAAAAACAAAAGAATGACTTTACTGGTGTTCCTTTGTGACAGAAATCCATCCTTTCACCTCTGAAAGCCCTAACCACCTGACTGCATCCCAAATGTAGTGTATGTTCCTTACCACTAAAAAAATATTTGAGAACTTAGGTATACAGTTCTTTTTTATATTTGCAAAGTGCTATTATTGACAGGCAAAAGTGTCGAATTAATTTTGAGGTAATTTTCACTAAAAGCTAACATGCACTGTGAGGTGCATATCCTGCCAACGATATTGAGGGTATTTAGGGACTCAGTTTAGTTGCCCACATATAAGTGTTTAACGCCATTTGAAATGTTCCAGGATGTTCAAGGATGTTTAGGATATTCAGCCTTATGCAACTCAAACACATTATACAGGCATGTCATGGGAAATTTAAGTGGGGTTGTCAAAAGAACTGGATCATGCCACTCAATGACATATAATTCAAAACTTATTTACTAAACAGATATAAATAGCAGGTAGATAGCATTTTCTGTTCTCAGATTTCTATTCTACAACACACAGAAAATACACTAACAACAATCAAGGCCTCAGCAACCCCGCTTCAGTTTAGACCAGCACCATTGACCTAAGGGAACAGGATGTTTACTCTAACCGTGCGAAATGTCAGGTTGTGGCTGTCAGCCTTGCTTGGGTGTGTAGCGTCTCTACGTGGAGATCAGTCTTCTACACATCCCTGTATGCGTGTCCCTCCCCAATCCCAAAGGGCTATTGATTCAAGTGTCTTACAGAAGTATAACATTAGCAACAGCTACATAACAAAACAAAACAAAACAAAATTAGTTTATTGCTTCTTTGTTTTTTGAGCTTCTGCTACAAAAGTCTAGCTAGTTATAGAAGTACGCAAGGACACATTTCTCTGTGCTTTTGGGTAGGCTTTACTCCACTACACTGAACCTACAAAAGACTCAGGCCTTTCTGTATCAGCATCTGAAGATCAGCCAGGACATCACAGGACAATGCAAAGGACACTAGACCCTTACACATATACAGCTGAATTAAGACCTAGAAATAGGATTCAGCCTGGGATTCAAACAGCTAAATGACTGTTATATATTGTCATTTTAGACTCTTCTTGACACCTGAAACATTGTAAATGGCTGGCAAGGTTTGACACAACACTGCAGAACATCATTTGGATCATTGCATGCATCATCTCCTTCTAGCCAGGCGAGATATTCCAGGACAATTAAAAAGACAATAAATGTCTAATGTTTAGGCAACTGAAGCCCCCTCCTAGTCGATACACTCACTCCACAGAGCAATTCAGCTCACCAAATGTAGATGTCTGCTTTAGGATTTAATTAATATGTCTAGAATTCATTAACTGTACTGAAAGTACAGGACCTTTTTTGACTAGGGTGAGTTTAGACACTTAGCTGTTATATAGATACTTATATAGTGGATATCTGAATCTCTGAGGTTCAGGCCTACCTTAAATACTTTTCTTGGATTCTTAAAAATGTTATCCAATCAGTGAATCTTATCTGATTAAGTATATGGAGTAACAAAGACTATTAATAAAAGAGGGTATAGAAGGTGTTTTAAAGTAGATATAGCATCAGCTTGGGAAATAATCACACAAAAAATCTTTGTATATAGGTATAAAGAAAAGGTAATTTCCAGAATATTTTGGCAGTAGATCTTTATCTCCATCACTATCTTCATCTCCATTTCCAAAAGGAAAATCTGTTTCTATCTCAAGACTTACACCTCCCTGAGATACTAAAGCAATCTTGCAGATTGATGTCAAATAGCATAACTTTCAAAGCTTGAATAGTGCTCATACATATCTATTGGTAGTCCTTGGGGAAATCCTGCCCAGCCTGGAGACTCAGCTGTCATAATGATGGCCATATAAGCTTTATTTAGTCTCTAAGTAGTGGTCATCTTTCCACAGTTCTTTCAGTTATCCTTCTGTCTTTTGCAAGTTTAAAATAAACTACTTTTTCCACTGCAGGCCATTTACAGTAGTTTTTCACCATCATCACTCTCTACTTTCTCCCTGCAATGAAGAATGGGACCTAGCACACTGCCTTTGTAACCAGTAGGAGCAGTTCAGAACAGAAATACGGAGTGTAGCCCGCACTAAATCACATGCAAGCAGGGGAGCCAGAGACTTCTGTCCTTGTCCAGCAGAAACACTGTAAATATCATTTCTCCTTACCTGGTTGGGGCTTTCATGGAAATCCTTCCCCTGATCTGGTCCAGGGAGTCTACATATGGCTAATTTTACTCATCTTCCATCCCTCAAGAAATTAAAAAATACTGAAAGATTTTGCTCTAGAACTTCCAGATTTGAATACTGTGAAAGTGTCTATATTAATTCCCCCCTGACCTTACGAGAAGGACCAGGGCCCAGGTAACTAAAATGACTTGGAAGTTCTCTTTAAGTTGATTTATTACTCTTAGAAATGTGTCACCTTCAACAGTGCAACATTGGAAACTGTGCTAAAAATTCTACAGGCTCTTCAATCTGTTCTTGAGGTTTAAAGAGGATTTTTAGTTTGTGCATTTCAGAGCAGAAAAGCTTTAACTATATTTCTCCATTAAAAAAAAGGAAAAGAAAAAATAATCTTCTGTTCAAAAAGAAAATCATGACCTCTGGAAAATACAAGGAATAAAACTTTAAAATTAAGAACAAAACTGAGGCCAAAGAGTTATCCTCTGCTGAAAAGACTTCCACTGTTTTTTTTAGGGGGGGTATTTTTTTTCCTTGTCTGCTTTTTACAGTTTGTCACAGGTTTTAATGGCATAATTTCTGTTCTGCTGGAGTTCTGTATGTTAAACACCAGTTGTGTAATTATTACAGATTCAAATTAAACTACACTAGAAACAGATCGCATCCCCCTAACATACTGTTAAATGTTCCTGTGTTGCCATTAGATTTAACTGTTTTAACCTTACAGTCTGTCTTCTCTAGAAATGTTTTCTTTTCAATATGCTCCCCTGAATGGCTTTATTCTTCCATACTATATAAATATGTCTACCCTCTCTCATCAAATCATATAGTAGTCTAGCATTTTTACTGGCAGGTAGGGGAAATTCTGCTTTACATATAAGATTTCATAGTCTTAGAGTGGTTTAACTTAAAAATCTTATAACCAGAAAAGAACATGGATTGCTTAAATACATTTTGTTTTAAATCACGAAGTTTATGTGTAACATAAGTAAGTATACTTCAGAGAACTTCAGTACAATCACACTTGAACAACGTAGGCCCTTGGTTGTGTGACACAGAAAGGAACAAAGCCTTTCAGAAAAGAAAACCTGTGAGGGCCCCCTGACTTATTCTTCCCATTCGCCAGTACTCATTGAAGTTATTATTAAAGTGCATGTAATAGTATTTGACAGATCTTACAGAAAAACAAACAAACAAACAACGTATGGGGTTTGACTTTATGGCTGTTATTGTACTTTATGGCTGTTATTTCAGCATACACAGAGAGCCCCAAGAGACCACTCCTTAGAAGTATTTGCACATATCTGTTGGAATTAGTGGAAAAAGTCATGGTATTAAAGATAAGCACAAGCACAGATGTTTTCAGGAATTTAACACCATTCCCTATGCTATTTATGCTCACTCTGTGCTTTTATCATTCTGTGAATACTGGGTATTACATGAAGAGAAACAGGAAACTTCACTGCAAGGACAAAGGGCACTTCAACATTGCAATGGCAGTAGCCTGGCAAGAATAGATATTTTAAAGTTCCATGAGTTCTTCCCAGCTGTCTCCTCAAGACAAGACAAAAACTTTCTAAAGATACAAAGATAATCAAAGCAGTAAAGATGAAAGTGACTGGAGAGTTAAACATCTTATACTATTGAATTATAATATTGAACACTGCAGAAAACATTATACCATTTTACAAATTCTTACTATGGCTATATATTTAATAATATATAAAATATATTAAATAATTGTGCATTTCTGGTCCTCACATCTCAAGGAACATTTAGTAGGACTATAGAAGCTTCTCAGAAAAGTAACAAAAGTACCCGTAAATATGGAAAGAAAAGTATTGTATAAGGAGCAACTGATAGATGGGGACACTTAAATCTAGAAAATACAGGAGCAAAATGGTAAAGATTTATAAAAATATGTGTAGCATCAAAAAAAAAAGAACTAGGAAATAATCCCTTATTCTCAAGAATATGAGAACTATTGTTCATGAAGTAAAATTAGGAAGGGGAAAGTATAGTCTGTTCCAAAACAATCTAAGAGAGGTTTTTCCTCATGCATTTTAAGAACTGTGGAGTACATTGCCATAGGAACTTGTGAAAGCAGCTTACGCAAATGATAAAGCAATTAGATAAATCTGTGGAAGAGGAATGCAAATCTTGCTTAAAAATAATCTCAGTTTCTGTCTGACTTCACAAAATTCAGATTTTTTTTTTCAGTTTGTATATTTAAAAAACTTAAGAAGAGACAGAAATACTAACACAGCAATATTGTCATTGCGCCTAAGCTTTTATGTATGATCATTTTCTATTTTTTCAAGGATATTTGTCTTACATTAGGATTCATTCTGATGTGAATCAAGGTTAAACATTTAAGGTCATTTTGTTTATATAGCATCTACTTTGTTTCTTCAGAACTTGCATATAGTAGATATGAGTATAGTAAATCAGTCAGGAGACAGAAAGACAAAGAAAGATAACATTAAGGAATTTATTTATTTTTCTAGTTATTCAAATTCTGTTCTTTCTTCTTCTACAGAGTTCTTGTTTGATGCTGAGACATCACCATCATTACTTAAGACTAGTGCTTTTTAAATATCTGTTCATCATTTTCTGGTTGACAGATTTGAGATATAAAGATCTGATTTTCTAAGGAGATGAGAACTCCCTTTTACAAATAATGTCAGTTAAATTCTACCACTATTTACCGATATGAAATGCTAAAAAGTCCTGAAAAATAATGTCTGGGATGTTTTAGATTGAGCACTTAAAATAAGTAGAAAAATTTTATATTAATCTCTTTATATCTCAGTTCTTTGCTGTAAAATTTGAATTTCACAGAAGTACTACAATTAGGAATTCATGTTTATAATATGCCTTTTTTTGGTCCTGACCTTTTTATTTTGTATTCAGAACTAGTTTCATAGTTTCTAATGAGTAAAATGATGAACTACATATAAGGGAAAAAAAGGAGAAAGGAAAAAGAAAAAAAAAGATAAAAACCAGCAAATATACTGAGCAGTTGTTCAGTAACTGAGCACTGTCTATTTCCTTTCTGCTGAATGTGAATAAATCTAACAATGTAGATTCCACAAATAAAGACAAAATACAACATGTTTGCACAAGGACATTAAATGAAAACTACAGAAGCAACTTCCATAATGGTATTCTATAAGTATCAGTGTTTAGGTTTGCAATATTCTGTTCTATGAGCATTTTTTTTCCTTATTGCAGTGTGTGCATGTGTGTATGCATGTGAAAATAAAATATGTATTAAAAATTAATACTTCTTAAAATTTGCTGTTCTGACAGATGCGTGAAAGGGCAAGACTTAAACCTTTTTTGCTCAGTGTAGTGTCACAGATTTTGCCATGTGTAAAAAGCAATTTTTATTTTCCAAAACAGCTGTTCACAAAGTGGAAATGTATTGCAGATTACATAGTGAGGGGAGCAAAGGCTAAAGACAGCAAACAGTAATTTTGATTTGGCTCTTTAACCACATGAAGATGATTCACTGCATTAAAGCTTAAGTTGGATAAGGAGTTAACCTGGGTCTCATTAAAAAAATCTGAAGAAAGAACTCAAAATCTGTTGATTTTTTACTGAAATGTCCTTTATTTACTCTCCCCGATTCTGTTTAAGTAATACTTTATATAAAATACTTGTCTTTGCGTCTGGGTGAACAAAAAGACTTAGAAGCAAGGGTCTTTCATTCTTTCTCCCTTTATTGTTATGTCTGTCTATATGCTCTTAAACACACCATCAACACATTAATGATGTCATTTTAATTTTTCTTTTTCCCTATCTCTATCATTATTGGAATATCTGAATTACTTCTTATAACATTGCTTTATTATGAGGTAAGAAAGTGATATATCAGTACTCCCTTGATATCTTACTTTTGTTTGGATTACACTAGTATTTGTGACCTGTCTTAATCTGGGCTCAGCTAGTTATGGTGTGAAAATCCAAGAACTTTAAAGTAATATAAAGATCCTTAAAAAATGCATTTTTGAACAGAAAACTTTTCGTATTTGGATTTTAGGACTATTTGACACTTAGTTCACTTTTGAACTGCAACTGGCCTTTACCTATTAGAAAGAAATATACAGAAAATACTATTATGTCACATATTTTTCCAAGAAGGTATTTGATGCATATATCCTGAAAGCATCTGAGAGTTATTTGGCCTTTAAAAATTATTTGATAGTAATGGAAAGCAAATTGTTAGAAAGCTTTTTGATTTAATCTCACTTCCTTTGTGGGGTTCATTCAAATTAATACACAATATTTCATTTTGGTGGGTTGTTTAAACAGTTGATTGTCTTTTCTGTTTACATTTATTTAAAACAAAGCTAGCTTACCTACATATTCAACTTATTTCCTGTGTCTACCCTATTCTAGGGTGAGCACTGAGATGGACAGCAGCCCTATACATCCTGGTTGCCGTTTACAGGAAACGCAGATTCCCAGTCCAGAGGGGAGCTAGGGTGCACTTTAGCAATAGGGGTAGGAACCAGGTCACACCACACAACAAAAGATCAAGCTAAATGTAATAAGAAGAAATCAGACTGTCTGCTTAGTGGAAACTTTATACGTATATCTCAATGTTTAGCCTGAGTGCTTAAGAGATGCTCTATACAACATTTAGCAACAGCTGGTCTCATGCAAGGTGCATGGAATGAAAACCACATTGCAGTGGGGTAAGCTTGCTGAACACATTTCATCCATGCTTATGCCAGAGGAAAACATACTGATTATCCTAAGAGTTGCTGTTACCCAGTTTGCTCTAATTCTGCATATGACATAGACATCAAATTTTGGCATTGAGAGCAGTAAAGTGCTGGTATTGAAAGTCCATAAATACTAATAGTTTTTGTGTGGCATTAGAGGCTAGGGGAGAAACTCAGTTTGAATTCAGGTTATTAAAGGAACCGGTAGCAACTGACTGTGCTGAAATAGTGTAAAAGAGAGAGAGAAGAGAGCACTCATACAGACACAGAATGAGATTTCTTCAGAATTGTCCTTGATAAACATTTCTGAACATTTGTGTAAGGAATAAAAATAATTGGAAGAGAAACATTCATGCCTCATGCTGACAAAAAATATGTTTGTGCCTAATAGATTGGAGAAATTGTTTGAGTATTGTTTATTCTTATGGAAAGATTGCCCTGCACAGTGCCGCCAAGGACAGTTTCAGCTTGAATAACTATCTATATAATGACATTCACTTAAGTTACAGTGACTTAACTTCTAAAGTAAAGTTAGACATCACTGCGTATTAAGTGGTGCAGGGGTTTGTTGTGGGTTTTTTTTTTCTTTTTTCCTTCCTACTGAATGAAGGAATGAAATGTGGCATTAAAAGCTGAGTAGGAAGGACACACTTTGTTTCGTGAAAATGTGGTTCCTTCTTCCAGCTATGGGACCAAAGTTTCTCATAATTGAAAAAAAAAATGTTGTTTATTTATGTATTTCTATTTCTACTTAGTTGTGAAAAGAAATAGGTAAAAGATAAACTGAAAGCATCCAATTCTGTTCCTCTCCACAGATACAAGATTATGGAAGGGATGAGTTTGTTAACTTGTGGATCAGAACAAAATGGCTGGGTTTCTGCCTCTTGTACATGGATTCTCCTGGACAGTAATATGCACTTTCAAAGTCTGTAAGCAGTTGTTTGTACCAGAGGACCTGTGGTTTTCTTGGGAATATACTAGTCATCTGAGCTCTTATGCTTTACTGAATTACTGTATTCTGATGTGGTAAACCCAAATTATGTATTCCTCAGGGTGGCTCTCAGATAGACAACCTAACTGAAAAGTTCTGGTAGATTCAACATACATCAGGGAAATGCACTGTATTAGGAGAACATTCAAACACCACGGCAGTTAAAGATGGAATTGTTCCTTTTGTACAGCTAAGGCTAACGCATTCCCATGAGAATTGGTCAAAAAGCTTTACTAAATATGCCTTTTCAGGAAAAAGCCAATGCAAATTATTAAGTTGTTGCAGTTATTAAAGACAATAGCTAACATACAGCATCCTTCTCATGTATATAATAAGCAGCAGGTGTAAGAAAGAAAATATATACCTACATATGTATATTTTTAGAGCATAATTTTTTCCAGTGTGATATGTGAATAATATAAGGATGATGGAGTAAATATACTATCTCAGAAATTATGTTAGAATATCTCAGGAATTATGTTAGAATATGAAGTGCTCCTTGGAAACTTCAAATACCAAGAAAAAGTAAAAATTGTGCATATAGTATCTTTTCTGTGTTTTTTTCTTCACTACTCAAGGAAAGAATTTATTCCACACTTACCCTGTTTACTACCAGGAAATTCTGAAAGATGAGAAGTAATAAGAAGATGAAGTGCTGACTTCTGGAAGGAATATATAGCCACAGCTTTATGTAATGTCTGCATCTTCCTTATCTCAATAGGGCACAACATAGGTAACACCTGCATCACAAGAAATGTTCCTGTTGTTGTTCTGCCTCCCACCCTCCCTCCGCCTGGGGCTGTTGCATGGCCACATAGTACCAATACAGGGAGACAGGGAATTATCATAAAATATAGGCGTAACTGTCTATATGGACAAGGATGAAATAAACTTGGAGAGCTGTCTCCTAGCACAGTAGCTTCAGCAGTAAATAATTACCTTCTGGATTACAACAGAGGTAAAGATTAGTCTGAAGAGAAGATGTAATAGATAAAACTACTTCAAATGAACTCATGAAAAACAAGGTGAAAAAGTACGTTTCTGAGGTTGATTGTTAAAACAATGACACTGTTTACTTAACACACTGGTTCATTTCTACTTCATGTTGATTTTTTCTTACAGATTATATCCACTCATGTGTGGGTATGGATATTATAATATATATACACGTATATATATAGGTATTTGCTAAGTTCAGGGGAAGGATTTTGATAATTTTTTTCTTCCTTTGAGCCTTTGTAATGGAACTTTATTTTGATAATGAAACAATCTTTTGGGTGTCAGTTTCCTAAGATGAACATGGAACAATTTCACAATACTTTTGAGATAAGAACATAAGCAGAATACATATGTTACATCAGCCTAATACAGACTGACAAGTTTTATAAGATATTTATCTATTAAGTAACTTCCTATACTTTCAAGAACAGACTTCATGACTGTGTTATAGGTATTGTTTTATAGTTTCTTGGCCAACTAACTTCCAGGACTGCTTTTTTTCTCTCATGACTGCAGTGGGAGTTCAGTGCAGTTAACCGGGTCACAGTGGGCATGGGGAAAAGCTGACACTGTACTGCAAATGTAGCTTCTATTCCAAAAATGAGCTGATGAGGTGCATTTAGTTAGATAAATAAAAACCTCTAAACATTTGTATCATTTATCATACCAGCAGTAAGCTGATAGGAGGAAAGCAGAATATTTTTTCTGAGAGGTCCTCTTTCTGCAATTAAAAGTTAATGTTCACTTCTTTGCTAATGGAAAAACACTGCCATCTTTTCTCAGGCTTCATTCCCCCAGCCATGATGAGACTGCACAAAGTAAGCAATCACCAACAGTAAAGCAGAAATAGTATTTTGCATTTTGCGTTGTAGCAGTGAAAAGTTAGGTTGCCATCAAAAACAACAAGAATCTATACAGTCCTTGCTGCCAAAATATTATGAGAATAAACCAGATGTATTTTTAAATGATAGATTGGATATTTATGAGGCAAGGAACAAATCTACCTTGTTTTAAAGGCATTGGTAGGCTCTGTAAAAAATCAGCAGGATCTTAAAAATAATTAAGACTTATTAATATATTGCCTGTTTGAAAGACTGCTAAAGAGAGTGATATGTTTTTATTAACAAAAGTTAAATATCTTTTAAAATCATCTTTTTAATGCTGGTAACTGGGTCTAAGGGCAAACAGTAAGTGGTCTGTACTGAAGATCAGTATAGGTGAATAGTCATTTGTTCTGGTAATTAGACAGAAAATCATGTTGAAGCAAAGAGTGCAAATGTTGAGAGTCCACAACATTAATATTTTTAATTTTATGTATTGTAGGTACTACATGAATAATCATATGTTTATTTTTGTAAAACAGCTACCTGCTATTTCAGTGGATTACTGAGAAGGAAAGAGACTAAATTATAAAATTAATTACACTACAGTGGAAGATACAATTTCAGCTCCTCTATTTGTACTGCAAAAACGTACATTCGAAAATAGTAACCAGATAATGAAAGAATATGAAAGGTCCTGCTGTTAGGCACTTTCACTTGTTTTGAATGCTTTCTGAGAGTGATTAATTCTTCTTAAAGGTCGCTGAAAATCAGCTGCTATGGTAATATCTTACTGACGCAGCTGGTAAGGGAGCCTAGAGGGGAGGTGCCCTGCTTGACCTGCTGCTTACAAACAGAGAGGGTCTGGTGGGAGAAGTGATGGTCGGAGGCCGTCTTGGGCTGAGCGACCATGAAATGATACAGTTATCAATTCTTGGTGAAGTAAGGAGGAGGGTCAGCAAAACAACTACCATGGACTTCTGGAGGGCAGACTTCGGCCTGTTCAGGACACTGGTTGAGAGGGTCCCCTGGGAGACGGTCCTGAAGGGCAAAGGGGTCCAGGAAGGCTGGACCTTCCTCAAGAAGGAAATCTTAAAGGCGTAGGAGAAGGCACTCCCCATGTGCAGTAAGAAGAGCAGATGGGGAAGGCAACCAGCCTGGCTGAAGGGGGAGCTTTTGCTGGGACTCAGGAAAAAAAGGAGAGTTTATCACCTTTGGAAGAAGGGGCAGGCAAGTGAAGAAGAATACAAGGACCTCGTTAGGTCATGCAGAGAGGGAATTAGAAAGGCAAAAGCCCAGCTAGAGCTCAATCTGGCCATGGTCGTAAGGGATAACAAAAAATGTTTCTATAAATACATTAACAACAAAAAGAGAGCCAAGGAGAATCTCCATCCTTTACTGGATGCAGGAGGGAACATTGTCACGAAGGATGAGGAGAAGGCTGAGGTACTTAACGCCTTCTTTGCCTCAGTCTTCAATAGCCAGACCAGGTGTCCTCAGGGAATCCAGCTCCCTGAGCTGGAAGACAAGGATGGAGAGCAAAATAAACTCCCCAGGATCCAGGAGGAAGCAGTTAATGACCTGCTATGCCACCTGGACTCTCACAAGTCTATAGGGCCTGATGGCATCCACCCAAGGGTATTGAGGGAGCTGGCAGAGGAGCTTGCCAAGCCACTCTCCATCATTTATCAACAGTCCTGGTTAACAGGGGAGGTCCCAGATGACTGAAGGCTTGCCAACGTGATGCCCATCTACAAGAAGGGTCGGAAGGAGGATCTGGGGAACTACAGGCCTGTCAGCTTGACCTCGGTGCCCGGGAAGATTATGGAGAGGTTCATCTTGAGGGCGCTCACAGGGCACGTGCAGGACAACCAAGGGATCAGGCCCAGCCAGCACAGGTTCATGAAAGGCAAGTCCTGCTTGACCAACCTGATCTCCTTCTATGACCAGGTGACCCAACTAGTGGATGAGGGGAAGGCTGTTGATGTTGCCTACCTGGACTTCAGTAAAGCCTTCGACACTGTCTCCCACAGTATTCTCGTGAAGAAACTGGCGAATCATGGCTTAGACAGGTGCACTCTTCGCTGGGTAAAAAACTGGCTGGACGGTCAAGCGCAGGGAGTTGCGGTGAATGGAGTCAAATCCAGTTGGCTGCCGGTCACAAACGGAGTCCCCCAGGGCTCAGTTTTGGGACCGGTCTTGTTTAATATCTTTATCGATCATCTGGATGAGGGGATTGAGTGCTCCCTCAGCAAGTTTGCAGATGACACCAAATTGGGTGGGAATGTTGTTCTGCTTGAGTGTAGGAAGGCTCTGGAGAGGGATCTGGACAGGCTGGATCGATGGGCTGAGGCTAATTGTATGCGGTTCAACAAGGCCAAGTGCCAGGTCCTGCACTTGGGTCACAACAACCCCATGCAATGCTACAGGCTTGGGGATGAGTGGCTGGAAAGCTGCCTGGCAGAAAAGGACCTGGGGGTGCTGGTGGACAGGCGGCTGAATATGAGCCAGCAGTGTGCCCAGGTGGCCAAGAAGGCCAACAGCATCCTGGCCTGTATCAGAAATAGTGTGGCCAGCAGGAGTAGGGAGATGAACGTGCCCCTGTACTCGGCACTGGTGAGGCCGCACCTCAAATCCTGTGTTCAGTTTTGGGCCCCTCACTACAAGAAAGACATTGAGGTGCTGGAGTGTGTCCAGAGAAGGGTGACGAAGCTGGTGAGGGGTCTGGAGCACAAGTCTTATGAGGAGCAGCTGAGGGAACTGGGGTTGTTCAGCCTGGAGAAGAGGAGGCTGAGGGGAGACCTTATCGCTCTCTACAATTACCTGAAAGAGGGTTGCAGAGAGGTGGGTGTTGGTCTCTTCTCCCAAGTGGCGAGTGACAGGACAGGAGGAAATGGCCTCAAGTTGCACCAGGGGAGGTTTAGGCTGGATATTAGGAAAACTTGCTTTACTGAGAGTGGAATAAGCTGCTCAGGGAAGTGGTGGAGTCACCCTCACTGGAGGTGTTCAAGGAACGTGTGGACGAGGCATTGTGGGACATGGTTTAATGAGCATGGTGGTGTTAGTTGATGGTTGGACTTGATGATCTTACAGGTCTTTTCCAACCTTAGTGATTCTGTGATTCTGCGATTCTGCAATTCTGTGATTCTGTGATCTCACATACAGATTTTTCTGCTCTTGGCCTCCCTCTGTTAGCCTCTCTCCGTCATCTCTTCTTGGTTCATGCTATCACCTTAAATTTAACTTGTTCAGAACTGATTGAATACTAATTTCTTGTTCCCTTTCTTTCCTGCAGCTCCTGTTTTGATCATCTTTTCTTTATGGACCTGTTCTCCTCCATGTCACTTCCTTTTCTCCAAGCTTGTTGTCAGCCTCAGTGCTGCAATTCTGCCTCAGACCAATAAAGTACATCTTGCCAGTCTCATCTGACCCAGATAATTTCTTTCTCTTGCTTTCTTTATGAATCCTTTCTTTCCAGTGGTTATTCATTCAAACTTCTTGACATTTTCAAGATTTTTTTAAATTTTAGTGTTTTTAAGATTAAGAATAATCTTCCTATTATGGATAATTGCCTAAATTACTTATTATTTTCCTTAATGATTTGGATGATGCCAATGACTTGCCAATGATATTTTAATGGGTTAAGGGGAACTACAGAGAGAAAGGGAATAAATCATGTTTAATGTATATTTTAAATAGAGCAAAAAGTAATGATCTCAAAATACAGCAAAAGGTACACAAGATTAGCATTATAACAATAAACATATTTTCCAATTTTAAATATAGTAAGGCAAAGAGCAGTTTGTCTGGCTAGGTTATGAAATCTCCAGCAGTGTCGGTGTTTTAAAAAAGTTTCACAAATATTTGTAGAGAATATTGATAACTGATGCAGGAATATAATTTCAGGCAAAGAGAGCGAAAGCATGACCTCTCAAGGTTGATTCCAGCCTCATTTTCCTTCTAGCCTGGTTTTCTACTCTTCCAGTACATGTGACTTAATTAATCCCGTTGCTTCATTTGTTATCACACATAACAAGAAGTAATCTCCAGTTATGAGAAGTTCAAGTAATATTCAATATGCTGTATTTTTGTTTCACTCTCCTATGTCTTCTGCTTGGATGTCATAGCCCCTTCTGTTTTTTATTTAGCTTTTCCCCTTTTCTGACTTGACAAGCTTCATATCGTAATTGTTTTCCAACCTACTAACAACTCATATTTGCAGCATCAGTGCAATGCCAGTGAAGTTTTTGCTGGAGTTCTGAAAGAAGTATGAGACTATGCCCTGGTTAATTCACCTTTATTGTGACTGAGCTTGTAAATCTGGTGTTCAGTGCTGTGCCTGACATGGCTTTTACACTTTCACTTAATCACAGTGCCCTGTGGCCAGTTCACAAAGTATTTTTTTCAAGAACAGTCAATATGCTTTAAATATGCCTTCCCCTTGCAATTTAAGAGTGTCTTGTTATTTTCTACCATTTTCTATTAACGCAGAGTAAAAATTTGTGTGCAGTCTCACCATAACTAGTGGGACTACCCATAAGCTATGTGTTACTGTCTAGAAAGCGGAAAGATGTAGGACAAAGAAGGCGTTCCCAGCAGATAAGCCAGAAGAGAAAAGCAAGCATCTGAGAAGAATCGTTCAATGTTAGTATTATACTAAGAAAAGGGAGAGTGTTGTAGATTTTTTGGAAAAAAAGAATCCCTTTCTCTAGGCAACATGACAGAATGCTAGCAACTGTTGCCTAATGAACGATGTAATACAGCAGGCAGGAGAACTGAGCTATGGTAGGCTGATTGCAGTGAGAGAATAGCAACATTATTAAAACTTAGAGTGTTCATGCTTTCTGTGTTTTATCCAACCCGGATAAACCTTGGGCTTTACTGTCCATCATAACAACTCACATTATTTATAATTGGAGTGATCTGGCTATGTTTCCCACATAATTTCAAAAACTTGCCTTAAAATACTGCCTTCTACATGATTTGCAAGTTTAGAGATATTGACTGCTCTGGGTTTTCTTGGTGAATTTTAAGTACAGATGAACTGTGCTGTGTGACTTTGTTTTGAACATTGAAAACTTGCAAGATGTCTTGTGTTTTATTTGTGAAGTAACTGTATAATATGTTCATATTAAGCTTCAGTAAAAACAGATGGAGGCTTTGAGTCAAGATCCTTAGAGAACATTTTATAACCCCATCTGCAAAGTGCACTAGTGTTTTTATCTAGCTGTAATACTTTGCTGCTTCTTTTATCTTTTATCCCATTAAATGCCCCAGATGAAATGGAATTAATATTATGATACTAAAGTATGTGTAAAAGCAGAACACTGCAATGAAATGTGTATGAATGTGTTGGCAAGGTATGAATGCCTTAAAATAGTCCACATGATCAGGATTTAAATTTTAGTTGCCTGTATTGCAATCTACATCCCCAGAGCATCCCCAGGAAGACAGTTGCATACACTGAGCCATCTAGAGAAAAAGTAATTGTGAAGGTTGTGATTTCTTTTATATATTGTGTACAAAGCTGATTCAAAGTGCACTTAAATATATTTGTTATACATTCAGTGTATAAAAGTGGTTTTACTGAGGTTCTTTTTTAAAAAAGACACAAAAAAATTCCATTAAAGAATTTCCCTGAAAAAGGGAAAGTTAGTAAGGAAGCTACAAGGTGACACAAAGAGTGTGGTTTGGTGTAATCACCAAGCACTTAAGTAGTGAAATTCTGTGAGGAAAATATAGATTAGAAACCCTTTAAAAGTTCTGGTGTTTTGACAGTTCCTTAAAAGGATTTTGAAGGTTAAATCAAGAAGCTTTTTTCTTTTTCTGCATAATTTCAAATAAACAGCTTAAAGGCAGCCCTTTATTGCTATCTTTTTGAAGATCTGTCCGTTATACACAATATAAGAATTCAGCAATGGCATATGTGAAGCTAGGTGGTTACAAATGTTGTAAAATTTTAGAGCCCTCCGTCAAAACTGAAACTCTAATAAAGGAGATTGGTAAAGTTATTTTAAAGTGTTATCTTCTTATCGGTAAAATGACAAAGTAAATTGAATAGATTCTCTGCTAAAATCTGTATTTCTTGCCAAGAGCCTACGAAAAAAATTCTGAAGAAACTACATTTTACTCATGCCAAAAAAAAAAATCTTAAAGTTTAGATATTAAATGTTACCAGCTTGTTGTATGTTAAGCAATTAACTTTATTTATAGATTTTTTTTTCCATATTAAGAATGTTGAATAAGCAGTTTTAGTGTCAGTCCTAGGAAAGGCTGAAACACAAAAGGGTTGGTTAAATTAACTCCTTTTCGAATGTCTTTGTCCCTCTCCTGGGTACTATGTAAATGGGTCAGGATCAAAGGGAGGGCAGGGACAGTGACATTATAGTGGGGGTCTGCTACAGGCCACCCAACCAGGAAGACTGAGTGGATGAAGCCCTCTACAGACAGATAGGAGCAGCCTCACAGTCACAAGCCCTGGTCCTCATGCGGGACTTCCACCAGTCTGATATCTGTTGGAGGGACAACACAGCAGGGCAGAAGCAATCTGGGAGGTTCCTGGAATGCGTTGATGATAACTTCCACCTCCAAGTGATAGAGGAGCCAACAAAGAGAGGTGCTATGTTGGACCTTGTTCTCATCCACAAGGAGGGGCTGGTGGGGAATGTGAAGCTCAAGGGCAGCCTTGGCTGCAGTGACCATGGAAAGGTGCAATTCAAGATCTTTAGGTCACTGAGGAGGGTGCACAGCAAGCTCACTACCCTGGCCTTCAGGGGAGCAGGCTTTGGCCTCTTCAGGGATCTCCTTGGTAGAGTACCATGGGATAAAGGCCTGGAGGGAAGAGGGGCCCAAGGATGCTGGTTAATATTCAAGGATCACCTCCTCCAAGCTCAGGAACAGTGCATCCCAACAAAGAAGAAGTCAGGCAAAAACGCCAAGAGGCCTGCGTGGATGGACAAGGAGCTCCTGACAAACTCAAACACAAAAAGGAAGCCTGCAGAGGGTGGAAGCAAGGACAAGTAGCATGGGAGGAATACAGAGAAACTTTCTGAGCAGCCAGGGATCAGGTTAAGAAAGCTAAAGCCCTGATAGAATTGAATCCGGCCAGGGATGTCAAAGGCAAAAAAAAAAGCTTCTATAGGTACGTCGGTGATAAAAGGAAGACTAGGGAAGATGTGGGCCCTCTCCAGAAGGAAACAGGAGACTGGTTACCTGGGATATGGAGAAGGCTGAGGTACTCAATGACTTTTTTGCCTCACTCTTCACTGACAAGTGCTCAAGCCACACCGCCCGGGTCGCAGAAGGCAAAGGCAGGGACTGGGACAATGAAGAACCTACCCACTGCAGGAGAAGGTTGGCTGGATGGTCGCACTGAAAGAGTTGTGGTCAATGGCTCGATATCCAAGTGCAGACCAGGGACGAGTGGCATTCCTCAGGGGTTGGTATTGGGACCGGCACTGTCTACATCTTTGTCGGCAACATAGACAGTGGAATTGAGTGCACCCTGAGCTAGTCTGCTGACAACACCAAGCTGTGTGGTGTGGTTGACACGCTGGAGGGAAAGAATGTCATCCAGAGGGATTACAGAACCTTTTCTGATATTGTATCTCACTTATTCCTGCTATTCAGGTATGAGGGGAGTCAGGAAAGCAATAATTTTCAACTGTAAAATACGTTCTACCCCTAAAGTACTGTACATCAGGTTATGATTTTTAGGACCTTTGTTTGTCCTCAGTGGGCTTTGCTGGATGGCTTATGAACAGGCTCATGTTTGGTAAATAAGTTGGTACAGCACAAGCAGATTTCTTCTCTTTGGTTTCCCTGGATGGAGCAAATTAATGGATCCCATAGCTCTGTGTCCTTCTCAGCTGAAATGTAGAGATGTAACTGTTTCCAAATGCAATGCTAAAGTGAGCTAGCACACTCACCACAAGCACAGATATTTGTAATATTGTCTTTATCCTTCTTTTTCAGGTTCTTTGATGTGAGTTACAGTGTGGGGGTTTTTGTTTGATTGTTTGATTGATTTTTGTTTGTTTTCCCACTAGGTGTCAGAGCAGAGTTCATTGAAGTGGATGGGACAATAACATTTCTCCAAAGTTATTTCATATTCTGCAAATATCTTAGCTGCAGTGTCTTCATGTTTTCAATGTTTTTTTTAAGTAACTGGAAAAACTAAAAATGGAAATGAAAACAGGATATAGAAAATAAGGACATGCTTATACAGAGAATTTGACTGGCATAAGAAAAATGGAAGATGGTTCTGCTGTGTGTGGTGAGTGTTCAGCAGCTGCTGTGACTATTTTGTGGACTTTCTAGAGGACAGAAACCATCTCATCTATCTGAAAGGACTCGTTTCAGAATGATGGTGTTACCAGTGTACAGGATGCAGCCTACAGAAATCCCACACTCCAACTCCTCTTTCTTAACCTTCCTGCTTTCCCTGAGACATCTTCAAAATCAATAAAATGAAGTAAAATATCCAGCCACCACTTGAACTTGTAATAAAAATAAATAAAGAAATAAGCACAACAGAGATGAACTAGAAATACAAATCTGTGAGATTATTTTCTCTTTAGAATGCAGGCTGCATCCCTTTATTCTCTTGTCTCTTAAGGATGGCAGAAAAAGACCTGCCCTGCCCAAACTGCTGCTATCCAGAAGATACTAGTTAAGGCTCATTCATTCCCTCCCAAGAACTATGTATTGACAAATGCCTTTATGTTACCAAAGCACTGAATGTGCATGTGGTTAGCAAAAGCACAGGTAGTTCAATAGCAAACTAATACAGTAATTTTGTACACCAAAGAATACCCCTTCCACAGTTGTTCTTTTTTTATTGCCTGCAAACTGAGTTCAGTGCCCCCAAGAGCTATACGCACAGTTCATGTTTCTAATATATCCATGAAGAATAAGATAATCAGGAAGTTCTTGGAGTAACCATACATTAACCAGTAGATCTGGAAGGTTGAATAAGATGCAAATACCCTGTCTTGCAGACCACCTTCTCTTTCATTTGACTATGATAGATGTTATAGTGTTCACAAATAATCAACACACAGAAAGATCAAGTGTTTAAACATGATTTTATCTAAATGAGAACTATGGGATTAGATGGTGTTGCTTTGTGTAGTGTCATGGTTTAGTCCTAGCCCCCAACTAAGCACCATACAGCCACTCAGTCCCTCCCCCAACCCAGTGGGATGGGGAAGAGGATTGGAGAAAAGGTAAAACTCATGGGTTGAGATAAAGACAATTTAATAGAACAGAAAAGGAATAAAATAATAATAATTATAAAAGAATATTCAAAACAAGTGATGCACAATGCAATTGCTCACCACCCACTGACTGATGCCCAGGCAGTTCCTGAGCAGTGACCCTGCCCCCCTTGCCAACTCCCCCCAGGTTTTACTTTTGTTCAGCATGATGTCATATGGTATGGAATATCTCTTTGGCTAGTTTGGGTCACCTTTCCTGGCTATGTCCCCTCCCAGCTTCTTGTGCAACTGGCAGGGCAGTATGAGAAGCTGAAAAGTCCTTGGCTTAGTGTAAGCATAGCTCAGCAACAACTAAAACATCACTGTGTTATCAATGTTATTCTCATCCTAAATCTAAAACACAGTACTATACCAGCTACTGGGAAGAAAATTAACTCTCTCCATCCCAGCCGAAACCAGGACACATCATAGCAAAAGGAATTAGCTGCAATTTGTGAAGCAAAATGTTAGCCAAGACCATGTGGGTTTGTTTGTTTGATTTTGGGGGGAGGGGGTTGGTGAATATTATGAAACATGCACAGAAAGTATCTTAGTTTCACACAGTTTTACTTCCCTGCCACAAGTTCAGGTGCAATTTTCTGTATGGTACATTACACTGTCTACTAGTGTTTAGTTTGCATATAGCACAGCTAAAACCAAACATAAACATTTGGTGTAGTAAGGCAAAAGCAGCTTGATTTGTCTTAACTGCTAGTGGCATCCATTTTAGAACTAGAATGTGGTTAAACTTTGGTGATACTTTGGGGACAGACAATTTTCATAAAGCTTGTTCCAACCATTAGTAGCCTAGTAAAGAATTTTTTGTTTTGACCAGTAATGCAATGGACATATGTAAAATTGTTATGGAAATAGCATACAGGGAAGACACATGTCCAGTTTTTAGCCTTGTATTCTGTAAAAAACCAGCCCTGCTAGAGCTGGTACTGCTAGATTTCTCCTCCTGTCCATTCCACATTATTGCTTGATAACTGTAATCTATAGTCTGCTCCCTTGATTTTTTTTTTTTTTTTTTTTTTTTTTTTTTTTTTTGCATATAGAGGATCTGTGGGAGCTGCTTATTTCTCCTTCTCATGGTTTAAGACCAAATGACATTGTGGAAGCTGAATGGACTTGGATACCAAAGTACTTTAAACACAGATATGTGAAATTTTACAAATAACATTACTTTCCTGTGCCATGGGGGAGATGGTGCAGTGAGGGAAAGAAGTCAGGTGGTTTAGTGCAATGTTTTCTTACGTGGTCTTCCTGTCCTGCAGGAGAGATGGCATGGCCCTGGAAAGAGGTTGGGCAGGTCAGTGTAGCAGTACCAGTTGTACTGTGCATAGTCATGGGGCAGGACCAGAGGGTCCAGTGGGCTCTTTTTGTTTCCCTGTATTCCCTGGAGGTTACAGAGATGATCCTGGATCCTAGTGCAGGATTAAATTTTTTAATATATTCAGTAATCTATGCAACAGGATAGAATATGCTTTCATCAAATTAATGACTGATTGTCAAACTTTGGGGGGACACTTAATATGCTGGAGGGCAGGGTTGCCATTTAGAGGCATCTCAATATCCTAGAGGAATGGGCTGACAGAAATCTCACAAAATTCAGCAAACACAAATGCAAGTCCCCTGTGTAATCCCCAAAGCCCCCATGCAGTAAGACAGGCTGGGGACTAACTAGTTAAGGACCAACTTTAGAAAAAGGGATATAGAGGTCCTGGTGGGCAACAAACTGAACATAAGTCATCAGTACATCCTTGCGGCAATGAAAACTAATCACATATTGGATACATTAGTAAAAACATAATCAGGTCAAGGGAAGCGATTATTCCCCCCTACTAGGCACCCGTGAAACTGCATTGACAATAATGTGACTGATTTAGGGTCTCTCTCAGTACAACAGATATATTGAGAAATTGCAACAAGATCAAAGGAGGGCTACTAAATGTTTGGGGCTTATAGCCCCTGACATGTGAGACAAGGCTGGGGAGCTTGGAATTTTTTTAGCTTAGGTGAGTGGGAAAAAAGCTAAGGGGAGAGAGAGGAATCTAATTTCAGTCTTCAGATTATCGAGAAGATGAGGTTGGACTTTTCTCAGATGTGCACAACAACAGGACAAAAAGCAGTTATTACAAATTGCACAAAGGGGAATTACAACTCAATATATGGAAAAAAATCTTTACAATAAGAGTGGTTATGCACTGGAACACATTTCCCAAGGAGACAGTGGTATTTCCATTAAGATGTTCAAAACTTAACTGAATGAAAGGCCCTGAGCAATCTAAAGCTAGCACTGTTTTCAGGAGAATTTGGACTAAATGACCTTGTCAAAAAGTAGGATTGTCCTTATAAAAAAGGTTTGATGACACAAAATTATAAAGCAACAGAGGACATTATTTGTTGTTATCTAATCACAAATCACCACCAATTGTAAAAGATACATCAAAAATCCTTGTTATCAAACTTGCAAATGCATGTGCTAGTTCAGTCAACGTCGTGGTCCCAGAATTTGAACACAAGGAGCTTGTCTGTATCAGTTCCAATGATCTATGTTTGCATACCTACATTTTATTTTCTCTTCTTTTCCCTGTCCCTGTGCTTAGCAACATCATAGTTTTGAAAGCTGAGGATAAGTATTCATTTAATTTTGCTCTGCACCTAGATAACCTCTAATCTAAATACCATATTTCCTACATAACGATCTCACTTTTTTTGTTGTTTTAAATGTGTATACATAATTGAAGAACTCTGATTATTGTTATTAACTTCCTCACAAAGTCCATCTCATCACGCTTTTTTGTAATTCTTCCTTTATCCCTGACTGGACACAGCTGATCAGTACTCTTTCCATTCTTGGGAGGGCTACTGCTTACTCCTGATACCTTTTTAAAGTAGTTATTCACCTCCTTATATCTGGAACATTTTTCTAAAAGATGATTTGTCCCTTTTCATGGATGCAAATTGCAAATAGTCTTTTACTTTTTCTGACTTAACATATTCAAAACTTCCAACACATGTGTGTCCTTGAGGTTTTCTGACCAGATTACTAGTTCTTTTAATATCCCATTTTAGAAATAAACACCCACCAAAACATCCCATAACTGTCAATATCTTAAATGTTCTTCTTTGTTAGCAGAGCAGTAACTTATACACCATTTCCATTTGTTTTGACATGATAATGTCAAATCTTACTGACATCATCTCATTTTGTCTTGATAACATACCCATACCCTTGGCATCTTCACATGCTGATTAACAGAAGACTTGAAATTGTAATGTAGTCTGTGGTAGAATTGCATTGGTATCTAGGAAAATTTGTGATGGCGGTAAGAAACAAGGAAACAAGTGGCAAAGAATCTTTCACACAAAAATATTGTTGCCGTTCCTTGATAATTGAAAGTATAATTGAAATACTTCAGCTGCCATTACTTGTACACTTGATCATACTTAAAAGACATTCACATTTGTTCTCCTTACTGAACTAAATTGATGTGATGTAACTTTAAGGGTCAGCAAAAATATCCAAAACATTTTTTTTTTTGCCATTTTTTTAGCATTTTGTTATATGGAGAAAAATAAATAAATGCATCTCAACTGTTCGTGTCCCCACAGGATTTGAATGAAATGAGTACTGTGCTATGGCAATGGGTCTCAGGAAGTAGTCCAATCCTTTTTCAGAGATCTATAGCTTTATTGTTAGTTTTGCCACTCACTCAATATGTGAATTTAGATCAGTCATTTCACTTGTGTTCAGTTTATTAATCTGTAAATTGGTTATCCTAACACTTCAGTGCTTCAGAGAGGTGTTCTGAAAATTATTGAATAAATGTTTACATTGTATTTTCAGAGCATCATATCAGAGTAACACTATTAGTATTAAATTTTTTTATTGAAAGAAATCACATAAAGCCATTTCAGACGTAGCTACTAAAAAATCATACTGTCTTCTTCAAATTATTTTTCAGTGTACTTGTTGTTTACAAAACATTACAATTGATGTTGATAAACTGATAAGCAGTTACTCATGACAGAGTGCTGAACAAAGATTATATGCCAAAAAGCATTTGTCCAATTCATTATATCATTCAAAATGTGAAAGGCAATGGTATAAGACACTAGTTCTGGTGCTTGATAGGGAAATCAGTTCTAAATCCTTGACTACCACAGTCATCAGGCTAAGAGTCTAATTACAGTTTCCTGAAAATTACCCCCCTCCTCCCAAGTTAAGGAAAGATCTTGGCACCCCTACTTATGCTTATGACATTAACTACAATTACACCCACTGATTTCACTGGAGTTGGGCAATTTTAGAGAATGCCAGTCCAGGAGGCTTATTTTACAGGACCATTATCTAGTTCTGATTTTTCTTTTATGTGTGCCTCAATCAAAGATCAGAGCTCTATTGTGCTGGGCACTGTGAAGACAAGTAATCAAAAAGCAAGCTTCTGCTCTAAATCGTACCCAATCTAGATACCAGTAAAAATGCAGCAGGGAGATGAAGCAGCAAATGGAGTAAAAGGAGTAAGGTAATAATAAACAGACAGTTTCCTGAATTGATTTCTGCATAGTCACACACCACCAAGAAGGGTGTCAGATATTTTTACCTGGAATATCTTGCACAGTGGATTTTAAGATATTCCTGTGGGAGCAGTAGAGGAATCCAGCTATGAATACTGATAGAGGAATAAATAACATATGGTTCTCTTCCTTTCATTGATGAGTTCTTTAATCAGTAGAATGTTTTATTAGAAGCTTTTTCATTATCCTTCTTGCCTAACATTTTGTAGTTTGTTTTATCTTCCTCTTTTCTTTTTTTTTCCCCCTTTTTTAAGAAGAAAATCCATTTTTATTTAGAAAATGCTCAGAAACACCTTTTAGGAGAGTATTCAAGGTCTGGGAACTAACATTTCCAAAGGCACCTTCCTGTAACCCCAAAGGAACAGTTTTGGGCCAAATTATATACTTAGTGTTTCAAAGTATAACATACTAGGCAGGTCCTTCTTCAGAGTCCAGGCTCTTTTGCCAGATGTAAGATATTCACCTGCATGAAATGTATGTGGAACATAGATATTTAATTTTGGCTCCTTCTTTTTGTTGCCAGATTAAGTGTGGAGTCTTAATATTTTGATTCTGGACACTTTTTGATTTTCTAATTAACAATGGGAACCTAAGATGAATTTTCAAAGATTACTTTCATTTCTTAACCTTAAGGTACTCCAAAATTATTCCAGCTTTTGTTTTGAAGTCATTTAAATGCTTTAGAAAGTATTACCCTACACTGCTAGTAGAACTGATATAATCTATTGTCTGATTTATTCTAAAGGTTTCATGTTTCTGAGTATGAAGAACTTAGTATTACACCAAGCAAAATTCTTCTGGAATTTCCCCAAACATTCCACCAAGTAATTGAAGAACAGGAGGATACTTGAATCACAAGATGTGATGGACAATACTGATTTGCAAAAAAAAAAAAGATTGAAACAATAAATTGATAATCCTCTTTTGAATGTGGATATAGTAACTGATCTGCAGTAATAACAACATGAAACTAAAGCTGGCATTTAGTCTTTAGGAGGAAAATGAACTATATGCAATGAACAAGGGTTTGGTTTTATTTTGTTTTTAATTAAAAGTGAAATAATATTTTACACTGAAATTCCCATTCTCTGACAGAAGCATTTAATTTCAGAGTACTTGCTGCTGCATTGCCTGACTTACAATGCAGAAAGAAAGTTAGTTATATTGTGATATACAATAGCCTGTATGACCAACAGGGAGTTGGTTAACATTAAACAACACAGATACAGTATTATATTCTGTTTCCCTCTGCTTCTTTAGCGCCTGTGTTACTTAGGTAACTGTGACCTGTGTAGGATGCACAGATGGATGCCTTTCATGAAGATAGGAACTAAATGAATTGCTACAAAAGGCGGAGCATGACCACCCTTTCCATTTAAAGCAAAGCTGATTTAGGATATGTTTGTGCTTCCAAAGACTACATGGATCAGTAAAAAGGGTATTCACATAGGATATGCCATACCACGTTCCAATTAAAGGAGTTTCAATTGGTAACAATCACAATCTCAAAGAAAGTCTTAAATACCAGGCTCCTGACTAGAATGTATTTACAGAAAAAGAAAAAGGAAGCAAAAGGAGTTATTAATTTCTATTTTTTCTGGAGTTTCTCTACCCTGCATAGATCATGAAGCTCACTGGGAAGAAAACAGAATGACCCCTGTGCATGCAGTAGTCCATCAGAAAAGGAGAGTCCTTGGGTCCCAGAAGTGCTTAAAGTGATACAAGCAAATCCATTTTACTCTGAATGGCCATGCATGTTACCAGTGATAAGATTGGGGAAAATTCCCAAGATTTTTAGTCTAGTTTCATCTACAAATTTTAGCTGAGACATTTTCAGCTGAATCTTTATAATTTTTTGAAAACTTTTTTGCATGTTTTAAAACTTATTCCTAGAAATTCACACTTTTACTACAGTGATATATATGGAAATGTGCATATTATATATGTAGAATTTTATCTAAAAATGTGGTAGGTTTATATTATAAACCTATATAAATTTTATAAATCTATGATATTTTAAGTTTATATATGTAGTCTCTATACAGCTATATATCTATAATATATATGAACAATATTTATAAAAATTTAAGGGTTCTGTACATAGAAAAACATCTTAAGTTTGCATTTTTAATTATATAAAAAAGTTTTATTCACTATTTGAAACACAGAAAGTACAGTAAAAATCCATAGCACAGGTTATACAGGATTAAAGACTTCAGATGTAACTGGTGTAAACTGAAGTTCAGCCATGGCAATTAAAAAAAATAAGCATAGAATTTCATTGTAGAATTCACTGGCAATGGAAATCATCAAAGTTTAAAAAAATCATGGGTCAAGAAAAACTATATTTTTTATAAAAAGTAGTGATATCTACTGTTATAATAGAAATTTGGAAATATTTGTAATATTTCAAAGCTTAAATCAGCATAAAACAGAATGAAACTTAGTATGAGATTCAAATTGCGTTGATAAACTTAAATTAGATCTAAACCAGCAAAAGAGAAATTAAGATTACTCTTCTTACTTCAGACAGAAGACACTGGATCCTTCTATCTTTTCCCTGTAGGCCTTAAAATCCTCTGTAATGTTATTAACCTTGAACTTATTGCATTTACGATCTTTGTATAGGGAGATTTAAAAGAGACTCTGAGGAGTGACATGAATTGTGCAGCCTCATAAAACTGTTTTCACTGAACAAGCAGAAATATGCACACATCCCAGAATAAGTGCTGTCTAAACCAGTGAGTCATGTAAAATAGTACAGTCTCCTGTGCAATTATCTATGTGGTACCCACAGCATTTGTAATTACATTTGTACTAACACAACAAAAATGACGGGCTGCATAGTTTTCAAGCCTGAATCAACTCACATCCATCTCCTGGGGAGGGTCTGCAATGTGCTTTCATTGTTCATTGCCATGCAGAACATGGCAAGATGTATTCATGTATCCTACAGAACAAAACTCCGAGGGTTTCCCAGGTCTCAAAGTACTACACTCTTCACTGGACCCCATTACTTCCAACAATAGCACAATTTGTAGAATTTTATGCTTACACATTTGCTTATTTTTTTTAACGTTTGGTCTCTTAGACTCTTTTAGAAATAAAAATAATGAAGTAGTACCATAGGAGCCTGATTTATTACAATTCTAATGGCATAAAACATGGTTTCTCATACACCGACGAGATCTGTGTTCCACAGCCATATTTCCAGATCAGAAAGTTTTAACTGAACAAAGATAAGTGTCCTTATGAACATGAGCTCAACAGCAATGACAAAAGAAAAGCAGCAGTGATTCTGCACAAATAATTACTATGTAAGTACCTCAAAAATGATTTATACAGCTAAATAGCTTGCAATGTCCAAAAATGGAGAAAACTATCAGTGAGCTACATTCACATAACATTAGTTGGTTCTTTTGCAAAATTACATCACAAACTATCTAACAGATCTAAAGTATACTGCAGGCATAGATGTTATTCAGCTAGATGGCTTTCAAATCAGTTCATACAGGCCTTCTTTGTTGCAGATGTTTGTGAAATATTTTTTGCAAATATATTCCTAATTTGCATAGGAATACATTAATTAACTAGACAAATATGTGCCTTTAAATCTATTGCCTATTCTGCTTAAATAATACATAGCTGGAAAATTGTGTCTTTTTGCTGGATCTTTTTGCTGTGCTCCATGTCTGACTCCTTATGCATAGCACTAAGTTCTTTATTTTATGTTCTTTTAAGCACCTTGGTTAAAACATCACAGAATCTAATACATAAAGAAAAACATTAGCTTTAGAGTAAACACCATAAGAAATTTGTCTGACATAGATCTTGGAAAAATGTCTGTAGATCTTTCAGATAAAGATAAAAGAATAGAGTTATCCAATTCTTTTAATTCTGAAAATACATATCACACTGGAAAATACAATAGCAAGTTTATCATAGCTGAAAATAAGTGTAGTTGTTTAAGGATGTAAGTCCAAATTGAGAGATCAAATTTGTATTAGTGAAGAAGGAATGAAACTTCTATTCATGGTTGATCATACTCAGGACTCTTATTTATTGCATGGTTATAACCATCTTGCCTCTATGCTACTTCATTTTTAACTGTTCAAAGACTGCAACTGCTGCTGTATCATTCCAATAGTAAATATTTTTTTCTATTTTCATGTGTCACCTCCAAGAGAGAAATAATGTATCTATCAGTTTAGGAGTGGGAGTAAGAGCTTCTTTTTTTAAAAAAAAAAAAAATCCAACATATTTAGGTCCAGGTGTAATTTTAAGTTGAAGACAATGATTCATTTCATTAGTGATGCTTCTTGCTGGCAAAATAAATAATGTTTCTTGGAGTAAAGGTTGCATGAAGATGACTATATTTTACATTTTACCCTACCTTTTGTGTACAGATAAATAATTAAATACTTTAGACAAATAGGGAAGTGCATATGCAGCCATAAGCAGTGACTAAACTTATGCTCAAAAATACACAGTATAAGAGTGCCATCTTCTGGAAATAATATTCCTTACATGTCTTATTTCCATTTAATCCTTGGCTCACAAGAAATATTAGTTAAAGATTAATGATGTTTACTTGCCTGTTTGCCCTGTATTTCCCTTTTCATTTGTCTATGCTAATTTTAAAGTTAGTAGTCCCTGTACAAACTCTTTTCTATACAAGGACCTAGAGAGTGTAAATTTAATAATCAGCCAGAGTTTAGACTTTCAGGTTTATAAGGAGTTGTACAATCCCTAAACACTAAAATGATCTGAACAGTAACCTTCCCTCAACAGAAAAGAACCAACTTTGTTTGGTTTTAAGTAGTTTTAATCCTTTATCTTGATAAGCTTTGACAAAACATAAAATAAAATGAAACTTACTTCTCATCGTTGTCTGAAACTTTAAACTGAATCCTCTACACTATTCAGCCTGTTCTGTATGAGGAGCAAATGACTGATTATTAGAATATGAAACTACATGTTCCTCTGAGGCAGACACACACCCACACCGACACTCCACGCATTAAGTCTCCAGAACCTTAGAAGTATTTTTGAAGAAAAATAATTTAGACTAACTATTCACTCTTCCAAATACACATGCAATTTCTACTAACTCTGATAAAAATATTCTGGTCAAGGTACCTCTATTTATAAAAAAAAATATGGAATACAGTTAATTTTAATCCCATTTATAATAAAGAAACCTCTATGCTCTATAAACATAGACAATCAGGGACCCAGTAATAGCACAGTTATGATTGCCTTACAGAAGAAAACCTTGTATCCATAAATTGCATGCTTAAAACATAGGCTTTGCATTGTCTGGAAGTGAGGCCTTGGGGAAGTGATGTGTAAAACACTATCCTCCCTTCTTGCCTTGGAACCCAATAAAATCAAATCTCATCTACTGTACTTGAGATGGGCTTTTTTTTTTTTCTGTCTGTTGTTTATTTTATATATATTTTTTTTTTGGTCACTAGCCTTCATTTTTCATGTCATTTTTCATTTTACTGCTACCAAAACCAATAATCATTTGTCCTGTATCTCAGTCATTCTTTGTGCACTTAAAAGCCTCCAAAATAAAATTCCCCTTCTTCTCTGCTCTTACCTTCCCAGATTAAATATACCCATTTGTCATCCTTCCAAGCTCTCCACTTTCTGTTGTCAGCAATCAGTCTACCCTTTTAGACCTTCTGTCCCAGAGGGATTTTCTCTTTGACCAGACCCTATTTTCTGTTCATCTAATCAATAGCATGCTCCACATCTTACTTCAAGGAACTTTAAAATATGCTCTTGTAACTTTTGTAGATACTTCTTCCTTCTCAGCTCAGAATCAACATAAAAAAAGAAAAACTTTCTAAAAATGTTTTGATCGGATTAAAATTCAAGTACATATAGCACTTGTTCAAGGTTATCTTATTATCAGTATATGTATTAAAACACTTCTTTGCCTCTTCCCAAATGATAAGCCCTCTAATTTGTTTGAGTTGGTAATAACAGAATGCTTGTGTTGCTTTGGTTGCTATTTTTCAATTCCATATTCCATCTTGTGTCATCTCCTGTGAACTGTTAATACCGATATGGGAAATTTCAATTCTCAAAACTATATTGTTGTGCACTAACAGTTTGAAATTACACTGTTAAAAGCATTCTCAACAAAGAAGTCTAGAAAACTGTCATTCTTAAACACAGACGTCTTCTCTGTCTTGTCACTGTCCCTCTGTGGATGATGGATGGAAATTAAAAGACCCATGCAGAGAAATTGGAGAGGATCCAAGAATGGTAAGCAAGTCAAGACTCAAGATATGGACATAAAAACATTACATTACTATAAACTGTTTTGTAGATATGTAAAACTTCTTTCTTGCTTTAGCATTTTCAAAATCATATTTCAAAACAGAAAATAAGATGAAACAACTTACAGATCTACTTTGCAACACTAAAGAGTGCAATGGGAACATCTAACAAACTAAAAGACAAGCTCTTTGCCAAAAAGTTCCTATAGTCTAATATTAATGAGGAGGTATTGAATGAAGTATAATAGTATAAGAGAGTATTATGAGAGACAATGAAAGATACAAGTTAAAACAAGCAAAAAATGCATATTTACTGTGTTTTGATATGCTAAGGCCAAGGTTTTTAAGCTGCTCTCTGCAACCACATAGACTACAAACAAACTGAAAGCAGAGAGTTGAACAGTGCTGCAAAACAGTACTGGAAGAGACTTATTCAGACAGTATTCTTTTACTGTAAAAAAACACGTATCACAGTTTAAAATCAAAATGACAGTGGGGAGACTAAATGGGCTTAGATGCCAAAACACTTTAATCACATATATACAATAAATATGCAGATATATGCAGTTTTACAAATTACACGATTTCACTGTCCCATGGGTCAGACTGTGCTGTCCCGTCCAGAAGGAAGGTTGAGCGAGTCAGTGCAGTGGTCATAGGGTGACGTGCACCATTCTGGGGCCAGACTATGGGATGTGCTGGATGTCACCTCGGTGTCCCTTTCTGCAATCTATCTCACCACTACTGCCCTGGGAATCACTCTTCCTTACAGATAATTTTATCTTTTTTTTTTTTTAATTTTTTTTTTTTTTTCTGTTTCATCTCTTAAAGCCTATTCCAGAGCCTTGCTTGGCTTCATATGTCTTTTTTATATACTTCTTCAATTTTATTTCTTTTTATTCACAGTCACCTTTTGATAACTAAAACAGCCAGCATTTGTTCTGTTTCCAAATAAACAAGGTCGGTCTTAGATTTTATTGAGCAACTGAATTTCATCAAGCCCTCAGAACACAGTCTTGAAGTCCTTTTGACCTAGCATATAATTTCTCCAACTTTAAAGTAATTTCCATTTTCTGTATGACATCAGAATCCTCTTCTATGTCAAACAATACCATATCAAACTCCGTGTTCTCTGAAAATGTTGAGACATCAACATTGTCTATCTAGTCCCTTACCTAAACTATTAAGTATAGCCTCAGCAGCCATACATGCAGAGTTTCACTAGTAAATTCCCAGCACACTAATTGTTCATGTTTTTTCATAGCCTTTATCTATAATATTTTTTCCCTCCAATTCATGCACTTGTTTCTTTTGTGACACTCCTCAGACACTTTTAATGACGTGCAGGGAGATTTTCCAGACAAAACTGAAAAAAAATGGGGTAATCTGGCACAGTCTGTTTTTAATAGAAGTCAATGTTGTAAGTGTTAGCGCTGCAACATTAAAAAAAAAGTGTCATGAACCTTGTGTTAAAATTGTGAGTGTTAATAACATCTTAAACTGAAAGTAATCACCAGCTTTGCAGCAATTTCACTGAAAGCTTCTATACTACTGTTAAAAAATTTTTAAAACCCTGTCCTTAATATATAAAATTTAATTGGCTCTACATTTTTATAGGTCCAAGATTAAAAAAAAAAAAAGCATGACATTTTAAAGTTATTTCCAATTATAGAATTCTGTCAAAGTACCACCTCTAAACATCCACTGTGACATAAGCATGAGAAACAAATTTGGTAAGACAACTTTGTATATTTAAAAGGCAAGCTACAAAATGGTAATGGACAAGCAAGACCCTTTAGCTACAACTAACCTACTGTCCACATGTCAGGTTACTTTTTTTTTTTTTTAAACTTGATTTTCATAGTTTGACACTGAGTTACCTGGATGTCAAACTAAATTAGACCAAAGAAAGGAAACATTCCTAAGTACTAGTGAATGGGTTTACTTTTTTAAAAAAAAAAACATGGCTAATTAGGTAGTTACAATCCAAAAAGATGTTTTTTTCTTTGTCATCCCACAGGTAAAAATAAGCAGAGTTGACATTAAGATGAACTTTGAATCTTTACACATGCACAGAATAAAATAACTATAAGGTTTTTAAGTTTGTCACAGGAAGTGCTCTCCCTGTCATTACCTTGGGATTTTAAATTTTTTTTACCCAAAACAACACCTTTTTCTATATAACCAATGACCTACTAAAAAACCTCACCATAGATATATATTGTCACAAGAGCAGTTTAAATGAGAAGCTATAAGTATAAAAATCCGCAATTCTTTTTGTGCTTCAAGGATGAAAACAGAAGAGAAATCTAAATTCACTCATGCTGAAATATTTTCACTTATATCTGATAGTGAGTCATCTTCAGTCCAAGGTATGTCTTTGAAACCAGGATCTAATAAAGAAAACTGAAAGGTTCTATAAAAGATTGTGTTTCTGGTCTGTAGCTCAAAAATACAGCCAGGAAAATGCATGTAGCTCTGCTTTGTCAAAACTACAAAACCAGTAATATTCCAAATATAAAATTAGTCATTTCTGGGTATATACATTCTAAATGAAGAGGTGTCAAAGCATGATTCCTCCTTGTTAGCTTGTTGTCAGATAATCAGTTCAAGAAAGTCAAATAAACATATACATAAATAAATACATACATAATATATATATACACACAAATAAATACATACATAAATAAAGTCAATCAATCACACCAAAGTCCTCTGTAAGAAATCAGAATGCAATGATACTATAGTAGGCAATAAGTTGCAGGCAGAAATATTCTTTATTCAGTATTTTGACCTTGGCTGAGAGCTTATAAAAAGAAGATATTGGAGGTCATTCCTAAACACAAGGAAATTCTTTTAAACACTGATGTTAGGTTATTTAATTAAATAATCTTAGTTTCTGAACCTTCGAATGTTATTTTGCAACACGGTAAGTAAAATGAATATGGAGTTACTTGGAATCTGAGCAGTTAGTTTGTCTAAAAGGAATCATACCTTGCAGAGTTCAGTGTCTGATATACATATGTGGAATAGATTTATTAACTATTTGAAAGTCTGTAAAACCTCAGCTACACTAGTGAAAAGAAAAGGACAAATACACTGGCTTGCTTCACAGGCTTCTCCTCCTCTAACTGCCAAAAATTCTTTCATGTTTTGTCATAACTTGCCAGAGCACTGTAATATACTTTTTGTCATTTCTTAGAGTAATTGCTCATAACTCCCCTTGACATACCAGCAAATTCCTTGGCACACTACAATTACCTCAGCATAATTTACTTATTTTTAACAGAGATAATAAACATTTGAAATCCCACAAGCAGTGTTTTGTTTTTTTTCTTTTAGTTTGTTCCTCTGTTACCAAGATCTTCAAGCATTGATTTCCCAAGTAGTAATACTTTTTTAAAGTAATACTTTTTTACTCTTGAAAATTTATTTGTTTCTAATGTGCTATGCTTCTCTAATATATCTGTAAGAAACACCTACTAGGATGTAGGAGAGGGGATAGGAAAAGGTTAATAGAATTAGATGAACGTTAGCAAAAATGTCTTACTGTCAAAACCTGGCAAAGCAGAAAAAGAAAGTTTAGAAGTAAATTGGTAACAATTTGTAAATACCTTAACAGAGAGAAAATGTAAAGTATTAAATGAGCCTTTGTTTTAGTGAGGAAGGACATAACAGAAAACAGGGGACTGACAGTTCAAAAAAGATTGCTTTCAACTAAAAGAAAAAGACAAGAAAGGATGTTGCTAAGTGTTGAAATAATAGTAGTCATTAATAGTAAAAATCGCAAAAGATTCAGATGGAAAGTACTGAACTGTTCATGTCTTTAAATAAAGGTAAATGCCCTTCTAAAATATAGGTTTAAAAAAATAAGTTATTGAGCTCAATGTGGAAATAAGTGGGCAGAATTCTTGTGATATAGGAGGTCAAACTAGATGATCTGGCCTTAAAATATATGAAACTGTGAAGACTTAACCAATAAACCATATGGTGATAATTTTTTCTGTCCAGCTCAGCAATTTATATGCAATAAATCCTCCAAGAATAGAAAGAACACACTCCAGGGCCTCGTCTTTCCCTATCTTTTGCACATTTATATCTACTTCTGAAGGCTAGATTCTGTATAGTTAGACAATTGTGCCTTGATACATGGAAAAATGCTGAGTCTTTGTAGCTCTGTTCATGAAAGACCAAAAAGAAGGCTAATAAACACAATCTCCCAAAACCTGTTGCTAAAAATTCAAAGGTAACTACATTTATCAACTTCTCAAATCTGCTGAAATTTATTGAGATAAAACTTATTTGTGTAAAACAAAAAAGAAATACAGTTACATACTGACAGTATTGGAACTAATGAGTTAAAGGCAACTTTCTCCTCTCCAAAACTGTCATATTTATAATAGCAACCCAAATAACATTGGATTACTTTTTTAATCAAATATTCTCTTCCCTGATTTGAATCAGAACTAATTCAGAAAAGTCCTGTGGTGTGCTGTGCATAACTTATGTCAATATAATCAGAGTTATTTCTGTAAAATATGTATCAACTCACTTCAGAACACATATGTTACTTAAAAGAGATCTTGATCTTGCATAGGAAATTTATTAACTAATGACCTTTCAGATGTTTCACCTGTTATTTTACAGCAGGTTGTTTGGGCACAGACATTGAAAACTGTCATTTTTCAACACACCACCATAAAAATAGAGATCCTTACAGTGGGTTTGAGGACAAGTCACTCACCTTCCCCTTTATAGACAGTATCTTATCTTAGAAGTTAGTAATATAATTCCATTACTTCTCAGGTTGTGATGATCCTGTGTGTTAAAATTAGTTTGATTACATTATGAGTATTTGTTTAAAACATTGCAAAAAATGTTTTTGTCATTCATCATGTACATCATAGTAATCCTTTGCTTTGTGGAATCCTTGGTTCTGCAATGTTAGATCTCACTTTCCCGTTCCTCCTTTCTGTTTTCTGAACCAAAATACGAACTGTGAAAGATAAAAGAAAGAATTCACAGTACCTAAGTTTGTAATAGGAAAAATCTAATAAAAAAATCTCTTAATCTGTTGATTGTGTCTACCTTTCTTTTGCTGATAAAATCAGTACTGTTAGGGCTATTATTTGACTTTTGGTGTTTTATACAAAATCTACACCTCCATATGTTTTTTTCTTATCTGGAGACCGAATAATCCAGAGGCTGAACCAATTTTCACTACTGCTATTTCATCAAACTGATCTTGTAAAGTGTGTTCCTCCTCAGTTCCTCTGTTTTGATATATTTGCCTAGCATTTTTTAACTCACATGTGAACTGGACATAACACTTGTTTATTTTAAATTGCAGCAGACAAATAAAATGAGCTTTAAAATTTAGGACACTTGGCAATGGATGTCCAACAGTTGGGCAGCAGTTGTTTAGTACATTTCAAACAGTTGAGGATAAAAAAACCCCTATTTCTCTATTTCTGCAGTACCAAAACTTTCTGTATTGTCTCTTCTTCAAATATTCTCTCTGACTATGCAGGGAACACATTACAAAAGCTTAGCTGATGTCCTTACAGCAAAGAAAACTGAAGGAGAGGATACAAATAGTTTAACCTAAACCAAAAGAAAACAAAATCTTTAAACTTCTTTTCAAGTTCAGGTCTTAGGCTGAAAGATATCATGGGGAGATGACAGATCTGCTGCCTCTGGGTTAAATTAAAGCATCTGTAAATTACATCACCTGGCTACACTTCTCTCCCACATCCTCATATTGAACGAAGATTCATTGGAGAATGTCAGCTTGACATGATTTTTACATGAATGAATTCTCAGCTAGTTAATTACAAGTAGAATCTAGTTCTTTATATTTCCTGAGCAACAAAGAAATATATTACCCCAGCTACTCTGAAACATAAAAGCAGCATCATAAACTTATTACAGCTAGAAGCTCAACCCAGCCTAACCAGTCTTCCAGGATGACTGCTAAGAGAGAGAGGTGAGATGACAGTGAGAAAGAAGCTTTCTCAGAAACATCTTCATGGATTACATTGCCTACTGATTGAAATCAAACATTCTCAATTAAATACTTGAACTGTGTAAATTGAAAGATTACTGTGACTATGTCTACCCTGTTGAAGCCATAGTAAGGGAAATTTTGCTACCTCAGGATTCTTGCCAGCGTAGATTATGAAGAAATAAAAGTGAAGACATTCCTGTCATAGTTGACCATATCAACTACAGAACAAAAAATTAATGAAAAAGTTTGTATTTGTTTGTAACTACAACCTAGAATGCTGTAGTGCAAAGACTATTTTATAAGTGAGCTTCAGAAAGATGAAAATTAGAAATATTTCTTTTGCAGACAGATGCGATACACTAGTTTTCAGGTTTTTTGCATGGCAATATAACCCTTACAAGTAATTTAGAAATACCTTTGGAATATTTCCTATTTTGACTCATTAGTATTCAGAAAAAGTTTTCCTCTGATTAATCCTTGATGTAGGAAGTTAAGAAATGAAATATTAATACAATCCGGGGACCTACTAGAACTGCAATTCATTTTTCCTAATTAGAAACTTAAGCATTTTGTATAACAAGCTGAATTTTCGTTACATGAGCTGGATTTCAAAAATAGCTACAGCAAGACCAGCAACATGGCAAAACAAAAAAGTGGGGAAGAATCATGAATAATTACTGTCCAAAGTATTTAAAATCAGAAACAGGTGAAGAAGTGATGCACCAACCTGTAATACTCCTTTTAAAAGACAGGGAAACAAACTTTGAACAGTCATTCCTTCACATCCAGTATCTCTGTAGAAAGACTTTGTATTCTGTAGAACAGCAAATTTTGGCTATATTTCAGAAATGTAGGAAACAATGTCTGAAGCTAAGATTCCAGCTCTAGGTAGTAAAACCTGGTATCTAGAAGGTGAAGACATCAGTGGAGCTCTGTTACTTCATGATATAAAAATACATGGCATTATATTTTATGTGGAAATATGATTTATCTCAAGAAGCGTAAGTCACTGAATATTGTTGTGATTCCTGCATTGCATTGTTATAACATGAAATGAATGCTATATAACATAATTTCATTTACAATAATGGTTAAAGAAAGGCTGTCCTTCAGTAGACATTCTGGAACACCCACTGGGCAACAATTTCCTGTGGAGTTGGGAACCTTGTGATCAATGAATGCCTTTTCACAGTTGCCTGATCATGCTTCTTCCTTCCTTAGACACCGTCAATCTCAGTTTTAGAGTTAAACCCAGCAGGAAGACACTAATATATTTCTGATTCCTTATGCTAAGCCAGTGAAGAGATCAAAGTTCTGCAGTTCTCAAGAGGCTAAACTGCTACGTGCCTTTGGAACTGGGAAAACAAGCTGCCACAGACACTCGCAGAGTCTGCAAAGGCAAGGAATTACTTAGATAAGATATGGCCAGACAGCCTTCAAAGTTCTCACAGGCCCTCGTGAAGAAAGAAACTATTGAAGTCGTTGCCCATGTAATGGTGATTTGGGGAGAGGGAATTTCTCCACAAAACTTGCAATCACTATCATATGTGAAGAGAAACGGAATGGGAAAACAATTCCACCTCCCATCTGACCATCATGTCCTGAACGCACTACGCTACTCCCAGCTATTGCCAATCCCTGATGCTTCAGTAAAACAAACAAAAAAGCAAACACAAACCTACAGAAAACCTGAAAAATAATGGCCAGGGATGCATCCATTTTTAGGAAAAAAAATCCTTCCTGAACTACATTGAATCCTAGAAAAAACAAAGTTTTCATTTTTAAGAATTCTTTCCCTTTTTTCTGATTTTTTTTTTTAACTGAACCTAAATCAACCCTTCTTGAAAAATCTTGGAAGAGCTTTTTACCCTGCAGTCTCTGTGTAATTAGTGATCTTGCCAATTTATAAAGATTCCAGTGCAAGTGGAGTAATGTTATTGAATAGTAGTTTAACTGTAAACTGAAGGAGCTTCCCTTGCTTCCTGGTCTAAGCACTCAAAGGATCCAGAGTTCTTGAAGACACTTATCTTGGACTGAATGAAAGGTTTTGGCCATGGGGAGTTTTTAATAAGTAATTTTAACCTCAAAAAAAGACAATATAAGTTTACTTACATAACATTTTACATTGCGAAAAATCAAAACCAGTTTTAATTGTGAATGCGTTAAATTAAAGATTTCTTCCTCATAGTTTGTAAAGTTGAATTGATATCGATAAATTAATAGTGAAAGACCAAAAAAAAAAAAAAATCATCATTGTCTGTTGTGACTGCCTAAGGCATTCAGAAAATCCTACACTTAAACAAACTCGTTCCCCTCCACTAACAGCTGTAAACCTTCCTAATAAGCAACAAAAGATTGCATTGAAGTATCATCATTGTCATGTTAATACAAATAGTGGTAGAGTGGATGGCACTTGGCAGAACTCCTTACTTCTGCAGTAGTTGTTTGAAAAGAGCATGGCCCGTATTTATATTCCTATTCCATTTGAGGGAGTTGTGCTGTTATGCAAAATAGTTTTGTTTAACGAGGATGAAGATGTCAGAGAATGAAATACTGACCGTATCATTGCTACCTCTTTTCTCATTTCTCAGAATCTTCTCATTTTATCAACTTCCACTTTCTTACATGCATGAAATTCAGGTTTCTTGCCATTAGCTTTGGAAACCTATTATTTTCTTTTTTTTTTTCTTTTTTCTTTTTTTTTTTTTAAATCAAAACTGCAAACTTTTCATCTTCTTTTGCCTATGCTTCTCAGACTTCTTTTTTCAATTTTCTGTCTTATCTAACCTAAGGTTACCATTAGTCACCTAAAAACATTCATTTGTCTGGGCTCTTGTTTCAGTCAGTGAAGGGAGACAAGTACTTCCAAAGGGCTATTCTTTCCTTCTTAACATATTTTTGTAAAGAGCCTCTGCAAGTAGTAATTTCTCTGTATTAAAAGGGACCTAATCAATTAACTTAAACTTCAGCTGTGAGATAGATAAAGCTGGATGAGATGAACCCAAACTTCAAGATTCATTTGCCAATTACTGTTATGATGTTATTTCTAACTAGAAAAATCTGGGCATCTCAACTGATCTTTCCCCTTCTCTCTAGTTCAAATCTGTCATCCTTTCATCTTTACCTTTCAACAGCTGCCACCCTTTTCCAGTATGATAATTACCTTATATTTTACCACATCACCAGGACAAAATAAAGCATGCTACTCAACATTGAACACCTTCAGGTTGTGTTCTTGGCTGATTTGAGATTAATTGCAATGTGTAAGGAACATTCATATACCTGAAAAATAACATGGAAAACTATCCCTCAATTTTAAATTCTTTCAAATATTTCCATTTGTGATTAAATATATTTAATACTGAGCATGGGCATCACTTGTATAATGCTAGCATACTTGAAGTAGAATTTGAATGGTACTCAGGCTGTACATGAATTCAAAATAAGTTGAGTTTGTTAATACATCCCTTAATGTAGGTAAAAAAGGAAGAAAGGAGAGACCTTCGCTAAATTCAATGATCAACTTATACTTACAAACAAAAAGGAGAGAAGGAGTTTTGTAATGCAAAAATAATGATTATCAATCAGCTAAATTATCTGCACATGAAGTGAAATATAGAATAATTCAAGGAGACATAGAAGTCATTAGATGTCAGATAGTTCTATCTCATTAGCACAATAAAAACTTAGTTTGATGTTTCGCGTGACTTGATCATCAGAGAACGAAGTCCACACATAATTGATAAAAACAGGGAAAAGCTAGAGATTAGGGCAAACACTTACATCTAAAGTTTTAAAATGCCAGTGGAGTTGGAATTTGAGAAAATAGAAAAGAAATTACATTCCTCATGTGGTAAAGCTTAAAAGAAGAAGGAAAGAATGAATGGTAAAGATGTTTAAATTATTTACAACCCAAAATATGTATGTGATATACAGACATATGTTCCTATGCATTCCTGAAAAATCCTCAGGGTACTTTTTTGAATTTTAGCTGCATGTATGCTTTAAATTCTGATCTACTCAGTAATAAATGCAGCCAACAGGAATTATGAAAGACCGTGCTGTATTAGTTAGTAGACAAGGTGGTAAATATTTTAGCCAGAGGAAAAGCCACACTTGATCTTCCTGTATTTTAGAATAATTGTGTGCAGCTTTTGGAACTAAAAATACCTCATATTATCAGTTTCTAACTGTGAAGATATGACTTCATACTCCAAAGTCATAATGTAATCAGTGATAGGGAGAATATTTTGCTTTCACACATGTATTTACAAAATAGCTATTGACATGAGGCCTCTGTCACCCAGACTTAGCAAGAGTTAAATTAAGCAAGTTTCTTCAAAATACTGGTTATTTATTTAAAATATTTAAGATATTTTTATACTGTGCTGTTCAGTACATCGAAAGACTTTTGGAAAAACTCTAGTATGACCCAAGTTAGACCATTATATTTTTTTAAATACTTGAAGCAATCTACAGCACTGTTGAGTGTTGTAAAAGCAGTTCCAGTTTTAGGGGTATCCACATCCAGAGTGATGGAATGCTTTGAAGTCATCCTCATCATGATTCAGATTAAGGGAAAAACAAAGAAAAGTATACAAAATTCAAATACAAACAAGAAAAGATACACATACTTTTAAAGCAGATGAAAACAAAAAATTAAGTAAACAAAAAATTTTACATTTTACATCAGATACAAGATTTCTTTATTATGTAGCTGATAATCTGCTTTAACACTCAGCTAGTCATGTGCCTATCATTGTACAAACCTTACAAGCCTAACATCCTCAGGTTGTTTTTATGGAATAGAATTTCCTTTAGACTATGTATGCTTGTTTTTATGCCTCATCCTCTCTGTTGTAAGGTGTGTTGATACGATTGGTTGTATCATTGTAAGACATTAATAATAAGTAGTTACCATGATATTATACCTAGATATATATCTGCTAATGTACTGCTATTTTCATGTACTGAAATATTCAATAACACCAGAGCAATGATATATGCATGACTAGGTAATGGTTATAAAATATTACTTATATTTGGCAAACCATATCCTGAAGGGTTTTAAAGAAAAATGGGACTGTAGCAGGAACCCCAATAGCTTAAGAACAAGATTTTAGCAGAGCACAGGCACAGTATGATACTAGGGGCCCCAATGATATAAAATTAATTAAATAAATAAATAACAGAAACCACAAATAGCAATTACTGCTCAGTAAACAAAAAACCAAAATTCAACCCTAAGATACAATTTTGACCCATCAACCAGTTTTAAGGTACAACTTGAATATGTTTAGAATTTTGTCATAACCGATTGCTGTTATTTTTTGGTGTAGTGTATTACAGTACAAGACTAATAAATACAACTAGTCCCAAAGACATCTTATTTCAGAATGGTGTATGACCCAACCACTTAAACAAACTAGTAACATTACTAATCCAGCTGGATGTGAAATATTTTTGTCTACCTGGTATAACTACACTGAAGTTCAACATCATATATAACTCTTGCAAACTGATGATCACACAACAATGCCTACAACTAATTTTTGGAAACCCTTATACTGCTTAGAAAGATAAAATACCAAAACCCAACCTTAACTATATTTAATATGTATCTATCTGGTTTGGAATCAGAAAAATGAGAATGCTGGTTTTCAGTCTGTTTGGTATGGAAATCAATCTCTGAGTAAAAAACCAATATTTGTTAGTAATTGCAACAAGAATGCAGACATTTCTGAGTCAGTGGCACGCAAATCAGAGCAAAAGCAAAAACATTTTCTATGTGTATAAATACTGCAACATGTTAATTACAAGTCAAATTATTTTTAATGTGCCTAAATTAAGCCTACAGAAATGAACAGGACATCTTCGTTTCTCAATCCCAGCAATGAAACTGCAACAGAAAGCATTAAAATAAGCATTTATGCAAATGCAGCAGACTTTCTGATGTCTATGTTTTGGAAAATTAACTCAGACTCATCTCTGGATCACAGAAACACATACTAACTCTAAGTTTAAGCACATTCACAACTAAATCAGAATTAAAAAATCGTTCTTTCTCTTCAATACCCATTTCAACAGATTAGCTTATTTTGTTTGCAGGTATTGTAAGTCGATTTTCTGATTTATACCTTTTCTCCTGTGTGTTTTTTTTTTTCTTGTTGATTTCTCATAACTGTCCTTTAAAAAAAAAAATCCTTTATAAAGAAAAATCTATTTCAAAAATCACAAATGCATGAAAAAATATTTTCTGAGAATACTACAAAGAAAACACTTTCTATACACTTATTTTGAAAGAATGGCTTCTTCTGTTCATTGCAATATCTATACAAGTGTTATAAGCACCATACTGACTGAATATGAGTAGCTGTGGGCAAAAAAAGATGTACGTAAGAAGTGATGAACAGTATCTGTAACACAGTACTGTATCATTAATGCAAACACTCCTTTGTCATCTTTAACAGTAAACACACAGAGACTTGGGTTCCCTTCTAAGCTTAACATTATTGTATAAAAGTAAAGCAGGCTGTCACAAAAAATGGGATTCAGTTATTTCTACATGTCGATTTACATACATCCATTTTAGTTAGTATAGCTTAGAGCTCCAGCTCACTCTTAAAACCACCTATTTCTCTATTCAGATGCCCACACAGAGCTTTCTAATAACATCTGGGATGGCACAAGGTATTCCCCCTGGCCTCTACCTGCTGCTTCAAGAGGATATTATCCATGGGTCCTGTGCCATATCCATTATTCCATGTGAATGACTTTCTATCCCCTGGGATGTTTCAGAGTGCACTAGCTGTATACTTTTAGGCAACTTAATCTTAGCAGTCAAGTAAGGTTTTAGGTATCATAAATCTAACCAAGATCTCTGGTTCAGTAATGTATGTAAACAAATATTGCATAAAAATAAAATAGACCTCTGAGAAATCACAGGCTTCATGAAAAGTTAATTTCTTACATCCATACAACTCCATTTAGATTGCCAGAGAAAAGGCAAGATCTCCGTGTATGTGGACTTCTTTGGAGACTTAGCTCACCTCCAGCACTGACTGAAACTCAAACCCTTTCCAGTCAGTATCAAAGAGAAACACCACTTCATTCTTCAGCTTCTGGTTATAAGTAGCCTTGCTAGGTAAAAGCACTAAAAAAGGAAACACCTCTGGCGGGCACTGGTGCACACCATACCACGAGCCGAAAAAAAGAAAATGTAGTTCCATTGAAAAACGTTTGATATGTGCTGTTGTTTTTCAAAGTTTACCTTTTTTCCACACCTTAGCTCATTTACCTGAGGAAGCATAAAACAGGCATAGGTCTTCAGGACATTTCTCAGGGAAAGAAAAAGAAGTAAATATATTTTAACCTCACAGTTAAGGTATGGGTTGTTGTATAGCAAAAAAGTTGAACTTAAGTACCTTTGAAAATATTCCATTAATTGAACAGGTTGTCACACGGTGCTTTGTTCCATGATCCTACCCTTAAAATTGTTCAGATAGGACATCTCTTGGGCCTATCTGACCATGTACTTGGGCTTTTTATACAAATGAGACTGTGTAGTGTGGCTAGTGCTACCTGGGTGTCACCTTACTATGAAGCTGGAAATATCTGAAGGACGCAGCCAACAGCAGGAATTAAAAGCTAGTTCCAGGTGCTCTCAGCTAGACCTTGCCCATGAGTATCCTGATATTTCTTGATAAGTAACCTTTCAGACAATACTGGAAATTCATAGTTTCACAGATTTATTTATATATTTTTATTAAGCCAAAAGTATATATGCATTATTGTAGAATACTATGTGTAGACTGAGTCAAGATTATGTCCATATTATTGTACATTACTGTGTATTTTATATATATAGTTACATATACCTTACCCTATATAGAATTAATTCAACATCTGAACAGAGTATTTTTCCTTTTTATTTCAGAATCTTTATATTCTGTTTATGCTTTCTTTCCAAATTTTTTACATATATGAGTCTCTTAGTTTCTGTTATACTTCTGTGTACACGTACTGTTACGGCAACCTCTTGGTTTCCCTCTAACTGCTTTACAGTATCCTCAATAAAGCAACAGTGGAGTTTTAAAACCAGTAGCAAATATAGCCTCTCAATTAATACTTGTTTTGATTTTTGCTTCTAGGGTGTAACAGAATCTGCTCTCTGTATCAAAAAGTACAGGAACTGGGCAGAACCTCACAGATAGGTGGTCTTGGTCCCACATTGGTCATTGCTGAGTGCACAGCCTCGTCTTCATCTCTTCCATTTAAAATCTTTCCTCACTAAATTCCAACTTCTTTCAGCCATTTGATGATGAATGAGCCACATCTGGAAGTGCGCACCTAAATCACAAACAGATGAACTCTGTGTGCTGAGGAGAAGCCTCCTCTCTACCATCAGTTTGGAAGATGACTACAGAGCAATTTTTCATTATGTTAAGTACACATAAAACTTTCCCTCAAAAAAACCTCACAACCCAGAATAATGTGGATACTGTGAAATGTTCTGAGAAGAACACAGAAAAGACACAAAATGTCCAAAATATCAGTTTAGTAGCAGCTGGGTGAGCTATCATCATAGCTAGCTTAAGTGTACCTTAGCTAGGTTCTGTAGCTTCCTTAACTCTCTGGATTTTAAGAGTGCTTATTGACTCTGGAACATCACTATAGCTGATGTCTCTGTGTTTCTGGATCAGTGTGACAACCTGAGAAATCTTCTGGGACCTGGAACATGAAGAAGTGTGGTGTAGCATACAGGTAAGAAGCTGCACATGGCTAACTTCACTCCAGGAGAGTTTGCTCATGCAGGTCATTTTCCATGGCATCTACACTGCTTCTGAACCTGAGCTTGGCCAAAAGACTGTACAGCTTGCTTCCCCCCCCCCATGATGGTTGAACTATTAAAAACCATAAAATCCAGGCTAACTCAAAATGAGAACCAACTCAGATAACTTAACACCCATGGTACTGACAATCTGAATCAGGTAAAACTTAATGGAGGGCTTTTGTAGTTTTTGGCATTCTGAGCATCTCAGAGGACAGATGTGGTCCACTGGTCACCAACTGACCATCCTGCTGGAAATAAATAAATATTAATATTATTTAAAATAAATGACTGATTATGTTTAAGAAATATCTCTGTCCCAGAATCCCCTTTCTCTGTCATTCCTTGACCTGTTCCGTATATATATATTGTATGTTTTATATATATATAAAATTTCAAATTTATATTTCCTCTTTGCTGTTTTCCCTTCACTTTTTGAATGAATGAATTAAATAAATAAATAAATGCTGCAGTATTACTGTGTGAGTCACATAAGTTGTTTTTAAAAGAGCCCATAGGGGATTCTGCAGCCTGGTTATTACTCCATCCAAATACTCCTGACAGCATCATATAGCTGGACCCAGCTGTTCTCCAAGTGTCTATGTCTCATAGCTGGCTACTTTGCCACAACCATTTTTCCAGTTTGAAATGTAATGGTATCAATTGTCAATGTTTGACAAACAGATACAGAGAAAGAGCATTTAGTGACATAATTTTATACACGCAACTAGTTTCATGGAGCTTAATTTTGCAGGAATATATAACCCTGGATGCAGTTTTATAGTATGAATAGGTGAGAGTAAATGGTCGAACTCTGCTCTGGCTAAATATCTCTTGCATTTGCACACTTTGGTCTAGGTATATTTTTTGGATTTTTTTTTCCCCGATTACCCTAAGCTATTTTCAGTTTAAGTGATCACTGTAAAATAAGGACCATAGAAACCTGTAGACCACACATGAATGAGAAGAGAGCTTTCTGTCACAGAAGCAAGTAAAATGTTAATAAATACATTACCTGTTGTGAACTGTAAAATATACCCTTAGAAAATTGTCAATGCAACTTACAGAACATAGTACTCACATTTAGTCTGAGATAACGACTTCAGGTACAGAATGGCAAGTACTGTAGTTTTAAGAGAAAAGGAAAGCTTTATTCCATAATTAGTATTAATTTTCTAAGCCAATTAAACACTTCTTCAGTATATTGGATACTCAACATGTAATAAGGTAGATATGCAAAGCAACAAAACTAAACTGATTCAATGATTTTAAAAATACAAACTTTTAAAAAGCAAAAGAAAACTATTCAGTAATTTTTAAACGTCATTTAAAGTAATGTAGTCTGGAATTTATTCTGACTGAAATAAACATATTCCATATTTATCTATCTATCTATGTATCTTTAAAGATACAGTTCTGAATGAGTCTGAACATCACATGTATTACATAGTTTAGTGTAAGCTTTTATATTTCATTGCAGCAGCAAAACCTTAAAAATATAGACACATAACAGAACAAAAATAGAACATATCTTCAGTGTAAGTCCAAGTTTTTATCAAACACAGCTCATATTGGTTTATGATTTTCCATTTATTATTATGACATTAAAAATATTCAGATGAGACAGTGATGATATCTGTAAGTGAATGTACAACTTCATGACTGATTTTGAAAAATAGAAGCCCAAACAACACTGCTGTCCAGTCTGGAACATGTAACTGTAAAAACATTTAGTGACTTTAAAGCAAATTTCAATTTGCAGATCGTGGCACAAGCCTAACTTTGAAAATGTAAAACATGATTCAAATAACCATCTTTATGGAATAATTCAGGTATCACAGCTCATTGTTTCCATGAAGAAGTGTTCTAGCACTAAGTACATCAAGGTGGATATAGTTCTTATTTAAATTTTTGCTTTTCTGAAATGTTTTTAAATTATTTAAAATGAAACATTTGCCTTTTTAATGTCTCCTGTTTATACTCTAAAACTTCTCAATGTTTTATTATCTGACAGTACAGCAAACTGGATAAAAGAGGGAGTCAAATTCTCTCTTCTCATGAAATGCAAACAGCTATGCAAAACATTCAAGGACAAAAGACCAATTCATAGAGAAAATTACTGTATTAAACTATAGCACACATACATGTAAAAATGCCATACCTGAAAAGGCTGTATCTTTACAGATTGATAGTATAACAACAGCTGATTTTATAGTAACCTGTTTAACAGGAGAAGGCAGGTGATATTGATTGGTTCTATTTAGGAAAGAAAAAAAAATAGCCATATCAAATAGGCTTAACAAAGGAATAAATCATTGACACATGGCCACAAAGGTAGAGGCATATGTGAGTGAGAGTTTCAAACTCTAAACTGTCCCTATTTCTAAGATTCAGCTTCCTCAAAGTCTTCATAAATGCTCCTGAAGAAAATATCTATAAAGCAGGAGAAAAACATGTAGGTTTCCTGTTTTTCCTCTGATCAGAGCTCAGTAGAGAAGAAGAATAAATAGGTAACCCCAAATATTTCATAAAATGCCTAATGAAAATAAATTAATAATAAAAAACCCTCTTTGTTTTTTTACGGAGTCACGCACTGACATATTAATTATCTTCATGAGGGCTGAAAAAATAATCTCTTAAACTACAGTTACTCTTCACAAAATGATCTCAGTTTGCAGAAGGACCATTTCCTAAACCTTAGCAGAAAAGAAAAATGATTTTTTTTTTTTTTTCCTTTTTTTTGCTAAGCCACATGACCTTATGCAGTAATCAAGTTATCCTCTGGGAGACACACAGGAACTGATTTATCTGCTTAAAGCTAATGCCACTAGAGACACCTGAGGCTATTCAAGACATTTCCCTGCTGTTGGTAGGTATGACATGGGGGTTACACTGTCTCTCTAGCAGTAGTTAGAGGCAAAACTGGATACCTGAGGGTGTCTAAGATATCTCTCTGATTACTTTCAGAAACTGCAAATTAGGATATCTTCCCAATGAGTTAACCAATTTCATTACCAAGATGCAAATAGTCAGTTTCTGAACGAAGAGCAGCTGACTCCAGGCAAAATTGAAATGATTCCTGACTGACAGAAGAAAAAAAATTTAAAAATTCTATAAGGTACTGAGTCAGTACTTCCTACTTACAGTGTATGATTTATATTTTATAGATTTATATTTTATAGTGTGACTGGATAGTAGCAAAGTATCATCCTCTTTTACAGAAAGGTTAAATCCTGACCTTGAGATAAGGCATCTGTAACCTTTAGACTAAGATTAATGTAGTTATCTGTCTGGTGATCAAATTTTTTTTATTTATGTTCAAATCAAAATTTGTTTGATGGATCTTTTCAGCTTCTGTGCTCCTTTAGGACAATACAAACTACAGGAAGATCTGTTGAGGCTTTGAGGTAAAAAAAAACAAACTTGGTCTTTGGGGGGTGTGGGGTGTGGTGACAATAAAACCTTCCTGAAACAGTTTTTAAACACATTCTTTCTGCATGGCTTGCATATTCTGATCTCTTTAGCAAATATTATGAATATGATAGCTTTGCATGTTTCTGGGAAATAAAAGTTGAGTCAGTATGACAGTAAATATTGGATATGCACAGATCCCAGGAGGAAAAGCAGTCATGACAGAGAGATAATGATGTTGTAGGACAGGTAGTTAGGTAAACCAAGAAGGGGGAAGTTGTGCAGTGGTTTGGTTAGTGCTGTTTCCTCTTCACAAAAGCTGGTTTTACTTCTAGCATGACAAAAACTAAATGTCTAGGAAGCAAACATTTGCCCCATAACAGTGAGAAATCCTTTCAGCAAGTAAAGAAAGTCTACCATGCATTAAAAATGTATGCATCTGTATCTACAGCATACCTCTTTTATTTCCAAAATGAAGAAGGCCAGAGACTCTCTGGTATGTGCTGGAGAATTCTCCTTCACTAGTAATTTATTAGCAGTCATTATGTTCAATTATTATGGTCACAGAGAGTAAAACAAAACAAAACTGTTCAAATCTGACTATACAGTCTGAATAGACCCTCTTTTCTCTTTATCTTTTCACTGGTTTCCTAGGCAAAGTCCTGGCTCTGTTTGGTGAACTTTCCTGCCAGTTTTTGAATCTCACATAGCCTGCCAGGTCTCTCCTAACACACATCTGCTACTGTACTGATTCCCCTCAGTGACCTGCTGGGCTATCAGATGCTGGCTCAAGATACTGTTCCTGCCAACACAGGACATGCTGAGACCCTGTCCAGCTGCTGGGTTAGCCCTGACTGTGGTACTCCGCCACTGCTGCTTCTGCCTGGTTTCCATTCAGTGGCCTGAATTTCCTGCTGCATCACGTCTTTTGTCTCAGAAAGACCCAGAAAACTTCTGAACATACCTGTGCAAGGAGTCTATTTAAAAGAGTGAGGTATCTTTGTTCATCATGTTGGATTAATTCTTATCTACCTTTCTATAACTCTCCTCTGCCTTTGGTTCTTGATATAGTTTATGCACTGCACTATATCCTGATCTGAATAAAAATAACAGAGTGTTTGGATTTTCACTGGAATTTAGCACTGCTAGGATCATGTAGCTGAAAAAGAATTGTCTGAACACTATTCTGGCATGTGCATTTATCACAAAACTGCTACTTGCAATAAGTTCCTTGTTACAATTTTGCGTTGAAGAATCTCAAAACTACTGTTTCCTTTTCTGCTTATTAAAACCAGAAAAGTTTCCAGAGGCTGAGAGATGAAGCAGCTATCTATCTTCAAAGTAACTCCACTGTTCACCAACAGCCAGCTCGCTCCTCTGAACAGTTAAAATGTTGAACTGACAAAGATACAGCTTGGTACACATTGCAGCAATGTACTTTCCCATCAACTTCTATATTCAGTAGAACAAATGATGTTTTCCTGCACCTTATGCAACACCAAATCATTTTTTTAAATGAGTCAGATGCTCAGTTAGTGATTGTCCAAGTTACGTATGACAACATGAGAGGGAAGAATGAACAATTATCTAGAAAAGATTTACTTCTACAAATACTGTTTCACAAATGCTTACCCTACAGGTTCTATTGGGAAAATCAGTGCTGAAGAAAAAAATATGGAATAACTTATAGTTTTAGATATATATTCACACTCTAATTCTGTGTGTATATATACACACGTATTTATTTATTTATTTTAAGAAGTAATTTCCTCAGAGGTTAACCATGTTTTTATGCTGTAGATGTTCAAGGCTATGCAGTTTATACAGCATATAGCCTAGTGACAGATCACAGAATATATTACTTATCAAAACCATTGGTCCAAGAAGTTAAACAATTTAAATTTCAATTATAAAAAGTTGCATGGACACACTTTTCAGTAAATTCAGTTCAGTCTAAAATAATACACCTGTTGCTCTTACTGTGTGGTTTAGGTAGGTTTATTACTTCTTGAGTGCTAGAAACATATTTTATGCAGTAAAGATAGAAGAGGAATATTCCCTAAGATTCTACTGCAAATTAGAGTTAGTGCTGTCCTAAGGCCTTAAAAGTTCTTTTTTCTCCGAAGACAGGAATCTTTTTAATGGGATTCTGTGAAAAAGCCCTGCTGGACATGTGGGTCATATGACTACAGGAATAGGAATTGTCAACAACATGCATTTTAAAAATACATTTTCAATTCTTTGTGTTTGTGTAATGGTTTTGAGCCTTCAGGGTTTACATTTTCAAAGGTTAACTTCTTCTAGCCTAAGCACTAGAAACCATACTCTTTTTTTCATGACAGCAGAGATGCTTCTATAGCTAAATCATTCTAGAAGCTAGGAATTAAGGAAGACATATTTGTATATGTGTTTGTGTTTATGTATTTTATATACGTATTTATAGAAATAATACACGTGTGTGTATGTACATATCTCTTCTAAATACCATGAGAATATAGACCTACAGGCCATATCTATTAATACTACTCTCTTAGTGATAAGTTGCTCATCACCACCCCTACCATCATCACCTTGGAAATACCCTTGGTTCATAAAAAAAAATATTTTCTTCAAAATCAGTATAAGCAACTGTAATGACAAACTATAAACTTTAAAATTTGACAGAGTAGAATATCGATTTGTTTTAGGAATTTTCACTTTGGTTTCAAACAGTTTTTGTAGTGTTCTAGGTTTACATTATTATTAAATCATTAAATGCACATGAGTGAGAAAAATCTACAAAAATGACAGTCTATCACTGTCACGAATTATTGTGATCACGATGCTAATCATGACTGCTATTTGATTATGCCCCCTATATGGTCTCTGAGCTCAGCCAGAACAATCCTGTTGCTGGAGTATATCTATCAGCTTGTTCTATGTTACAGCAGAAAGGAAACTGTTTTCAGGGAAGAATCCATTATTACTCAACAAAGACAACAAAAGACTGGAGTTTCATTACCTCCTGAGCACACAACAAGTCATACACTTTTTTTTTTTTTTACTTCTCTTCTGAGGAATAAATATTTCAGTATTGGCCTTATTAGTTTGGAAGAGTAGACAAGTTTTCAGGAATGAAAGTTTTTTGCTCCAGCTATAGTACTTGAGCAAATAAAAGTTATTATTCATACTTATAAACTTTGTTTCCCTACATCCTTTGATCATCACAGATACATCCTTACATCATTAGATCATGAAAACGACAGTAGTTCAAACTTCTGTATGTAAGTAGCCACCTTTTTTACATTAGAATAAACTTTCCCCAAAATGTAAATTAAAAGATTTTATTTTCCATTACTTATAATATTAATAATTAACAGGGAAAAAAGTGTCTGTGTTTGTGTATATATATACATACACATTTTGGTATATCACAGGTTCCTATAGAGCTTTGTGATCTTTTGAGCCAAACTTGTGGTTTCTAAAAAAGAATTGACTTAAGGCTCTGAAATCATAATATTTTGACTAATGTTGTATATAGTATGCAGACTGTCAGATGGTGTCTTCCATAATTTATTGCCCTTCCAAAATTTCTTCTAAAGTAGGTTATTCCATCTGATAGGCAATAAATTATAATGAAGTGAGTTTTGTTACTGAATTCATAATGTGATTGATCCTTTGGTGTGTAACTTTACAGGAAGATGCCAAAGGATTATTTACTTGGCACCCGACATGGTTGATAAAAGTCTCCTTATCAAAATGTATTGTTTTGACTTATGAATTAAAATTACATATTATGTAGCAATGAAATTAAACTGAATAGCTGGTAATGCTTGATTTTTCTTTTTTTTTAAAGGTAATTATAAATTATTTTTTCACTGATTGACTAAACTAAGCTGTGATGTAAACGTTAAATTCACTAAGAGGGACAAAAAGACATTCCAAAGTGAAACTGTGACAAGGTATTTATTCACTAATATTCATTTAGGATGGACTTATAAAATATATTGTAGGGAGGAGTAACAACCAGAGCATAGCAATCATATTCTAGTTATTATTTTGTCAGTAAACTATATGGTTTAGATTTTGCGTTTGTACACACAGCCTCCTGTTTTGCTTCAAACATGCTTTATTTCATGAAGCTCATAAAATAATATAAATATTTCAGATTTGTTACTACTTCTGTTAAACACATTCTGCATTTAACCCTTGGGGAAAAATAATCTCATTAGCTCTGATTTGCATAATGTTTTCTTATTTTACATTAGAACAAGAATAAATCCATGGAATGTGAGAAAAAAATTTTGATCAGGAAAGAATGTTTGTCATCAAGTTTTATAGTTCTGAATTCTAATTTTCTCTGAATTCTTTTTGATGTATAACTTTATTTCAGTCAATACTGCAATATCACTGTAAAAGTATTAAGGCTCCAGACTCACCACCACCTTTGGTGTTATAAATTTTGTCATGTGTCATCCATTCCTTCTGAGGTGGATCTATAAACAAAAAGATATTTCAATGCTGAGTATCAAGATGATGAAAGAAAAAGAGCTGTTCTTTCCCTTTTTAGTAAAAGATAGGACTCTCTGCCTTATGAAACTCCAAATGCTTGAGACACCACAAGCTTTCACAGTTAACATCTCACAGTGATTTAAGACTGAAGGGCAAACAACATCTGTATTCTCTTTCCTTGGCATGGCAGTTGTTTGCAGGGATTTCCCAAGAGCATACAAGCCTAGCTGGAGGCAGCACTGACAACTGGGGTTGAGGAACAGACACATAAGAAAACATTTAATGAGGTCAAACACGTACTAACCACAACAAACAGGACAGCAGTTATAGAAACTTTCACTGGAAAAAGACAGGAACTGTGGCATTTTATCTAAGTTATAAAATGAACATGTGTTTTGTTATCCAACAAAATAGTTATATAAAATATATATATAATATATAAATAACACACGTTTTAGTGTGAGCTAATTGCAGCTCCCACATTTATAATGCTTATCAATCCCTTTTGTAAAATACCGTGAAATTTTCTATGATGACTCATTTTGCTGTTTTCATATTTACTGTGACATTCATTGAGGAAGAGGTTTCAAATTAAAAGAAATGCAGCCATTTGTATCAGAAAAGTTCACTTAGGTTTGGCTGAGATCCAAGTTTTACACATGTAGGCAAGAGCGAAGCATGCACGTGCGCGCACACACACTCTCTCACTCTCACATCTTCCTTTTCCAACTATTGAATTCCTCAGGAAAGTGTTGGCAGCTTACCTGAGTAATGGAAGATAACCAACGTCCAGCTGGGCCAATTTGTCTATCATGTGGATAACTCCTGAATCAGGCCTGGCCTTGGGTGCCTGAAACATCGAGAGAGGCAGGGATGACAACAGGGAGGTGCTTCACCTTCCTGACCTCTGTAGCATGCATAGCCCAAGCATAGGCTCTCCTGAACCAAATTCACGGAGTAATGACAGTCCTGTGCTGAAAGCTCGTGTTTTACTCATCTTGTAATGCAACCTCTATATAACAGCTTTGCATATTCAGGTTTTCAATTCTATTGTTCATATATGGGATTTAAAAATAGGGCCTGATTTTATATTTCTGTATATAGTGCAGGATGTGAATGTATATAGTGCAGTGCATGCAGTATGAAATGCTCTAGGTTTATTCAGAATGGTAATTGGCAATCTGAGGGAGGAGTGCAACATAGGTCCTTTTATTTGTCTATTTAGGTTTCTTCTATTAAAAAAAGTAGTTTTACATGTTATTGTATAGTATACACAAGGAAAATTGATCTTGAGTAAATTCACAGTTAAAAAAATGTGGGGTTTTTTAATTATTTTTGCTACTTTAACCTTCTCAATCTGACAATAAGAAGAAAAGAAAATTATGGTAAGGGCAATTTAATCATTATGGCATAAGATGAAAATTCATGTTTTGAAGGAGTCCAGTCACACAACTTGAATTACAAATTTTGGATTCTAAGGGAAAATTGTTTTCAAACAATATATCCTATTACTTTAAAAAAGACAAAAAAGCAAACATTATTTGAACAAAATTCAGGAAACTGGTTGAAACTGAATTGGAGAACAAGTAAAACAACTCCCACGCCTATTTGATTTTAAGTCTCATTATTTTAATTTATTCTTTTATTTTGGATTTTTGTTTTCTTCAAGTCAGCTATAAATGATTTACATTTGGCCTCGTATTGTTTCAATACAGTGACACACTGTTGCATTGCATTCAGACAGATCCCTATTGGGTAAATTTCTTATTTTCAGCTACCCCCAAAGCTCTCAAATTCACATACAATTTCACCAGTGGACGTTATTTGCAATAACAAAATCAAAGTTTGAGTGATTGCTACATTTCTCTTAAAACAATGAAATGTTGCTTAACAGGTCACGAATGCAGAAATCTGGCAGGAATCTGGGATAAACTAAGTGTGTCCCCTAGGAAACTCCTCAGAAGTACCAGTTCAACATAGGGCACACATCATTAACTTGATGTTACCAAGAGTAAACAGCAGTAACCATGTATTTTAAAATAATGAAAACAAAGATATGAGATGGTATCTTTGGTAGCAGCCCCGTAAGTTACTCTACAAACTGATAAAGTCATTTTCATATCCTCTGTTAATATCTTCCCTACACCTATATCACTGTTCAGAGTCTCAAAAGTCCCAGAGTCCAGAAGAGCACTTAGTCAGCTTTGTCTCTAACTGCTGAAGAAGAACTGTCTGTTCCATTGTGTCTGGAGCACAAGCCTTATGAGGAGTGGTTGAGAGAACTGGGGTTGTTCAGCCTGGAGAAGAGAAGGCTGAGGGGAGACCTTATCATTCTCTACAACTACCTGAAAGGGGGTTGCAGAGAGGTGGGTGCTGGTCTCTTCTCCCAAGTGACAAGTGATAGGACAAGAGGAAATGGCCTCAAGTTGCACCGGGGAGGTTTAGATTGTGTATTAGGAAAAACTTCTTCACTGAAAGGGTTGTCAGACACTGGAACGGGCTGCCCAGGGAGGTGGTGGAGTCACCATCCCTAGAGGTATTTAAAAGACGTGTGGATGAGGCGCTTAGGGACGTGGTTTAGTGGTGGACTTAGCAGGGTTAGGTTTACTGTTGGACTTGATCTTAAAGGTCTTTTCCAACTTATATGATTCCATGATTCTACATTTCTATGTTTCTAAGATGCCAACATATGAGCCAGCTGAGGTTGAGTTTTATTAAGATTTGACTTCCTTAATATTTCTATGTGTCCAGAAAATGTTATTATTTTTATTTTCAGAACAGCAAAATGGGGTACAGAGATTAAGTAGCTATCTGTGAAAGCCTTTGATACCAAAATGCTTCCATGCTATATTACACTTGGACAAACTCATGTTTGTTTTGTAACATTTAACTTGATCTTCATCTAAAAAGAAAACATCCTTTTCAATAACTAGAGAACGCATACCAGTTACAATTGCATATCCATAATGATCACAGACCACTGGGACCACATATGATTAAAGAAACTGAAGTCCATGGTGATATTTGTGGAACTTCAAAACATCATACCTGAAAAAATGTGTTTGGAAAATGTTTGCAATAAATTTATAGTTTGCAAATGAAAATATTACTCCGAGTCTGCTAATTAGAACTGTTTACAGATGTTACTTTTTTTTCTGATTTGAATATAAAGAGAAAGAATTTAGATATATTGGCTATATATTCTGATCTATTTGTAAATGGTAATGATCATGGTAAGACCAAATGCCAGTTTCAACTATGTCCCTGTACAGTCTGTGAAATCCAAATGGTGCTTTGCTATTTTAGAGGCTTTAAAAAAACAGCCTCCAGCTAATCCCACAAACAGTAACATAGAGGTTTAGTTAGGGAACATAAAGCCTTTGATTCAGTTCATAGATACAATCGGGCTAACAAGGGATAGACTAGGGAGACCCATCACATAGCTGGCTTGTGCCTTGACCTATGCAAGACCTTAATTGAACCTCAGCGGACGACATACATACTTAAGAAAAGGAGAATAAAATGGGTAAAACACAATAAAAAGTGGAATCCACAACAACTATCTCTAAGCCCTTAATGCTCAGGGCTACTCTAACATGTGCATTGTATATGAATAGACTTTAGTTTCTCAAAGCTGACTGCAAAGACCTGGGCTACAACACCAGAAGGAAATATGATGGTAAACTTGCTTCATACATAATTATCTCAGTACATTGCTCAGTCTCAAGACCTCCAGAAAGGCTGAATCCCAGACCTTTATATTGTCTGTGAAGACTGCAGGCAATGGGCAGTGTGTTCCTTTCCTTGACTGGTTATCAAGGAGCACTGAGCATAGTGATGGAGTTCAGTGTGGCACCTTCTCTAATCCTCCCGAACTGGACAGTACCATCTTTTCCTAGTTAGCTTCCAATTTTTCAACCAGTTAAAACAAATTAGTAGACTTTTCTGCTATCTGTTATTATTTTTATTTCATCTGTTTGTTTCAATAAGGATTCTTACAATGTTACTTTCCTTTCTCATTCACTTCTACACTTTTTCTTAATGTCTCTCATCATTTCCCAGAAAAAAACCCAACTGGTTATATTGATCTGTGGACCCCTGCTGTTCTATTTCTAAATACTAAGGAACATGTACTAGTTTGTACTATGACCATAGGGGTAAAGTACTCATACACAAAGAACTAAGATGCTTTGGTAATGGGTTTTGAAGATGAAGGAATAGGAAACTGTATCACCTAAAGGATACTCCAAGAAGGTCTGAATTTCTTCCATATAGAAAGCTTCAAGTTACAAAATATATGTTAATACATGTTAATTTGAGGTTATCACTGGCAAAAAGGAAGCTGACTCAGTACTAAATATTATATTGACTTTCCTGTATTATTCAAACTTAATTTTTATAAGTCAATATATATCTGGTAATAATGTCTGATAATAAACATATGATGGAAATTTAGTAAAGCTCTGATGATAGCTCTAACTGATAAAAGTATTGGAAATGTATTATCCTCTTCCCAATTATTGCTGACAGTGATGAAAATCATTCCAGAATAAACCTTAGAGATATTTTAAATATAGAAAATTTCTGCAGTTGATGGCACACTGCAATGCAGAGACATGCACACAAATATTGAATGCAACTAAATTTAACAACCTGTCATTAAAGGACTTAGAAATCTAAGGTTTGTTCTTCATTTATCCAATGGACTGAAAATCAACTATCCTGAGATGTACCTAATATAGATGAGATGACTGAAGATGCCACTCTATTAACTACAGAAAGACCTAAGACCAGAACAGACATTCAACTTTCAGCTGGTTAAGCTAAAATGAAATGAAACCATCATTTTCTGTTTAACAAAGCAATAATGCAAAAAGCTTCTTGCTGATTTTCTTCACAGAGAACTCTGCATTAGTGCCCAGACAATAGGTATTTTCTCAGCAATGCCCCTGGGAAAATCCATTCACTGCTTTGTGTCTCTTTTTCTGTCTTCTACTTTCCATAAAATCTGGGGAGCTTCACTGGCCTATTTTAAAGTGTTTTAAGACATAATAAAAGTGCTAGATGTGAGCCAGGTATTCTTACGCTGTATGGTTTGACTAGTTTATTCATTCAGGTGCTAAATAATTCTGGTTACCAAATATCATGGTAGGACATGCAGTCCTATTCAAGAATAATAAAAATACTCTTTTTTTTTTTTTTATTCCAACATATAAAGCAGTCTTTTTTTTTTAACAAGTTTTTTGAACTCACTAATTCAAACCCAGACCAAATTGAATCCACCTTCACAGTGCATACTGTGAGAGAAAAATTAATATATAAAGTGATCAGATTCCAAATGCTCTGAGGACAGGAACAGAAGGGATTTGCAGTTAAATCTATCATCTCCTTCAAAGGTAATGTGAACAGGTAATAATAGATTAAGGATTATTTTTTACAAGGTCAAATATTACAGTTATGTGATTTATTATGACTCTTTGTTTCTACTTCAGACTACTCTGTCATTGCAAACTGGGCCCCAAATTGGCTTTATTGTTTGTTGTTGTCTTATTTTCTTTCTTAGCTCAGTAGCCTTTGTTCAGTGATTGTCTTGTATGTAATAACAAGGATATCTGTGTTCCAATATTTAATTCCCAATTATTGCATTTTTCTCCAGATACAACTAACTATTTACGAAGCTTCTAAATTTGAGCTATCTGAAAAAAAAGGATGAAATCGAAGAAAATGAAAAAACAGATGGCAATTTTACATGAATTGCTTTTCATAAACAAAAACTTTAAAATATCGTCAGTTTTGTTTGTCTGTTTGTTTGATTTTTTTTTTAAATATAAAATCGTGTATTTAGAAGAAGTGTTTTGGAAGTCCTTCTAAATGTAGACCAAAGTAATAAACACAAGAATATTACTGTACAGAACCATGCAATCAGCAACACTGTGAAGTTACTGTCCTGTGTAGATCAGCAAGTTGCACTGTTTTGAGAAAGCCAAAAGGTCTTCAGAGCACTGCAAGAGATTAGGCAGATTGCCTCACTGATTCATGAATTTTGACAGTCTCCTCACCTCAGGGAGAATAGTGCTTGTATGCTTGTGAAGGGAATAACCTAGTGTAAAAAAAAACAAAGCAAACCAAACATGGAAAAGTACAAAATAAATTAGAAAGCCAACAATGGAGTAGGCAACTTTAAGCAGCAAGTCCCTTTCCTAAGGAGCTATCCATCTGTTATCCAATCAACAGCATAACAAAGTATGAAACAAGAAGGAAAAGGAATGTAGCCACTGGATTTTGCCATATACACATCCCAAGACGTTATCCCATAGATTTATAGTGATGGCCTTTAACGTAAGTAATCTAAGACCCATTAATGAGATTTAAACCCTTCTGTCAGTTACAACAGAATAAAATACAGAGCTTGTCAAATAAAAAAAATTGCTAGCAAAATTGCACTAATCTCTGAGCAACGTTAGTCAACATGTCTAAAGGTGTTAGCAATGTGTAATCATTTTATGAGCCAGATAACCACAGGGTGAGTTACGAAAACCTTCTTCAAGATTATTGAGCAAGTAACTTCTAGGAGAAATGATATTTTTTCAGATGATCATGTCACATGGGAAATTATAAATTATAAGAATTTGTTACCTATGTTTGGAGAGTATGAACTTACACATTTGATAACGACAAACCACAAAATACTGTTGGGTATATTTCAGTACTTATGCATAGCTCTTCAGGGAGAAGGGGTTTTTTCTTTCAAAATATATTTTGTTTATTTTAAAGACTAAAACAAACTCAAGTTTTAACATTCAATTCTTCTGTTGGTTTCTCTTTGCTTTCAAGACACGACACATACATCTCATCTAAACAGAAGGTTATTCACTATGGAAAAAATGACAGGAAAAATATATGTGGTGTCAAAAATATAATAAATTTGTGTTTTCTAATGCAGTGATATGAATGAAATTAGAAAGCAAGCAAACAATAACAACAACCAAAGAATCACATGTACCTTCTCCGTGTTGACTACTGAACCTTTAAGTATTTGCAACATTTATAAGCTGTGGGAAGCTTGTTTAAATCCAAGTATAATAACAGAATGTATTAGAAATTTGATCCTCCAACACTGAATTAAAACTCAAAATCACCCACCAAACTGAAAACTAGTACTAATTTATTATATTGTGGTAACTGAATTTTCTAGGATATGTTCTGGTTTTTGGATTGAGTTGTTTCAGGCGGACATCTGAGGGATGGGGCAGGCGGGGTGGGGCATTGCTTAAAGTTTTCTGTTCAGCATAAAGAACTACACTACATTCAATAGTTTCATCTTTGATTTCTTTTTTCTTGAGACTAAGCAAACACAAACCAAGCACAATTTGGATGAATAATTTAAAGCCTAAATAAGGCAACCACTTCAGTCCCAGACCACAGAACCAGAACTTTATGCTTATTCTTAATTTGACATAAAAGGGGACAGATCACATTAACTAAAGGTGATTTAGAAGTTTTTATAACTTACATAAGCAGAAATCGTCATGTTTCCACTCAGGATAAACTTTCTTTGTACTATTTCTTACTTTAATTGTATATGACCAAAAGATACCATTATACCAATTATATATGACCAACACACATTTATAGATGACTAACACATATGACCACATTGCAGACAGGAGCCATATCCCTAACTTCCAAAATGTTACAGAGTTTGGATTGTACTCCTGTGATGATTGTGCTATTACTGTTACTTCAGTGGCCCTCTTTTGTTTGTTGTTTACTGAAAAAATATTAGGACATGCATGGCATTTTAAAAACACAGCAGGAACATAAATTTTATTGCAGGACAAGGGGCAATGGTCTTGAACTGAAAGAAGGTAGGTTTAGACTGGACATAAGAAAGAAATTCTTTATGACGAGGGTGGTGAGACGCTGGAAGCTGTTGCCCAGAGAAGCTGTCTGTGTATGTCCCACCCATCCCTGGAAGTGTTCAAGGTTGGATGGGGCTTTGAGCAACCTGATCTATTGGAAGATGTCCCTGCTTATGGCAGAGGGGTTGGACTAGGTGATGTTTAAAGGTCCCTTCCAACCCAAACCATTCTATGACTCTATGAAATTTATTTTTAAGAAGAGGAAATTGGTGGAAATAGCTGAAAATGAATGAAAATATCTTCTAGTCTGAAAGTTGGTCTTTTCATTATCTTATGATCTGTCACGAGTTTCCCCATGCGTTGTATTCTCTGTTTCTGCTCCAAGCAAAACAATAGCTGAAGAAATATCTGAAGAGTATTAGATAGCTACTGTTAGATAAATGACAGTATTTTAATTAAAGACACAATTCAATATGCTATTCCATCCCCCAACTCACAAGTGTCCCTAAATTTCTTCCCCACCCTTCCTCTGGTCTTAAGCAAAGTTATGTGGGGACTATGTGCTATAACTCACAATGTTAGATCAAGGTTTGTACCTAGTTCTTAAAACAAGGTCAGAATTGTTGAATATATAAATCTAAGTATTATTCACATTCAGGTGTCTTATTCTCTTTGCAATTCCTTAGTGTTCTGAATTGCATGATGTATAAATATTTACAAGATAAAGCATATCTACTAATAACTAAGAGAGCAAAGAGATGTTAAACTTTGAAAGATTGCTTCTCAGATTCCAAACCTTAGATAGTAGCCACAAAAGATTTATTGGGCTTTAGGTCCTACTTTTCATATGCTTATTAGTCTTAAAGTCTTTTAGTTAAACCAAAGAAAAAAAGCTAAACTTGCAATCTAGCAGATGCTCAATAGAGTCATGGGATATTTCACTATGAATACAAGATTATTACCACCTGTTTCAACATTTATATTTGCTCATAAGTAGAGCGTCTTCTTCTTTAACAGTTGGCAATATCTTAGGAGCAAGACTGTGTGTCATATTTTTTTCCATAGGTGGTTGCCAGCTAACAAGACTAAACTGGTATGCACTGCATAGGTCAAAAACCATTCTGCACTCATGTTATACTTGATAATCTATTCAGTTTTAATAAAGTAGACAGAAAAGTTCAATAGAATACAGATCTCTAAAAAGATCTTAAAGCAATCTGTTGCTATTCGAAGATACAATTCCCACTGCTCAACTAAAAGCTTTGTAATCAACAGTTTTGTAATTAATAATCTGAAACCTAAAACCCGTCAACTGACACCTAAGATCATTCTTACTAGCGTCTGTGTTCAATTTAGTAATGCTCTACCGGAATAATTGCTGCTGGCCTTGTTAATTCAAAAACTATGTTAGAAATCTTCAAGAATTTGCCTCTGAAGTGTATATCCTCTGATTTATGTAAATGTATATAATTTCCTATGAGCCAGATAGGTCAAAAAAGTAATGCATATAGGAAATCTGAATTGCACAAAAATAACATAACATAGCGTATTGAACACCTTAATAAAACACAGAAGTAATATAAAAATTGGCTACCTTACTCTTATGTTCAGAACCATAAAATTTATCTAGGTTGCAATAGGGAAAAATATATGTGGACAAATTAGCAGAGGCTAAAAATCATCAATTTTACTTATATGTTGTGCATTTTATAAAATAGGAAGTCTTTTGCAGGGTTTTTTTATTTCTTAGTGAATTACCTTTACTGAATGCAACCAAGAATACTAAACATTTTCAATATAAGTTGTCTGGTTACTTTTTCCATCTAAAACAAGTAAAGAATATAAAAGACTTTAACTTCCCTAAATAAGCAAATTTTGTATGTGGAGTTGTTATTGGATCTATAATTGAAATTAAACTCTTCCTGTTACAAAAGCTAAGTTCATATGTAACTTTGTGAGGCATAATCCATTTAGAATGAAAATTTCCAATTTGCACTAAAGTCTCCTGATGAATTTATTAGGAATCAAAAAAAAGAGGGGGAAATAAATTATCAACATTTGTAAGCAGAATTTCATTAATTTTCACTGAAGATCTTGATGCTTGATGACAGGAAAGGAAGGTGCACTCAATTACCAGTGACATACTTTCTGTAGTCTACCTCTTAATGTATGTCATTTTAGCCAAATTAAAAATAGTGGGATAAGCTTTTGAGTTTTCAGAGAAGATTTACTTCAGGATTTGGCAGATAAACATCTTAAAGATTGCATCTGCAGTACTCATACTTTAACCCTTCACAGTTTCTATTTGCTATTTAAAGATTGTGTGGGATATTAAAAAAGCAGACAAGCCTACTTGACCAAAAAGAACTAAGAAGGATTTTCCTTCCAAACAATATCTGCTTTGAGCATAACACCAGACTCAGAAAAGCAGATGAGGTTTTCTTTCCTATACCTCCATCTCTCCTTCTGATGGTGCCAGTTACCTTAAAGATGAAAAATCCTGAATGAAATACAAGGGGCTACTAAGCAAGGAACAGAGAAAAAAGGAACAGTACCTTCTCAGAGGAAGCTTCTAAGAAATACTTACAGAACATAATTGTTACCGGAGAGGCATGAGGGAAGGGTGAGAGTGGAGATTACAACTGAGAGTGCTGGGCAGGAGAAGGCAGTTTAAGGAGAAGACAGTGCAGACAGTGAGGAAGACAAAGTCATTTGGAGTTTAATTTACCATGGGCAGAGTTTAGTGTTAGGAAAAAGATAATGGAAAAGGCTAGCTGGCAGCACAAGATCAAAAGTGTGTGTAATTACGACAGCTGTAAGTACTGTTTATTTTCCTCAGAATCAAAAAAACAGCTGAATTCAGTGATGGATGAAAAAAATAAAAGCAAGCAAGTTCCTTCTTACAGATGAGTGAAAAGGTGTCACTTTTACCAAAAAGCTGCCCCACATTGAAAATAATTTACTACTACTACACTGGTATCACATTAAAGGACTGAGCAATTTGGGAGAAAATAAACCCCCTCACGTTCCAGCTTGTCCTCAGATATCAGAGGGGCTGGGGGCGGCTAGGCTTAGATTCTGAGTGATGCCCAATTTCCTGTATTACAAGTCCGATCGTGTTCAATACAAACACACAGACACACATATATATATAATCCCTACGATTACGGATGCACTTGTAACTCCATACACTTTCAGTCTAGCTGCGTTGCATGAACTACCATGGCCACCCTTAAGGAATTTAGTTCAGTTCAATGAGAACTCTAGATTAATGAATAGTGTAGTTTATTAAAGCAACAGATGCACAAGTTCTTTTGGATTGCCCGTGATAGAACTACTGCCCACAAAGGTGGTACAAATAGCAAGAATATGAGTAGTATAGCCTGGCTAGAAACGCATTAGGTCACAAAGGTTTCTAAATCTCCTGGGGAAACACTTGGTATGGCCAAGTGTTAATATGAATAATATAGCCTGGCTACAAGCGCGCTAGATCACAAAACAACTCTACAGAGGTTTCTAAATCTCCCGGGGGGAACACTTGGTATAGACAAGTGTCTGAATCTTACCCAAAGGTGTCCCTATTGGGGGGGAAGAGAGGTTCAGCCCGTCGACGGATCCCAGATGTCAGAGCAGGTGTGTGATGGTATCTTCCCTAACATCCCTCCTCTCTTAAGCCTTTTTATACTATTTTTACTTTACAGGTGGAGCTTGAGTGACTCTAGTCATATATTTCTTTGTTGTAATTGGTGTAAAACTTTCTCACTTTGCTTTTAAAGGTATAGACCAAGAAAAATTCAGAGCACAGGCTCAGTGAGGGGTGGTTGCACCTTGGAGGCGGGTAGATTTGGGATGGAGGCGTGTTTTTTAGTATTATAATGAGATTATAATGAGTATTTTGTCAAAAGGTGACAGACTGTGGGCCCATTCCCAGGTACTCTACTACACACCATTACACACACTAAAGAGGTTATTGTATCTTTGTACAATAGCATTGTCTTTGACCAGGTACGTATCCTAATTATCAGGGTGAGTCTTCATCTCATTGTTCCATAGTACTTTCCAGTTCCCATCTTATTACAGAGCCTGGCCGTGGTGTCTCACTCTGCTCTACCCTCCTAGTTCTCTTAGAATCAACGCATCAAGCTCCCCTGGCATTGCCAACACCTAATGTTTCCTAGGGAACTTTTGTGGGATGGAACTCCTGCATGACTGCCACACTCCACCCTGAAAGTTTCTTCAAAGTTATACCTTTCCTAAAAGTTATTTAAATTCTAGATTTAAATTCTAGAGTCACCTTCAGCAATAATTCCACAACTGGTTTCTGAGGTCTTGAGGAGTGAACATCTTGTGATTCTTACTTTCCAAGCCCTGCTAGTAGTGGATTTTTTTTTCCAGAACAATGCATTTTTTTCCCCTCTCATGTGAGTTCCTTTTGCTTTTGTTTCATTTTTTAAACTGGAAAATAATATGATAAGAAACTGGGTTAAAAATCAGATCGTAAAGAAGATAAGTCTTACATTATTGTAGAACATATATTTAACTGTTCATGTTGACTGAATACCATGGGATTTTGAGACATCATGTACCTAAATGAACTCACTGAACTAGGATTTAAGCTTAACTGGAATAGGGACATATGGTTAATAACAGAGAGCAGAGTGGTCCAACTATAAGAGCCGTGGAATGCATTCACTTCTCAAACATCCACTCCTTGCCTCTTCTAGAGGTGATATTACGGTTGCAAAACGTAAGAAGACTGCAGGTTAGCTGTTGTTTGTCAGGTAAAGCATGGTGATTTGTAGACTAATTTATAAGACTGATTCTTTGCCCTCATCACACCCTTCACTTTGCAAAAAGGGACCAATTCACCTCTGTGACCACAAACTGGACAGAACTTCTGTTTTCATGGTTCTTACTCTTGACAGGTAAAGCTAAGCCAAGAGCAGCCCGATCTAAGATATGTTAGAACTGTTGGGACAGGTAGAAGGAAAAAAACCACTCATGTGAAGGGACCCCCACAAAAGTTGCCTTTGCCTTTCAAACTTCAGCTACATATTTTTTTGCAATTGAACAATGTTTCACCAATTGGTGTCTCAAGCTGATTTTTCATTTAAGTATCCTTCAAAAACATGTGGTTTTGTGGTCAGTTGACCCTGGCTGAATGCCAGGTGCCCACCAAAGACACTCTATCATTCCCCTTCTTCAGATGGACAGGAGAGAAAATACAACAAAAGGCTCATGGATTGGGATAAGGACAGGGAGATGCCTCACCATTACCATCATGGGCAAAACAGACTCAACTTGGGGAAATTAGTTTAATTTTTTACCAATCAAAATCAGATTAGGATAATGAGAAATAAAAAAAAATCTTAAAAACACCTTACCCCCACCACTGCCTTCTTCCCGGGCTCAAATTCACTCCCGATTTTTCTCTACCTCCTGCCCCCGGGCAGCACAGGGGGATGGGGAGTGGGGGTTGCGGTCAGTTCATCACACGTTTCTGCCACTCCTTCCTCCTCACGCTATTCCTCAGCTCCCATAGGAGACAGTTCTCCATGAACTTCTCCAACATGGGTCCTTCCCGTGGGCTACAGTTCTTCACAAACTGCTCCAGCATGGGTCCCTTCCACGGGGTGCAGTCCTTCAGGAACAGACTGCTCCAGCGTGGGTCCCCTGCGGGGTCACAAGTCCTGCCAGCAAACCTGCTTCACTGTGGGTTCCTCTCTCCATGGGTCCACAGGTCCTGCCAGGAGCTTGGTCCAGCACAGGCTTCCCACGGCCTCACAGCCTCCTTTGGGCATCTGCCTGCTCCAGCATGGGGTCCTTTACGGGCTGCAGGTGGATATCTGCTCCACTGTGGATTTCCACCGACTGCAGGGGGACAGCCTGCCTCACCATGGTCTTCACCATGGGCTGCAGGGGAATCTCTGCTCCGGTGCCTGGAGCACCTCCTCCTCCTCCTCCTTCTTCCCTGACCTTGGTGTCTGCAGAGTTGTTTCTCTCACATATTCTCACTCCTCTCTTCTCCAGCTGCCGTTGCGCACTTGTTTTTTTCCCTTTCTTAAATATGTTATCACAAAGGTGCTACCACCATCACTGATTGGCTCGGCCTTGGCCAGCGGCGGGTCCATCTTGGGGCCGGCTGGCATTGGCTCTATCAGACATAGGGGAAGCTTCTAGCAGCTTCTCACAGAAGCCACCCCTATAGCTCCCCCGCTACCAAAACCTTGCCATGCAAACCCAATACAGATTTTTTTAGTAAGAACTGTCCTTGTCTGCATTTCATTTTATGTTTTGTTAAAATAAAAAAATAAGATTAATGTCTAAAAAAGTAATAGAAAATAATTCTGGTATAGCTGGATTCAGAGTCTGTTTATTTTGTACCAACTTTAGATGATTTGCCTATGTACACTGTATGCTGCATGAAACGTTGCACTTCTGGTGATTTCAGTTCTGCATATTATTTATATAATGTATTTTTATATTTATGTATTTTTGTATTTATGTATTTTTATATTTATATTTATATTTATATTTTATTTATTATAAAATCCATTTAATTTCTGAATTGGTCTGATTTTGCTACCTTTTTGTGGGTTTGGATTGAAATTCCAGAAGCTAATGGCTATTTATTATCCTGTGGTCAGAGATTCATACACTATAAAAGATTTTTATCACAAGCTGAATGCTATTAATATAATCACAGTAAGTTGTTGTTATTCAGATAGTATTATATGCTCCAAAACCAACCAGCCAGATAGTTCCCATGCTGATAGTTTCCTCCAACTGAGGAAAAGCTGACCTTGTAACAAAGACATTTAACTATACTCAATGACAACATAAACTGGATCAGGGCTGTTTGAAAACTGCAATAAGTTGATGGAAATGCAAAGTGAGGATTGTCTATGGCAGAACTGAAATATGGTTGGACAGTAGAAAATAACTGTAAGTAGCTCCTAGAAGACTAAAAAAGGCTGAGTAACAGGGATAGGGAAATGAAGGAAAAAATACAAGGTTCTGAACAGTACTGATCAGCATCAAACAGCAAGGAACAGCAGAATGAGTGGCAAAACAAGACAAGAACCTGGAATCTATTTTAGAAATGTATGACATAATCAAACATTGCTTAACTGTAGCTTTACTTATTTGCTATATATATTAACTTAATGTATCATGTACTTGTTGATAATAAGGTCACAAACAGGATAAGAGACATAAAGTGTCCATCTATTAATGCTTTAAAATTTCACGATAAGCTGGGACAGCTTTCTGTTTTCACATAAGAGAACCCCTTGCCACTAGCTGATAAACAGCATAAATTTGGTGTTTTAAGCCTGAAGTACTCACCAAATACATTTCCATATATAGTCAATGGAGGAAAAGAGTTGCCACCAGGATCTTTTATCTAGATGTCTAGATGCTCACCTTAAACTAATATGAATCTCATTCTGGAAGGGGACTGTTCTCTCCTATGTGCATAAACAGGAGATAAGTTAACTGGCTTTAGGTACGTAAGTTGTAGATGCCTACTTAGGGAATGTGAACCTTATGTCTTACTGCCAAGGAAAGATAGTAAAACTGTGATGATCTACCAGTGACATGGAAACGCAAAAGATGAGTAGATCAAAAGAGTAAACACTGGAGACTTCAGTAAAGTGTTAAAGTCAACCAGCTCTGCTCACAACGGAGTTAAGAGTAAGAGGACACAATGCCTTTCTCCAAACATAGAAGAGAAAGAAGCAGACTAGAAGGCAGCAATGAAAAGGGATTTTTTATTATTTGGAGGAGAGGCTATACTGAGGAGAATGTTGGACATTAGAGGACTGAATAAATTCCAGATAGTGTTTAAAGAGATGAGGAAAGTGAGGCAGGGAGAAATATGGAAGTTAGGCAGTTTCTGTCTGACTATGCTCTTTTTTTGTAGTGGTGTAATAGTGAGAGAAACTTCTTCAAGGGCAATGAGGTCAATGATTCACCTAACAGAACAGGTGGTCTGTAAGAACAGAGAACCGGAAGTTTGTAGTACTAGAAAAAGTCAGAGTCAATGTAGACATACAGACAAGGCCATTTCTCCATGGGGAGTCAAAAAGGGAGAATCACAGACCAGACTCTGACCGACTCATTTTGGTAGATGTGAAATAGCTTAGATTGTGAACGCTGACAGACAGCAGATAATTGTGTGTGTGGCTGAATGTTGCTAATTGAACTTTGGAACTCTCACTTCCTACCTGCAACCAGGAAGGCCTGAATGCAATTTTTGATAACACCTAGACTATGCAGAAATGGCACATACTGAGACCTCCTATTAATAAAGAGACCACCAGTTAGGAAGCTGATCACACATTGTGCCTCTGACTATAGGCTATTTAGATAGAGAAAAAAAGGCCTAGAAAAAAATAACCTGGAAGTGGAGGCAGATCCATGGAGACGAATGTCATGGAGCACCCAGGGACATCATGGCTGATACCTGAGGCTGGTAACTTCAAGCAGCTGTGCAGCACAAACCAACATGAATTTCTGTCTGACTTTCCTAGACCAGCAATGATCTTCCTAATAGAAGGGAAGTTGAGACCAAGTGAATGGGACTTTGGGGAAGTGACTGAGAAATTGTGTGTGATAATCAGGTAGGATAAAAGCTCTACTCTTGGTTCTTAAATAAACCTCAGTATCCAGATGCAAATAGGTTGTCATTTACTCTATCTCATCCATGACACTCACATCCACGCTGCTTAAGACTATCTGCTTCTGGGCAAAATTTTTACAGAAAGAGGTAGTTAGTGCCATCCAAATCAGAGCTAAAGAGTAAACCAAGTTGCTAAGCTCAGTTTCTGGTTGTTTTTTTTATTTAGCAGTATAAACATGCCCACTGGAACCATTTCCATAAAATTATAGGAGACTGACCTCTGATCTGAGTGCAGACCTAGAAAGCCTGCTTGAATTCAGCAAATTATTCTTTTCTATCCCAGAACAATGAATCTTAATAGAGCAATCTAATGAGTTTCTAGTTAACCATCTCCAAGAGGGCTGTGACAAATTCCATTACAGTTTGCAACCAGAATCTATACATTATCATATTTGAAACATTACATTTTTTGCTCATATTGCAGATAATATAAATTGTAGGCTTACATCTGCTGATAGCACACCTTCTTGTCCCACTTTGATAAGGTAAAGACATGCAAAATACATGATTTGGAATGTGGAAGCTTTATTTTACAATTGCATGTTTCTGCTTTGTCTTTGTATCATTTTAGGGGCAAATTAGAGTCTTGCCTGAGAAGTCTGTAATATGTCCTTTCTTCTTGCAACAGAGTAAATCTGTAAATAAATCAATTGCCTTCACTGGAGACACCCAGATTTAAAATAGAATTTCACTGACAATTTTGGAGAATGGATGTCTGGAAGGAGGACTGAATGGATTACTAGCAGTTGAAAAAACATGAATATTTTTTTCTTTCCTGTAACAGCATCTAATCAGCATCTAGTATTATTTATGTTAGAGTAGGATTTTTCCTTTAATATATATAATTTTATTTTCTTCTTCTCACTTATAATTTCAGAAACTAAGCTGTCACAAAATATACTGTCCAAGCAGTATAGGTTTGGGGTGGGAATTTCTCTTTAATATTTAGAGAGGAAAAAAAAGTATTTCTAGTTAGTATAGCACAAACCATGCTATTTTCTGATGAGTTTGCTGCTTTTCTATAAATTTATTTCCCCGTAAATGTTACTGCATGTAAACAAATTAAAACAAGCCTTATGTATTAATCAAGCTGAAATTCTACTATGTAGGCAGACATCTGATTCGTAATGCAGATGACATTCACTGTCCTCCCTTACCAGATATTACCACATTTTCACTTACTAATGAAATACCACCGATGTAATATCTCATACTGAATAGCCTCGAACTTATTTAAATTCCAAATTTTAATTTGTCAGCAATATTCCACATTGAATTTACACTAATTTCCAAGAGCACTATGAAACTTAAATTAGATGAAACCAGCCTACACCATTTTTTTCCCCTTGGAAATGTGTTAGTAGGAAATTATGTTCTTTGTATACGACCCCAAGCATGGCAGGTTATATATTCCAACACAAACCATGAAATTCATTAATATGGAGAGTGTGTGAGGATTAATTTATCTTCTTATATTGTCTATCATTCCCATTGGTATAATACTATTATTTATATATCTTTATTCATTCACAGGATTAAAAAATATTATAATCATTCCGTACATTTTAGAACAGAAATTGAATGTACAGGCAAGTTGCACAGAAAGGTTGAATTTCAAGTAAATACTGACAGCTAGGTAATGTCTTATATTTAATTTTTCATTTATCTAATTGAGATGACATCTCAAACTTTTTAAATACAGCTGATATTGCTGTAATAAAAAAAAGTTTTCTTGAAAATATGATTTTGCAGTCAGGGAATGCATTTCCTTGATTTTAGTCCTGTCACATCATTTGAAAAATAAAGATAACCTATTTCCATTTTCCCCTAAGATTGCATAAGGTTTAAATGAATCTGTCATGACAGAAATGTAAAATGTGAAGAACAGTCTAAAAGATTGCAAAAAACTTTCACTTATGCTATGGCTCTGCCATCAGAGGCTACTTGTTCCAATTTTTATACTAGCAGATGATGCAGTGCATGTCACCATAAGTAGAAAAAAAACAAAATACATAGGAGAGTGTATGGGACAGGGAGAAGAAAAATATTGTAAGATTGATCTAAAAAAAAAAAAAAAAAGGCAAGCCAACAAATAAACCATTTCATTATAATAGCATCCCCCCAAAATTACACTGCTAGCAGTCCCCAAATTTAAACAAATACTTTCACAAGGGAAGGGCGTGATTCTGTCACCATTAGGCAACTGTCAACAGCTCTTTAAACTTATTTCTCTCAAAACAAAAGGTTACATGTCTGACCTGTGTTTGAATTCGGGATGTTGTGATGAAGGATGAATAATACTACTGTGCTCATCTGGGTAGAATCTGTTTTCCGGATGGACTATGTCACCAAGTAGCGTGATCCCTGATTGCACCAAAGTGACACAAACACTCTTTTATTCCATGAGTCAGATGCAGCTGGTCCACAGGTCACAGCATTGCCCTAAATTTGTGAGATAACTTCAAGCCTTCTGTACAAATGTGTAACTGTTAAAGGTACCCACCAGATCATTCTCAAGCCTAAGCTATCCTCTTTCTTATGGAGCCAGTTTCCAAGCAACCTCAGGCAGAGTTTTCCAGGAAAATATTCTGGATCATGTGGAAACAGAAGTTTAAAGAGAGCAACAGCTATCTCCTGATTCAGCTACCCAGGTATTGCATATGGTGCCACCTAAGAGTTCCTGGAGTGTCTTGGGCATTGGCATGAAACTGGTAGACATGGTACCTCAACTAAAGAAGATTTGTGTCCTCCTGGAGCAGTAGCTGTCCTGTCAAATGAACACCATCTTTGCTATCTGAAGGGTGGTATAACTAATATGTACCAATCTATATAAACCCAACTTTTGTTTGTTTGTTTCTCTAATATAAGACAAGAAACAGTAATAACTTTGGCTACTATATAAGTGAAATTATTAAGTGTTCACTTAGCCCAACTTTAGAGGGCACTGTGTCTTAAGACCGTTCCTTAAACTGTGCCTATCTTGCCTGTGAATTCAACAGTTGTAAGTTACAGGAATACTTTACCTGCAATTTTGCATTATTGATTTCAGGTAGTTTATTATAACTGATGTTCCCATGGAGATAGGTTTTTGATGTTCATTGCAAATTATACTGCTACTATTCTGCGAACTCTGTGGAAATAATCAGTACTAATTGTACGGATTTTCTTTTCAAACTCCTTGATAAATGTGTTATGATGGTGACACTATTCAATTTACAAGGAAGTATTACCTATCTTCTTCCAGACTATGTCACAATGACTACTGCCAAGCATTTAATATATTGTTTCTTTTGCTTTCTAAAATGGCATAAGCAAAGCTAGTATAGGAGTAAACATTGTGGTCCAAAGAATAAGAATGACCTCGCTACAGGGTACAAGTCTAAACCTACTTCTACTGCAATGTTAAGTTTCAGCGTTAAAATTTACAATTAGTTGATAATACGTGGAAGAGCAACAAGTATTCCAAATGGTGACGGAGTTAGTCCATCAGGTTTCAAGGGATGAAAATGGAAATACGTAGGACAGAAGTCAGTGACAACTACTTCTGAGATATTAAAAGAAAGTCAATACTACACTGTCTTCCTTTCTTTTATATATTTTCATTTAGTTTTGACATATAAAGAAAATTCTTAATAAAGTGGAAAGTCAAAGCTTCACAGGCCTCTTGATACTTATAGTACAATACCAGAGCTAAACACACTGTTCAGTAAAATAAGGGGTCTTCATTCTACAAAGAAATTTCTTTGCATTCTTATATATATTAAGTTCTCTTATCTGCCTTATTCTGTAGCCAACTAACCATATGATTGAAAGTGGCCAGGAACAGAAATCTCTAAATGAATGGGTTTTTTCTAACTTATTTGGGTATCACCTGACATGTTGCAAGCACTATTGTAATGGAAATAATCTAGAACTGTAGTATAATTGACAATTTTAGGAAAGGGCTAAGAAGATAATAATCTCACCTCTTTTCTTAAATTTATACAAAAGAAAAAGGTAAAATAAAAACTAACAATGTAATTAGCTTAAATATAATAATAATGCTTAATAAGTTAGTATTGCCATCAGCTCAGGAACAATACGTTGTCATCATCAGGTCTTACAAAGGGATGTGGTGTCTATTTTCTCTGTTGTATCATTTTTGTCTAGCCACAACATTTCCTGAACTGAGCATGGAAAGACTGAATAACACTGCTATCCATCAATACTTCCATTTTATAAGCATCAGAAACCAGTAAAATCAGCCTAGAAATATGATTTATTCAGCAGAGACACTACTAAGGAGAGTACAAACATTACCGTGAGTGAAAGGTTTTATAGAATGTTTTTTCATTGAACACCAATCTCATTATGACTTCTGAAATTCAGTCAAAAATGACATATTCTTCAACAGACAGAATTCCCATCAGGACACATCTTAAACTGAGTAAAAGAAAATGCATGTGGCTAGATTTCCCTTTTGTTATAAAAAAGTCTCAATAATTTATTTACCTTTAAAAGCGAATTGAAAAAAAAAAAATCACTTTCCCAGCACAAGAAGAATATTGCATTCCATAGGTTTCATGGAAATTAACCTTACCAAATCCTAAAATAATCATAATTGGTGTGTTCAGTATTAACAGTGAGAAACACTTGCTTTAAATAGGCTGATACGGAGTTAAATAAGTTTACATTTTGATATATGAAACAGGATTTACTATTATAATTATCCCCCTATAAGAAAAACTTGCAAGAAATACTGAAAGCAAGAAATCCTAAGAAACTTCTGCCGAAATTACAGCTGAAACACATCTGGGGTAAAAAAGAATACCCCATCTTCACAGAACATGCAGTAGCCAACCACCAACAATTTTCTTCATTTTCATATGTAGGTAGTTTTTTCTCATTTGAAATCTTAAAGGATTTTTTTATATCTCTTGGCACATAGAAAAGTAGACATAAGGTAGAAAAGCCACTAGACATCATATCAGTGTCCTTTTACCCACAGTCTCTCTGTTTGCTATATTGCTTTTAATAAAACTCCATAGCATTTCATAATTTTTTTGGTATCACCTTCTACTGGATAGCATAGTACAAAGTGTGCCTGCTGCTTTTGTTAAACAGTCTAAAAGGAGATCACTAAAAATGTAACTTTTGGGGAAGTTAATCTCTGTTAAAAATTGTAAAATGTAAGATAACACTTCAAATTACTTTATTGAGCTCTATATCATCTAGTGGGAAGTAACTATTCAGATATTTATAGTGTAAATATGTGTGTGTGGGAGTGTCTCTGTGTGTGTGTGTTTGTGTGTTTATGTATAGACAGTGTTTATACCACTGATAAAATATTGTATATGTATTTATTTAACTGATGAAATACAGATGTACACATCTGGCTTCTAACAAAATAATATTTTATAGATACAGCCTGAGAGCCTAAGGAGTAGACTATTACTCATTCAGTACCCACAACTGCTAGATCTGTTTACAGCTTGAGTATAGGATTAACTACTGTGGCATTTATGGTTAATGGCAGTCATTAAATTTCAGCCTTCTAAATGCAGAAAATCAAAGAACCAGTATAAACTATAACAAAAAAGGAACTCTCTCATACAGGCTGCCTCCACAGATTGAGAGTTTGCCTCTACTTTAATGTTTCTAGTACCGTCAGATAAGAAGTATATATTAATCAGAAGCCAATTCAAATAAATTCTAAAATTTGAACATTAGGAATTTTAAGTGGGTTTCAGCTCCAAATCATAAACACATAAATTTAGTTCTCAAGTGCAGGTGTCTAGTTGGGAGAAAGACAGGTACTCTCATACTGTAATCAGTTGATGTCTAGAGAAGCATTCAACTGCACAAAGCTACTCTTCAGAAGCAGTTCCTTCCTTCTTTTTCTCACTAACTGTCTCTTTCTCAGTAGTTAGTACAGGTCAAATATATGAATATTTAGCAGCTAAACTTCAGGTAAGTTTAATTGTGAACATACAGAAAGCAATCAGGGTGAAGTAACATCTGCGTTGCTCATGTGTTCACTTTAAGTGATTTCTTCATTTGCCATAAAATTAATGCAAGTGATATTTTCACAGTATAAAAATTATACCCGGTTGAATTTTTGTTTTATTTTTCTTCAGCTGAAGGCCCTTAAACCAAAATGAAACATCAAGTCTCTTTAAAATACATTTTGTTTCAGAAGATGAATTTCTTAAATGTGAGAAAATAGGCAAATTATATATCTTCTTTCAAATAACTTTTCCAGGAGACATTTCTGTTATTGAGATCTTTTTTAAAAACTGCAAAGATTGCTGTCCATTAAAAATCTATATTTTTCATCAATAATTTCCAAATTGTTTTTTTTTTGTGAATTCTGCTAAAAAGAATGTAATATATGTTGTCATTTCTTGTCTTTTTCAATACTTTCCTCCATGTGCCACATCCACTAACTCACCATTTCTATGATTCCTTACCACTACTTTTTTTGCCATGAAAAAGGTATAGGACATATTTTAACCAGGTCTCAAGATCAGTGGAGAATGTGAACATAAAATACTCGAATGAAAAATCTGTGAGACATCTTGACTTCATTTATTCCAGGAAAAATCTATTGACTTTTTGATCAAAACTCTTCAATAACAAAATTTTTTCTAAAATTCTAAAATTTTCCATCAACAATAAAAAAATATCTTCAGTGACTGTGCCAGACTGTGCTGGCTATTATGGTGTCTCAGTTTCTATATTGTTATACATTTCTTCATACTAGTTCCTGTATTTTCTTCTGGATTATCTTTACTCTTCCTTAACAGAAAGCAAACTACTTTGTCCTCTTGACAGAGTACTATTTTGTGGATTTTAAGTCACACTAATGTGCAATTTCATAAATGCAAGCATATGGAAATACTACCTCAGGAGCAATTTCAACTATTATTCCCAGTGAGGATTAGACACAGGGTATTTGGGTGTGCAGGACTACAAGCCTAATTGAACAATTACCAATGAACCTTTAAAACTAGTTCTATTGAATATACAAAGTAATTGCATATACAATTTGGCTTTGTCTTGCATTGTGCTTCACAGATTTATTTTTAAATAATAGCTGACTTGTTATGGCATTGCTTTTCTCTGAGAAAATTATTATTCCTTCAGGTTTTATTTGTTTCTGTGTGTTTGGATTTATGATTTCTTTCTTTTCAGTTCTAATATAACAGCAATTTTCTTCCCAGTTAAGGAAAAAAAATACTACTAAATTACTAAATTTACTAAATATCTTTTATGTGTGTTTATTTTCATCAGTAATATTCTCACAGTCTTCCAAAGTCAGCATATTTAGATAGATGTTCACAAGTGGTCCATAGATAAATACAGAAAAAAATTCTGTGTTTTCTGCCAGAATATATATTTTGCTTATATCAGAACACATATGCAAAGCCATAGGAGTACGAGAAACTAGAAAACATTTCATAGATCATTTGGAAAAAAATATAGTTATCATCATTGGAGCAGTGTGGGCTTTTCTTGACAATAAGTAGTTTTACTCCAAAAGTACTGACTGAGCTGGGGAAAGCAGTTTCAACAAGTGTCTTTTTGTGACGGGTACCGAAATAAACAATCAAAACAGCTTAGCAAGAGGAATGCACTAACCTGTACCAAACTTTCTATTTCGCCATGTCCAGTGCCTAATCACAATGTGTGAGCGTTTACAGAGCTGGTAGACTAGACTTCGCTCTTCAGAGTTGGTCTTAAATAGAAATTCTCTGTTGTCCAAGCTTGCCTTTTACCAATAACAGTGAGTGCTTCAAATTACACTACTTTACTCTTTTAATTTAATTTTAACTGAGATACCTTGGACAGATGCAGATGTAACTCAGTCTGCATTAAGGCAATGTAGGGAAAAACAATGACTGAGAGTTCTTCACCCCTCTTTCTCTCCCCCATGGCTCTTATGGCATGCATGCCAATGTCATACAATACAGATGAGGCTGCATTTCTCTTCAGCCTTCCCAGTTAGATCGGGACTGTGTCTATTCCAGGTTGTGCAGTCTGAAAAACAAAGATGTATTTTGGTTCTGCCTCTTGAGTTCTTGTTTAAACATGAACAAATTAATCAACTACCTCTTTAGGTAGGAAATGTTCCATTCAAAATTGCCACTGACAAATGCATTTCAGGAAGCGTGATGGTAGTTTGGGTTGTTTTTCATTTCTTGCTATTTGCAGCTAAGGAAGACAGGGTGAATTAATTTGGGACAGAATAGATGGGAGAGATGAGATGGAGCTAATTTAGAAGCTCTGTAAAACTGTTTCTCTCTTTTCCTCATACCACTTATGACAGGAAAGCAAATGCATACTCATAATAATTCTGCTGGCATCAATGGAGATATTCTGTGGAATAATTTGACCTTCAAAATCCAGTTTTCCATTTCCTTACACCTTTTTGAAGTCACAGATACATGCTCTGAATAAACACAGTAATTCTGGTATTTTGGTGGTTTCTATCTACTTCCCATGTAGGTTGATTTAAGTTATTAAATGGTGAGGTTATTAACATGCTGGGTGACTGAACCACCTCAAATCACACCCTCCCCCAGTGCTGCATTGCAATTAATACTGTTTAAAATATTGTAACTCTGTAATATTGATTAAATATTGGCAAGGAATTATATAAGATTTAATAAATGCACTTTAAAGGCTTTTATTGTCATGTGATTGATTCAATTTTTATTAAAAATACAGGTTTCAAATATAGATACAGATGTTTCAGTTTTTCTTTGGTATAAATATAACATTTTATTTGGATTATTGTTTACCACACATTAAGGTGGAAAAGCTTCTGGAGGCCATGTAGGACACTACTATGTCTTTTCAGAAATAGCTAGACATCTGTCTTTCTTCAGTTGAATCTCAACATGACATTATTGCTAATGTCCCCAGAGGAACCTAGCTAGCTTTTCAGCTGAACAACCAGTAGGATCTCAATACAACTGCACACACACCAGTATCTTGTGTTATTTGAGATTCCCCTGTATGCATCCCATGACCTTCAGCAGTTGCACCAGTAAGGCAAGGGTCTCTCCAGGACCCTGTGTTCTCTCTGCCACTTCCATGCCAATGTGTCTGCTTAGCTCTAGAACATCTTGAATGGCACTGGACATCAATGTTTAGGCAATCTGAAAAGCTGTAAATGACAAAAGAAAGGCTTGTGTACAGGTGAAATATCTAGTTCAAAGTCTGAAATCCCAGTAATGTCTGAGTAGCCACCACTATTTGGTGACAACCTCTTCCCATTTAACTCAACAGTTCTCTAGTTATGTAGGAAACCTCTGCTTATGTTTATTTAGACCACAACCTAAATATCGTGCTCTAAACTTGCTACGGTCGCAAATATTTGGCATTTCTCTTCTTCTGTAGCCTATCTAGGTGTTTCTCCACTTGATCCCTTGAAGGTAATTCCATCTAGTATCGTCAGAGAACCCAAAACATATATTGACAAGGTAAGCACAATTTGTTTGCCTATTTGTAGGTATTTAGTGCCATATTCTGAGTTATCCTGGTATCCCACCTGGCTGTCAACTTCCAATGTAGTAGGTCGTGGTTTTCCATGCATCTGGCACTGTATCAACCACATTTTTAGTGACTTTCTTGTGTATAATAAGCCCCAGAAAAATGCAGATTTCAAATCTACTTATGTTTTGGATTATTTTTTTCCTGTTGGCTAAGATTACGTCATTTTCTTCTAGCTTACTGATTTTTTGTACATAATTACTGTCTTATTATGCGAGAAGACAGATGTACAGATTCCCAACATAAGTTGGTAGCTAGAAAAGAAATAGTAGAGTGTATCAAATCATTATCTGATCTTTGCATTTTGCATTTCACATATAAACTTCTCTTGACTTAAGTCTACTATTTGCTAATGTTTACCTTACATGGTAAATAAGTGTTGCATTAATTGTTCATGTACAAGCTGTTCCAATATCCAGAGACAAGGAGGTCTCTATGGCAATCCTAAATGATGAAAAATCTATCCAGACTCCTTAGGATATGACAGGCTAACATTTCAGAGATTGGATAGTTATATTAAAGTCTACCACTGTGATCCACTCACTTCTTACATTAATTTTGCACAGAAGTAGATAAATATCTGGGCTGCAAGTTACAAAAACGAAGTAAGATCTTAATATTTTGTTTAACACCTTTTGCTTATGGGGATTTGCCAAAAGTAGTAAAGAGTCCTCAATGTAATATATTTTAAAAAGATTGTAGCTTTCAGAAAATTTTAGTTATTCATTTTTCTCAGTCCTACAAAATAGTATGTTGAGGAAGTAAAATAAGCACAGCAGGAAAAATAATACTTGTCCAAAATCCTGACTAAAGGTCATGTCCTATTCCCTCGCTCAGAAATAACAAGAGTAAATGCATTATGTAATCTGTAGATAATAGATCTTCACATTTCTTGCATTACATTAAAGTTGTATCACCAAGTATTCATACTTCTGCAAAAAGATTTTATGTCTGCTTTAAAGATCAGAATTGGATAATTTGAAATTCTGGATACAAATGCTTTCTCACCAGTTAGTGACTCTGCTTTGCTACTACTGTTTCAGTACACTGCCATTCAAAATTATTTTACATGGTGTGCAGGAATAAAATGTTTTTTAAAAACCAATAAAAACTTATGCTATTCATGTAATTTGCAATTCCTGTCTTTGTAACATAAGAAAAAAAAATTGCAGCTGTATAAATATCTATCACTTGAACAGAATAATTTTGCTGTGCAGGGCTATTTATAAGCAATGAATTCACTGCGTTCACAGAGCTACACAATATACCTTTGTGGTACTGTACAGCAATTGTGAGTGGGAAGGAAACATTTTGCAAAAAATTATTTTACTTTTCTTTGAAAGTGTCAGAAACCACATATTTTATGCCTTGAAAGTATATTTATAACATGAGGCATTCAGCTACATTTAAGTACTTCCTAATTCAATGCCAATACAATAAAATCTCTTCTTAATTATCCCAGTTAACTTGTATAGTAAGTGCATTTTACAACATACGTAGCACACCCATTGTTATTATGAAAAAATAATCCCAAACTCTTCACAAAAAGTCTATTAAACATTTAGATTTGCATCAAGTATTCAGATGTTCTTAAGTTATCCAGATGTCTCTGTGTATTTCAGCCATAATTGCAGCCACGTGACCTATGTTTGGGGTTTAGGGCACTAGCAGCCCAGAATCCATGTCCAGTACAGACTGCAAGTGAAGTCAAGCCAGATCATGATGGCCTAGGAGATTTTATGGGATTTGTTGTATAACTAATTCCTTTAAGATCATTACCTAGAGACAAATTGATCCTTCTCATATTTTTTGTACTATAACAGAATCTTAAATACACTAACTAGAAAATAAATGCATTTATTTTTACAGCACATGCATTGTTGTTTAATACATTTTCATTCTTAAACTATGAAATATTAGGCTGCTGGAGATAAGTATAATAACAGTTTTAAGAGGAAAGAAGATTCACATTATTCTGTTGCTTCATTTACAACTGTACAGATTCAGAGTAATGAGATCCACTAATATTTTGTACATATGTGCCTTTTCTATTGCAGTACAAATTTAAACAGCACTCCTTTGTTCATTGTGATAATAGGAAAAGTCCTCTGCTTACATCACATGTTTTTATAGGTTCAAGGAGGAGACAACTGACACAATGAGGACAGCATTACAAGACAAATTTTAGCTGCTAAAATGAATGATAGCTGAAAAGTGCTGTCACTGAAAGATCCAATAGGTCAAACAATTTTAAAAGGAAATAAAAAATATATATAAAAGAAGAAAAAATCAGAAGCCAAAGGAGAGAGAACGTGTTGTAAAGCAATTGGTTGATAAAAGACAGCTTCTGGCCATTTGGGAAGACTAAAGGGGAATGGAGAAAGATAAAGGCATTCACTGTTTCTGTTTCTGATAACAGCAGAAAAAGGAAAGTGAGACTGTCAGTACAGTGGTTTCAGCAAATAAATAAATAAATGCAACCATGCTGGCAGCAGTCAGGCTAAGTTTGATATGTTAAGCCATTTTAGAGGAGACTGCCACTGAGATTTGCAACCTGCTCGTCTGCTTTACAGAGCTGAGATAACATATTCAGACTTTGGCAGGCTTTTCCAAACCAAAAGGAGCCTGTGAAACTTTAGAATATTACCTGTCACTGCTTGAATGCGGTACTTCCTACAGATTTTTTAACTTCTTTATGTTGATTCCATGTCTGCAACTCAAGATTATTCCACATGGCAAATCAAGGGAACAATTTGGGTGATGTCATGTAGTCATATAGCATCACTGAAATTACTAAAATGTATTCAACATACCCTTGGGGCTGGCAGATATGACACAGGACCTGCAGGGGAATTGGGCCATCTGTGGGCGGCAGGTATCAGTCACGTGTGTTAGCCTATGGTATCTAAAATGTCACCATGTTCAGGCACTAGAATTAAGAATCTTACTTCACTTTTAGTAAGAATCACGTAGGTAACAGATGTTAGCCTCAGTTACTCCCCAAAATCTCCCTCAAGATTGGATTTTCTATCCATGCAAGTACTGACTATGCTAGGATGGCTCTGTGTTTGTGTGCACAAGTAGGGCCAGAAGATAAGCATGCTGCAGTATAGTACTAAGACCATAAGTTATGCTCAGACAGGGTGTTTGTTTGTTGTCTGCAAGGACCTCATAGGAAGAAGATGTCTCTTTAGAAAGTTGTTTGGACTTCAGCTCTAAAGCCTGTAAGGCAACCTTTCAGACAGTCAGTGTACTGATGATGGCATGACTTATCGCATTACGCTGTAATTTAAGAGTGATATCACTGAAGTTATTGAGGTCACACAGATCCAAGCCACTGGCAAAAGAAAAAAGAAACGGGCCTAATGAATTGTGTAAAAGCAGTAGTTCTGTTGCAATTGTTACTCCTTCATTTTCTGAGTTAAATATTTCTGAACAAATTGCATATGGTTCAAGATTTCAGCAAGACTCTGCATGCCTTCCCATGTATTCCCTTCAGTAGAGAAGGTAATAAATTTATTACTAAATAAACTATTTTCCATGTTCAGAACTATATTGAGCAGGTTATGTATAATAAGGAAAAATATGATCCCAAAATAACTAATTAGTTATATATTGTCACTCTGATGATGAATATTCTTCCAGAAAAATGTAATAACATGTCAACAAAATGTATAACGCTTTCAACTGCCAATAGATCTATTTTTGGATCCAAGCATTTTATGTCATCTAGACGATGTTATCATTCAATCTTGATAATCAGATGCAGTCTATTTTGCCCCAGCTATTAATGTCATCAATTTGATATCTCCTTTTTAAAACACTAGCTTTCCCAGGGGAGTTAGTTATGTCTTTGAAGACTGAAATTGACTGAAAAGTTTAGAATAACAAAAAGAACACAGAGAAAATCAGAAAAGTTTGCCAAGATGTTTTCTAGCTATCCTAGACAAGTTAATGACATTGATACACTTCTGAAGGTATGTTATTTGCTCTAACCTAAGCCAGGAGCAATCTCAAAATTATCACATAGTCCCTATTTAGTAAATCATAAGGGAAACGTCTTTAACAGCAGGACTTCACTCTGAAAGAGTAAAGGAAACAATTCTTCACTAGAATATTATACTATTCCTTGTCATAACTTAACTTTTGCTTAGTTGTCTATGACTCCTATTCACCAAGAGACTCTGGCACAGAGTTGAATTTACAAACCTGAGTCATTCACTTTGGATTCCCATAAAATACAAGGAAAGATTTTTATACCTATTATTGTGATCCACAGAGTCTAACCTGATGAGTTTGAAACCAAAGTAAAACAGAAAGAATGTTTTAAACACCCATCCTCAAATGACCATAAGCAGGACAATAACATTCAGGGAAACAGTGTGGGCTGCATCTGTGCTAGCAAACTAAGCTAGCACCAAGGCAAAGTAACATAGAACAGCCTATGCCAGTAGTCTTAAACTCTCTGAATTTCCAAAACAAGAACTAATGCTGAAGTTGCTCTATGGCCTATGCCTACTTCTGAATTATGCCCATGACCAAAACCCATCTCAAAGACCCTTATAAGAGCACAGCAGGATAGATGATCAAATTTCATTGCCTGAGAAGATTCCCTGCCACTTTTTAATTAATGAGTACAGAAATATCTTAGTTATTAAAATACTAAAATTCACTGCTTTTAATTTTGATACCAGGTAATTGTAAGCATAGTCTGAACTCCTATAACAGTGAATCCTGTTCTGGCATTAGATATCATGACTTTTTCGGTCCTTTCTCACATTGTAAAGATTGGTCTTACTTTACCTAGCATTCAGCACGTATGAGCGTAGATACCGGGTGTAGCGATCCTGATCACAAGATCATTGTGTATTGAGGAGTTAGTGAGCCACGTAGCAGTTAACCTGAGTAAGTCGAGGTCTGTGTTGCGCTGCGCTGTGCCAGCAATTATGCCACCTGTGAGGCCTTGCCTTTGTCTAAAAGCCCAGCAAGAATTATTGTGTAAATATCCTTTCTATCTGACAGCAGGAATGATAAATAGAGTTGTTTTATTGTAAGAAAATCTTAAACCAGCTCAAAATACAAAAAAAGGAGGAGCTTCTCTCCACGGATGGGATCTGCTCAGCATGCTGTGGGTAAATCCATCTGGGGACTGGATGAAGCTGCATGAACATGGGGTTCCCAGCATCTGAAGGGACATAAGATTTACATGCTCTCTACATAAGATTTACTGTCTGCATTCCTCTTTTCAGTCTACATTATTGAAGTGGCTATTTTATTAAGTTTGTTGTTGAGCCTTTCCTGATCTCTTTCTGAACACCGCAGCCCCACCCTGGTGCAGAAAACCTTGTTTCACAGTCAAAATTATGGTCTTGACTACATCTCCAGTGAAAAAGACATCAAAAGTACCACAGATATCATATCAAGCATTTTGACCCAGCCAAACTACCTTGGCTGAGGGGCTCAGCTGTGCCCTGCGGTGGGTCTGTTGGAGGCATCTGGAACCAGCTGTGTCTGGCATGGGACAGCCCCGGCCTCTCCTCACAGAGGCCGCCCCTGCAGCCCTCTGCTACCAACACCTTGCAACCTGCACCAAATGCAGTTGTAAACACCAGTTTCCTCAGCTGCAGTACACAAAGCAATGTACTGGTGGATGTGGATGGTATGCGAGATGCTACCTGATCCTTCACGGGAAAAGGGCACAAACATACTAAGCCTGTAGGAGTGGACTGAGGGAATACATGGGAACATTTTAAATGTAGATGTGATTTCCAGTATGGTAAAATTTATAAAAAGCTGTGTAAGAAAAAAAGTCCAAGTTTTCATGTTATATCTGTTTCGTCTTCCTCTCCTATGAGACACATTGGGGGGCTAGCAATATCCTCAGAAATATCCCACTGAATCTACTTGAGCACCCCAGAGATAGAGGGAACCATCTGCTGCACGTTCTGAGCCTGACACAGGAGTGGGAACAGAAGCAGAATTTTCAGTCTTTTCCTTTTCACCTTTGTAATTATTGCATTGTACTTCCTCCTAGAGACAAATCACATCCCCAGCCAAACAGAAATGACTGATGTCAGGCCTCTGAACACATAGACAGATACTTGTGCTGAACCTTTAAAAAACAATCTAAAGAATTCTTCTGGAAACTGAGTTGCTTTAATAATATCCTCACATTTCAGAAGGTTTTTTGTATATAGTATCTGTATGTTTCTAAAATTCCCAGTACAAGCTACAGATTTAAGAATGTATCTCTGTTGTTATTAACCACTTAAGAATCTTTTTAGAAATGACCTAAAACCTTTCCCAGATGTTTGTTATTATGTTGAAGGTGTGTTGTTTATGCAGGAGTAGATGACTTATTAGATGCCTACAGCCCTTAACACATTAGGACAACTACAGAGATGCTCTACAATGCAACACTTGCTAAGGGTTGCATTCTCTTCAGCAGCAGTAAAAATAAACTGTAGAAAAAAATATAAAGGACTCAGAAGAATAAAGGTGACAGGTTAGTTATTAAATGATTTAGATGTACAGCTCTGATTTCTCTAAGTCTACAGTTGCAGACCTGAAAAAAAAATCAGTACAGAAAAAAATTCTGTAAACGGTAAGTCCTTTATAATAAAGGCTTTTTTTTCAGAAGAGAGTTATGGAGGAAGAGCTCCTTAACTAAAGGAAAGGGGGGTTGTTTGGTTTTGTTTGGGTTGGTTTGTTTACTGAGGAAGGAAACAGAAACAGAGAAGGTCCACTTCAATGATTTCAATGTCCAAAAGTACTTTCATAATGTACAAGTCAGAGAAAGTCAGTGGTACTAAAAGATTTTGCAAAATACTGACAGCTCATAAATTGTTACTGTTTTTAATATAAAACAGCATACTTTATGGAGGAATTTAAAACTACCTTTTCCCATTATTTTAATTGAAGTATTGATGAATTGAAAGGGCCAGTTTCAGAGATAAACTTTACTTACTTTAAACAGTTTGATATGAGAAAAATATATAAGTGAATTAAGGCATCAGTTGCAGGCAAATTAATTCTATATATGACTCTATGCATATAGATTTCATAGGCTTTTCTAAAGCTAAATAATGCTCCTTTGTGTTTTCTCTTAGATGTGAGCAATAAAAAGCACTGGAAAACTGGAGTATGGACAAAAAAGCAATGCAGTAAGTAGAACAGATTGGATTTGAATGTAATCACACTGGGTTTAGGTATATGAGTTTGCTTTTATAATATCAATCCAGCATAAAACAGAAGAGTTCAAAACATGGAATCACCTTTACAAATCCAATAAGTTTCATCCTTCATTTTAGAAGTGACCTTGAATTGTCTGCTTGCAGTTTTCCTTATGTTTCATCAAATTTGAAACTTCTTTCAAATATTTTTTGTAGAAAACTTTCATCCACAACTTTCCTAATCAAATTTGCTTAAACTTCTATACTGTCTGTATACAGGATATAAATTTGGTCTGCTCTACACAACCAGGCCTGTATTTTCTTGGTCCCATGACTGAGTGTCATCTGAAGAAATGTTCAGTGAAATACTGATTTCATCAAACAGAGACAGTGATACTGATTTTTATACCAAGTAGAGAATATTCAGGAAAGTTAGGGCAAGGTTCCAAGCATATACCTACAATTGAGCAAGTTAGTTTAGGCTTCTGTATTCAAAGGTGAACAATTAATAAGGAACAATTGATATGGTCTATTTTAGATGCCAGATTTAGGATGAGATTAATTACATGCTGTAAGTACCCATTTTACTGTGAAAGGATTCTGTGTAACTAATCCAAATGTAGGGTATTTATCTGACTTCAGGTTCTGTCATGGTGTTTGTTTGGAAAGGCAGAAGCAAATGAAGAGGTACTATCTGTTCTGAGTGTGGCAAACTCTTAATGATTCCTAGAAAAGTTATGTGCCTTTTTAAGGAAATATTATTAAATGAGGATTTTGATTTCAGGTGCATCTTTGAACAAAGGATCTTATGCTATTACTAAGAATGACAAGAAGAGCTACAGTTTCAGTCTGTCACTGACTGGACAGGTAAGAGTGGAGGTATGACATACTTCAGGCTGTTAATTCTTCCTTCATATTTATGTAGGATCAAGTTAGGAAGAGACTGTAAAAATGTCTTTTCGCTGTCAGATACTGATTTGGTATGTTCCAGTAAATTAGGTCTTTTTCTCTTAAATGACCTGTGCGCCCATCACTATGAATTTCACAAAGTTATTTTCAGAGGAAATGAAAAATGCTATCAACGTTTAATTTCTTGATCTTTTATTACATTTCTTCTTATAAAAAAGATGTAATAAAAGAAACTTTTGCATTTGAGATGGATGTGGAGATGTTCTTTGACAGCTGCTTTCTACCTTTCTCTTATATGATGCTGGATTCAAACTACTTTATAGAAATATAGATATCTTAAGTCTGAAATACAGATATCTAAGTCTTAGCTAGTCAGCTTGGATTAATGAACAAAAGTAAGCACATCTAGATGATAGTAGTGATTCATTTTACTTCTTTTAGATGCCTATGCTAATAGGAGATACATCTCCCCCTCGAGGTATGTATTTCTCTGAAGTGACTATGAAGAAAGTCTAAAGTGACTTATTTGGAATTAATTGCTTAGCTTTAGACTTCAGAAGTTAGATGGGAAGAATTCCACTCTCTATGAGATGAAAAAAAAAAATTACATGAAAACACCTCATTTTTCATTTATAATCATATTTATATATATTACATTGTGTGTACATATATTGTAGTGTATATATATAAGATAGTATATATATAAAAACATATAATGTGTTTAGATGATATGTATTGTTTGCAGTTAGCAACTAGAAAGATAAATTTATTATCTGTTATTATCTAGGAAGATAAATAGATGTCTTTTCCATAATTAGTCATGTTAAAGTACAGCTAAATTCTTGTATTATTCCTTGCTCTAAAAAAATTGTATGAGTGATGACATGAATATGAGTTTCCAACAGAATAACACCTGTCCAATACAACTGGTGGCTTTAAAATACATATTTTTCACAGCTATGGTTACCCATGGTTGCGCTCAGTCAATTTGTGTTTTTCAATGAAGAAAGCTGGCTTCTAGAAGCAGACTCTACTGAGCAGACTGTGCAGGTGTCCTAGTAGATATACATGTTAGTTTATGAGGTAAGAGCTTGTCTGCACACCCACAACAGAGCACAGAAAGACAATAGCAGGAGGGGGACCCCAAATAATACTCTGCCCTGGCTACTCTCTGGCCCATCACAGGAGCCAGCAGCCCATCAATGGCCCATCTCCAGAAGCCCAGAGGAGTGCAGGGACACCATGGCAGGCAGGAACCCAATTGAAGGTCACAGAGGAAGGAATACCTTGTCTGGCCCTGTCCTGGGGCTGTCCCAGGAGAGCCTCAGACCCTGTGTTCATGTGAAACCTACCAAGATAAGACAATGTTGGAGCTCCTATTAGACTGAGGTGGGTTGCTGCCTGGGGGTGTGGGACATGTTATGGCTGCAGTGGGAGAGCATTTCAGGAGCACACAGGACTTATTATGGGAAGTTTCGAGGAGGAACCAAAGGAAGGAAAATGGATTTGGGTGATCTGAGAAGGAACAAGGGTGGGAAAATAGATGCATAAGGGGATAGAAAGTGCCCAGTCATGTAAAAATAGTTTGCTGATCAGTACACTTGTCTGGTCATGCCCTGTGCCTGGTCAGCACAGACTGCACTATTTTCTTATTAAATTCTTTTCTAACTCTTTCCTGGTTGAGGGACTCTGTGGGTGGGTGTGTGTATGGGGGTCTTAATGCAGCAACTGGAGTCAGATCACAGGTTGGAGGGCCCGTGTGGCCGGACTGAGCAGACTTAACTGCCAGCCACTGGAGTGGGACCTCAGGTTATGAGGCCCCTGTGTTAGTGATGCCAGCACCTGTAGAGAGCATGGGCATGCAAGTGAGCATGTGATCGCTAGCAAAGATCATGCTGGACTAGCCAGCGAGTAGGTGAAGTTGCCTGGAAGACAAGAGTGTGTGTGTGTATCTCCAAGAGCAAGACCACAGAAGGCTGACTGACTACTGGGGGACCAACAGAGTCCTGACCAGGTGTGTTATGTGTGTGTGTGTGTGTGTGAAAGAGAGAGAGAGGGAGAAAGAGAGAGAGAGAGAGAGAGAAAGTGAAGGGGTGTGTACTAGCAACTCAAGTCGGGCTATGACCTCAGAGGTTCATATGTACAAATGCCAGCAATCAGGAAGACTGGGATCCAGGGGCAGCTACTGAGCTGACTGCGAGCCCAGCTGCTGGAGAGCGCTACTTTGTGCATATGTGTATATATTATATACAGTTTCACTAGCAGACCATCCTTCTCAGCCAAGAAGGGGAGAGTAGGATGAGGCTGCTGCTAGTGTCTGTGTTTGCATGAGTGCTGAATGTGTCTGTCTGTCTTGATCTGTGCAGTCAGCATATACATATATATATGTGTTGAACGTGTGTGCTTTATATGCATGTGCGTACTGGGAATACATGCTCAGCCTCGCTACAGGTTGCACCTGGGAGCATAGAGCTGCACCAACCTCACCTCTGTCGGGTCGTTGGATCTGGCCCAATATTTTTCCCTTATGATGCACACTTGCTTACAACAAGTCCAGCTCTGCCCCACATCTGACTGCTCAGATACAACCAGGTGAAAGCACAGAAATGCTATTAGAAGAAAATGCCCAGGTAAACACCCACAGCCATAGTCCTTCACTGGTGGATCCACTGTTCATTCTTAGAACTTAGAGTATGCAGTATATCGTCAATTTTCAAAGTAAATAAAGTGAGGATGAAGCATAATAAAGCATGACTCAGCATTTCTGACATGTTAACAACATTGCCCTGTATTGTGTTTTCACATGTTTAACAAAAATAGCAGTTTAGCTTTCCTATCACTTTTTACAATTAAGAGCAAATACTGCATTCTCTGTCCTCGGGATATATGAAAAGTAACCTTTCCTAGTGCCCCTTTGTGGTGGGTTGACCCTGGCTAGATGCCAGGTGCCCACCAAAGCCACTCTATCACTCCCCTTCTTCAGCTGGACAGGCGAGAGAAAACAGAACAAAAGGCTCGTGGGTCGAGATAAGGACAGGGAGAGATCACTCACCATTACTGTCATGACCAAAACAGATTCAACTTGGGAAAATTACTTTAATCTATTACCAATCAAAATCAGATTAGGATAATGAGAAATAACAAAAATAATCTTAAAAACACCTTACCCCCACTACTGCCTTCTTCCTGGGCTCAACTTCACTCCCGATTTTTCTCTACCTCCTCCCCCCGGGCAGCACATGGGGACGGGGAGTGGGGGTTGCGGTCAGTTCATCACACGTTTCTGACGCTCCTTCCTCCTCACGCTCTTCCTCAGCTCCAGTGTGGGGTCCCTCCCATAGGAGATAGTTCTCCATGAACTTCTCCAACATGGGTCCTTCCCGTGGGCTACAGTTCTTCACAAACTGCTCCAGCATGGGTCCCTTCCACGGGGTGCAGTCCTTCAGGAACAGACTGCTCCAGCGTGGGTCCCCTGCGGGGTGACAAGTCCTGCCAGCAAACCTGCTTCACTGTGGGTTCCTCTCTCCATGGGTCCACAGGTCCTGCCAGGAGCTTGGTCCAGCACAGGCTTCCCACGGCCTCACAGCCTCCTTTGGGCATCTGCCTGCACCAGCATGGGGTCCTTTATGGGCTGCAGGTGGATATCTGCTCCACTGTGGATTTCCACCGACTGCAGGGGGACAGCCTGCCTCACCATGGTCTTCACCATGGGCTGCAGGGGAATCTCTGCTCCAGTGCCTGGAGCACCTCCTCCTCCTCCTCCTTCTTCCCTGACCTTGGTGTCTGCAGAGTTGTTTCTCTCACATATTCTCACTCCTCTCTTCTCCAGCTGCCGTTGCGCACTTGTTTTTTTCCCTTTCTTAAATATGTTATCACAAAGGTGCTACCATCATTGCTGATCGGCTTGGCCTTGGCCAGCGGTGGGTCCATCTTGGGGCCGGCTGGCATTGGCTCTATCAGACATAGGGGAAGCTTCTAGTAGCTTCTCACAGAAGCCACCCCTGTAGCTCCCCTGCTACCAAAACCTTGCCATGCAAACCCAATACACCCTTCCATGCTCTTTTCACATTTTAAAATTCAAATGGTGGTTCTGTGGAAAGATTCTTCCAAAATACAGTAAAATATTGATTAATGTTTGTATTTTAAAACATCGTGTGAATCAATTCACCTAGAAGATTTATTTCAAGTAGCATATGTCTCTTGAGCCATTGAAAACACAGAAATTTTTTTCAGCATACATTATAGCTTCCCAAAAATTCAAGGAAAATAATGCATCAACTACAAAATAAAACTAATCCATAATTATTGGTGGTAGTTGTTATTTACTGTACTTTATATTTGAAAACATTTGATATCTTTTACACATTTTAGAGTAGTCAATATTATCTCAGTACTTACGAATAATAAAAATAGGCATGATTCCAATGTGACTGACATGAATTAAATTACAACTGTTGTTCGAATTTGAGTTAGGAACTCAGAAAGCTAATTGTGTTGTGTTTCTTTTTGTGTTAAGTGAACATGCAGGGATATAGCAGTCTGCATTTAAGTTCTTTAAAGTTTACAGACACTAAATAGGAGAATAAATATTTGATACTAGCCAATCAAATTCTGGTGGGCAGAAAATACATTTTATTACCCTCTCTCTTTCCTTCTACTGAAATAGCTTCCTCTTTCCCTTCCTCAACTCACTTTTTTTCTTTCCTTCTCTCTTACCCCTCTCACTTTTTTGTCTCTCATATCGAGTGGCTATATAAAGGCAGAAAGTAGATGGAAGGATGGATGGAAGGAAGGAAGCAAACAAGCAAACAAGCAAGCAGAGGGATAAAGGAGGAAAAGAAGAGCTTTCAGCAATGCATAAAACAGTTATTGCTTTTACTGATTTAATATTGTCCATGATTTATTCTATTAAAACAGTCTTATTAGGAAGCCATGACTGCCATTGTTCCTGGTTATTGTCTGAGATACCCTAACTTCTTTTAGGATCTGACATAAAACTCTGTATTTCTTCCTCCATCTCACACAGCTGAGAAGGCATGGGATGCAAACTCCAGAGTTATTGACAATGGAGTCACTGATCTCAGATATCACATTTCAAAGGAGGAAGAACACTCATGAATGAAGCAACGCACTGTTAGAAAGTGAATCAGCATTCAGGAACGCTCCTCACTGTTATAAACTCAAATAACTCATATCCATAAAAAAGAGAGTGAAAGAAGAGCAGTTATTTTCTGGTGTTTCTAAACAAAACCAAAGCAAAATAGCTGATTGGAGATTTTGGTTTGAATTTACAAACTGTGGAATTTATGGTCACTAAATATTTCACATTTTTATGGTTTACAGCTGTGTTTAAATAAATCTATCTAATTATATTGAAGGCTGCATTGTAATCACAGGCTAATCCCATTTGCCTGCCCAGAATGTGATAACAACGAACTCCATTGGGTTATTAAGATTTACAAATGGAGCAGGTTTTGCATTTATCCTAAGGTTCCTTTCTTTCTTTCTTTTTTTTTCTTTTTTTTTTCCCCTAAATGTGATTGGCTTTTTGCTTCAAAAGAATCATGTTTATGACCTTAAACCAAAAGTATAAAGACAGATAAGTCAATTCTTGACACTTTCCCACAAAGACCAGACCATCTGGACACTTTGTATTTGTAACAGGTGCTTCTGGGACTTAGAGCCTAATTCTGGCCCAGATTCTGTTCTGTATGGGTGACTCCATCACTGTGTGCAACTGCGCATTGCATTAATTGAAGGGACTCAAAAAGGCCAAGTACAGTAATTAGTCAGTTGGTCATGCAGAAAAGAGACTAGTGGCTTAGTGCCACCGAATGCTGAATGCACAGATGTACAGCACCATCAACTTTTGCTCTCTGCGGTACTCTGCTAATCTCTGGCAGGTAGGGCAAAGATCTGTCTTAGTCCAGGTTTTCAGTCTCCTGGAAGCAACAACATAAATTTTATATCCACCTGGGAGAGAAAATCATGAGTTTGAATGACCTGAAAAAGAAGCCACATCAGCATAAAATTGTCAGAATAGTAAAAGTGTCAGATGGGCCAAATATGCTAGTTAGGTTTTTAGGTTCCAGTCTGAGTTTTTAGTTTTATCCAGCAGCATCTGGTATATCTAATAGAAGCTATGAAAGTATGTGATTTCGATTTTAGAAGCTTACTTTTTTGAACTATGCTGTTTTTCTTTGCACATACTTGACTTGTTTGTAGGCCTAGCTATTCTGAGGTAGTGGTAAGAGATTGATCAGAATTGTTAGCTAATGTCACCTGAAAAGTTAAGAATACGCCTGCTGTGCTGCTCATTTCCACTGAGCAGTACAGCTAAATGTGGGTGGTGGGGGCATTCAAAAAGGATGTAAGTGAAACTGGTTTGTATTTGAGTTTTTGCCTGGCTAACAGCAGGAACTCAAGTCTTTTTTCTGCATCTTTCATGGATGCCATGTGTGCTGTTGTGCTATACATTCATTCAGAGTGGCTCTCATAGAAAAGTCTGGATTGTTGCATTTCACTCTAATGTAAAATTTCTAGACTAAAACTTTATTTTAAAAAACCTAATTTTTACTTTCTGGTCAGAACAATCAGAACTAAAAACTTTTAAATTGAAATCATAGTTTGCCTAGGCCATTATTTTCACTACTATATTAAGTAAGTATATTAAGTAAGTCTTACATACATCATCCCCTTGAAATCAGCATTTGCACCTTACATTGCAGTGATATACTCCCATTGCCTTCTCTCATAGTGCTCACTGCAAGAATTACTTAAAATAGTAAAATGTAGTGTCTGAAAGATTATAAAAACTGGTTTTAATCTTTTTATTCATTAGTGTTATCTTAGAATTCTGCTGTATTTCACATCTCTTATGATTAGCAAACAGCAGTGTGATCATACAGGTACCACACATGAATGTTTGAGGAAAACCTTTAGAAAAGGTTTTAAACCCTCTTTTTTTAAAACTTTCAAAAAATATTGCAAGCTAGCCTGCATTTCTCTATTTTCTGATAAATATTGTTAACTCTTGGTATACCTAATATTTTTGGCATTTTGTTTCATTAATGGGAAAATAATGTTAACAATTTCTAGTGGAGTAAATCATTATTGGTGTAAATATAGCTGCATTGTTTTACTCCAACTATGGACTGGATTCATAAAATTCTCTCTTTTCCAAGCTCAGATTATCCTTTCTTTTCCTATGCAGGATCCTGAAAAATCAGGGGTGTAAGACCCAGGAGACCTTGCGGAGGAAATATTGTCTTATTCTTTGTCACTTGTTGAAACTGACAGCTTTTTCCTACTAGTTATATTCCTAAATTATAAAAGGAGGTGGCCTACATGCCAAAATAACCAGTGTTGCTTTAAACTTTACATTTTAACATGAAAACACCTACAACAGGTACTGACTTACCTGAACTATTTTTGCTTAATCACAATGACATTTTTAAGGAAGCAGAAGAGAATATTAACTGAGCTATAATGTTCAGACTCATATTGGTGATAAGCATGGAAGAAATAAGATTTAAATTGTTCCTGAAGAGCTAGAGTGAGGAAAAGGACTGGGAAAAATATATGAACCCAAGATACTGATCTTGTTTGATATTATAGGTTTCAGTATTACTCATCTACTTTGCCTATTTAATTTGCATGAGCAGGCAGGGGAATCAAATATCCTGGAGAAAAGGATTCAGAGGGCAGATCATCCTGCAAAATTTTCAGTGGGAGTTGTGTATATTCATCTCCTGGGATTACTGAGCATTTTACATGCCATATTTCTGTTCCCTACCTAATTAACATACAGAACAGAGCCGAGAGACAGCACAAAGAGATGATGTGATGTGTGCAGTGATTTAAACAAAACTACCAAATCTCATTTTAAGCTCACTGGACTTGAAAGTGCCTCGTCTACCTCTTTTTTTAATATCCTGAGCACATAGTGTATGATTAAAAAAAGCATATCGGTTGCTTCTATCGGATAACAAATATCGGAAACAGGTTTATACTTTAGTTGGAATACAGTATTACTCTGCCCCAAAAAATTCATAAAGAGTAGACAAGATACTGGTATTATCTAAGATGTGCATGTTCTTAGGTAATTCATCCTCTTATTCGAACAAAGCAAAATCATTTTCATAGAATGCATGGATTTTGTTTGAGGTGGAAAACAAGAATATTTCCTGTGGGGCCATGAAGATTGCAGGCAGCCTACCATTATGCTTTTTTATTATTTAATTCTCAATTTCCATATACATTTGCTAAATGTACTCAAACATTTGTAATTCCAAATACTAATCCTAGTCTAATTTTTTATAATATATATATTGTTTCATATATGGAATTTCTGTAATTTAGAAATAACTCCAAATACAGTTACCCCAAAATTGTGCCAAGGTAGTTTAGAGTAAAAGGTCACTTTCAGAGACTATGTAAGAAAATATTTCAATACCAGTGGCAAGAACCATTCAGCCAGATGGACAATAATGTTATGAATGAACATAATGGATGAAGAAACATGAAAAAAATATTGAGAAATCCAAAGACTGTCTTGCTAGAGAATCCTAACCCTACAAATACTTATGCTTACCCTCAGATGGTCACAATTTGTATGATTACCAATGCCATTCATTGTTGTGCCACTGATGCTATGCGTTTTGAAATAACATGGAGGATAGCCTCACCTGACAGCTCTGGCATGAGCTGCCAGATGGCAGACTGATTCAAGGATAACACAACAGTAAGTACTGTATGACTTCCTTAATTTATCATAATTTTCCTGCTGGATGCTCCACAAATATAATATAGTTTCTCTGAACATCTGGGAGTTATATACATATACATGTATACATATTTAGCTGTATTGTTGAATTATATGATTAAGTGGCATAGTGGCTAATTGTTTAGTGCTTCCTAGCAAACACCAGGCATATATCCAAAACATGCCTGATATTACAATATTGTCCTAGGTATAGAAATTAAACTCCTAAAATTCCTACTTAGCCTGTACTTTTACTGCAATCTAAAAAAAGTAACATTCTCCTGGCAGGGTAGAATAAGGAATGAACAACAACAAAAAGTGTTTAATTGCACCTTATTTTAGTTATATAATTGAGTCTGAAGAGAGGAGTTTACCAGCTCTACCTCTGAAAGGGTTATAGATATTTTTTGTCACTTTATATATACATTTTATTTGTTTTTATTTCTCTGAAAAAGAATGTAAGCTCAAATTCAAGGCCGTCCCTAGTCTGGATCAAGATACTTATAATAGAAACAGCATTAACAGCAAACTCAGGTGTAAGTACAGTGACAGTCTAGAAAAAAGAATACTTCACACAGTAAAAAAAAGAAAGAAAAAGGGGTAAGAAAGATAAGCAAAGAAAATTACAACTAAAGATATATATTAACTAACTGGATTCCTTCATGAATGAATATCACTTTGCTATATGTCCATGAGAAAGATTGCCAAATTTTTAAGACTCTAAAAGGAAATATTCCTTATTTTTCTTCATTATAATTAACTCAGCCTTGTGAAATTTAATTTGCTGTATATACTTCAGCACCTGCAAAAATATACCATATTTGTCAAATATCAGTATTGTTTTACCATTGTTTTTATTTTACATTTAGTCCTATATTTAGTTATTTACTTATTTATATGTTATTCTGAGTAGGGTCTTATGGACACTTAACCTCTATTCTCAGTTCCATGACTACTGAATATGAAAGGTGGAATCACCCATCTGGACCATAGCACAGCCCCTGAATTGTGCACATCCACAGTGCTACTTTTTTCTATTTCTGCTTTGTGCAGCTCTAAAAGACAATTTCAAAGGCAATAGGTATACACGATTACTCCCAAAAGCAACGGTTAAGTGAGACAGGGTTTGTCTTTAATCTTATACATTCCTCCAATGTCAGCCTTGTAGGCTTTGTACCCCTGGACACCTGCACATGCATTTGTATCACATTCCAGTACCCATAAACCAAAATTGTACTATCATATGATAAAACCACCACCCTTCCGGGTGTACAAAGATATTATTTCAAAAGCTTGGAACTGGAAAACCACAAAAGAATAAAACCAGCACTTTAAGACTACCTGGTGTGCATAGGAAACCAGGGACAAGAACTCATTGTGTGGATGTGGCCAGTCTGCTCTAGCAGCATCTAGCCATAAGCAGACTGACACAAGCAAATATTTGACACTTGACCTTGGGTCCAGGTCTCTGGAAGAGATTTCCTATTCATCCAGGAAATCAAGTTAGCAACGAAATGTATTAAAATACAGAATACTTGTTAGTGTAGAAACAAAAGGACTAGAAAAGAAAGTTCTCTAGTCATGGCTCCAAAATCAAATTTGATATTGCAGGCAGTGGAGCAAGGATATGTGTAGCTGGCACCTGAGACAAACAAATTATTTTTTCTTTTCTTTTGCAAAATTAAACTCTTAATATTAATATCTCTGGCCCTAAAGGCCAGATAGGCTTTGGAAAGTTGAGCACAGTGGTGTACTAGTGGACATCTAGCCTGAGAAAACTGATGCGGTTTGGAAGGCATATTGTCCTGGAGAAACATTAAGAATTTTTTTCCTGTACAGATGCTTTCCCCGTGACAACCCTGATATACCTTGTCTTCAATTTAGAGATTTTGGATTCAGACCCTTCCTTTGGATTCAGATACTTTGCATGTTGGAAACATTCTCGGCAGACGTCTATCATACACATCTTGTTTTATGGTGACTCAGAAAGACCTAAGAAAAAATGAACAGTGGACTACAGTTCAGTACTTGACCTTCTTTCTGAATGCAGGCTAAATCACGTGACTACCTATGTAAATATCATAAAATAATTGTTGAATATGATGTGAGCTAAAAAATTTAAAAGAACTTTATAAACATAGAATGATTTAGGTGGGATGTGACCTTTAGCGGTCAAGTGGTCACTCACTGAAAGCAAGGACAGATTTCAAGTTACCTTAGATAAGAGGAAACATTAGGCAAGGTTACATTAGAATGGGGGAAAGACAACATCTCTGTCTCATATTTGCCTGGTTCCCCTGCTTGGTTCATCTGTCCAATGTTGGACAAGTCAGATGTTACCATATCACCAACCCATGTAGGTCTGTAGTGCCTTATTTTCTACAGCTTCATGTTCCTCCACATCATCTTGAATGATTCTGCCACCTGATGGTTCACATTGCTAATTTCTGGTTCCACCTATGACTGGTCTTGCCTCACTGGTAAGGAATACAGGACCCAAAGCAAACTGGAAGGTTTCCTGTTACTGAACAAACCAGTTTGTCTTTCTATCAGTTTAGGTGTCTTTTCAACAACAGTCTCGTAGATGTTTCCAAATTTGTCTCCTCTTCTGCAGTGTCCATGGCAGGCCAGGCACTTCAGTTATGGTGTGGTAGCTGTTGCGGGCAAAAGTCTCAACTTGGAGAATTTTACTTAATTTAATTTATTGCTAATTAATTCAAAATTTTAATTATTGATTTGGGTATTAAGAAAAAAAAGAGAACATATACTAACAAGGAAATACTTTTCCTCCTTGTGCTCAACTTGAGTCCTCCCCCTTCCACATTTCAACCTCCCTTCTTTTCATCTCATATTTCACTTGTCCCTCCCCAGTCCTTCTGGCCATATGGGAGGGTAGGGTCAGTGAACAATGTTTTCTTTCTGCTGGTCCTTGCTTCTTCCCCGTTTCTATGCATAGATCACTCACAGCTGTAGTCCCTGGGCAGCGTCTCTGCCCTGACGTGGGTCACCTGCAGTCTACAGTCCCTCAGAGGTACCTCCTCTGGCGTGGTGTGCCTCTTTTCAATAGCGCGGCTCCAGCTGCGTCCCCAGCGATGTCTCCTTTCACGTGTCCCCTCCATTTCTCTGGAGGTGTTTTCACCTTCATTTTCTCATGCCTCCAGTAATTGCTGCTCTTTCCTACACAAGTATGAATCAGGGCACTGCAGGGTCCCCTGCCTTGCTGCACTGTTGGTGCATGATGGGGTGTTTACAGCAGTGTCAGAGCCCGCCAAAGCCAGCTGTGACTGAGCTTAGAGCCTCCTCCACAGAGGGCATTCTGCAGCCACCGGCTACCCAGCCAGCCTACCAGTTACACCCAGTAGAGTGTTCCTGTAGCCACTTAGTTACATCACCAGTATGAGTGAATGATTCTGTCCCTGAGCCTGGACTTCATGTCAGGTAACTCATGCAGCTAGGTATAAAATGCATATGTGGGTACATTTCAATTACATTTTTTCCATACTGGCTATACAATTAGTGTTTCTGTGCCATTCAGCTTCCAGCCGCCATTTTCCACCTCCTCTTTTCTCCTACTCTGCTCACTCAGAGTTGAAGTGAAACTGGTTCCTTGGACAATGTTTCTAACCATGACTTGTAAAGCTCAACAACTCACATTTTTTTCTGCACTGCAGTAGGAAGTCCTAAGGGCTGATTCCCGCAGTAGACAGAGGAGTTTGTGACTGCAGTGGAAAGAATTTTAGAATTTTCATGCAGAACCAAAAATTGTTTTCTGGACAAGGAATAAGGGCAGTAAGTTGGGATAGTTAAGACATGCATTCCTAGTCAAATGTCAGACTCATCCAAGTTAGACAGCTTTGGTTCACATAAAATGTATGTGGTAGTTATGCTTTGGCTGTCAGACAGGACATGTAAGGACAGAACCCTTATGCAGATATTAGACAGAGTTTGCTGTCATGCAGGAGAAAGCCTCTACCTTTGTTCTTCACTACCTGTGTGGTAACCAGCTGATGGAGTACCATCACTTTCCCCCATGGTAACTTGTTACATCTTGCTGTGTGCACTATGAGATGCTCACACAGAATTCGCACCTAAACTCATGACTCCCCGTATATGTGAAGAGAAAGGAGTTCTTCATATATTCTGATAGTCTGATATTCTGATATATTCTGACTCCTGTTGAAGTATATGAGGCTGCTCTCCTAGAGCTGCTTTCTCTAATCTTTTTCTTCCTTTGGTTCACCTGGAATTTTATGATACGTTTACTTCAAATTAGGGACTATCATAATAAGTTGGCAAGATTATGTGCTAGTGATGGTAATATTCCTTTTGGAGAATGCTGCATTTACTTCTAATGACATTAGGAGTTTTTTCAGTTCTGGTTTGTATATTTATGTAATGAAGAAATATGGTGTTTTAATTTGTCTTTATAGCATTAATATTATTAAATTTACTTATACACAAATAAATTAATTATTTCATAAATACATTATGTTTAAAACATTACATTATTGTGTGTAATTAAATACTTCAAGTATGATTAACAGGGTTTCAAAGTATTTTATATTAGCTGTTTATTTCTTGTGAAAAATTAAACAACACTGTGGCATTAGGAGTGATGATAAAGCTTCAGCTAAATATATATAAACAACCGTACAAACTATTGTGTGATGCTGAACGTCTTGGGTTGTGATCAGCAAAATGAAGTCCTGTTGGAGGCCAGTCACCAGTGGTGTGCACCAGGGATCGATATTGGGGCCAGTACTGTTTAACATCTTCATTAATGACTCAGAGAATGGGACGGCATGACCCTCAGCAAGTTTGCAGATGACATAAAACCAGGAGGAGTGGCTGATACACCTGATGTGTGTGCTGCCATTCCGAGGGACAGGCTGGAGACTTGGGCAAACAGGAATCTAATGAAATTCAGCAAAATGAAATGCACATTTCCCCAGGGAAATGCCTGTGGAGAAATAACCTCCTGCACCAGTAAATGCTTGTTGTTGACCACCTGGAGAACAGCTTTGTAGAAAAGGACCTGGGGGCACTGGCGAACACCAAGTTGAACAAAAGACAGTAGTGTGCCCTTGCAGCGTAGAAGTTTAAGGGTATCCTGGACTACATTAAGAAAAGTATTGCCATCAGGTTGAGGGAGGTGATCCTTCCCCTCACTGTGGGTGAGGCTACAACTAAAGAGTTGCATCCAGCTCTGAGCACCCCAGTACAAGAGAGACATGGACTTACTGGAGAGACTCCAGCAAATAGCCACTAAGATGTTTAAGTCACTGGAGAATCTCTCACATGAGAAGAGGCTGAGAGAGCTGGGACTGTTCAGCCTGGAGAAGAGAAGGTTCATGGGGATCTTATCCATGTATATAAATACCTGATCTGGAAGGGAAGGAGGGCAGTAAAGAATTTGGAGCCAGACTGTTCTCTGTGTTATCCAGTAAAAAGAAAAGAGGCAATAGACAAAAATTAAAATACAGGAAATTCCAGTTAAACATAAGAAGAAAAAAAACCCACTTTTTATTGTGAGGGTTGTCAAACTTTGGAATAAGTCCAGTGAGGTTGTAGAGTCTCCATCCTTGGAGATATTAAAAACCTGACTGGACATTGTCCTGGGCAACCTGCTTTAGCTGATCCTTCTTTGAGCAGGGAGGTTGGTCTAGACGTCAAGTGTTTGCCATGCAGTAGGGAATCTAACAAAAGTCGGAATCCTCCAAAAGTAAAAGATAATTGCTAGAAGAGTCTGGAATAAATATAATCTGGTAAGCAGGAACATTTTACTGGATGCGGGAGGGAACATCATCACAAGGGATGAGGAAAAGGCCGAGGTACTTAATGCCTTCTTTGCTTCAGTCTTTAATAGCCACACCAGGTATCCTCAGGGTATTCAGCTCCCTGAGCTGGAAGACAAGGATGGAGAGCAAAATAAACTCCCCATGATCCAGGAGGAAGCAGTTAATGACCTGCTATGCCATCTGGACACTCGCAAGTCTATGGGGCCTGATGGCATCCACCCAAGGGTGCTGAGGGAGCTGGCGGAGGAGCTTGCCAAGCCACTCTCCATCATTTATCAACAGTCCTGGTTAACAGGGGAGGTCCCGGACGACTGGAGTCTTGCCAACGTGATGCCCATCTACAAGAAGGGCCAGAAGGAGGATCCGGGGAACTACAGGCCTGTCAGCCTGACCTCTGTGCTGGGGAAGATTATGGAGAGGTTCATCCTGAGGGCACTCACAGGGCATGTGCAGGACAACGAAGGGATCACGCCCAGCCAGCACGGGTTCATGAAAGGCAGGTCCTGCTTGACCAACCTGATCTGCTTCTATGACCAGGTGACCCGCCTAGTGGATGAGGGAAAGGATGTGGATGTTGTCTGCCTGGACTTTAGTAAAGCCTTCGACACTGTTCCCCATAGTATTCTCCTGAAGAAACTGGAGAATCGTGGCTTAGACAGGTGCACTCTTCTCTGGGTAAAAAACTGGCTGGACAGCCGAGCTGAGAGAGTCATGGTGAATGGAGTTTAACCCATTTGGCGGCCGGTCACAAGCGGAGTCCTCCAGGGCTCAGTTTTGGGACCGGTCTTGTTTAATATCTTTATCAATGATTTGGATGAGGGGATTGAGTGTTCCCTCAGCAAGTTTGCAGAGTTGGGCGGGAGTGTTGATCTTCTCGAGGGTAGGAAGGCTCTGCAGAGGGATCTGGACAGGCTGGATCGATGGGCTGAGGCCAATTGTATGCGGTTCAACAAAGCCAAGTGCCGGGTCCTGCACTTGGGTCACAACAACCCCATGCAACACTACAGGTTTGGGGATGAGTGGCTGGAAAGCTGCCCTGCAGAAAAGGACCTGTGGGTGATGATTGACAGCCGGCTGAATATGAGCCAGCAGTGTGCCCAGGTGGCCAAGAAGGCCAACAGCATCCTGGCCTGTATCAGAAATAGTGTGGCCAGCAGGAGTAGGGAGGTGATCGTGCCCCTGTACTCGGTGCTGGTGAGGCCACACCTCAAATCTTGTGTTCAGTTTTGGGCCCCTCACTACAAGAAAGACATAGAGGTGCTGGGGCGTGTCCAGAGAAGGGCGATGAAGCTGGTGAGGGGTCTGGAACACAAGGCTTATGAGGAGCGGCTGAGGGAGCTGGGGTTGTTCAGCCTGGAGAAGAGGAGGCTGAGGGGAGACCTCATCTCTCTCTACAATTACTTGAAAGGGGGCTGCAGAGAGGTGGGTGTTGGTCTCTTCTCCCAAGTGACTAGCGACAGGACAAGAGGAAATGGCCTCACGTTGCGCCAGGGGAGGTTCAAGCTGGATAACAGGAAAAATGTCTCTACTGAGAGAGTGGTGAAACACTGGAATAAGCTGCCCAGGGAAGTGGTGGAGTCACCCTCCCTGGAGGTGTTCAAGGAATGTGTGGACGAGGCATTGTGGGACATGTTTTAGTGGGCATGGTGGTGTTAGGTTAATGGTTGGACTTGATGATCTTACAGGTCTTTTCCAACCTCAGTGATTCTATGATTCTGTGATTCTGTGATTTTCTTCTGGATAAAAATTATATGCCTTTCATTGCACTGCAAAAGGGACCTTCTATTCTTGTCAGACATTAGGGGAAGTTGAAGTTACCATAGCAGAAATGTGTTTAGCTCTACATTTAGCTCCCATAAAGGAATCCTAAGGAAGTTTGTGCCAGCTTAAGGCAAATCTATGAAAATATGGTTTTGTGTTAATTGTGTGGAAAAAATATTTCTAACCTTTGAAAATACTGCAGTTGGAGTTGCTCTAGAGAATTTTTTCAACTAAGTAGATATCGCATTCAAACCTTCTTATGACATTGATTCAGAATATTAAATATAAAATAAAATAAAATAAAATAAAATAAAATAAAATAAAATAAAATAAAATAAAATAAAATAAAATAAAATAAAAATCAACAGGAGGTCCAGGAGGCAGAGCTAGTTGTTAAAATAAGGTTTTGATGCCTATTAAAATGGTCAAAATATTGAAAGTCAATAGAATGAGGACTATTGATGTGTAAATTTAATATACAGTCTTTGTATTAGGGAATGAACATAACTTGGTACTAGGGAATGCACATATCCTCCAGAGTGAAATATGACTAACAGACCAGTCTGGAGTAAGTTTTAGTGATAGATCATTCTAGATTAGAGATTTCCTCTAGATCGTGTCTCTGTACCACTTGCTTGAAAGTCATTTTCATAGTAAACTGCAGTTTAATCCAGTATTCAGTGCATATTGATTTTCCCTCAATATTTGATCCACAGGGTATATGGTCTGTTGTCTTTTTTGGTTTTTTTGTCTTCACTACTGAGATCAGAAAATTCATGCTTTTAGCTTTAAAGGTATCCAGTTCATTCCCCAGTGTGCTGATCAAGAGAATAATCATGAGCCATCAGACAAACACTGAATTATTATATTTGTATACAGCAGGTTAATGATGTGTATCCTAGAGTTTTTAGTAAGCTGGTTCAAGGAGATTAGACTGAGAATAATAGCATAAAACTGAGTAATGGGAAACAGAAGCTGAAAAATCCAGGAAACTTTCCAAATTAGAATATGTGTAGAGAATTTTTCTCCTATCGAAAACTGTGGAAATAGCAATGCTTGAGTCTCATAAAACATTTCAGTCACTCAGATATACTGAATAATTGTAAATTTACTATTATAGGGACAAGCTAACCATCAGGAACAGGTCTTTCTGGGTTTTGGTTCATTTTTTAACTCATTATTAAGTTAAATGAAAGAAAGAACTAATATCCATCCATTAAGAAAAAGTTATTAAGAGTCATGCGTGCTCAGTAGTTTACAAAACATAACTGCATTTAGAAATTACGGGCCTCTCTCAGCTGGTTTACAACTCAGTCTGTATCCAAGCTTTCACAGGGTTCATTCAGTCAGGAATTAGGTCCATTCTCAGCCAAACCAGTAGGAAAAAAATTAATACCTAGGACGTCCTTGTAGTATGTTGTTCAGGGTTTCAAGATACATTTAACTTAGATTTATTTTATCAGTATGTGTAACAGTCTTCACAGAGATCACTAAGTCTATACAGAATTTACTGTTTGCAGGATTACTACAACTCAAAAAGGGAATTAAAATAGATAATCTGCAATGAGAAGATAAAAGACAGAGATTATCCAGCGTACCTGGAGTACTCTCTTCAATTGTGGTGACCCCAGTACGAGACAGAACTGGCCATGCTGGATAGAGTCCAGTGAAGGGCCATGAAGATGATGAAGGGACTGGACTGTCTTTCCTATGAGGAAAGGCAGAAAAAGAAGGGACTGCTTATCCTAGAGAAGGAGTTCACCTTAGGAGGATCTTATCAATGTATATAAATACCTGAAGGGAGGGTGTAAAGAAGACAGGGCCAGGCTCTTTCCAGTGGTCTCCAGTGACAGGACAAGAGGCAATGGGCACAAACTGAAACATGGAAGGTTCCCTCTGAACATCAGGAAACACAATTTTACTGTGAGGGTGACCAAGCAGTGGCACAGGTTGCCCAGCGGGGTTGTGGAGTCTCCATCCTTGGAGATATTCAAAAGCCACCTGCACACCGTCCTGGGCAACTGGCTCTAGGTGTCTGTACTTGAGCAGGGTGGTTGGACCAGATGACCTCCAGAGGTATCTTCCAACCTCAAATAGTTTGTGATTCTGTGATTCCGTGATTCCATGAGTCTTATGATCGGGACAGCTGTATCTCAGAAGTTCAAAAAGTAAAATTTCAAGGAGGAACTAAAGAAAATGAAGTGAATGGTAAAAAGGTTCTCCACAGACATATGTAGAAAGAGGATGAAAAGAAAAATGGACCAGAGTTTGTGCAGGGAAAGTTACAGATCAAGAATGATATAGGTGTTGCCAACATACTAAATACATGTTTTGCTTCTGTTTTCAATAAGGATGATGATGTACGTAACACCAATGGAAAAGTACTTTAAAGACAATGAAAAGGTATTAGAGGTTATTAGAATATCATACATGAGTTGTGAGTAAACTTTGGGCTGCTTGCAATGATTTTATTGGATGTCTGAAAAATCTATATCCAGACTACTAAAAGAATATATTAAATAACATATTAACAGACCCCAGAAAAAAAATTTACTCAGAAAAAAAAAAAAAAGAATTAAGCAGAATGAGACAAGTATAAGTCTGTTATTTTATTCTAAGGATCATGAATTTTTTTTTGGCAGAGTTTGTATCAAAGACATCAGTATTATCAGAGACTCCATCAGAAGGAAATGGAGAATGATATAAAACACAAATGTATTTATTAAAGATGTATCACATTAGAGTTATTAAATATATTTTCTAATAAGATAATTTCTGAGATAAGTTTGATACAAAAGAATTGAGATCTAAACAGTAGATACTGTTTAAAAAAAAAAATTCAAGTTGGAGATCTTCCATGGGTTAATAAAAGAATTATAAAATGGATAAAGAAACTTTTAGGTGGGTATTAAATGCAGATTACTGAAATTAAAGGGAGATTGCAGTGTTCCTTAAGTTCAGCCTTGCAATAAATATCTAATATTTTCATAATTGGCTGTGTTGCCAGGCATAGGTCATAAAATCCATGTAAAAGACAAGGTTGAAGAGTTTGACCAATACTGTGGAGAGCAGATCATGACTCTGGAAGAAACAAATTAAGCTGAAAATTGATGTAACAGAAATTGTGATGTAATTAGAAGTACATAAGATCACTGCAAACTAGAGGCCATGACAGAATAAGAGAAACTGTGATGACAAGAAGCTGCCCATATACTGCAGTTTTCTCAGTGAAGTTCTAGAACTTCAGGTAAAAATAAAAAGAAAAAAATAAAAGAAAAGAAAAAGCATGGAAGTCTTAGTATTATCTTTGCAGAAAGCACTGTTAGTCTATATGTTGTTGCATCCAGTTCTGGTCCTCTACACCCAGGAAGCACAAGTTTCAACTGGAAGAAGTGAAGATGAATGGAGAATCTATTTTACAATATGAGAGTAAAAATCTATGGCTAGCTTAGTCTAGCAAAACAGGTGCTGAAAAACATGATTCATCTGAGTGGAAAATACAAGGGAAGGAAATCTATTTAAGCACAGAATTTGTGGACATATATTGGTCAAACAAATTACTACCAATTATTGCAAAAACACTTCTCACTGTAAAACAACTGAAATTACTCAGTGACCCTTCAGCCAGCATAATTAGAAGCAAGGAACTCATTGCTTCACATGTCCTTAGATATATTCCTGTAAATGCTCTTATTTGTTATTTATATTGCACTTAGTATCTAATACTTTGGGGATTCTTCTGGTTACCAAACAGGATTAAGAGGTTTTCTACTCCTTACCTCTCAGTGCATAACTTGGCTTCTCTTTTACTGCACTTACATAACCAACTGCTACATTGCCAAGTGGGAAGGACCATACTTCATCTATTATAGTTCTAGGACCATACATTCATGTAGCATGTTTACCAGGGATGTAGTCTGTGTCAGTTGTATCATTCCCAGGAATGAATGAGACATCCAAAAGAACTAAGCGCTGGAGGACCTTGCATCTGCATTGGTGGGGGTATGCCCTAGATGTACCCCAGAATTGACTTTGATCATGATTCCACCAGGAGGGAAATCATTTGAATGCACCAGTACTGTGCTCAAACACCTACTGTAGGACTACAGATAACAGGTGTAAGGCACATTCACACCTGACAACAACCTAACAGAGATGCACCTATTGAGGATGGAAATGCCACAGACTGGCCATAGCTAGGAATTAATGAAGATGAAATGCACTGATGTTATTTAGCGTTGCTACAGGCATGTTTGCACACATTTTGTAAGTGGTGTATGGGGTCACCCGGCTAAACCTGTTTCGGAGCACAAAGGCGAGATGCAGGGAGTTGTAATTCGACTCAGCTTTGTCTCACCTTGACAGATCTTATCTATGCAGAGAGGACTTGGGGGGAGCTGTGGAAACGGCTCAGCCCGGGGTTGCCTGAATACTGCCAAAACCAGAAACCCGAATGGAGCCGTGAATGATCCCTTAACAAACAAAATGCCCCATTCCACCACTATTCAGTAACTTTGTGTGCTAGACATCACTAAATTACCATACAGACTAAGGAGCTGAGCCATCAAGGCACCAGAGATAAACATTCGTGCATAAGCCTGCCCCCTCCCATCAAATCAGGGAATACAAACCGTAAGGTTTGGGCACAAAAATGGGGAGAGTCGCTTTTCCAAGGATACAGCTGGCCTGTAGGAGATTCTTTCCCCCTTGTCCAGGACGCTGTACAAGGTAACTTCCCAGGGATTGAGAGGCCTTACCTGAGAGAGAGGGTAAGTGATTAAGAAACATACGTATGGTATTTGGCATGCTTTAAGATCATGATTAGTGCACTCTTTCTTTTAAGATATTACTATCTAGCGCGCTTGTGAATTGTGTATTTAATTGCAATAGTGCATTCCTCCATTGTATCCATAAAAGAACCTGCAACAGTGGCATATTGGACCTGTGAGTGAAGTTCAAATAAATTGTTAATTTGAACCTGACAGTGAAGTCTTTCTCTCCGTCACAGGTGGACAGGAGCTTGCCTGACTCATACTCAGTGTTCTGAAAAACTGCTAGAGCTGAAAAAGTACCTTGAAAGCAGGCAAACAATAAGTGACTGGAAAAATAAACTAGATATCCTGTAACTGATCATTTTCAGCACAAATTTTAGCAGTTACCACGGTTTAGCCTGACTAGCTTCAAAGATTTGTAAGACCCTGTACATTATCTATAGAATGCTTATACTCATGTTAAGAGACTTTAAGCAAATGTGTAATTGCAGTTATGAAGAAGGAAGGTTGTTTCCTCAACTGAAACCTAAATGAAAAGAACAATTTTTTTGCATTAATTGTGTATGAGAAAGTATCATAAAGATTTCTGGGAAGAGAAAGGAAACCTATAATACAGCTTCAGAGGATAAAAACAGTCCATACATAGCCAAAATATCTGAGAAGGATACCAGAGTTAATGAACAGTAAAAGTATAGTGGGGCAAATAATTATGCAATTTTGATTACAGGTATATTGAGTATCTAGTAAGTTTTGGTTTTAGTGTCAGCAGCAGATTCTCAGTATCTTTGAAATATGGATAGTTTTTAAGTTGTCTGGACATGGATTTAGATGGACAGTATCTTCTGCATTTGTCTAGAAACTGAAAGTTTGGTGTCAATAAAACATGCAGTCTGGGTTTTGTGTTTGATAATGTGTTCAGCAATGTACATGTGTTTTGGGGTTTATACAATGTAAGTTCTATAAATACTTCTAATTAAATATCTACTTTGTTGATGTCTGCAGTTACTGAATATCATAAGCCATGCAGTCTTTCCTGTTCCTGTGATTCCGTCTGCTATTCAGAAAAAAATTGTATTAGTTATGGAGTGAAGGGTTTTATTTCTAGACTTAGAAATTACTGATCTGTATTTAGTGTGAAGTCTCTATTAGGGAAAGTGAAGCCTGGTGATGTTTTGTTTAAAAGAAAGAATAACATAAGTAAAGTTTTTCCATTCAAATAATAAAGACCTCGGAAGTCAGTGTATTGAACACAAGTGTAACTTTAAATACATTCATAATTACTATGAAATTACATCATTAAGGAAAATAATCTGTTTAAGTACTTGGCTGAATTGTGGCCACCTTGGTCATAAAGGGAATGTTGACAATATCTGATCTGCAGACTAAAGGTGCAAAAGTCTTTTCTGTATTACACCAAATGACAACAATTCTCCATCATTCCCGTGCAAAAGGGCAAAACTACAAATTAATTCCTGTCTAGACAGAAGAAATAATGGTTTTTATCTAAATTGTCTTGGGCCACTGCTGGGACATTCAATGAAAAGCTCTACTACTAATGAATAAAAAGACAATTTTTTTACAATTAATGAGTCATAGATATTTTAAGCACTGCAATTCAAGGACAGAAAGCTATTAGATTTAGAGGAAGAATGGGAGAAAATAATGAGATCAGAAGGGTGAGCTATTTTGGTACCTGGGAAAGGTTGTTATTCTAATTCAATATTTATCATGCAGTAGCAACTTTAAAATGAGGAATCTAAAGAAAAGATGCTTGGATGTTGGATACCATCTGGAAAGTTCAGCTGAAGAGAATCATGCGTAAGGGAAGTAATAACATTAATAACTGAAAATATGTCTGTAAAACACATTTTTTATTCAAAACAGGAAAAAAAAAAGGCAGATGGCAGAATTTGGAAGGAAAGATTAGAAATTAACATATTAATGGCGAGATTCTGCAGTGACTGAAATGAATAGAGCTTTGCCATTGATTTTAATGAGAGCAGAATAAAGTATGTCATCAGAAGTGGTGAGAAAAGGTTTTAAACATAAAAGACCACATTCTCCAGTTGATGCAGTTTTCTGCTCTATAAACAGAAATTGGACTTCAAGGGCCTAAGCACAACCACTGGGCAAGCCCTCTAGTCAGGGAAACAGTTCTCTGGGAAAAAGTTAGCAAAAGTAGCTTCATTCCTTTGGATTTAAATGAGTTTTATGAGGGCAAGATGTGACAGACAGATACTAATTTGTACTGGTTCAGTCACTGACATAAACTAGGGAAGAATTGTACTTTGATCTTCAACAAATCCAGGTAGCTCAAATCAAGAAGGAAGATCTAGCTCCCTTGTGATCCTGTGCTCTCTCTGCAAAGTTCAGTTTGTTTTTGAACAAGGTAGGGTATCTGCCACAAAGATATAATTACTACTAAATTGCAGAATTATGTTGGGTTACACGATTGCGTGTATCATGCTCTATTCTGCACCTACAAAGCATCCTCTGCTAGGACATTATGGAGAGGTAGGTCCTTCTAGGGTCTCAAATGCATAAGCTTGTGCTTAAGCACCTAAAAAGGTATAATTTAACCCATAAAGGGCATGAGGAAGAGTTTATCTAATATAAACTCCTTTCTATAAAGCAAACACATTTTTGGGGCTGGAGCTGCATTTTCATATTGAATTGATATATTTTATCACTAAGGGTCATTGCACTGTGTAAGTGAAGAGTGAGGGATGAAGTGTTAGAGAAAATATGATTGCATAACAAAACTTGTTGTTATTTCAAAAGGAATGTAGCTACATACACATTATTTACTAGTTCATAGCTTTAATTAAAAACAAACAAAAAGGTAAATATAAATGGAATTGGGAATACTGTGCTAATTTACATCACTGTTTAATTTCCTGAAATACAATAATTAAAGTAAACACTAATTACTAAAACTATTTTTCATTGTTAAAGTGCAAAATCTACCTATTTCTCAAGCAGCCTTATGTTTTTACAAGAGCACTCTCTTGTGGCTATAACAGTTTCTACATTGTAACTAGTTCAAATATTTTGAAGATCTTTTTAAAAATAATTTTATACTGCAATTTAAGGTAATAGGAGAAGCAATAACCTAACTCTGTCCAGCCATGCAGCAGCTAATGATAATATAACTATAAATCTGAATAAATCATCTAAAAATCTGTTTATTCACCAAGGCATAAAGACTGTTGAAAATAGATTCCCATATTTTAATCTAATATGAAGGCTTAAAATGATAGCCAGACTAGAAAAGATGGCAAGAACCAAATATAATCAGAAAACTATATTGCAAAAGGAAAGATAGGATAATCAAAATAAATGTAACATATGGGCAGGAGGGCTGGTCTGTAGTCACACAATGCTGGAGAACTCTTTAAAAATGGTGAAGGAAAATGACAAAGATGCAATTGCTTCTGCTTCTTTTGTGGAGTGACATACCTCTGTTTATCTACTGTATCTCTCCGTAACAAGAATAATCTTGTAGTAGGTGAGAGATGCTCAGAAAGTGGTTTGAGATAAGTTGTCCAGTGGCTTCTCTGATGTTTTTGGCAGTGGTCATCCTATAGCAGGCACTCATTAAAGTGAATTGTGCTGAGGACCTGGTCCACACCATCTCCTGACTGCATTCATGCCTGACCCAAACCTTCTGCCTGCACTGGAGTGACAACTGCCTCATTGTTGTTGTCCCCATAAAAGGGTCTTCTGGGAATCCCTTACCGTCTTGGGTGTCTGGACTGCCTCCTTTTTCCAGTTGGAATGGAAGGATTTTCAATAGTAAAGTCTGCTCATCAAGAGAGAGTACGGAGCAAAAGAGCTTTTGGTAAATGGTACCATAAAGGAACTGTGATTGCTATCAAGGTTTAGACACCTCATCTTTAATACAGAACTTGGGCATATGAATAATAGGAACTAAAGCTCTTCAATAGGGAGAAAATAGCAGTCTGGAGTCTAGTACTAATGGGAGTTACACTCACCAATGTTTGGAAAGTAGATTAATTACTCTTTACTAACCTGCTCTCATCAAATGGTGATGAAATCTCTTCAGGCAGGCTTCAGGTTTTTTGTTTGACATGGCTTTTCTGCTTCACAGAGCCATGTACTGATATGTAGTTGCACAAATAATAAGTGATAAATCCAACTTTCAGTCTTCCCTAGCTCACTGATATGTTACAAGGTTTCACTGACTCATTTATTAATGTTTTAGCAATAATTCAAGATCCTCAGATGGAAGATGTTATATCAAAACAGGTTATTGTCTCATGAAAGGTATCTGAAGAAATTAAGTTCAAAATATCTGCAAACCCTTTCATGATTTTTGTGTGCTTATAAGTTTCCATATAGCTAGTATAGATTTTCCTAAAAAGTGCAACAATTGACTCTCGAAACCAAAAAGCTGTTCTTAACAAATTAGTGAAGCTCTTTTCCAAGTACACCAATCTGTAGTTTGGGTACCACGAGAAGAACATGATAAATGAAAATCTTCAATCTCAGAAGCTAAAGCTATGTCAATAGTAGCAAATTAAACAGAACTCAGAAACCTTCCTGGGCACAGAGTTAAATGGAATGACCCATATCTATTAGTAAATGCTTTTAGCCACAGAAAGAGAGTGGCTCCATGCAAACTGCTGGCTGACATTTAGACACAGTAGCTGGAATATTTGACTTCCTAAAACATAACCATGAATTAGTTAAGAGCTTGCTAGTTGGCCCAGGTCAAAATTGTTCCAGAGAATGGTCTAAAAACTTAAAAATACAGAGAATTGCATTTTAGTCCTGAGAGCATTGCCTGCCTGGCTCTATTTAAGTTACTAACATAGATGCAGTCTACAAAGTGATTGTACATGGAATAGATGTAAAAGATAACGTCAGTGAAGAGAGTTGAAGGAATTTATGGTGTGGTTTATATATTTTTTCTAACCACTAAAGATTTATCAAACTAGTTTGAAAATACATGTCATTACACTCTTGGCTTAAAATAATTCCTTTATCAAAGTTGGAGAGAAAAAGACAAATGGAGTTAAACACAGCTACTGTTGAGTTTCCCAATATAGACAAAATTATATGCAAAATAAATAAAATAAATGTCTCAATTCTCAAAATACGTTGTGGTTTGACAATAAACAATAGCAAACTGTCAATAGCTTTATTCAAATGAGTAATTTGACTAACTTCAGAGGCTACATGTCTACGGATTTAAAACATTAATAAAGTAAGACTGATGAGCCTCAGTCCCAAGGCTATGCAAACTCAGTATGAAGCCCATGGCCTCACACTACCAATGGCATGACTGTACTTACTGTGCTACAGAACAATGTTCTCAGACTCCACCCTCTGGCCCTGATCTATCATTCTTCTACTGTACCTATATGTGGAACCTGTTTGGTGTGGGGAAATAGTTCGTGTGATGTCCTGATCTCTGCAGGATGGCAACAAGTTCCTCCAAGCCCCTCTGCTGGAAATGACAGCTTTTTATTGACCTTCTTTATTTCCACAGCTGCTTCTAATTCAGTTTAGACCTGGACCATAAACCAGGGAATAAGAACTGGGAATGGGCATTTCCTGTGGTGAAACCATTACATTTTGAAGCTAAATCCTTAGTAAAAAGGATAGAAAAGGAGTGCCAGGCCTCAGAAAGGGAGGTGGCATGGTTGCCATAATTTTCAGTAGGGTCGTGTCATGAAAGCACAATAATCGTCTGTGTTGTCTATGGGATTGCACTGGAGTTTCATTTTAGAATATATGCCAGACCTTTTAAAAATTCTTACCACTTGAGCTCATTTGTCTGGTTGGTGATAAGAGTTGTACTCAATGCCCTCTTTGCCTCCATCATTACTGGTAAGATTTGACCTCAGGAACTGCAGGCAACTGAGACCAGTAGTAAAGTCTGGAGCAAGGAAGACTTACCTTTGATGGAGAAGGATCAAGTTGGGAAATATTTAAACAAGCTGGACGTACACAAGTCCATGCAGCCTGGTGAGATACATCCGTGAGTGCTGAAAGTGCAGTAATGTGAAATATGCCAAGTTTTTAAGTCATGTCAATGGTGGTCAGCAGTAGTCCTTCCTGTTTTTCACATTTTAGGCAGATGTTCTGAAGTTCAGAAATGTGCTGCCTATCTAGAGATGCTGTATCCTGCTCTCTCTGATCTGTGAATACCTGATCATTGCATGAGACAGTATGGATGCCAGCCTTTTCGTCTGACTTTTAATGCCTGTACTGCAGATGTCTCACTTAGCCACCCTGTGCTTCCTTTTTTTCTGTGTGAAAAAAAGTCACTTTCAGAGTATGATGCATTTTCCCAAACACAAATGTTTGTTTTAGAATGAGGTGACTCCTGTTCATTGGTATCTATTACTCTTCCATGATGGTGAGGAAAGTTGGTAGTCACCAGATCAGATCAGGTCAGATACCCTGAATGTTGAAATTTAATCTACATTTATGCTTCCTTCAGCAGGAGTACCTATTCCAAGAAATGCTGAAGCTGTCTACATGACACACTGGAAGCATGTGGATAATCTTGTATGGTCTTCTAAGTCTTCTGAGAAGGTAAGAAGCTGTGGTAGAAGCACAGGCAATAGGCAGCCTTGAATAGCCCTTAAACAGTGTCTTCAGCCTCCTCAGTGCACACAGAGACTGAAACCCACTCTGAAGCTTGCAGTAATAATTGCAGAAATTGCAGAATTGCAGTAAAAATTGCAAAAATTATACACTCATGGTATAATTTAAAGCAAATCAACTCCTACTTCAATTCAAAGCTATTTTATAAGATCAGCTGCTCTGTATTTTCTCCTTAGTTTCTAAACTAAATTTAAAAAGAAATGTAATTTCCATCATTTTTGAATAGTGATCAAATAATCTTTGATTACTGAAATTATGGGCCAACGCATCCATAGTTTTGCTGTTAATTGTAATATTATTAAAATTTTCAGCCTACAACTAGGAACATAAATGCTTCTTTCTCAACATACTTGCAAGTAGTATTTACTTCCTTAACAATATTAGAGAAATTTTTGTCCATGTTCAAATCTGACCTTGTGGTTCTATACTAGGTTTTCAGCACTATCTAAATAGAACTTTAATTATCTTCTTCCAGTGTGTTCTTGATATATTATAAATTAGTTAAAATTACTTATTTACGCTCCTTTCTTTTTTATTTAAAAATAAATTAGTTTTATCAAGAATAAAAAATTAATAATTAAAACTGATGAAACATAGCTGCCATCAGTTAATAACTCTGGCTTTTTACCATCCATCTTCAACTTTATTGTGCAATTCTATATACCAGATGTATTAAAATGTTTCTGAGTAATATGGAAATTCTATAAAAATAAAAATGTCACTTATAGATCTTTAGATAGATCTATTGAAAAAACAAAGGTTATAAAAATGAGGGTCATATATAGATCTAGAGTATTTCCTGCAAGGGAGATTCTACCATTTCTCTTGGCAACGTATTCCAGTGTTAATTGCTGTCATGGTGAAGAATTTTTTTGTCTTGTTCAGACCTATTTCCCCTGAACAACTTTTGCCCATTGCCTCTTGCCCTCTCACACAGTACAGTGGCTCTTCCTTCTGGTGTATCTTCCTTTCTTTTCAGCTTAGTGTTATCCACCGACTTGGTGAGGATTCATTCAATCTTGTTGCCCAGATCATTTCAAAAACATGGAGAGTTAGTATCAACCCCTAAGGAACTCCACTTGTACCCAGCTGTCAGTTCAACTTTGAACCATTAAACACCTCCCTTTAAGATTGGTTTGAGCTTGGTAGTTCATCCAGCTCTCCACTCACGTCATAGTACATCCCTCCAGTCCTATTTTACCAGCTTGCCAACAAGGATTGTGTGAGACACTCTGTCAAATTATTCACTCAGAATTTTTTTTTCTTCCTAGAAGGTATTTTGTCATTTGCTTTGTCATTCCTTGTCCAGACGGATACTTGGGGACTGACCTTACCCATGAAAACTGAGGCACAGAAAACATTGCATAGCTCAGCCTTTTCTACGTATGTCATTTGCAACTATCTTGCCAGCCCTGTTCAACAGAGGACCTACATCTTCCAAGTACTTCCATTTAATTTCTGATCATGAGAAATAACAAATAAAAGTGCAGTAATAAATGAAACATACAGATTGTTGGCACTTCTGGTTTAGGTATTCATGTGCAAGTTTTTTCCTTCCACGTGCAAAACAAAGTTTACCATTTTTCTATCTCCAAAACACCGGCTGTTTGTAATTCCATAGTTTAAAAATCATAAATTTCATTCTATTTTCAGCATTAGTCATGTAATGTGGTCATAGAACAGTAAATAAAGACATGGCAAATCAAAGAGTTGTATTGCTAGATCAAAATGTTTTTTTCTCTAATGCAATTATATGTATTGTTTCACTGAAATCCTCTGCTTTAAAAGTCATGTAACTACATTAGCCTCCATTTTATAAAACAAACAGAAAAAACAGAACAACAACAACAATTAAAAAATCCAAACAACAAAAACCCCTTAAATTTTTCTATTGAACAGAATTTAAAAGTAACATGCCTGATTTAAGACAGTTGTAAGGCATAACATCTTTAGTTGCCAAAGATATCTTTTCCTTTTAATTCCTATGACTTTAAACCAGGAATAGCAACTTTCTAAACTAACAGTATAATTGCAATTTTACACATCAAACTCTAAAAACAGCCTCCTCGATTATTACAGAAATGGGCTATAGAATCTGGTGAAAAGGAAAGGTTTGTGAGTCTGTTGAATTGCTGTGAATGAAAATTCAGGAAATATTTTTTTATTATTTAAGTTACCTCAGGGTCTGAGCAGTAGATGTTTTCAGAGCTAAATAATGGATTAGGTCCTATCCATTTTTTCAATCTTTGTAAGATCAAACTATCTTTTAAAAGCTGTTTCTTATTGCTACAAAGGTGAAAAAATATCATAACAAGTTAAGCTATTAAAAGTGATTAGGTATTTCTTCCGTGTTACATAGCTGAAAAAAGGCTTTCATGAACTCTTACGTTTTTAGTAACTAATATCTTGAAAGATAAAACATCATCAGAAGTCAAATCCAGTCAAGATGTACATACTGTAGCCCAGCTTCCTCTCACATTGCCTTACCAGTTTTTTCCCACCAAATATTCAGTAGATTTTTTCTTGTTTTCTTATCCATTGTGTTGTTGATGTCGCATAACGTTGGAAACACCCAGCCAGCTTACACAGTTCGACTGTTCACAGAGCAGTCTGTGGTAATATATATCATCTGTCATCCTCTAACATGGAAATATTAATAGCCTTTAAAATATATAGGAAGCAAATAAGGTTTCTGTGCTTCATCAGTGGTGGATGTGGTGCTAATTTTATCAGTGCACAACAGAGCATAGGAGTGATAAAAATTGTAAAAAAAAAAAAAAAAGTCAGAGCTTTGGAGGAATGAGTGTAGAAAAGAGTAACTCAGCAGTGAGAAACAGAAGACCAAAAAGAAAATTTATTTTAGAGTAAGAAACAACATGAAAACAAACACAGAAGGCATTAAAGAATATGTAAAATGAAATGATAGCTGCAAGAATTCACTTTGGGGGTAATAATTTTGAACTGCTGCAAGCTGAACAGATTTATAGAATAGAATATTTCAGTTGGAAGTGACATACAACGATCATCTAGTCCAGCTGCCTGACCAATTCAGGGCTGACCAAAAGTTAAAGCATGTTATTAAGGGCATTGTCCAAATGCCTCTTAAACGTTGACAGGCTTGGGGCATCAACCACCTCTCTAGGAAGCCTGTTCCAGTGTTTGACCACCCTCTCAGTAAAGAAATGCTTCCTAATGTCCAGTCTAAACCTCCCCTGGTGCAGCTTTGAAACATTTCCACGCATCCTACCACTGGATACCAAGCAGAAAAGATCAGCACCTCCCTCTCCACTTCCTCTCCTCAGGAAGCTGTAGAGAGCAATGAGGTCACCCCTCAGCCTCTTTTTCTTCAAACTAGACAAGCCCAAAGTCCTTAGCTGCCCCTCATAGGACATTCCTTCCAGCTCTTTCACCAGCTTTGTTGCCTTCCTCTGGATGCATTCAAGTACCTTCACATCCTTCTTAAATTGTGGAGCCCAGAACTGCACACAGTACTCAAGGTGAAGCTGCGCTAACACTGAATACAGCAGGATAATCACCTCTTTTGACCGGCTGGTTATACTGTGTTTGAGGCACCCCAGGATGGGGTTTGTCCTCTTGGCTGCCAGGGCAAACTGCTGACTCATATTGAGCCTGCTGTCAATATTTCGCCAGCACACCCATTTATTCTTGAACATCTGTTCCATGATCAGGTACTCCTTAAACATAGTCTCATGGACTAGCAGCCAGCCAATGCTACAACCTGTTTTTTTTTTAACTAGAGATGGGCTAACCTATGTCGTATACTGCTAGATGGACATATGTGAATATAGTCATATGTCTCCAAATGGTCTGACCTGCTGTTGTATATATTTTAAAAGGTGCATTTGTTTACAATGAAAAATATAAAATAATTAGACTCTCTGGAAATCTGTTCTTCCCAAATAGCATGACAGAAACAGAAATCTTGTCAACAAAATCTTTGCTCAGGTTTTATTTCCTCCCATAGGTGTTGTTGAAAAGAGGACTCAGAACTTATGCTATGAAAACCACTGCAAGTACATACTTTGAACAAACAGGACACTAGCATGTAGTAGTACAGTTTTCTTTGAGAGTTTGGTTAAACATCCACCAGATGTCAGTACATACTTGCAAAATCGTCGAAGTTATGCCACAGAGATGTTTCTAACACAAAACTGGTCCTTCTGATATGTAAAAGAGAAGTGCAAAGGTGCATATCACTGATGGTGCTGCCAAAGTGCAAAATAGTGCAAAGAAAATCCCTATACTTTACAAATGACAGACCCACAATGAATAGCATTTTGATTCTGTATTGTTCTATATGTAGCACTTATTTAATTACTAGCTGGTTACAACTGCTCTGAGTTTTTATTTGTGACAACAGAAAATACAGGGCAGAGAACTGCGCTGTAGACTGTGGCCATTCAGACTCTTAAATATGAGAGATGAGGAAAAAATTAGAGAACTAGACTTCTTCAGTCTTAATAAAAGAAGGCTAAGGAATAATTTTATTGCTGCCTTCAAATATCTAATAAGTTGTTATAGCGTAGAAGGAGCCAAACTGTTCTCAGACAAGCATAGCTATAGCATGTAGGACAATGGATACAAGTTACAATAAGGAAAATTCTGATTTGAGATCAGGAAAAAAAAGGCAACCCACAAATGAAAGTAATCAGACACTGGAATGGGTCACCCAAAAGCTTGTGGAATCTGTCTTCAGAGATATTAAAAAATCAGCTGAACATGATCATGAGCAACCTCATCAAACTTCAAAGTTAGATCCAGCTTTAAAATTTGTCTAGCAGGGTTTGGACCAGATGAGATCCAGAGGACCTCTCCAACCTAAATTATTCACTGGTTTTATTTCAGTAATATCTCCGAAGCAGGATGCATTAAGGCACATAAAAGGTCATTAGGCTCCAATACGCTGGCAGGTTTTTTTTTAAGATAGTTTATAAAAATAAACAAAAAAGCCTCCTGCATTTCACAATCAGATATTTCTTTCCTCTCAGGCAGTTGGCAGCTTCACTGAGATGACTCAGTGATTTTCTGTATTTCTATGTATCAGGTATCTCTACATACGAAAATCACTATCATGTAAACTCTTCTCAGTAACAGTTTAGCTTTTGTAATGTAATAATTTGGTTTTGTTTCATCATAAAATTGACAACTTTGTTTTATTTCCTGACACAGTATGAAATAGGCCACATAAATCCAGTGATTTTTAACTACAACTTCAGTTAGGAAATTGTTTCAGGACCTAGTTTGCCTTGTTTGAAGAGTTTAAAGAGTATACACTGAAACAACACAACAAAAAAAAAGAAAAGTCTAGTTGCTAACTACCTTAAATAAACAGATATTTTCACTGAATGTGATGACAACAATTAAAAAAAAGTAATAAGATTTTAATGAGAATGACTATGATTACTTAACAGTGATCAAATACATTTTGCTTTGGAAATCTATTAATGTATTACAGAATAATTTTATTCCCTTTTTTTTTTGCCAAATTGCTCTTAAAAAATTTTCAGATAAAAATTAAAATTCTGAATATATAATTAATTTCCCATCATTTCCCAAATTTTGGGAATGATGGATCCCTGTCATGCTCAAAATTTCTTACAATGCATCATGTACAAACTAATATGAATTATCATGGGTTTGAAGACAGTGGTGTGTGGCCCAAGAAGTTTGACAACAAGATTCCTACTGTTTTTGGTTTGCCTGTTACTTATTTTCCTGAATGATTGTTTCACACCATTCTTACAAGAATACTGTTACTTTACCTATAAGATTTATCAATGCCTTATATGACCTAACACCAGATGAAGGCTATCAGATACACAACCATTAACTGAAATGTAAAATAAACCTTAATTATTTTCTTTTAGAAAGAAATGGAAATAGCATTTTGTATATTATATGTAAAATAATAACATAATATTTTTGATTCGTAGAGGGGATATACTGCTTTCTGATGGTGATCCCTGGAGGCACAAAGCAATCTCCATAGAGGTCCTGGACATCTGCAGTATTGCCCACTACTGATTTTCTCCTCAGAGGCCAAAATCTGCTCAGCATAGCAGTCAAAATGTTTAATACTGGCTGAGAATAGTGTGTTGTACTCCAGGGATGTATTGATTCAGAATCTAACAGCTTTTGTTTGCAAGCCTTAGGCAAAAATTAGAGGTATTAAGATAGTGTCCCAACAAAAACAGAGGCTACTTCCCCACAGGGATGGGTCCCCACTGGTGTGGTATGAGATGACAACCATTTTATCTCATTTATAGTGTTGTTCTGCTCTCGGGATTCCAGCTAGTGCCAGTCTGCTGATTTTTCAGCAGTCAGAAGAAGCAGACTTGGGTTCATATTTTCTGTTTTGGAGGGGAAGGGTGTTTGGGGTTTTTTTTAGTTTGTTGGTAGGGGTTTTTTTGGTTTGTTTTTGTTTTTTTAACTACTCCACAGTTCTCATTGTTTTCAGCATCAGGGTAATGGAAATCCCATATGATTAGTGTTCCAGCCATTTCACCATCTCTACTTATCTGCATAAACAATTCATAGTCTACTTCCTTGTTTTACCCTGGAGATATAATATTTTTTGTTTGAAACGCCTCTACAAAATCTGCCTATCTTTTACTTCAGTCCAGTTTGCCCTTACAGTTTCCAAGAGCGTTCTGCCACATAATGAGGCTTTTATTTCCTTTTTATTATTTTATAAATATCATCACATCTACAATATATTTATTTTCTACCAGAAAGAATCTCCATTGAAGAATTTTACAACATTTGCAAAGACAAACTTCTAAACTGTGAAGTACAGTTTAAGACCCAGGAATATTTCTTGGTTTTCAGGGATATCTTGTACCACTTACGTACAACCTATATGTGTTTACCAGTAATAAAAAATAAATATGTGCATTTCTTAGCACTTATGTGAAATGAATTAGACTCAATAAAATAGACAGCCTAATCAAAACATTAAAATTTGATTCATTCATTATGAGAGTCAGAGAAATGGGCCTACCCTCTTCTTTTATTGGAGTGTAACCTGAAGACTTTCAGGACAACATAATGCTAACTCTTAGTTTTCTTTTCTATAATGTAAGGAAAATAAAATGTGTCTGCATTCTGAAGCAAGACTATGAGTAATTTTTTATTGGCATGAGATTTAACGTCATTTATCGTAAAAAGGAAACATCAATGCTTTCTGACTGCTGAAACTGGTGACTTAGTTAATAAAATATTTTGGTGAAAGAAAGCAAAAAGCAAGTTAGGAAAGCAGGAAGACTGTTGCTTCAGGTTATTGCTTAGAATACCAGTTACAATGCAGGAGGCTTAGTGATCATTGGGCTTACATGAAATTGAAAGGAGACATTTACACAAAAATATGCAAATGCAGGAGTACAGCACAGGTCAAGACAGTAATATTTTTTCTCGTGGAATTTACAAGGGCTTTCTCTGGAGCTGTGACAGTCTCCATGTTTCATTTCTGAAGTTAACAGGATGACAGGTAGTGCAAGTTACTATCCACTAAGAGAAAAAAAAAAAATCAGTTCCTATGTGCTAGATGCACCAGAAAGCTGGGGGAAACGAGAATTTGGTAATGTTACTCACTGACTCCTCTTTACTAGATCTTGTGTATTGATATCTATAGTTTCACTTAAGAAGTTTTTTGTGTTTTGAAAGATTCCACCTATCTTCCAGAGAATATCTTGTAAAAAAACCCTCTGAAGTTCATCATCAATATTATAACACTAGAAATGTGATTCCACTGAACATATCAAGATTGACTATTGCTTCTGAATACCAAGGCTTTTTGTTAAAGTGCTGTTACAGTATAAATAACAGCAGATGACACCTCTTTATGTTATAATGTCTACAAGCTGATGTCAGTAGTAATGCTGGGTATTCAGGACTTTAAAAATACTTAGATACAAAAAATTGGATATAAATGCAAATTCTAGGTAACTGCTTATTTAACTTTATATTACAAAATACATTTGCCATTTTTTTAATGTGAAGAAGAGATTCAGACATTCAGTCAATGTTTCCAAACAGCTACTCATAGCAATTAAAAATGTTTTTGTAATGGTCATGCTTAGATCTTCTGTTCTTTTTACTAGAAGTTTCAGACACATTTTTTCTAAAAGCTCTTTTATTCCTTCTAGTCAATGGTATGCAGTGTAAAGACTCTTGTTTTACTTTTTTGGCTGATACCTCTCTAAGCTTTAAAGCCTTGTACTCTCTATGCAGCACTGAAAGAGAAGATTTTACACACACAGGACTTTGAAATCCATGGGAGATAATAAATGTTTCCAAATTTTCCAAAGTCTATGATATAGAGTGGATCAAAGTTCCATCTCATTTAATTCCTTTTTTTATCAACTAAGAATCTGACCCGGAAGCAGTGAATATCATTTTTTAATGCTTTCAGTTCCTTTACTGTGCAGTATTCCTCTGTCAACAAGGGTTTTTCCACAGTAAGTCTTTTTCAGTGCACAGAACTGCCTTAACAATCTTTAAGGGGTGATTTGATATCAGTCACTTGTAACTGCTGTGTTCTTTGGCTATGCATGTTTAAACAAGACACTGCACTGTGGCTCGTAAAGGGAAATATTCAATATATTTATGATGTTTATTCTGAATGTTCAAAATATATAAAAATTTCCCCTTCCCCCCCCCCCCCCCCCCCAAGCAAGTGTTGCCTGACATAAGTATACACTTCTGTCAGGATGTCTCAAAGCAGTTATCAAATGAGGTCATTTCCATTGTCCCTATTTTACAGATGAGAAAAATAGATATATAGAGCAGACTTACTTTCAGTGACAAGAGTCATAGTGTAGTTTGAAGCCAAAAGTAAGTCCTTTACTGAATGATGACAAAACTCCTACACATCTATTTACCTGCATCATTCAAATAAGTCTTGCAAGCAACACAAGTGATCAGAGTCCATCATAACATACATAGCATAACTATTTCTATATGTGGGCAAAACCAGCAGACAGGCTCAAGGCTTGTATGATGTTCCACTTCTATCAATTTAATCTTGTTTTCTACCCAGACTAGGAGATGCTTCCTTGTGTAACAATAATATTCTATAAAACAATTCCAAAGTTACTTCCATTTAATCTTGCAATTATCTAAAAGAAGGGAATATTTACTTGTGTTAAGTAAAGTGAAATACAGTTTTTCAGTCTTTCCTAGATTTGAAAGCACTTTCATTTCTCATCTCCTACTGCATGTCCTCACATTTAGCATTATATTAGGGTTTTATTTCCTCCTTAGGAAACTCATTAGATCCACAGAATCACAGAATCACAGAATCACTAAGGTTGGAAAAGACCTGTAAGATCAAGTCCAACCATCCACATCAGAAATTACAAGAGCACTGAAGGATCTGGCAGGTTTAACAGCACAAACACACAACTATCGCCTTTAATGGATGATTTTTTTTAATTAACTCTGTGTGACCAATACCTTTGAAATTTGTGCCTACACATTATGCACTTTTAGTCACTTTTCTCCCTTTGCCTACCAAATCTTTATCAAAAGTGTAACAGAAGATCCTTGAATTACACGTCTAAATGAAGGATATTCATTATTACCAGACATCTGTTAATACTTCATGTTAAACATGCCCACAAGTTTTAAAAATGCCAAGCACAAGGGAACTATTTGATTGCAGTCAGTCCTGCCTCTTTGTCTTCCATTCTCCTGAATTCTTACCGAAGTTATTAGGTGCAACTCCTGACAAAGTATTTTTTCCAAGGGGGAAAAAAAAAGAAAAAAAACAAAAAAGAAAAATTAGTTCAAATCTTGACATTTTGGGTTCAGCTTAATATGCAAATATATAAACACATTACAGAATTCTTTCATAAGCTCCATATGCATTACACATTTACTTTCTGCAGATTAGATTAACCGAAGTGTTTCACATAAATATAATGCAGAAAATGTTTCTTCCATTCAGAATTCCCTTTTTTTCACATTTTTATAAAAGAAATTTAATAGCTTTTTAATGAAAACCCCCCACCAACCGTATTGTGTGACTCAGAATTAAGACTACCTTGTGTGTAATGTAAAAGTACTTGCTATAGTATAAAAGAAATTAAACTCAGTTCTAGGCAAACTTAAATCTTTTCATATTTTTGAGGACTCACACTGTCCAGAAGAAATTATTTCAACCTTGTTGCTTCCTGTGTTTTAAATACCTCAAGGCAGTAGTTAAGGCATATGTTGGCAGTACACAGTGAGCATTGCTGCAGAACAAAAACATGGCAGTTTCCTGGCACTGCCTGTGACTCTTTCTGGGATTTTTTTTTTTGACAAGTTTTGCACAATCAGTGTTCAAAACTTAGTTCAGGGTGAGCCAAGAATTCAGCTTGGGTTTCCCCTAAGCCTATGTGTGAAACAGACAGTTGAGAGCTGGGAATCCATTACTTCAAAAACTCTGCAGATTTAATTAGATGGACCTGTGTAATGGGAGGGATTGAAGGTTGGAGTGAGAGATCATGCTTACTCTTGGGACAGTATGGGGGAAAAAATGATATTGTTTCAAAATACATCATTCTCATTAGGATTCCAGCTATATAACAGCATAATAACTGGAGCATTTGCTTACAAAACAAAATATCTGGTTCCAGGTCCTCCAGGCAGGCAGACTGTAATAGCAACTAAGTTAAGCTCTTCCCAAACACCAGTATATCCTCCAAAGCATCCCTGGGTTGTTCCATTTGTTTGCTCTGGTTTCCTTCAGGCCATATAATATCAAGTATTAATCAAAAACATTAATCATTAAACAGAGGGAAAAAAGTGTGAGGTCACTTTTACTGATTCTAGCAACAGCCTGTCAAAAGGACTTTTTAAAGTTCACTGGTTTCAGTTTCATTTCTAGATCTATGGAAACAACTCAAGACTGTCCTTATTTACTGTTTCTCATTGAAGTGATTTTACAGCTATTGTTCTATTTCACATTTTGTTTCAGGAGAATTGCAAAGAGTGGAGAGGATTAAATGAAATCATTTGAGTAACATTCATACTATATAGAAAAGGGGGAAAGAAAATGAAGTGCAGTTACAGGCAATAGAAATAGGATTTATCAATACCAGATTGCATATAGCTATAAATTATTTTAAAATTTTAAAAAAGAAGAAAAAGAAAAAGAAAAAAAAAGAAAAGAAAAAAAAATCTGATAAAAGGTAGGAGGAAAATAACGCTAATTCCAGAAAAATGCAGCAGAGACTTTAATTTCTTGAGGATGTATGTACATGCAGATCTCTAAGTCCATATGTGGGTCTATTGATTTAATTAGCACATTACACAAATGCAGGTGCACCTGTTTAGGGGGATCAGGTACTGCTGCAACCTAGGAAAATAAGCAAAAATATTAATGCAAAAGAATATTCAAAACCCATAATGTTAAAACTAAAATTGAGCTATTTACATGTTTAGCTAACTCCACCTATCAGTGCTTCGATCGCTTATGAAACCCAATAACAATGTCCACACTACTGGTCCTCACACACTTACTTGCTGTATAATTGTCTACTGACAATTCTTTTTCATTCTTCATCTTCACTGAAGCATCAGAAATGGTTTTCGCTTAACAAATTTTCATTTAACAAATCCTCAACTATTCCAGACCTGTAAAAATATTTCTTTGATGCTGTGTAACAAGCAAAAGCTAATGAGAAATGAAATAGTAAAAGAAATAGCAATCACTTTGCAATGAATCACACCAAAAACTTATGAACACAAAATATCATTCTTTCTCTGAGCAATTCTGTTGAGACAGATCTAAAGATACTGAGTTCCAATCATTTAATTACCAGACAAGTATAGACAGTTTGGAAGATAAGTGCATGAGGTTGGAGAGATCACTTACAGAGGAATTATTTCAAATTTAAATATATATCTGGTTTAAATGAGAAACAGCATTCTAGCATATCGAGTGAGGAGAGAGTGGCAATTAAGAGAATAATAATGAAAAAAACCTTCTCTCAGTGATTTATTGAAACAACAGCTATTAGACTGAACTTAAGAAAACCTACGTTGCAATAAGCTCTCACAGCCAATATAGTCTCCTGTGGGAAATGAAGAGAGTTATTTCTCAGGAGCATTTAAAACTAAATCAGGCAAAACTCTGTTGAAAACATGACAAGGAGCAATTATGAATCACCAGACTGATGAACCATATGACATAATACATCTTTTCCCCTAGTTAAAGTATATGATTCTGTTACTTAAATTATGTTCTTCCTCATTTCTAAGCTGAAATCTTCCTTGCAATGAGTGCTTTGTTCACAATGAAGATGCCAATCATTTTTGTCTGAAATGGCAGCTTTTCTCATGAAGTCACATTCTTTCTTTTGGACTTCACTGCAGATGTTTTTTATCAATCTATTCATTTTTTCAAGGCTCAGCAGACAAGAATTCACAATGCTGCATCATCCGTGTATTCAATAGCAGTCACTGTTAAGTATATTGTTTGACAATTGTACCTACAATGAAAGCAAAATATTAGAGGTTAGTGCATTTAAATGAGAAATACAAAATAAACCTTTCTTTTTGTTTGTCCTTTTACACATTTTACTAAATTGTGAAACAGATATTAGCTATTTATATAATTTGGTGATAATTCTAAGTCATACAAGCAAAACTTTCATAGCAGCAATCTTTTTTTTGTTCCCACAAAATCTTTATAGTATACTACTAATTATTAATTTCATGAAATATTCAGTCTTGAGTAAAACAGCAAAAGTCCTTCAGAAACTGAACTTGCAATAAATTGAGAACAATAGATCAGTGTTCACTCCAGCCAAAGACAGAGTCCAATTTTTCATTTCATAGACAACTTCCAAAACATTAAGTCAGCTGAATAAATTAGATCTTTCTGGATAGGAATTAATATTCCAGGACCTTAAATATTTTCAGTGCATATGCTGCATTCAAATCAGTTGCTCTTTGCTTCCTTTGGAGTTACTGAGTAGAAGGAGCCATTTTGGTATGTGATTCATCTAATCTACTTTAGGATCAAAGGAATGATATTCAGCCCTTTTGACTACAAAAACAAGCTAGGTAATAAGTTCAGGTGTAAAAGTTTATACTGAAAACTCCTTAAAGTGAGCAACCAGAAAATAAATGGTTGGATGTAGCAATATTCTTGTCATGTTATTTCATAAATCTCGAAAGCCAAAAGCCTTTTCCACAGAGTAGCTCCCCAGACAGCCTGTCCCCAGACTGTATTGCTGCCAGGGGGTCTTCTTTCCTAAGGGCAGGACTTGGCTTTTGTCCTTGTTGAATTTCATCCATCCATACTGTAACAGCTTAACTTAGAAAAATATTGTAGGAGACTGTGTTGAAAGTCTTGCTGTTCAAATGACATCTGCTCCTCTCCTCTAATCTATGAGTCCAGTCATTTTGTCATGTAAGGCAATCAGGTTGGTCAGACTTATCCTTGGCAAATCCATACAAATTGTTCCCAGTCATATTCTTCTTCATGTGCCCCAAAGTGTGTTTGAAGAGGATTTGCTCCATGATTTTTCCAGGCAACAAAGTGAGGCTCCAAAGAGGGGAGTAAGAATAAGCAGGAAAATGGAAATACCTTCTGTATAGTTCATAGAGACTGAAGTTCACCTCTGTGCAGAACATATAGTTTTATCTAACCTGACGTTAGATATTTCTGGCTAAGATATCTCACATCTAAGTCTGATCTAGTAACCTTTACAGTCAAGGCCTAGAAATAGAAACTCCAGATGATTATTTTTTCTGTGATACCTTAGAATGAGATGAATTGTCCTCCAGAGGTTTCTGTTGCTCTCCTTTGAATATAAAAGGACCTTATGTTGTCTGTGTAAGGCATCTGGAGTGGGATTCAGCTCATAAATTGTCAAATGTATGGTCAATGAAAATTTTAGATATCAGTATGGATGTCAGGGGTATATTGACATTCAAGATGCCCTAGGGTATCTGGGATATTCGTAACCACCTGTAATGCAGGACTTAGTGGAGTTATTTTTGTATTCATATCCTTCTCAAGTGGCAGTTAAAGGCCAGACAGCATACCCCAAGGCATCTCAAATAACACTAAGTAACTAAGTGTGAAAACTGAAATGAGCCACTAATCAACAATTAAGGGGTCCAGAGAGCCATTAACTTAATCTAAAATGTAGAATCCTATATGCAGACACTGGCATTTAAGTTTCTAAAATCTGAAGCTGCATCTGACCCTTAACTTTCTCATGTCAAAGTTGAAGCAGATGAATCTCAACTACAAGTTCCCTCAGGACCATTTATGTCCTATATCAGCCTTCAACACTTCTAATCGTGACTTATCACTGAAGATAATAGACACCATAAAAGGTTCATCTTGAGATAAAGTTCTTACCCTTACTTCTTCTTCATGCAAAGGACCAAATTGGGACTTACCTGGATCCACTGAATGGGGAAAACCATCATTATCTGAAATTCAAAAAAGGAAGGTGTCATAACTCTAATGGCATGCTCATTTTATGACCATGCATACAATTGTACAGGTATTTTTTGCCAAATACTACTTTTATTTGCACTTACAAATCCACCTTGACTTCAATAGTGAGTGTAAATGTGCAAATGTGAATGTAAATAACAGCAGTGCCCACATTTATAGTACTAATATAAACTGCAGTACTCTATGAAAATTTAAATTGGAAAAGTGCACTCATTCCATATGAACAACCTGTAACTAAGTGTGAAGCATCATTGTTTTGAAAAATAAATATTTTATTAGCTAAAATACAAGAGATTCCAGTGCATTGATTTGGAGAAATGAATATCAATAAAACAGAACCAAGAATAATATTTACAATTCATAGGAAATTTCTACATCTGGAAGGTTTGTTCTGATTCAGAATAGAAAATAATTTTTGTAACATATTACAATCCTCCACAGAAGAGAAAAGCTATTGTCTGTGCTGCTTTCAGAAACATTGCAGGGACGTTCACTACAAGAAAGTTTGTCTGGATCAAGGTTCGACATTGGAGTTTAAAGACACACTTCAGTATTAATTCTAGCAGAAGGACAATTACACATTTATACCCTATAGAGTATTGAATTTTAGGTCAATTACTAGAACTGCTCCTTGAACTTTAGAGGGATTCCAAACTGTCTGAAGTTGTAGATGTCACATCTTCATCTCATTTTAAAATTACTCGATAATAGTACCTTTTTATAGATACTCAGTCAAGGACAATGAGCTAAAGAGTACCGAACCATTTCTGATACAGAAAAAATTATATCTGTTGATGGATATTTTGATATTGCAGCATACTGTGGCAGAAAACAATCCAACTCAGAATACTTGTAGAACGTCGTCTTATGGAATACCAGAGGTAATGGTTCAAGGTGCAACTCTGAACCTCAGCAAGTCAACACAAGACATAGTCATCACGCGAGTCCCACTTTTAACGCTCAAATGGTGGGTATATTTTGTACTATCAAGTAATTGATCAGTTTCTGAAGTCTCTCAGTTTATGTGGACATTTTTTTGTCCTTGTTCTCAGACTCATATACACAGCAGTCAGAAATGCTGTTCACATTGCCCTTCATGAATGTCAGATTACCTCTGCAGCAGAACTAGTTTGTCTCTCCTCTTAAAAGATGCCAGGAAGGTAGAGATTAGATCATAACAGGAACTAATCCAATAGGATTATGTATAGAACTGGAAAAGTCTCAAGCACTCCTCCAGTTGTCTTCTTAATCACAGTAGTGCTAATATTCTCATATGTCCTCCCAAAACATTTCTCTGCATGCAGCATGCATCTTTGGTGGGTGAAAACACAAATGCTTTTTTCTGGAAACAACCTTTTTCTTATCTTGGGTGCCTTATAAAAAATTAATGACTCTCCATGAAGCATGTCTCAGGCCCAGGAAAGATCATGGGAGGTCCAGTGAAGACCCAGAATTTTGCAGCAGTTTACATTTGGTTACCAGAGAACTGGACAGGACCTTAAGACTTTGACAATCAGGTAGACCTGCTTTCAGCTGATGCATTCAAGCATAGACACAAGCAAAGCTGCTCAAAATCTAACCGAAGAAACCAGAAAGAATTTTCTCTTTAGTTTTGTTTTTCTAAATAATGCTTTTATGCCTAATGTAAATTGTGGAGTAGTTAAGAACTATTTGTAACATGCAAAATATGTTGCAGAAAGCAGTGGGATTAAAAGAGTTATACGATGCAGACATGGCCAATATGTTCCCAAGATGTTATCACACTACTAGAGGATGTGAGCACTTTTTTCTTTTTTTTTTTTTTTAAGATTAAAAAAAATTATTTGGCAATATATTTTCAAGTTTATTGTAGACAGCAGAATCAATAAATCATAGGACATACTGAAAAGAGATTTATGGATCAGCATTGCTTGGGCTATGGTGGCCTAGAAAGTGTGCTGATGTGACTCATGTGGAAGGAAACTTGTTACCAGAACAGTATCAATCTTTATGAATTTACCTCAACATCATGCAATATATCAATTTATTCTGAATCTTACCTTGAGCAAGCCTGAGTCACTGTTCATATCTATGACAAACAGTATGGACGGCAGTTCCCCTATATTCCAGATATCTCTGAAGGCATTAGTGAGAATGTTAGATAGAGCCCTTACCACAGGTCTTGAAGAAAATAAGGTATGATAGGGTGAAATAGAAAATTGTTCTCAAATGACCACTAAAAAGACTGGAGACAAATTTGCAGGAGTAGATGGGAAGCTTCACAGTGGAAGAAATTCACCAATGGAATCCCATGAGGATGTCTGTGTCCATCATTGCTAAATATGGACACATTTGACAAAATATGAGAATTTTGTCATTTATGACCTGGAAAAGAGCCATAAATGACAAAATTCACATATTTTGCCAAATGGCAAAGAGTTACTGAAGAATCCTATACTATTGATTCAGCAAAAATAAAATGGAGACAAAATTTTGTGAAGACAATTACAAAGCAGTTCACATTAAAAAATACAAACCTATTTTCTTAAATACACAGTGAGGAGTTCTGAATAGGCCTTTGCTGCTGAAAAATTACTTTTTCAAGGTAAAAAAAATATTTTATGAATATGTCATCTCTATGCTCAAGGTTTACAAAACATAAAAACAAACAAAGGAAATAATAAAATGTTTGGAAAAGAATAACAAACTGGTAGAATAAATATCATCATGCTACTGTGTGAACTATATGTCTATGTTAGTGTATACTATAGTGTATGCTGTTCTGATCTTCCATCTCAAGTAAGATCTAGAAGATATGAAAAATGTATAAAGAGTAGCAAACATGACAACAGATTTGAAATGGCTTCTGTGAGAAAAACAATTAAATAGAGTAGAACTATTAACCCTGAGCAGAGACAACAAATGCGGAATCCTTAAAAGTCTAAACAAAATGTTGCCATTCATTTCCAGGTTCAAAAAAATTAGTTTTTACTCTCACTGAAATACATTATCCTTTGTGTTGCAAAATAACAATATCCTCATCCTTTTAATTTTAACTTAGCAGACCAAAAATCCCTTATTATAAACACTGTATTTCCTGATATTTGTTTGGGATTTATTTCTGTAATATAGTACAGCATAGTCACACTAAACATTTTTGTTGTTTTTGTAAAGTTGGTTTCTTAGGAAAAAAATAATTGGCTGGTATACTGCTGCATTGTCTGGTTTAGTGATGTACTTAATACTACATAAAACTGATAAGAATTAATTGGATATCATTTATTTATTAAGCAGGAATGGCCCCGTCACCTTCAAAGAAGCTTTCTGCTTTTTTTACATCACAAAAAACAAGGTTTGCTTTGTCAGGTCACTGACTACTCAGCCCTAAAAAAAGGTTTTAATAATAACTTGCTTAAAGCAAGAAGCCAAAGATCCTTCTATTTCTGTTTTGTGTAAGATACATTTCAAATTACAATCTTATATGACGGTGTCATTGTTTTGGTGTTTGGTTTTGGTTTTTTTTAAATAAATAGGATGCCAAACATTTCAGGTACTTACTAAATTAAAGTTTAATTTAACTTAAAGTACCACAGTTTATAAAACCGTAAAGAATTGACCTTGAGATTCAGACTCAGTGTATAAAAAGCCAAGCACTATTTTTTGATGGGGTGGGTGGAGTGTGTGGGAGTGCTAGCCAGATCAGATACAGTGGGCTTAGTCACCAGTGGCATTAAGTACCAAAGAAATCAGAACGGAAAGCATCCAATCTTTGGGCAAAAGATACAAAACACGACAGATATTTTTGTCAGCTCCTGCTCTTGAGAGCCTGTACTCCAGAACTCTGACTCACTTCAGACAGAACCAAAAGTTCTACAAACATGTATTTCAGATGACATTTTAGAGATGTATATAACAAATTTCAAGTAAACGAGAGATAAATCCTTTTGTCTTGAAATATTTTCTAATCTACTGAATTTGTGCGCACTTCTGAGCTTCCGTGTTTGAGAACACCTGCATCTTGACGTTATCACAGGCTGAGACTTAGGAATTACCTCCTTATGCACAACTTAATTTGTGTGGGGAAAAGGCCCAAAAGTGAAGGCTGGAAAGAGACACATACGTTACTAAAGTCAGATGTTTTATCTGGACAACTGAAAGACTGCAACCTCAAAGTAGTTTATGATATACATCTGTTCTCAAGCTTATTTAAAATACAGATTTTCCAAAAGAAAGTGGATTTGCTGTATCACTAAATATTTTTTTCTTCTAACTCTGTTTACTTCGTAATCACTTGGACTGTTCTTTTCAAGATAATTTTACTGATTAGGTATTTTCTTTGCTAAAGAGTTACCTTGTGTAAACACTTTGAGCTAGCTGTGTGTTGGATAGTCTAGCTGTGGAAAGATCAGCTGCACAGCTAGGACAATCAAGCAACACAGAATAACTTAATGCATTACAGAGTATTTCAAAATTTTCTTCCATACAAATTCAAGCATGTTGTACCTTACACACACTTCATTTCATATTTCTATCAGGTGAGATGCACTACCGACACAGATATTTTAGTATGCACACAAGAGATTTATGAGGGGCACAAGAGAGTTGCTTTCTGACCCCACACTATGGGGAGCCTAAGTATCTCCCATTAAAATGTCCTCATGATGAAAACATAAAAAGAAGTCTGGTGTATTTTTTGCTACTGAAAGTACATTTGGAAGTTATAATGAGTCATTATCCTCCACTTGCAGAAAAGCTTGGCTTGAGTTTACAAAGCTTTTATCTTATGTGTCTTTTACACAGAGCTCATTATTCAAACAAAATACAAAAAAGGGTAGCACAAAATAATTTTCCTCTTTGAAAAACTCTTCTCAATTGGAAAAGGGGGTAGGACTTGAATTAAAAAAAAAGGATACTGCATTTCTTTTTTAGATTGATTACAAATTGACTATTTTATCATGGACATTTTACTTTTGATTCCTTTAAAAGACCATTAACAAAAATGGTAGTATAAAGCAGACCTCAGAAGTTATCTAAATAATAATAACATAAAAAAAACTGGGAGAATTAATTCATATTTGACTTTTTTGACTAAGACAAAGTATGTGGAAGCTGATTTTATAGAGAGAACCATTATAAAATGTTCTGCTAATTTATGATAGGTCTTTATCTCTATGTTCCTGCTATAATTATTTTTGACAACTTAATATCTTTTTCATTTTGTTTTGAAACTATGGTCTTAAACAGCTCACTGAAGAAAGGAGCTCTACTAGACCATGCTATCACAATGAGAAATATTACTGTGTTAATTTGTTATATACTGAAACGCAAACGAAGAAATGCTTATAGCTTGTAGTTTTATGGATGGTTATATTAAATAAAACCAAGAATAACAGCATGATCCTTGTATGGGATGACCCGGCTAAACCTGTTTCGGAGCACAAAGGCAAGATGCAGGGAGTTGTGACTCGACTCAGCTTTGTCTCACCTTGACAAATCTTATCTATGCAGAGAGGACTTGGGGGGAGCTGTGGAAACGGCTCAGCCCGGGGTTGCCTGAATACTGCCAAAACCAGAAACCCGAATGGAGCCGTGAATGATCCCTTAACAAACAAAATGCCCCATTCCACCACTATTCAGTAACTTTGTGTGCTAGACATCACTAAATTACCATACAGACTAAGGAGCTGAGCCATCAAGGCACCAGAGATAAACATTCGTGCATAAGCCTGCCCCCTCCCATCAAATCAGGGAATACAAACCGTAAGGTTTGGGCACAAAAATGGGGAGAGTCGCTTTTCCAAGGATACAGCTGGCCTGTAGGAGATTCTTTCCCCCTTGTCCAGGACGCTGTACAAGGTAACTTCCCAGGGATTGAGAGGCCTTACCTGAGAGAGAGGGTAAGTGATTAAGAAACATACGTATGGTATTTGGCATGCTTTAAGATCATGATTAGTGCACTCTTTCTTTTAAGTTATTAATATCTAGCGCACTTGTGAATTGTGTATTTAATTGCAATAGTGCATTCCTCCATTGTATCCATAAAAGAACCTGCAACAGTGGCATATTGGACCTGTGAGTGAAGTTCAAATAAATTGTTAATTTGAACCTGACAGTGAAGTCTTTCTCTCCGTCACAATCCTTTGATTATTTGGTTATTTAAAAGCATACCTGCATGTTGTCTAGAAATTGCACATGATTTTAGTTTCCAAGTTCTGATTTTGGTTCTTTAAAAATTACACAAAATCATACTGTGAGATGATGAATTCAATTTAACTTACATAATCCTTTAATTTACATCATCCAAGCTCTCTCTCTCTTTCTCTCTCTCTCTTTTTTTTTTTCCTTTCACTTTCTAGTTATTCAAGACTATTGATGTTGGGAAGTAAAATTGGCTATGCTCACACAGTGCAAAAAGGCTTATCCTTTCTCAAGCAATAACATAAACTTTTAAAGTAGTTACTAGACAAAAAAAGCTAGTAATATCACCTGGCATTCATATTTCTAAGAAAACCAAGAAAAGGCTGTGAAAGCAATTGAATCATTTAACAGTAACATTTAAGGTACTGCTTTGTCATTCTTTACAATGAATCTATTTATACCCCATACAACTTCAAATTCTGATGGCTTTACAGATTGTTCAACAGTATCTGCACAGAAAAAGCTGTACCTAAAGTAACCATTCACTAACAGCTGCCTTTCAGTAGCGCTTTGAATAATTAATAAGAAATGCATGAACCTTTTTCAAGTATAGTAGAATAGTTCAGAATACAGTCTATGTCTTCATAACTAAAGGCATGGTAGATAAACCCCTGGTCCTACAGACAGATAATATAGGATTTCTTGTGTCTGCATTTGTCAGTTAAGGTCTGTCAGGGTGGACTGGCCACATTTAACTACAAAGAACTTTCCCAGACACCTTCTGTACCCTCAGCAACAATCATTATTTCTTTAGTACTTTTCAGTTAAGAGTACCTGAAAAAATACGAGGATTAGATCACAACTCACTAGAATAATATTCTCATTCCTAAGATGTACATTACATGTCCTCAAGTGACATATGAGAGCATGTAGTGGTTCCTAAGGGTACATAGCTTGCTAATCTGTAGGGTAAATGGAAAAACTTGGGGCTAATTTATCCATATTATTTATATGGGGAGTGCCTGTGGAGTGAACTTCCCTGAGAACTGCAATTGTGTTATGTTTTAAAGGTAATGTGTTGCTTTAGTCCAAAGGACAGCTTTGGAGTAAATAGGCATACACTGCAGCTGATCAGGAGATGAGGGGCCAAGAGCAGATTGTAGATTCACATTATCTGACAGTATAGACACACCCAGAATACCTCAAATTTCTTTTATGAAATATTCAAGTATTAAGAAATACAGAAATGCTATCAGTTTCCCTTAAACACTACGAAATAATATATAATTTCAGTTAAATTATTTAGAAGACTATTATATTTACTACATCATATTTTCCTGTACTTTTCCAATCTTTAGGTTTTACTGTACAGAAGGATGGTTTCAAAGTATCCTGGGACTATTTGGTGGGTTTCATAATTTATGTCTGAAAATATTTATATTTCTGAGATTAATATTCAGCATCACAGAAAGCAAAATTGCTATTCTAATTTCAGCATTGTGTTAAGAAAACTCAGCAAAAAAAAATGATACCTTATATTATGAAATTACCTTTTGCTTTTTAAACATGTTTTGTGAATTTTAGCAAACTTTTACATTGCAAGCTTAGACATTATTTAGTGTTTTAATTATGTCACTATTTCTTCGGACAATACCATAATTAAATTTTAAATAGCCATAGGGTTTTTTCCCTTCTGTTTGCTTAAATAAACAGCCATAAGGAATTTCAACAAGATTCATCATTATCACCTTCATCTAGCAAAGTCAAATCATTATTCACCACAGCAGGAGGCGTAGAGCAGGAAAACTTCTGAAGGTTCCCCCTAAAAAGATGAACATTCAGCATGCCTTGCAGTCACTTAATCAATTACAGTGCCAGCAACATTACCAAATGTATTTTGAAAATAGAGAAATAGGTACCTCAGAAAGACATGGCAGAAAACATAGTGTTTGAACATAGTCTGATTTTCTCTCCAGCTGAAAAACCATACCTCAAACTGACAAATGTGAAAATGATAATGCCTTCTTTTGAATTTCAGATCAGCCTGCCTATTATAGATAACACCTGCAAAAGTAGCACAGCACATAAGAAGCACCCAATACAGCCCTCAAAATTGTTGGAAGGTATACATCAATATTTGCTTATCTAGTTCTTTTGTGTACATTTTTTGACATGACAGGAACTGCAGATAAGGACTGGGAGTTATCATGTGTGCTAAATCATATGAAAGTGTTAGGTTGTAGCAGTAAATTTATACAAATCATATTGAAAAGGGAAGTGTCAAATACATGATAAATCTGATTCATTCAACCTTTCCAGTGCAACCCTGAGATCTTCCTGGCTTTTCATATATATGGCTCAAGTATATATTTATAATCAATATGCCAAATGTGGGGTGTTTTCCTAAGCACCATAGTGAAATGGATAGTATGAAATGACTTTCAGTGATGGAAGAAATAAAGGAGTTGAAACTTAAAATGCTCTGGAGCTCTTAACCATGCTGTTTGATACCTGCAGCTCCTTGGGATTCTCAGATCAGCAGGGAGCCTCTCAGAGATGTAAGGAAGTTCTTCAATGCTTCTCATTTTGGCATGATGAAAGAGTCAGGTTGAACAGATATTGCCTCTGTATATCTAATAGACATGGCAGAAGTACAGCTTACTTATAACTTGGTGACAGAAGATTTTTTCTGTCTCCCCAAGCTGGGGTAAGTACATCCGAAGGACTGATAACCTATTCCCCTGCAAGACTGTCATCTCTGTCTTCACTACTTTTACGGTTAAAAAGTGGCAATTTGTAAATCTCTAAGGGAAGCCTTTAATTAGTTAATTTGTTGAAATAGTCTGTTAAAATATTTTTGGATATTAATAATTATCCCTATGCAATATTCACTATAGCTACATCTGTGCTGATAAATACAGTGAACCCAGGGAGCACACTGTCCCTGCAAGGTCTGGCAGAGCAGAATGGTTTCCAGACACATTTCTCAGGTTTAATCTCTAAAGTCAGATGATCAAACTACAGCACATGTGGTCCTGAGTCTTCCCAGCCCTCACGGCATTCCTGGGACTGTAAGGCATAGCCTCTTCAGTTAAAAATGTCTGAAATAATGTAACACATTTCCTCCCTCCCTACCTGCCTTCCTACTATCCTTCCTTTCTGTCTGCTCATCTGCCTGTCTTTCTGTCCATTCCTTTCCTTCCACCTTTTTTGCTCTCTCCATCTGTTTTTCTTTTCATCTTTCTTTTTTGTCTTTCTTCATCTGCCTGACTGTGTCCCTTTCTTCCCTCCTTCCTTTTCTTCTGCCTTCTATTCTTCCTTCCCTTCTTTCTGCACAACACTATTGCCTGAGAGGTAAAATATTTGTTTAATGTCCTGGGGCAGTTCCTTGATGTAAGTCCATTTGTTTCTTCTCCTAATGACTGTCCTTAATGTATTTCTAGGGAGTTGTGGGTAATATTATAGAGGGGAAAGAGCCCACACGAGGTTGAATGTTTTCTTACTGATTTTAGAGAATAATTTTTGGTGTGAAACACACACTCAAAGTCATCTTCTTGGGATCTGTTTTGTCTGGAATTAGTTAGTTCACTACAAAAGAGACACCAGAAGCAAACTAACATGGATGCAGTATGGATGCTGGGTTGACATTGACCTGAAAGATAATTACAATCAAGTAACTTGATGGTGAATAGGTGTCTAAAAGTCATTCCACCCTAGTTCTCTGTCAGCAGAGTACGATGTTATCAGCTGGGGCACGCTATTACTCTGCAAATGTAGTTTTCCTTTACATGGAACCTGGAACACGGGAAAAGAGAAATGGATAATGAAGGTGTGGAGTCAGGATGCTACCAGGGAGTGACAACACTTAATCCCAGACACTAGGAAGACCTATGTTTGTTTGGTTTTTTGTACTTCAAGGTGAGTTTAATGCACAAAACAGATTTACAAAAACTATATAAAATCTTTTTATTCCTTCATACCGATATAATCTTTGCTACTGAAAAATCAAGCTGCTGTCTCAGGCAAGTATTTGAGATTTCAGCAGCCATTAGGGGACCCAGAAGGAAGGGTGCACATCATTCCAATTTTGCTGGTTAAGCTGCACAGTTTTCTGAATTATTTGATTGGTCTTTTAACATATCCCTCAGGTAAAGAAGGGCTCAAGAAGCTCAGCAGGAAAGATAGCATAATGTATTCACCCTGGATCATTAAAACTTTGGAAACAGTGTATTTTTTTACCCACTCTTGGGCAGAGATTAGAAACTGTATTATCAGTTCTGCAGATGCCAGGCAGTGAAACTACTGTTCTATTCATACCTTGAAGCTTTCTATCCCTAAGGATACCTTCTTTACGAAAACTATTGATTTCTGCCATCTGATGTACAGTCACTCAAAAAGTATTCTACTTTTCTGTTTGCCTGCATGACTTTTATGGAGGGAACCATTGATTTTTGCTTTTTTTGTAATAGGTTTTTAAAACAGTTCTTTAAAAACTTACCTTTCTTCCTCTTCAATGTCAGTAGAAAGAAGAAAAGTGAAGAATATAGAAAGGAACTACTTTGTCATTGAATCTGTGATGCATGTGGGATGCATATATGCAGACTTTATGGGACTAGTACACACAGTAGCTGTAGTTCTCTGAAAAATTGAGCCTATTTTGTGTGGAAAATGTTCACTATAAAGGGAATTAAAGTTAATAATTTCCAAGTATTCTTTATATTTTGTTATCATGTAGATTTCATATTGACATTCATGTTCTTTCATGAAAACTACTTACCTTTGTATAGCTAAGGCATGCTTACTAGAAATTTCTACAAGTGAAGTTTTACATCAAGATGCTTGTTAGATAAAGCTCAAAACAGTAAGCATGCATTCAGTTTTAAGTGAGGAAGATCTCAACCTTTTTTTTGTTTTTTTTTTTGTTCTATTCTTTAGAATGTCTCTTTAGAACCAGTGACATCAATTTATTCTATCGGCTTTAATCTCCCTTGACACAGATTAGCAACACCATCTCCTGAAGAAAGGTCATGTGTACATGCTATTTTGTTTACCAATATCAATATGAACTTTCATGTAATGATTTATTACTTACTTTCTTACTGACACATGGATGCATGGATAATTTGCTCTGTACTAATTATTTCAGTTTACAGAATCACAGAATCACAGAATGATAGGGGTAGGAAGGGACCTCTGGAGATCATCAAGTCCAAGCCCCCCGCCAGAGCAGGTTCACCCAGAGCAGATTGCACAGGAATGCGTCCAGGCCAGTTTCAAATATCTCCAGAGAAGGAGACTCCACAGCCTCTCTGGGCACCTTGTTCCAGTGCTCTGCCACCCTCAAAGTAAAGAAGTTCCTCCTCATGTTTAGATGGAACTTCCTACAACCAAGTTTGTGCCTGTTACCTCTCGTCCTGTCACTGGGCACCACTGAAAAAAGACTGGCCCCATCCTCCTGGCACCCACCCCTTAAGTATTTATAAGCATTGATAAGATTCCCCCCTCAGTCTTCTCTTCTCCAGACTAAAAAGACCCAAGTCCCTCAACCTTTCCTCATAAGAAAGATGTTCCAGTCCCCTGATCATCTTCGTAGCCCTTTGCTGTACCCTCTCCAGAAGCTCCCTGTCCTCCTTGAACCAGGGAGCCCAGAACTGGACACAGTACTCCAGAGGCAGCCTCACCAGGGCAGAGTAGAGGGGGAGGATAACCTCCCTCGACGTGCTCGCCACACTCTTCCTGATGCACCCCAGGATGCCATTGGCCTTCTTGGCCCCAAGGGCACACTGCTGGCTCATGGTCATCCTGTTGTCCACCAGGACTCCCAGGTCCCTTTCCACAGAGCTGCTCTCCAGCAGGTTGGCCCCTAACCTGTACTGATGCATGGGGTTATTCCTCCCCAGGTGCAGTACCCTACACTTGCCTTTGTTGAATTTCATCAACATCAGTTTGAATTTCATTATATCTATAGACATGATAGTGTTGAAATATTTTTAGTTATTTATGAAGAGGAAGGATGGAAAGCCAACTGTTTTACATTTCAGATTTAAAACCCAAAGATTACTTAAGTAGGCAGAGTCAGCTTCTATTACATTTACCTCTAAGAATTCTTAAAAGTAAAAAATGAAGGCTTTTTACATATATATGTATTTAAAATATTAAGAATTGTTATTTGTCTATTATAACTCTATTCCTGTCTACTCTAAAATTCTATACTAAACTTGAAAAGGAGTGAAAGTGTCACCATGAAGTAATTTTTTTTGGAGAAGAATGCAATTTTAGTCAGACTATTTAGATGAATTATTGTGCTGCAGCACATTACTGAAATTTTCATTACAAGACACTGACTCTTATTCTAATACATCGTTATACTGTAGCACAGATAGTTCACATAAAGATGTTATGAACGTTATAATTCTTAGTTGGGGCTGAATTCTTGACTCTGTTAAAGGCAGTGAGAGTTTTGACATGATTTGCAGAGACATAAAAGTTTTATTTGGGGATTCAGCCCATTGCTTGTTTATCTGTCAATCAGCTATGAATATGATCTGAAAAATTCTGTTGGAGAGATGCATATCATTCAGATAATTTTCAAGTTTGTTTACAGAAACTGTTACGTTACAGAAACAGGAAATGTTAATACCTTCTGTTCTTTTCAGGTTTTTAACTTTAACTGCAAACAGGGCACTTCCCTAGTCCCACAGAATTGTTTTTTTCATACTTACTGACAGTTGTAATTGACAATAGAAATATAGAAAAAGATTAGAAAAGCCCTGAAAGCTCTTCCAAAAATAGGATGAAATACAGTATGACTAATTTAAGTACAGACCGTTAGTCTGTTAAAAAAATGCTTAAAGTGCCTATATAGTCAAAGGAAAGAGGCAGGTGTCTTTGATGGCATTTAACGGAAGAACTTGCCTTCTTATTACCAGTTTTCATCTTATATCATAGGTTTTAGAGAAAGTTATGGTCAAGTGAAATGGATTTTTAGAACAGAAATTGAGTTAATTGAACTACTAACTTTTAACTACATGGGGCACTGGATCAAGTCTAAAATGCTCCAGCTGAAACATTTGTGAGATGTCATAGTGGAAACAATATAGTAAAGTGCTAGTTTTCTCCTGGGAGAAACAATTAGGTTGGTATGGGCATGCAATATTTTCTTTTGATTTGATTTTTTGTACTCATAATTCATCAAGGCTAAAATAGACATAATTGTTTCTGGTTTTTTTAATAGGATTGAATTTACTAAAGATATATCTGCTTTTTTGACACTGTTTGTCACTACTTTTCAAAAATCTTCAGAAAAGGGCAATAATATCCTACAAAGATATGAGTGAAAGAAGTGACTGAATTTATTTTAAAAACCCATGAACTGTGGCAAATCACCTGGAAAAGATAGCCTCGCTGCACGTTTTATAAAAGAAGGCTAAAGCTATTTACAAAAAGGTAATCAAAAACTTTTCAGTGAAATAAGCAATATAAAGAATTCTTCAAACCATGAAAACAACAGTAATTTAACACATTTTGGAATATAAATACCGTACCGATGAAGCTGTTGTGTATCTAAAGTTATTTTAAGCTGCAGCCTGTATGTACTGTAGCCTTCTTAAAGATCTGGAGGCATAAAACATTCAGAATTATTGGGAAAATGCACACAGAAACATGCAGATATAGCTACGCTTAACAATGTAGTTGACAAATTAGAAAAGCATATCAATGAAAAATGAAAGAAAAGAGGAAAAAGTAAAAATTCTGCTTCCCTTTTCTTTTTTGCTTCAAAAGGGCATGACTGCAGCTTCTGTCAGGTACTTCTTTAAAAGTGTTGTACTGTGCTATAGGATCATTGATCTCTCTCCTCACTAATGAGGAATGTTGAGGTCACTTGGCCCTAAATGTTCACTGAACTGCAGAAAGACTTTCTTTTCATAGAATATGTTGAATTTCCATGAAAATCAACAGGTTGTTACGTGATAAAGAACAATTTACCTAATGGTCTAGGTTAGATTAAAGACCTGTATACCGTTCACCTGTCATGTAGATAGACAAACAGATAGATAGATGGGTAAAATACTAAGTCATCTTACTTGCAGTAAACTTTGCATAAAAGCAGAGTTCCATCATGAATTTTAGGACATGGTCACCTAAAGTACTGTGTGATCAGGGAATAATCACACAAAATGCTGAAATATTTGCTTAACTTTCAGTGTGAGAATATTTAGTATTGACTGGAAGAAGGAGATATGTTAAATGATGAAAGAGCCATAGTACGACAAACCTAATGATTGAGTTTTCAAAATATTTATTTTAATATTTATTTTCTCCTTCAAATTAAATTGTATTTAATTATAAAAATTGTATCATCCCTTTACTATGAGAAAGTTATGTCACTTTGTTTTGCTTTCTACTAGATAAATCCACTAATGTCTTTGAGATTAAAGAGGAAGGGGCATGTCTCACAACAGTTCATCAATTTTTGTCTCATTAAATATCAGCTAAAAAAGAAAGAATTAGATATAAAGGAGAGATCTCTTTTTCTCAGTTTGTCCCTTGTGGTTTTATTTTATTTAAACATGGCTTATATCATGTCTCTGATTCTTCCTGACTTCTTGTATATGCCTTGTGGGCTTAAACCTTAAGTTCTCTTCACACTATACTCTATATACTTAGTATTTTATTTCTCAATATTTTGCAGATTTTCCACTTTGTACAATTTCATCTTCCAATCCTACTTTTCTGACTGCAAAATATGTGTGCACATGGAAGAGTTCCTTCCCAGCAGACATTCTTTGTGAATGTGGATCTGTGGCACCCTGAATGGAAATAGAAGGGAATTTTTCCAGTAATATGTTTTTGTCTCTACCAGGGAGAAAAACTGAAAATGAGTATGTTGTTATCTTAATGTGATCTTTTCCCTATGTTGCATTCTTCAAGTCCAATATATTGGGGTTTTTAGTGTGGACGTGGCAAGGGGATTGCCTTGTAAGATGTTGTAGGTTTATCACTATACTCCTTTTTCCCCATTCACTGCATTTTCCCATGACTGGGAATTCTCTGATGCTCCCTTATGGCATGGGTGACCAGTATTTTGTTCAAAGCGTTATTGTACCCAAGGGGCATAAGATTATGTTATTAAAACTCACAGCAAAATGCTTACTTGAGGCAGTTTAAGGAGGCAGAATACCAGGTCCTCTTCAGAGTTTTCCAGTATGACAGGGAGGGATGGTGCAATAACTCAGGCACAAACTACTTAACTTACAGGCATCTTCAGTATCCTCATTTCCTGTTATTTGTTTCTCTGGAAAAATGGAATTTTCTGTTTTCCACTTTTCCCTCTGTAATGCCAGGGTAGAACAGGTCTTTTCTCCCAAAGGTAGAGGAATGGTAACTATAACAGATTCACAGAAAGGGAACATAACACGTAACACACAAATGTTAAATTAATGCCCAGTTTTTTAGCTCAGATTTGGGTATAGGTCAGATGATCTTGCTCTAGACTGCTGATAGATCAGAATTCTGTCCTTTTTCCCGGACATACAGATGAAGATAAAGAAAGTGATGTTTTTAAATACCTCAGTTATATGGAAATTAATTTGCACAGGAACATTCCAAGTCCTTCTTCATAGTGGCTATATCCCCAGTGTTCTCAGCACTGGGAGTTGAGCAAGAGGAATGAAGGGTTCTCAGGAGATCACCTTGGCCACCACTTCCATAGAATCACAGAATCATAGAATAGTTTAGATTGGAAAAGACCTTTAAGAACATCAAGTCCAACTGTAAGTCTAACACTGCTAAGTCCACCACTAAACCACGTCCCTAAGCGCCTCATCCACAAGTCTTTTAAATACCTCAGGGATGGTGACTCAACCAACTCCCTGGGCAGCCTGTTCCAGTGTCTGACAATCCTTTCAGTGAAGAATTTTTTCCTAATATACAGTCTAAACCTCCCTTGATGCAACCTGAGGCCATTTCCTCTTGTCCTGTTGCTAGTCACTTGGGAGAAGAGATCAGCACCCACCTCCCTGCAACCTCCTTTCAGGTAGTTGTAGAGAATTATAAGGTCTCCCCTCAGCCTTCTCTTCTCCAGGCTGAACAACCCCAGTTCTCTCAACCACTCCTCATAAGGCTTGTCCTCCAGAACCATCAGCTTCATTGCCCTTCCTTGGATGCACTCCAGCACCTCAGTGTCCTTCTTGTAGTGAGGGGCCCAAAACTGAACACAGGATTCGAGGTGTGGCCTCACCAGTGCTGAGTACAGGGAGACAATCACTTCCCTAGTCCTGCTGGCCACACTGTTTCTGACACAAGCCAGGATGCCGTTGGCCTTCTTGGCCACATGGCACACTGCTGGCTCATCTTCAGCCGGCTGTCAATCAACACCCCCAGGTCCTTTTCTGCTAGGCAGCTTTCCAGCCACTCGTCCCCAAGCCTGTAGCATTGCATGGGGTTGTTGTGACCCAAGTGCAGGACCCGGCACTTGGCCTTGTTGATCCCATAAAATTGGCCTCGTTGATCCCATACAATTGGCCTCGGCCCATCGATCCAGCCTGTCCAGATCCCTCTGCAGAGCCTTCCTACGCTCAAACAGATCAACACTCCCGCCCAACTTGGTGTCGTCTGCACTCGATCCCCTCATCCAGATCATTGATAAAGATATAAAACAAAACTGGCCCCAATACTGAACCCTGGGGAACACCTCTTGTGACTGGTCGTGAACTGGATTTAACTCCATTCACCACAACCCTTTGGGCCCAGCCACCCAGCCAGCTTTTTACCCAGCAAGGAGTGCACCTGTCCAAAACATGAGCAGTCAGTTTCTCCAGCAGAATACTGTGGGAAACTGTGTCAAAGGCTTTACTAAAGTCTAGGTAGACTATCTCCACAGCCTCATCCACTAAGCGGGGTCACCTGGTCATAGAAAAAGATCAGGTTAGTCAGGCAGGACCTGCCTTTCATGAACCCATGCTGACTGGGCCTGATCACCTGGTTGTCCTGTACATGTCGCTTGATGGCACTCAGGATGATCTGCTCCATAATGTTCCCTGGCACTGAGGTCAGGCTCACAGACCTGTAGTTCCCCAGATCCTCCTTCCAGTCTTTCTTGAAGATGGGCATCACATTTGCTAACCTCCAGTCCACTAGGACCTCCCCAGTTAGCCAGGACTGCTGGTAAATGATGGAAAGTGGATTGGCAAGCTCTTCCGCCAGCTCCCTCAATACCCTTGGGTCGATCCTATCCAGTCCCATAGACTTGTGGGTGTCTAAGTGATGTAGCAGGTTGCCATACAGTGTCATTTTGCCAGGTTGCCATACAGTGTTTCTCTTTCCAAGAAAGGTTGCCATACAGTGTCACTCTGACAAATTTTGATTTTAGTATTGGAATTTACTAGCTGTTTGTCTTTAAAGAAGTCCTGGCTTATTACCAAAGCTTTGGAAGTTTCTTGCATACCCTTAAAAAGGGATTCATTTAGACACTGTTTAAAGGTTAGATATCTAGTTCAAACCTGGAAATGCAAGGTCTTTTTAAGCAGGGACAAGAACCTTTAGTAGTTCTTTTTTCCCATTCTGAGACAGAACTCATTTTTTGGCTAAATACTTTTAGATGAGTGAAATCCCATCTTTACCTAAGCAATTTTTCCTCCTGAATGTTGAAAAAATGCAAAGTTAATATACCCTCAGTGCTCTCCAGGTATATTTGAATTTTCTATTGTCTTCTAAAGCTGAAGAATCAAGTGTCCATGAAGCATAATATATTTGGTATAGCATTACTTCTATTTGAATTGATACTTAACACTACCAAGACCTTTCCCTTGAGTGGTGAAAACCTCTGTTTGATTATAATTGCCATCTTATTGTGAATAATCATTTCATCCACTCAAAAATGCGATTAAAATATTCATACTTGATTAGATATATGATAAGTAGTACTGGCCTAATATCATATTCTTTAGGACAAAATTTTATAAATCAGACAAAAAGAGTAAATTTAAATAAGTTGTATGCAAAATAGTTTAAGCTTGTACAAATGTCAAAGTTCAAGTATTAGATAATATAGTCATAACCAATGATCTTGATATTATTTTTCATCAATTTTTACAGTATTGGTATAAAAAAATTACCCAATGAAACTTTTTTTCCCCTGAGGAGTGGGAATAAATATAAATATCTCAAAAGACTAAATATTTACTACCTTTTTGTTATGTGTAATGTGTCATTTAAGAACAAAAGTAAAATATGGAGGCTATATATACACAACTGCAAGAGTTAGAAGGTACGGCCATATATTAATGATACAATTATCTTTCAGTAGTGATTTATAACATATGCTCTACCTTTGTGTTGTGGTTTAGGTCAGGACAAACTAAACACACATTAAGTGCTATGCAACAATTGGATCTGTGTGAAAGAGTTTGGCTATTTATTGCTGTTGTGACAGAGTGATTAATAATGCAAAGAACACTGCAAAGTTACAGAAAAATGTCTATCTCTACTTACCCTTTCCATGCTGACAGAAGCAGTGGTTATCAGAGGCCAGGAGAAGCAGGCAGCTGAACACGAGAACATTAGGCAGCTCCAGCCATGAGAACTTGGTCCTGGGAACTCTTGGAGGTCCTCCACAGTCAAGTGTCCCCAAAGGTAGAGTCATGATGCTTCCTTTTGGCCTGGGACTGATGAGTTTTATGAGGTGGAGAGCATCTTCCAGATAGGTTGGTCTTTGGTAGTTGGTGGACCACTCTGAGTTGTTACTCACTGGTAGGTTCCTGCAAGTTGCTAGGCAAATATTCTTTTATAACTTCGGTTCTTCAATACCTGCCATTTTGTTCCCCTCATAACACCTGCCTAGTTGGAGTTTATCTAACAGAAGTTATATCCTTAACAACTATGTAACAATGTATTGAAGGCCACACTGTGGGCCTCTTATGTCAGCCTTATTACCCAAGTGGTGCCAACTCAGAAAGCTAAGACGCCTCATTCTTGTGACTTAAGGAAGTCTGATACCCCGGCTGATGGGTCTGCAAGACTGATACCCAGTCACATACACATGTTCAGCTACCTGACAAGTAAGTATCACCTGGGATTTTAGTTGCTTGTAAGGCTGCCAGACAATGAAATAATTTTAGTCCATCTAGTTGACATTCAGATGCCATCTCTTTCTGCCTCTGGAAATACTTTATCTCTTTGTGTTACATCCTTCTCTCTCAGTATACAATTCTCCTTGTTTCAAATACTTTCTCCTTTCGGATGATTCTAACTCCTAGGCTTTCTGGTCCTAGTACGACACATTTTTGATCATGATTAGAAGCCATGTAAGACCAAGCCACCTTAAATAATCTTAAGCTTTCTTATGTACTTTGGTCAGGCAGATGAAGTGCTAAAAATAACATGAAGTCTCACATATTGTAAATAAGCAGCTGAAAACAGAAAGGAACTATTGTTTAAACTGTCTTGTCAGCAGCAGAAAACTGTTTGAATATCCTTTTTTAGAACAAGGGTAGTTTAAACTGACTTCAGTAATGATAGGAGCTTTATTTGACTTTGCATTTAATATTATCGTGTACATAGTGAGTAAACATGTAAGATATAGCTCTTAATTCATAATTATGACTTAGCTTTTAAAGGAAACAAAGTTCATTTAAACTGTGAATGAGATGAAGCCACTTTGACCAAGACAAGTTCAAATACAACTCTTCAGTAGATTTCTCCACAAGGTGGTTAATTAATGTCAAATTTAACACTTATTACTGGAGCAAAGTACTTTTTTGAAAATATATTTGGGGGGAGGAAAAGATGCTGTGGTTTTTTTTGTTTTGGTTTGCTTTGCTTTGCTTTTTAAATTTTGATTAAATCAGTCATGCTTTTCATAAACATATCAGCTGCAGCTAAACTTTTTCAGGAAAAGTATTACTAAATCTATGACAAAGTTTCTGTTTGAAACTTATCATAGAGAGAAACTGGAATAACAAATAACTTACAGCTATGCTACTTATGATATGGGAAACCCACCTTTAGATCCATAGTTTGCCTCACTCAGAGCCATGACTTGAACATGTGTCTAAGTATCGAATGTATTCCTGTTATATGAAAATACTTTGAAACATCTTAATTTTTTCCCTAAAAATACTTTTTTTTTTAAATTTCAAAAAATTTTCTCAGAATGGTAAGCCATTTTCCATTCAGGACTACTTACAATTGATTGATCTACAGGCTATCACACTTCTGAGCTGCCAAATATCCAACCTGCAAAACAGCTGGCAACCTCTTCTGACAGTGTTGTTTAGCTAAGAGCCCTTCAAATCAGCTTCACTGCTGTCCTAGGCAGATCATCTTTTTTTGAAGATACAGTTCACCGTCATCTTTAAACAACTTTAGTTTTTCTGTTTAAGAATGCCAGCTGAGATTACACTTCACATTACATTTCATATGCACAGCAGTTCTCATAAGAATGTTGTTCCGCTAAGAAGAAAGCAATCTCTGAATTTGTTCCTGCAAAATTGCTATTGTCTGGAGAAAGATGTGTCAGATGGAATTTCGTAAGAGATAAAATTAAACTTCAGAAGTTTTTGATATCCTTCTTCACTCCCCTTTTTGGTCATAACAGTTCCAGTCCAGAACAGCTGAGAACATTTTGTTTTCATCTTTTTCTTTAGCTGACGAAAAAGAAATAATTATCCGAAGTACTAAAAGTATGTATGCCATAAGTGGTTTTCCATCTTGGTGCTTCTGATTGCAGTGAAAGTTTAAATCTCTTGGGACCATAGGCAATATGTTGTTAATATCTTGTTAATAATCATTCTGCAAAAGGAAGAAAAAAGAAACGTTTATTATTTTGTGTAGCTGATCCTTTGATAAATATGCATATTTAAAATACCACCAGAGAAATAGACACTTGTTGATGATATTTATTGCCAATTGTGAGAGGGATCAATTCAAACTGAGATTGACAATTCAAGTTTCCTAAAAATATGAGGTATTGTTTGTAGTTAATGGTCATCTGAGTCCCATTTCAGCTGCATAAACATGGATATTTAGTGCCATCTAAGATGCCATAGGAGATTATCACATAAGACTGGAGATATGACATGTCCCAGAGAAGTGCTCTGTGAAATGATAGTTACTCTAATAAGACATACGAAGTAGCACTACATGCCTCTCAGATGATCAAATATACATGACTACTGTGAATGGAATAGCATTCCAGATTCCTCTTACTATATCAAATAGATCTGTATCATTTATAATGGAGCCTTGCTAATTTTAGACTTCATGGACAAATACATCTTCATGTCTGAGTTTGGAGGTGATTCCCAGTCTTAACCAGAGGGTGAACTGAACTGCATAATTAACTTCAAATATGCAGATTACATGGACACAAAATATTTTGCAGCTCAGTATTATATTTTCATGTGAAAACACTTTTAAGAAAATTCTGTTTAAATACTAGAGTGTCATTTGAGATGCCTGAAAGCTTGAAAAAAACAGTGGCTCATTAAAGAAAAAACCAATAAATATGAGGAATGTGGATAATGAAAAAGAACAGCAAACAGGTTTTCTGTGTATGTAGTGCCAAGTAGGAGCAATAGGAAAGTTAGGAGACTGCAAAGGTATGAAAACATTAATGTCCTGTAAAAATTACACTAACCTAAGAATTTATTTAAAAATGGGACCGTATTACCTGCTTTGTTTTAGAATGGAAAATAAAAGTAATAAATAATTTCTATATAAATGTGAAAAAGAAAATATATTGAAATAAAAAAAATTACAGGCTATTATCATTTGACTAAAATAAGAAATAGTAATTATAATAAAGACTAAAGCTAGAGAAACTGAATTACTCTGAAAAAGTCTTTTTGCATAAACAGCTAGCTGTGGGAATCTGCAAATATTATTTTAGAGAAGCTTGATTTTTTTATTATTATTTCTGTATTTGAAAAAAGTAAATAAGATAAAATGCAGTTTATGGATTCTTACTGAACACAGATTATTTCTTTTTTAATTTCTTGTTTAAGAAGCCTTGATAGTAAATTCTGCATACCAGTGTTTTTTTAAATTATATTGCTTGTGAAATGATATATTAATGTATTTAAGTACTGCCTATCCTAATCATACTCATACAGCTTTTTTTTCTTCAAGCTGATGTCTCTTTAGTGGTAACTTCATCTAAAGCTTGTTGCAATCAATGAACAGTCCAGTAATTCCAATATTGCTTAAAATGGAGCATTAGGAAATAAAAACCCCCACCATTTTAGCAATAACATTGCAGATATCAGTAAGAAAATTAACAATAAAGCTATAATATGATTCTTCACTTTAAAGAATAATTTCATTTTAACCCTGACACTTTGACCTATATATGGAACTGGCTAAAATAAAAAATACAGAAAATTACTACCTGATGAGATTTCTGTGACATAGTCTAGATCCTACATGGTGCTTTATATTTTTACCTATCTTGTGAAAACTAGAAAATATAAATTAACAAGTCTCTACTTTTAGACATTTCTGTTAAGCTAGTTCCCCATAAATACCCCTTAATTTTACTAGTGTTAGTTTCAGAGTGCTACTTACCTCATGATTCTTCACTCTGGAGTGCTCCGGAGTGAGTGTAATACAAACTTCAAGCTCCAATTCCTTCCCCGGGCATAACTTATTAATTTCTGGTGAGTAGGTTCATTGTATAGATACAGGCTGGTCCTGAACTAAATTGTACAATTATAGGGATCTATACTAACCTTTCTACCATTTCTGGCTTCTGCATCTTTGACCTTCCAGCAAAATTTTCCCTCTCTTTTCTACCCACAATCTGCTTGTTACTATGCAACTCCCTACTTGTTTTTAGGGTATTCTTCAGCTGTGTTCCTTATATACATCTATAGTGACGTTATTAGAGAGATATATAACTTTGAAGACCTCCAGAGGGTACACCTAAATTAGTACTTCATCTCTCAGTAAGTGAAACATGCCCAGAACTGTTTTCTGGCACTGAAGCCAACAGCCCATGTCCATGCTATTAAGCTGTCTTCACCTCAAAAACAATTTGGCAACATCCAAAGTGAGTGTGGAAGAAGAGCTTGGCCCATGGCAGCTCCTAAGCTCTGCTCAAGAATAGTCATGGAGAGTGTTAGTTATTCCAGTCCAAAACCATTCTAGGCTTTGTTCCATTTTTTCCCAAAATATTGGTGATCAAATTACATTTCCCAGAAATGTTCCCTTGCTCTGTTAATATACTAACATAGCAGATCAAACTTGAAACAACAGGCTTATATTTGCTTATTTGTGTGCTTGCTTGGGAGATGTCAATGACCAGAGTCCAGTTACATGGATGGATGGCATGTGTGACAAGATGTAAAAACTTATTCAGTGGCACATACATGGAGGTCAAAATAGAAGAAAGGGTTTTTTTCTTAAAATAAAAGGAAACATCTATTTGGAATTAGTCCTTTAAAAGCAGAATCCGTAACTAATTTTTGTTAGTCATCTGATTACATTAACTCCCGCACAGTAACAGTATAATGTCATCATGTAGTATTATCCCAGAGGATCCCAAAGTTCGAGAAGTCTGTTCTGAAAGCATCAGGTGAGAGAAAAGGTTAGTAATTCCTCCCCGTCTCTGAGCACCAATGTTGTTCTTAATGCACAGAGGAGAGTGGCAAATGTCAACCTATGATAGCTCGTATCTTGAGTGGCAGCAGAAATAGATGACTGAAGTGGTTATTCACACTATCTGCTCTGGACAACTTTAAACATGTGACTGAGATGTGATTGAGATTTGGAAACTAGTTCTTAATTCTCTGTGTAGCTAATAGAGTGAAAGAGAATCACCAACACAGGTGTCATCAGAATACTACAACTGGATGATTAAAATTACGTAATATGAACCTTATAATCACTAATACAAGTCAGTAAAAGTCACTAACTTCTAAACTCAGTGTGAAAGGGAGAAGATTTTCTACCAACTTTTAAATACATCAGTCATGTTATATTAGTAATCCTAATCACTAAAAATATGCTTTCACTTGCAAAATGGATTTGATGCTGACCACTTGTGCAAAAGGAGTGAATAAGAGAGAAGTGAATAATGAGAAGAGGAACTAATTCTGACTGAAAAAAATGATGTATGTTGCATGGGTATATTCAAGGGAGAGCCAGAAAATAAATTGTAGTGAGGGTAATGAAGATGATTTTTCATTTAGTGATGCTGGCCAAAAGCCCTACAGCTTTTGCACCTTTGCTTTTGCTGGAGAAGGAGGAAATCAGGGGGAACTACCTCAGGAGGAAACACATGACATCTAAGAAAAATCATATAGGACTGAACTGTAATTAAACTTAATGTATTTTATTGTATTGAAATATAGGGTGTTTCTGGGTGCTTATCCTCTCCTGGAGCAGAATTGTAGGATAAGAAATGACAACACTTCCCCTCTCATTTTAGGTTGGTCACTCAGGTTTTAGGAAGATACTAATTTTATCCTGTCAGACTACAAGACTACAGTGAAATATGATCACATCCCTTTCCAGCACTGAGAGCCGCCTTTAGAGGAATTATCATCCAACACATGTTTTCACTTGAGTGGTTTGAATATGCATTTCAGAATTAGTCCTGTAACTCAGAGAGAAATTAATGAACAGTTCTTGGAGTTCCCCAGAAGGTTTTTAAGATTTCCTTCACACCAGAAAAGTTTATGATTAGGGGAGGAGAGTTCTAGAAGGGACAAAAGATTGCTGAATCATCTGAGACTTATGAAGAAGTGCAATAAGAAACTTTTTATTATTATTATTTTTCTCAGATATCAAGAAATGTCTTTATGGAAGCACAGCTACTAGAGATGTTATTTTCTTTACTAAGGGTGTCTTTTCTATACATACTCAACCCAACTGAAAATGAGAGACTACAAACCACAATTTGATTGTATTCTAAGTTTAAATAATTTCAAAAAAATACTTCTTACAAGCATTACTTAAATATTGGTTCTAAGAATATTGCTTCAAATCAAGCCTATCCATGGTCCAGTGATCTTATGGAAAAGAGTTTCCAAAATGTTAAATGACCATTAACAAAGCTGAAAAATAATTTTTTTGTACAATCTCATTGGCATTACTGCAGTATAGGACAGCATCTCTAGGGCAGCTCACACAGCCCATTACTGGCAAAACCAGCTGTTAAGGTAGAAATGAGAGTAAAAAACAGGGTGTGAATGAAGGACCCAAAACTCTCTGCAGGGTGCCTGCCCAAAGACAAGCTTTTACATGTGAAAAAGGAAGATAACCAATCCACTGGATTAAACAGTAACCAAGAAATTACCAAGAGACTTTTGAAAAAAAGAAGGACGCAAACTGAAAAGAAATCAGAGGTCAGAGACCTTGCAAAGGAAGCAGAAGCAGTCAAACCTGGCTTGACATTGCTGGAAGTCACCTCCCAGTGCACCAACCCTTGCCCACACAGGACAGAGCAGCCATGGGGTAGCGTGAGCAGCTGCACTCTGGTGAGTGGGGTGACAGTGCAAGGACCACACCTCTGTTGTTCAAGCATGAGCCCATGTGGTGCTTTCTCAGCAATGTATGCATCAGCAAGATGTTGGGAATGGCAGAGGTGCACTCAAAGACAGAGCACCCTCAACTCCCACAGGAAGTTTGTGCATGGAGGGGAACCCATCTTCTTATACTGGTTGAAAATATGTTGCCAAAACAAAAATGTTTCCATTTCTAAATGTCTTTCAATACATTTGTTATGGGGCTTTTTCCCCAACAACTGAAGGAAAAATTTCCCTTAAAATTTTAATTTTAGTGTCCATAACTATTACTATTATACCATAGAATAATAGCATGGTTTGGGTTGGAAGGGACCTTTAAAGATCATCCAGTCCAAACCCCCCTGCAATGGGCAGGGACATCTTCTGATACATCAGGTTGCTCTAAGCCCCATCCAACCTGACTTTGAATGCTTCCAATGATGGGGCATCCACAACTTCTCTGGGCAACCTGTTCCAATGTCTCACCACCCTTATATAAAATTTATTCCTTATGTTCAATCTAAACCTATCTTCTTTCAGGTTAAAACCATTGCCCCTTGTCCTGTCACCACAGTACTCCTTGGTAAAAAACCTCTCTCCATCTTTCTTATAAACCCCTTTTATATATTGAAAGGCCACAATCAGGTGTCCCTGGAGCCTTCTCTTCTCCAGGCTGAACAACCTCAACTCTCTCAGCTTTCTTCATAGGAGAGGTGTTCCAGCCCTCTGATCATTTTTGTGGCCCTCCTCTGAACCCGCTCTAACAGGATGATGTCTTTCTTGTGCTGGGGACCCCCAAACAGGAAGCAGTACTCCAGATGGGGTCTCACAAGAGTGGAGAAGAGGGGGGAGAATCATCTCCCTCAACCTGCTGGCCACACCTTTTTTTATGCAGCCTGGGATACGATTGGCTTTCTGGGCTGCAAACGCATGTTGCTGGCTAATATCAATTTTTCGTCCACCATTATCCCCAAGTCCTTCTCCCCAGGGCTACTCTCAATTAATTCGTCCTCCAGTCTGTACTGATACTGGGGATTGCCTTGACCCAAGTGTAGGACCTTGCACTTGGCCTTGTTGAATTTCATGAGGTTCACATGGGCCCACTCCTCAAGCCTGTCAAGGTCTCTCTGGATGGCATCCCTTCCTTCTAGCAAATCAACTGCACCACTCAGCTTGGTGTCATCTGCAAACTTGTTGAGGGTGCACTCAATCCCACGACATCATTGATGAAGATATTAAACAGTATTAGTTTCAGTATGGCCTTGAGGAAGACCATTCATCACTGGTTTCTACTTGGACATTGAGTCAGAAATTATAAGACTTTGGACATGCCCATCTATCCAGTTTCTTATCCATCTAACAGTGCATCCATCAAATCCGTATCTCTCCAATTTAGAGGTAAGAATGTTTTGGGAGACCATATCCCAGGCGTTACAGAAGTCCAGGTAGATGACAACTGTATTTCTTCCCTTGTCCACTGATGCAGTCATTCTATCACAGAGGCTACTATATTATTCAGTCACGGTTTGCCCTTTGTGAAGCCGTGTTGGATCTCTCTAATCACCTCCCTGTCTTTCATATGTTTTGACACAGCTTCAAGGAGGATCTGTTTCATGATCTTACTGGGCATGGAAGTGAGGTTGACTGGTTGGTAGTTACCAGGGTCTCCTTTTTAACTTTTTTAAAAATGGGTGTGATGTTTCCCTTTTTCCAGTTATTGGGGACTTTGCCTGACTGCCGTGACTTTTCAAATAAGATGGAGAGTGACTTGGCAACTGCATCAGCCAATTCCGTCAGGACCCTGGCATGCATCTTGTCAGGTCCCTTGGACTTGTATATGCTCAGGTTCCTCAGCTGATCTTGAACCTGATCTTCACTTATGATGGGAGACACTTCATTCCCACAATCCTTGCCTTGAGGTTCAGGCACTTGAGAGATGTGGCAAGATAGATTACCATTGAAAACTGAGGCAAAAAAGTGTTGAGTACCTCAGCCTTCTCCATGTTGGTTGTCACTAGTTCTCCTGTCTCATTTACCAGGGGGAGCACATTTTCTTCAATCTTCCTTTTCTGGCCAACGTACCTATACAAGCCTATCTTATTATTCTTTGCATCCCTTGCCAAGTTCAGCTCCAACTGTAGTTTAGCTTTCCTAATCCCATCCCTACACATCTGGGCAGTGTCCCTATATTCTTCCCAGGATACATGTCTCTGTGGATTTCCTTCTTTAGTTTGACCAGGAGGTCCTTACTGAGCCATGCCAGTTTCCTGCCTTCCTTGCCTGATTTCTTACCTGTGAGAATCAAGAGCTCTTGAGCTCCAAGAATAATCTCCTTAAAGAGCTCAGTTCAGCTCATATTCCATTGAACAGATGAAACAAGATATTCTGTTAAAATAACACACACATGAGATGACAGGAATGTTTTATTTTCTTTCAAGGTTAAATTTAGTTACATAGACATCCTGTTCTTTGTTCAGAATTTTATAGATTTTTTTTTTTTTTTTTTTTTTTAACAGAGTACATAGGGATTAAGCCTCTGACTCGCCTTCAAATCCAGTAATAATACCAATAAATCCCCTTGGATTGCTTTGGAAATTTAGCGCCTAACCTTATGTCATTAAAAACTGAGCTGTTAAATAGTTGGCATCTGAATTGCAGCCAAATACTCATATTTAACAAGTTTATAGTATTACAAGATATATATTCAAAACCCGAAAATTGCTCCAAGGTTGTCATTTCTCCTCTCAGAGTATAAAGGAAGTGAATTTGAATGATACTGAAATGCAAGATTTTTCTTCATCTACTGAGCAAGCCTGATCTGATGACACTTGTCACTCCAAAACCTAAAGTGAGCTATTAAAGTGTGCTGTTAGAAGCAAGCAAGCAAGCAACCTAGTAAGCAAAATAAATCTTATACAAAAGATTCTTGATATAAACTAGCTGATGTTAGCGATGAAAAAGTGTATTTATGGAGTTTTGGTGGGCATTGCCTAGTAACTAAAGAAACGTCTGATTTAGTCTCTATGATTTTGAGCATCTGATTTTAAAGAAAATATATTTTATTTTATTTTTCTGACATGTTATTTTAATATCTATACCTATTAATGTTCTATGTTTTAAACCTATTATGTTTTTTATGGCATTCTATTCTCTGGACATAAAAATCATCTTTTACAATAAAAAATACAAATCTGCACACATGTATTTGATGTTTGGCCATATGTAGTTCATCTGGATCTGCCATTTTAACTCACAATCATTACTACAGTAAAAAAAAAAAATAATTCCAGTTGCCACCAGCAGTGACAGCTCTTTTGTACTGTAGAATGAATATTGCAATGTTAAAATAAACTACTCTCAAATACATTTTAGCACAGATAGGTTTTGTCTGCTAAGATATTCTGTTATCTTCATTTGAGAGACTCCTTGAAATACAGAGAATACTGCATTAAGATGAGCGAAGTGCAGAATGCATGTGACATCTCTACAGAAATGGAAATAACTAATTATTTGTTTGAGAGAATTAATCATGCTTGACAGGAACAACTCATAGCAATACATTTTGTTTCCAAATTCATCTAGTAAATTAGGCTAATATTACCTTCCTTAGTAACAAAGCAAAACATTTAATATGTTTGGCTTAGGATTTATCACTAGTGAGCCTAGACTAAAATAATTTCTACACTTGAAAACCTGAATTGTATAAAATCTTGACATATGATCCTATTAAAACACTGAAAATATAAAAGCTATGATAGCAATTGAACACACTATTTTCACAGGAAAATTTGGTTTACAAGATTATATTTCTACATAATATACTTCTATATTTGATTAGTACAAATGAAAAATGAATGCCCAATGGACATGGTAACATTTATATTTATTGCATTGTGTATTAATCCAATTAAAGTGTTTTATCACAAGATTTCATTTGTACTGCTACAGTTGGGGATATAAGAGATTGTATCTCTTGCAGGAAATACATTACTAACTCCAAAAACATTTTTATCTTCAATTTATGGCTCTTTTACTCTATTAAAATATTTTCCAAATGCTGTAGTACTATCTAAATGCCCTACATGTCTCTGTGGATTGCAGTAGCTGTTGCTGTCTAGCTTGGCATCACTTCTGACTCATTGGCCTAATTATGCAGCTGCAGAGAGCAATGTTTGTGTAAATCCTTAAGGTCTGACTGAATCCAATGGACTGCAGGACCTGAGGGAGTTGTCCTTCCTGTTGTGCTACCACACACATACATGCGCACACACGTGTCTTCTGTAGACACAGTCAACTGTCCATAGATTAGCAAATAGCAGTGCCTTTACTGATGGCACGTTACACGGGGAACACCACTGACATAAGCGTGAACAACAGAAACAGCCTGATCTGATACTGCTCTTACTTGCTGCCTCGTCAAAGCCTGTTAGCAGATCTCATCACCCCACAAGGCACATACACAACCATGTGTCTGGCTGGGACCTCTGGTCTGTCTCTTCAGGGCTGGATAGCCCTCAGACCCGTGGTCCCTGGACCATGTAGCTATGGCCTGTCTGATAACTCAGACACCTCGTCTTCAGGAGAATTAGTCCTCTGTTGTATGTCTATGCCAGCAAATATGTGGCATTAATTCATATTTCCGGTGAAGCAAGGAGACAGTTGCTCATTTATCAACCAGTTAGACCAAGTTCAAATACAGGAAGAATAATTCGATCTCAGAAAAATTCCTCAAATGGCTCCCAATTCTACTAATTCTCCGCTATCTGTCACCATCCTACAAATCAGCCAGGCCCATGAATATAGCCAGGCCCATCAGCTGCTAGAGGTATCTCACTATAGGTACAAGTATCTCACTAGAAATCCACTTGGCTGCCATATTGGCTATTCAGACTTGGTTATCATATACTCTTCTGTCACCATTGCTCCAGATGGTGAACTTTGGGCATATTCTGTGAACTGGCCAGCTACAGCCTGGCTTGTATGCAAGGTTACTAGAGGGTCTAGGTCTGTAGGAGTCCTTGTCTGTGGCAATATGCAATTTTATCATGCTTCATTCTTTCAAAATCTTCTCTCTCTTACAGGGCATGCTTTCATTTAAGAGCTATATGTAGTCATGCTACCTCTAACAATATTATCTTAACCTGACATATCCTTTTCCCTCCCCTTTCCATTTCACTTGCTGCCTGTTATAATCAGTTGTCTCACTGGCAGAATGAATAGCAGAAGAGGTTGAATGCAGACTGTGCACTTAAGCTCCTTCTCTGCCTGCCTGCACTGCAAACAAGATGGGGAAAATCATAGTAAGGTTGACTGCACAAATAATCCATGTCCATTTATTGCATATTTCAAATCATGCAACTTTGTTATTTTGTGACTTCCTTTTGAGTGGGCTTGTAAGAGAAGAGGGTTTTTTTTGTTTTTTTTTTCCCTAACTGTTCTGTACTTCAGTCAACATAACAGATCCCTGCTAGGGGGTTAGCTGGTTCTAACTCCTCCCAAGAATCAGGAAGAGCATTTCTGAAGACACACTGATAATAAAAACATGTTTTGTCCCCCTCCAGTAACAGCTGAAGTATATTAAAACCAGCTACCTAAAAAAAGCAATAGCTAAATCTTAGCTGTACCCTAGGGGACAGGTATTTCCAATGGAGCGGTATCTTCAAAATACTGTATTCCAAAATTTCAGTTCAGGAGGTTTGAATGGACTTGATGTTTTCCAGAGATCACTCTTCCCATCACAAATAGTAGACACCATATTACTTTAGACACAGTGAGGTCCCATAGGAATAAAATATGATCAAAGATTTTTTTTCTAGCTTTTATAGATCCTTTCTGTGGCAAATAAAGAGTAAATGAGAACTGAACATTTGGTTTGCCTGAGGCAAGCTTATGAACACAGCTCCACTCTTTCTGCAGCTTATATTGGATTTGATAACTCTTCAAAATAAGCCTAGGTTCCCTTCTCTAGTGTAACTGTCAGCTTCTGTAGTGATCCACTCTGAACTGATTCTTTTCAACAAAATGATATGGCACAATTGCACAAAACTGCATGTTCTTGGAAGAAATAATGAAGGCGTGCTTCAAGGAAAAAAAGTCAATTCAAACATAGAAATAATTTATTTTGCATCCAGTCTGTTAACGTTTAGACTCTAATAATTCTAATTAAGTAGCAGGTAGCAGGAAAAAAATCATAATCTTCCATACTAATTATCTTGTCATTACACAGTCTAAAATTTTTCCCTTTGGTACAGAATAGAAGAGAAGATAATTTATTTCTGTCTGTCTAGAGCTTAAGTTTCTTCACACCAAACTTTATGCTAAATATTTTAAATAATTAAATATTAAATTTTAAATATGTAAATAGTCACCCTTGTATGGCATGCAACATATCCTTTAACATTAAAAACTGAAGATAAGTTTTTGTGAAGTTTGTATCTACCTAAAAAGCAACATGAATCCACTTGTAGGAATTCAGCATTTTGCAATTCACTAATATTATACCAAGTAAAAATGTCTTGTTCCAAAGAAATCTTTCATATTTTGTATTTTTTCTCAAAACAAGTTTCAGTATAATTATTCCATGCTATGCCAAGTAGCATTTCATATTTTAATTTCTTTGTGAATTAATTTCTATTTTCAGTTCATATACTGTCCCACACTGTGAATTTCTGTGGCATTACTTACATATTAATAGTGAGAATTAGCGATGACAGTTTATGACAGTGCTATAAGGAGAAGTGCCAAGTCCTGCACTTGGGGAGGAACAACCCCTGGCACCAGTATATGCCGAAGGCCATGCAGCTGAAAAGCAGCTTGGAAGAAAAATCCCTGGGGGTCCTGGTGGACACCAAGTTGAACATGAGCTAGTGATGTCCCTTTGCTGCAAAGAAGGCTAATGGTGTCCTGGGCTGCATTAAACAAAGTATTGTCATGAGGTCAAGGGAGGTGATCCTTCCCTTCTACTCAGTACTGGTGAGGCCACACCTGGAGTGCTGTGTTCAGATCTGGACTCCCCAGTACAAGAGAGACATGGACATACTGCAGAGAATCCAACAAACAGTGACAAAGATGATAAAGGGACTGGAGCATCTCTCCTATGAGGAAAGGCTGAGAGATCTGGAACTATTTGGCCTGGAGAAGCGAAGGCTCAGGAGGGATCTCATAAATGTATATAAATACCTGAAGGGAGGGTCAAAAGAGGATGAAGCCAGGCTCTTTTCAGCAGTCCCCAGTGAGGACCAGAGGCAATGGGCACAAACTGAAACACAGGAGGTTCCCTCTGAACATCAGGAAATTTTTTACTCTGAGGGCAATCAAGCACTGGCACAGGTTGCCCAGGGATGTTGTGGAGTCTTGCTCCTTGGACATATTCAAAAGCTGTCTGGACATGGTCCTGGGCAACTGGGTCTAGGTGGCCATGCTTGAGTGGAAGGTTGGACCAGGTGACCTCTAGAGGTCCCTTCCAAGATCAACTGTTCCATTATTTTGTGATTCTATGACATCTTTTATCTATCACAGAATCACTAAGGTTGGAAAAGACCTGTAAGATCATCAAGTCCAACCATCAATTAACACCACCATGCCCATTAAACCATGTCCCACAATGCCTCCTCCACACGTTCCTTGAACACCCCCAGTGATGGTGACTCCACCACCTCCCTGGGCAGCTTATTCCAGTGTTTCACCACTCTCTCAGTAAAGAAATTTTTCCTAATATCGTATAGCTTCCTTTTGTAATTCAAATACCACTTTTTGATTCAAGGCTAAAGATCCTGTGAAGCTGACAACATTCAAGTTACTTTCAGAAAAGGAAAGGCATTCATATATATGTTTGCATTCAGCTAAGCTGAGAGTGTGGCAAGATATAACGTGGGCGTCATTTTTTTTTTCAGAGAACAAAGTAAATGCTAACATATACTTCAAGGAGATTTAGTGTGTTACAAGTAATGTCTTTGACTCATCCACTGGTTTTGGAGCAGTTTATCCCCAAATTGTGAAATGCAATGAAGACTCATAACATGGAGATGGGAAGCTCTTGTACAGCTCAATGGCAGCGTGAGACAGTGAAGGGAACATAACTGTTTACTGCAGAAAGAGTTATGCAATATGGCTGTGAAATTTAGTCCCTATTGGGAGGCACTAAGGAGATTTACTAAAATGCAAAAAGCATAAGTCTCATGCAGGAGGGGTTCCTGTGTGAATTATAGAAAATATAATTTATAGTGTCATTTTTTAACACCATTAGTGCAAAAGGAGTGACTGATGAACAAGGAATGTATAGATTAGCAAAAAGGTGGATGACGTGACAATATTGATAGCATTTTCAGAAATAGGGAATTTATTCAGGTCATTTTATAATTTTAATTAACCAGGTTTCAGCTGGATAATTACAAATGAGAATCAAATTTTATGAATCTTTTGTGAATAGAGACTTTCAATTGTAAATAAATAATACAATTTAGAATAATGCAGGGCTTTGAGGGTGGAGGGAGAGCAGTGTTGTGAGGTTTTGGGGGTTTTTTGTACCATTTGCTGCCAGCAGCTCATGGCTTGGATGGATGTACTGTTTGCTGGGTAAAAACTGGCTGGATGGCCAGTCCCAAAGAGTGGTGGTGAATGGAGTTAAATCCAGTTGGCAGCTGGTCACGAGTAGTGTTCCCCAGGGCTCAGTATTGGGGCCAGTTCTGTTTAATATCTTTATCAATGATATGGATGAGGGGATCGAGTGCACCCTTAGTAAGTCTGCAGACAACACCAAGTTGGGCCGGAGTGTTGATCTGCTCGAGGGTAGGAAGGTTCTGCAGAGGGATCTGGACAGGCTGGATCGATGGGCCAAGGCCAATTGTATGAGGTTCAAGAAGGCCAAGTGCCAGGTCCTGAAATTGGTCACAACAAACCGATGCAATGCTACAGGCTTGGGTACGAGTGGCTGGAAAGCTGCCTGGCAGAAAAGGACCTGGGGGTGCTGGTCAACAGCTGGCTGAAGATGAGCCAGCAGTGTGCCCAGGTGGCCAAGAAGGCCAATAGCATCCTGGCCTGTATCAGAAATAGTGTGGCCAGCAGGAGCAGGGAGGTGATCATGCCCCTGTACTCAGCGCTGGTGAGGCCACACCTTGAATCCTGTGTTCAGTTTTGGTCCCGTCACTGCGAGAAGGACATTGAGGTGCTGGAACGTGTCCAGAGAAGGGTAACAAAGCGCAAGTCTTATGAGGAGCAGCTGAGGGAACTGGGGTTGTTTAGCCTGGAGACCTTACTGCTCTGTACAACTACCTGAAAGCTACTTTTCCCAAGTAACAAGCGATAGGACAGGAGGAAACGGACTTAAGTTGCGCCACGGGAGATGTAGATTGGATATGAGGAAAAATTTCTTGACGGAAAGGGTTGTCAGGCATTGGAACAGGCTGCCCAAGGAGGTGGTTGAGTCACCATCCCTGGAAGTATTTAAAAGACATGTAGGAACATGGTTTAGTGGTGGACTTGGCAGTATTAGGTTAACGGTTGGACTCAATGATCTTAAAGGTCTTTTCCAACCTGAATGATTCTATGATTCTATTTTTCTTTAATAAAAGCATTTTGAAAATCAATTGGTTGTTTTATCTTCAATTCAAGATAAAACTTTGTGTCTTAAAATAAGACAACTATTTCTATAGATATTTTCATAGAACTATATTGTAACTGTGGAAAAAATAATTATTATAAACACTATATTTAGAGATCATAAAAACAGGTGTGTACAGTACAGTGAAATAAAATATGTTAGGTGTTTTCTTTTTCAGCTGCTCTGATTTCAACAGCATCTTCTGACTTGGGTTTTTTTAATCTCAAAAAATGCCCAGCAACCTCAATTAAATTATTAAAAATAAAATAAAATAAATAAATACTATAACTATAATATACTCTGAAGTAATTTAGAATTAACAAATCCAGAATTAATTGACAATTATCACAGATTATATGACTGACTGTAAAAACAGAGAACAGGAACCTGTGAAGCAAGAAGATCTTTCCTTTTAATATTTAGTATTATCCGGAAAGCATAAAAAAAGCAAAATGAGAATGAATCCTATTTTTCTGCTTAGTTATAGTCATACTAGTCCAGTTGCTTTCACAGAATCACAGAATCACTAAGGTTGGAAAAGACCTGTAAGATCATCAAGTCCAACCATCAACCAACAAACACCACCATGCCCATTAAACCATGTCCCACAATGCCTCATCCACACGTTCCTTGAACACCCCGAGTGATGGTGACTCCACCACTTCCCTGGGCAGCTTATTCCAGTGTTTCACCACTCTCTCAGTAAAGAAATTTTTCCTAATACCCAGCCCTGGCGCAACTTGAGGCCATTTCCTCCTGTCCTGTCACTCGTCACTTGGGAGAAGAGGCCAACATCCACCTCTCTGCAACCTCCTTTTAGGTAATTGTAGAGAGCGATGAGGTCTCCCCTCAGCCTCCTCTTCTGCAGACTGAACAACCCCAGCTCCCTCAGCCGCTCCTCATAAGGCTTGTGCTCCAGACCCCTCACCAGCTTTCAACCTTTTCAGCAAGTAAGGGAAGTTCACTGAATTGGCTGCCTTGCTTTAATTTAACAAATCGCTTGTTGAATTCATGCAGCAAGTATTAGACCTTATGATCATCTAGTTCCAACCCCCCTGTTATGGGCATCACCTTCCACTAGACCAGGCTGCTCAAAGCCCTATCCAACTTGGCCTTAAACACTTCCAGGGATAGGGTATCCACAACTTCTCTGGGCAACCAGTTCCTCACCACCCTCATGGTGAAGCATCTCTTCTTAATATCTAATCTAAATCTACCCTCTTTCAGTTTAAAGCCATTACCCCGTGCCCTATCACTACATGCCCTTGTAAAAATTCTCTCTCCACCTTTCTTATAGGCTCCCTTCAGGTACTGAAAGGCTGTTATAAGGTCTCCTCGGAGCCTTCCCTTCTCCAAGCTGAACAACCCCAACTCTCTCAGCCTGTCTTTGTAGGAGAGGTGTTCAAGACCTCTGATCATCTTCGTGGCCCTCCTCTGGAATTGCTCCAACAGGTCCACGTCCTTCTTATGTTGGGGGCCCCAGAGCTGAACTCAGTACTCCAGGTGGGGGTCTCATGAGAGCGGAGTAGAGGGGCAGAATAACCTCCCTCAACCTGCTGGTCACGCTTCTTCTGATGCAGCCCAGGATATGGTTGGCTTTCTGGGCTACAAGCGCACACTGCCCGCTCATGTTGAGCTTTTCATCAACCAACACCCCTAAGTCTTTTTCCTCAGGGCTGCTCTTAATCCATTCTCCACCCAGCCTGTATTTGTGCTTGGGATTGCTCAGACCCAGGTTCAGGACCTTGCACTTGGCCTTGTTGAACCTCACAAGGTTCACACGGGCCCACCTCTCAAGCCTGTCAAGGTCCCTCTGGATGACATTCCTTCCCTCCAGCGTGTCGACCACACCACGCTTGGTGTTGTCAGCAGACTTGCTCAGGGTGCACTCAATCTCACTGTCTATGTTGCTGACAAAGATGTAGACAGTGCTGGTCCCAATACGTATCCCTGAGGAATGCCACTCGTCATTGGTCTCCACTTGGACGTTGAGCCGCTGACCTCAGCTCTTTGAGTCCAGCCAATTCCTTATCCACCAAGTGGTCCATCTGTCAAATCCATGTCTCTCCAATTTAGAGACAAGGATGTCGCGTGGGACAGTGTCAAATGCTTTGCACAAGTCCAGGTAGGGGACGTCAGTTGCTCTTCCCATATCCACCAATGCTGTAACCCCATTGTAGAAGGCCACCAATTTTGTCAGGCATGATTTGCCCTTAGTGAAGCCATGCTGGCTGTCAACAGTCACCACCTTGTTTTCCATGTGCCCTAGTATAGTTTACAGAAGGAGATATATATATATTTTTATAGATATATATTTATTTTACTATATATTATTTATTTATATTCTAACATTGGGTGATAATCAGTTTAGATCTGCTGAAACTGTACTTTATATGTTAAATGTGTGCCAGGAAAAGATTGTAAATTACAATAGCTCATGTTTTTCAAGACATGAACTCAAAAGAATAATAGGGTATTTCTTTAAATGATAGGGCTTTAACGTTAAATTATATCAGGTAATAGTAGAGTTTATCCCTATTGGGTGATTAAATATATGACTAAAACCAGATTCTGTTCCTGTATTCTGTAAATGTCCTCTATGTCACTGTATCTATTGCAGCTGTTTCACATAATCTTCCATCACTGAACGGAGATATATCTCCAGTTATGACAACAGTTTTGACACCCAGTACAGTGGTCTCTAACTGGTAAAACTATGAAGGAAATCCAAAAATCAATAATAGCTTTTCAAAATAAAAATAATTTGGTTTTAGAGATAAGTATTGCAAAGACTACTAAAGACTGACATTAATAGTAGTTTCTCTTTAAAGATCTGGTCCCTAATATCTACCAAGTAGCAAGTACTAGATTTCAATTCTGACATTTATTCATGAAATAAATTACTATTGACCTAAGGTAGCATTTTGCTGAGATCAAAGCCTTCTCACTGGAGAGAATTTTTTCAGCATGAATGCAATCAGCTATGACAATAAACCTCTCAAATAATATTTAGAATTGAGGAAGAATCAAACAAAATATTTCTGAGGGAAGACAAAGTCTGTGACTAATAATTACAAATTGCTTATTCACCTCAGCAGTAGGCTTAGAACCTCATATCCTTCCATGTTACCCTCAAAATGAGCAAGTAGGCAAAGAACGATTAAGAAACATGGCAGTAATAATTTTTGGTGCAGGACAATGGTTATCATTGTTGTTATTGTCCTAAGACTGAAAAAGGCTGGTAGAGTTCTTTTCTAGCTTGGACTCTGCAGGGCAGCATTCTTCTCATTCTGCCAGCCACTCCTATGCAACTCATAGTAGTTTGAAACACCCTGGAAACCATATTTGCTTCCAGATTATTCAAGATCATTTCAAGTTTCTCCTCATTCTGCATTGTAAAAATCAGAAGCAACATAGTAAGTAAGAAGAACTTGCAAAATTAAAGTCTGGGGTTAAAAAACAATAAAAAGCAGTCACAAGATGTTAAGAGTCTCTTTTTTATAGGAGAATAGGTAATGAGGGGAAGATATGTAATTTTTCCTATTTCTTGAGGCACACAAAAGCAAGGCTTTTTGACTGAAGGCTTTTCCAGACTATGCTGTTTTGGGGTAAGCCTCCAAGATGTGTATTTGTACTCAGATTACAGAGAAATATATCCACACCCATGCCTCAGGTCTGTTTGAAGGAGATACTTTGAGAATCACGCACTAAAAGAAAAAAAAAAATCATTTCAGCTGTCCAACTTCAAAGTTTCTCTAATATAAATCCGATCTTCACAAATACTAAAGTCCCAAAAGGCAGAAAATGCCCATTTAAAAGGGAAACTTTATCTCCACCTTGACAGATGCAACTAAAAATAATAAAGTTTTTTTTGTTAAGCAGCAATATTATGGTAGTGCCCCCCTATAAACAGTCTGGTACTATGTTAAAAATAAACCATTTATTTAGAATAAAGCAGTATTCATTGCAGTTCTTTTTTTTTTAATCTGAAAATTTGACTAAATGGTAGATGTATATGTGTAAACACTCACTACGTACATCACTCAGACCTCTTAGGAGCTAATTGTGTCATTACATGATTATGTACTCATTGATAACTAGCAATACTCACTGTTATCTAGCAATCCTAAACCAAATTATTTTTCTGGAGTATTGTTAAAATTCAAGACAATTTCCATCATGTTCAAAGTCCACTTAAAACATTGAAAAATTGTTGCATAGTTCAATATGCTATGGAACATTCACATTTAAACACCTTATTTTTCCATCCATGGGAACTGAAGGAAATGGGAAAGCCAGCAAGATGCTTTTTTGAAGCAAAGATAAATGAGGTTGAGAATAATATACCCATGTTTTGTCCATGGTACAAAGGGAGCAACTGAATTGAAAAGAAGTTAGATATTTTATTAAGGTGATCTAAAGATGTCAGTACTGTGCAACTGCAGGGCTGTATAGCACTTCCTAGCACCTGTGGTTCAAAAACTCACTTCCAGCTCACATAATGGAGACCTGAATGGTTACTATTCACCCTGATTTTCACTGCTAGGAAATGGGCAGGTAGACAGAAAGATCAGCTCTGTCTTCCAGCATTACAAGGGCGTGCTCCCTGGGCGGGTGAACAGACCAGGCAAACAGGGCATGGCACAGCAGCCAAGGCGTGGCAGTTCACATGGGAGGGCTCTGAAAGTCTACCAGCTCCACCAGAAAGCCACAGTATCCGCTTGGCAGAAGACCATGGCATCCCTGAACTCTGCATGCACCAGCTCTGATGCAGCTTACCAGACGGTGCTCTCATTGGAGCATGCTGCCACCCAGGCATCGAGCTGCCTGGTGTGCCCTGCACTTACGCTGCTGTCGGATGGCAGTGGTGAGCACACCTGTGGGAGGTGTGCTCAGGTAGTGGTGCTCCTCCGCTTAGTGATGGAGCTCAGGGAGGAGGTAAGCAGGTTGAGGGCCATCAGGGAAGGTGAGAGGGAGATAGACGCTTGGAGTTGTACCTTGCCTCCCATGGTAGAAACCCAGCAGGCAGACAGAGCCCATGCTACAGACAACTCCCTGTCCTCTCTCCGCCCAGCTGAATGTGGTGCCTTGGAGGACAGGGGGCAATGGCAAGATGTTCCTGCCCAATGCAACAGGCGCCACAGGCGCATCTGCCCAGCAACTACCTCACCTTCCCAGGTGCTGTTGCAAAACAGGTACAGTGCTCTGCAAGGGGAATTGGACAATGGTGAGGTTGATAGTTCTCTCAGCTTGGAGGTGTTGTTGAGGTCTAGTCGGACCACCCCCTGTATCAAAACCACCTCAGTAAAAAATAAAAGACAGGTCATTGTCATAGGTGACTGGCTTCTGAAGGGAGCAGAAGGCCCAATATGTAGACCGGACCCAGTACGTACGGAAGTCTGCTGCCTCCCTGGGGCCCAGGTTAATGATGTAAAGAAGAGCTTCCTTCCCTAGTACGGCCCTCAGATTATTATTCCTTTTTTGATCTTTCAGGTAGGCAGTGATGAAGTAGTGAGAAGAAGTCCAAGGGCAATGAAGAGAGATTTCAGGGCCTTGGGATGACTGGCCGAGGGATCGGGAGCACAAGTCGGGTTCTCCTCTATACCTCCAGTTGCAGGGAATGATGAGGGGGTAAACAGGAAGAGCCAGCAGATCAATGCCTGGCTCCAAGCCTGGTGCTACTGGCAGGACTTTGGGTTCTTTGACCATGGCTTGATTTACAAGACACCAGGCCTGCTGGTAACAGACGGGAAAAGTCTATCTCACAGGGGGAAGAAGGTTCCAGGACAAGAGTTAGCAGGGCTCACTGAGAGAGCTTTAAACTAGATTCGAAGGGGGACAGGGAGGTAACTGGGCTTGCTAGAGAGATAACTGGGTGTAGTAGCTCAGCACTTGTTGGGCAGCATGCTAGTATTTTTGAGAACCAGAAGGCCTACCACCCCTCAAGGGCAAAAATTACACACACAACTCCCTCCCTGAAATGCTTATACACCAATGCACGCAGCATGGGGAATAAACAGGAAGAATTAGAGATCTGTGTGCGGTCGCACGGCCATGATCTCATTGCAATTACTGACACATGGTGGGATAGCTCAGATGACTGTACCGCTGTTATGGATGGCTATGTTCTTTTTAGGAAAGATATGCCAGCAAGGCGAGGCGGTGGAGTTGCTCTTTATGTGAGAGAGCAACTGGAATGTATTGGGCTCTCCCTGGGGGTGGATGAAGAGCAAGTTGAGAGCTTGTGGGTAAGGATTAAGGGGCAGGCTAATATGGGAGACACTGTTGTGGGTGTTTATTACAGGCCACCTATCAGGACAGGGAAGCTGATGAGGCCTTCTACAGACAGCTGAGAGTCACCTCACAATCACAGGTCTTGGTTCTTATGGGGGACTTCAATCACCCTGGTATCTGCTGGGAAGGCTACACAGCCAGGCATGTACAGTCCAGGAGGTTCCTCCAGTGTACTGGTGATAACCTTTTGACCCATGTGATGGAGGAGCCAACAAGGAGAGGTGTACTACTGGACCTAGTACTGACAAACAAAGGGGGACTGGTGGAGGACATTAAGGTTGGGGGCAGCCTTGGCTGTAGAGGCCATAAGAAGATAGAGTTTAGGATCATGTGCAGTATGCACAAAACAACAAGTAGATTTGCAACCTTGGCCTTCAGGAGGGATAACTTTGATCTCCTCAAGGAACTGCTTGGAGAAATCCCATGGGTTAGGGCTCTAGAGGGTAGGGGGGCTCAAGATAGCTGGGTGATATTTAAGTCCCACTTCCTCCAAGCTCAGGATTGGTACATCCCTAAGAGCAGGAAATCAGACAAGGGAAGCAGGAGACCTGCATGGTTGAGCAAGGAGCTTCTGAAAAAGCTCAAGTGGAAGAAGGAAGTTTACAGTATATGGAAGAACGGACTGACTACTTGGGAAGATTACAATAATGGTGTCAGAGTATTCAGGGATGAAATGAGGAAAGCCAAGGCCTTCTTGGAATTAAACCTGGCAAGGGATGTCAAAGTCAACAGGAAGGGTTTCTTCAAGTACATCAGAGGCAAAAGGAAAACTAGAGAAAATGTGGGCCCGATGTTGAACGAGACAGGTACCATGGTGACAGATGATGCAGAGAAGGTGGAGTTACTGAATGCCTTCTTTGCTTCAGTCTTTACTGCTCCGGCCAGCCCTCAGGAGTCCCAGACTTCGGAGGTAACAGAGAAAGTCTGGAAGAAGGAAGACTTTCCCTTGGCTGAGGAGGATCAAGTTAGAGACCAATTAAGTAAACCGGACATGCACAAGTCCATGGGTCCTGATGGAAGGCACCCACGAGTGCTGAGGGAGCTGGCAGAAGTCATTGCTGGGCCACTCTCCATCATCTTTGAAAGGTCCTGGAGAACAGGCGAGGTGCCTGAGGACTGGAGGAAAGCCAGTATCACTCCAATCTTCAAAAAGGGCAAGAAGGAAGACCCAGGAAGCTACAGGCCAGTCAGCCTCACCTCCATCCCTGGAAAGATGATGGAACAGCTCATTCTGGGCATCATCTCAAAGCACCTGGAGGAAAAGAAGGTTATCAGAAGTAGTCAACATGGATTCACCAAGCAGAAGTCAAGTTTGACCAATCTGAGAGCCTTCTATGATGGCATGACTGGATGGATAGATGAGGGGAGGGCAGTGGATGTTGTCTACCTTGACTTCAGCAAGGCATTTGACACCATCTCCCACATCATCCTCATAGGCAAGCTTAGGAAGTGGGGGTTAGATGAATGGACAGTGGGGTAGATTGAAAACTGGCTGATAGATAGAGCTCAGAGGGTTGTGATTAGTGGCACAAAGTCTAGCTGGAGGTTTGTAACAAGTGGTGTTCCCCAGAGATCAGTACTGGGTGCAGTCCTGTTCAATATATTCATCAATGACCTGGATGAAGGGATAGAGTGTGCCCTCAGCAAGTTTGCTATGACACAAAACTGGGAGGAGTGGCGGACACACCGGAAGGCTGCGCTGCCATTCAGCATGACCTGGACAGGCTGAAGAGTTGAGCAGAGAGGAACCTTATGAAATGCAACAAAGGCAAGTGTAGGGTACTGCACCTGGGGAGGAATAACCCCATGCATCAGTACAGGTTAGGGGCTGACCTGCTGGAGAGCAGCTCTGTGGAAAGGGACCTGGGAGTCCTGGTGGACAACAGGATCACCATGAGCCAGCAGTGTGCCCTTGGGGCCAAGAAGGCCAATGGCATCCTGGGCTGCATCAAAAAGAGTGTGGCTAGCAGGTCGAGGGAGGTTATCCTCCCCCTCTACTCTGCCCTGGTGAGGCTGCCTCTGGAGTACTGTGTCCAGTTCTGGGCTCCCTGGTTCAAGGAGGACAGGGAGCTTCTGGAGAGGGTACAACAAAGGGCTACGAAGATGATCAGGGGACTGGAACATCTTTCTTATGAGGAAAGGTTGAGGGACTTGGGTCTTTTTAGTCTGGAGAAGAGAAGACTGAGGGGGGATCTTATCAATGCTTATAAATACTTAAGGGGTGGGTGCCAGGAGGATGGGGCCAGTCTTTTTTCAGTGGTGCCCAGTGACAGGACGAGAGGTAACAGGCACAAACTTGGTCGTAGGAAGTTCCATCTAAACATGAGGAGGAACTTCTTTGCTTTGAGGGTGGTAGAGCACTGGAACAAGCTGCCAGAGAGGTTGTGTAGTCTCCTTCTCTGGAAGTATTCAAAACTGGCCTGGACGCATTCCTGTGCAATCTGCTCTAGGTGAACCTGCTCTGGCAGGGGGGCTGGACTAGATGATCTCCAGAGGTCTCTTCCAAACCCTTTCATTCTGTGATTCATTCTGTGATTCTGTCTCTTTTGTCCTCTGTCTTTCTTGCTGCACGCATCACTGGCTTTCCCTGAAAGTCTGTTGATTTCCACACAAACAATGAAAGAAAAAATATTGGAGCTTCATAGTTTGCTAAGCATTTCTAAGAATGTGATATACATGCGATTTATATATGTCTGTATCTTTATACATACATAAATAAGATATACCTACAATTTCTATGGCTACTCTTTGCATTGTAAGAACAGTAATAATAACATCTATAATTATTATTTCGAAAAAGTAAGGACTCCATTATTAAATGAAGATAAAATCCTGATCAGAAGTATACAGCCATGGAAATTAATTCTAACAAAGGAAAAAATAGATTTGTGAATGTAAACACTAGGTTTTAAAAGCTAGGAAGAAATTTTAAAAGAATTAGTATTTGTTTTCTCACTTATTTTATAATATTTGAAATATTTCAGAAAATAAAACCTTATTTTTATATGTGATAGTCTGCTTATGTGCATTTCCAATTTCTTGCAGATGCAAGGAAGATGTATACATTAGCCAAGAACTATTCTGACTATACACTTGGTATACATTCCAGGAAAAACAAACAAACAAACAAGCAAACAAACAAACAAAAAATGCCTATCCAAACAAACTGAAGAAACAAGAGATAAAGAAAAAAAGTCAGGTTGTTATTAAAGCAAGAAATAGGAACACTCTCCAGTTTTGAAATGGTTACAAAATACCAGAAGTAAGATAAGGAAGTAGGTTTGATGCAGATTGTATATAAGGTTTTAGAAACACATTAAATGAACATTAAATTACTTTGTAGAGTCAAGTGTTTAATAGACATGAAATGCCAAAATTAATGTTAAATGTGAAAACTTGTGAAACTTTAATTCACTGTTTTAGTATCCTTTGGTTTTGCATTAAAATGCAGTCTTTGCTTACTTAATTGACTGTAATTCTTCAGATAGATCTCAACACATTCAAAGCAGATGGAATTTTAGTACTCACTTAAAAATTAACAATTCATTATTTTCTTTTTGTCACATTGATTAATGTTTAACATAATTTCATAGATTTTTTCCAGTCCCAATTAACCATAGAAATTGTTCAAAAACTAAATTGCAAATTTTGCTCTGAGTTTTTCTGTGGCCTTCATCACCGTACGATTGAAATCTATTAACGTATCTTAACAACACTCATCTATCCTCTTGAAATAGCATTATTCTTATTTTGCAGAGTGGAAACTGAGCTGCAGAAAGACCACATTCCTGACTTTCCACTCACTTTGGGTGAGATTTGATACAAACTGAACATTATTTTTTCAGCACATCAGTGATTATTTAGTAGCGAATGCATCAATGCTTCAGCTTTCAGCAGTTAGAGTAGTGAATAGTCGGGATTCAGACCTGAAAGACTCGTCCAGAAAAGAAAAGACACTATACTAGGGCCAATCGATTAAGAAAAGTCTGCAGTGGCTTGCTTCATATGTGGGAAAAGGAAGAGAGAATACAAATCACTAAGGCAGGAAAATATTACCCATGGCAACTCATAGACATGCGCAACCTCTCTCGGCAACCTGTTCCAATGTTTGACCATCCTTGCAGTAAAAATGTTTTTTATGTTTAAGTGGAATCTCTTATATTTCAGTTTATGCCCCTTGAGTTTTGTCCTGTCACTGGGCACCACTGAGAGCAGCTTGGCTCTGTCTTCTTTAGTCCCTCCCATCAACTATTTATACACATTGAGAAGACCCCCCCTGAGCCTTCTCTTCTCCAGGATAAACAGTTCCAGCTCTCAGCCTCTCCTCATGTGACAAATGCTGCAGTCCCTAATGAACTTAGTGTCCCTTCGTTGGATCTTCTCCAGTACATTCATGTCTCCCTTGCACTGGGGAGCCCAGACCTGGACCCAGCACTCCAGATGTGTCTCATCAGGGCAGAATGATCACCTCTCTCATCTTGCTGGTAATGCTTTTTCTTACGCAACCCAGGATGCTGTTGGTCTTGTGGGTTGCAGAGGTATTGCTGATGACTTACATCCTCGTGATCTTAGCAATTCCAGCATCAACAAGTAACATCAGGATCCTGTGGGTAACAACCTCCTTTATTCTGTAAGGACAGCCTTCAAGAAAGAAAAAAACCCACCAGTCTGGTCCACTGACAACTCCAGAAAAATAGTTGAGAACCATGGTGCTGTATTTCATGTGGAATCACCTTCTTTCCTAAGTAAATTACAGTTGTTTAAGCATGAGGAGATGTAGGTTATCACTCCAGTTTAAAATTATGTCTTTTAATAGTTGCATGTATGGAATTCAGCTTTAAATTTTCAACAAGTACTACTAAAAAATGAAACTGCTTTTTCTTAAAACTGACATCACTAGCAACTGAAAAGTTTGAAAGAAACAGATTTTGAAACATTTCGTGTGGAACACAAAGTATAAGTAAAACCTGGGCTGAAACCATTTTTGCTTATGACAGAACAGCTGTATATAATATGTGAATTTGGTTTCCATGGATCTACAAAGACTTATTTGCCTGGGCTTTCTTTGGCTATGGCTGCTGCATCAACAAGTTGCTCTTATTGATTCTTTAGTATGAGATTGGGACATTACCTGTTCCAAACTCTAGTTCTCTGGTGAGTCTCCTGTGTACTTTGGTCCTCTGATTATCCAACAAGAAAATCTTGTAATGCTGGAAGACAGAGCTGATCTTTCTGTCTACCTGCCCATTTCCTAGCAGTGAAAATCAGGGTGAATAGTAACCATTCAGGTCTCCATTATGTGAGCTGGAAGTGAGTTTTTGAACCACAGGTGCTAGGAAGTGCTATACAGCCCTGCAGTTGCACAGTACTGACATCTTTAGATCACCTTAATAAAATATCTAACTTCTTTTCAATTCAGTTGCTCCCTTTGTACCATGGACAAAACATGGGTATATTATTCTCAACCTCATTTATCTTTGCTTCAAAAAAGCATCTTGCTGGCTTTCCCATTTCCTTCAGTTCCCATGGATGGAAAAATAAGGTGTTTAAATGTGAATGTTCCATAGCATATTGAACTATGCAACAATTTTTCAATGTTTTAAGTGGACTTTGAACATGCTGGAAATTGTCTTGAATTTTAACAATACTCCAGAAAAATAATTTGGTTTAGGATTGCTAGATAACAGTGAGTATTGCTAGTTATCAATGAGTACATAATCATGTAATGACACAATTAGCTCCTAAGAGGTCTGAGTGATGTACGTAGTGAGTGTTTACACATATACATCTACCATTTAGTCAAATTTTCAGATTAAAAAAAAAAAGAACTGCAATGAATACTGCTTTATTCTAAATAAATGGTTTATTTTTAACATAGTACCAGACTGTTTATAGGGGGGCACTACCATAATATTGCTGCTTAACAAAAAAAACTTTATTATTTTTAGTTGCATCTGTCAAGGTGGAGATAAAGTTTCCCTTTTAAATGGGCATTTTCTGCCTTTTGGGACTTTAGTATTTGTGAAGATCGGATTTATATTAGAGAAACTTTGAAGTTGGACAGCTGAAATGATTTTTTTTTTTCTTTTAGTGCGTGATTCTCAAAGTATCTCCTTCAAACAGACCTGAGGCATGGGTGTGGATATATTTCTCTGTAATCTGAGATTTCGTTTCCAGTTGCTATGTCTGAAAGCTTTTATGCACCATCTATTGGGAAATCCTCAGACCAATCAAACTGCACTCTAAAATGCTGACTTCTTTTTTTGTGTTTGCTTAATAGGAGTTTGAATAACTTTAATAATGATAGAAAAATTATAATTTCAGAAATATAATTAATTAAGAAAATTCTTTCCAAATTAACCTTGTTAAAATTTTCAATATTTTTTAAAAAGAATTTGTAATACTTATAATACTATGAAGAGGAAGAAAAACAACAAACATCCAAAAATCCAGTGAAGTATCTTTTTCTTGATAAATGCCAGCTACAAAATTAGAGGAACATAAAATGAGAAAATTGTATGCAAACATTTATCTACAATTCTGTTTGTAAATAAGCATCAATGGTTCATTTCCAGCATGACTCAAAGACAAGTGATCAGAAAATCATGAAATCATAGAATCATAGAATGGTTTGGGTTGGAAGAGACCCTTAACGTCCAAGTAGACCAAACCCCCCTGCCATGGACAGGGATATCTTTCACCAGATCAGGTTGCTCAAACCCTCATCCAACCTGACCTTGAACACTTCCAGGGATGGGGCAATCACAACTTCTCTGGGCGACCTGTTCCAGTGTTTCACCACCCTCACAGTAATGAGTTTCTTCCTTATGTCTAATCTAAATCTACCCTCTTTCAGTTTAAAACCATTGACCCTTGTCCTATCACTACATGCCCTTGTAAAAAGTAACATAAAGATCCCATGGACAACAACCTCCTCTATTCTGCGTGGACAACCTTCAAGAAAAAAACCCAAACACCAGTACAGTCCACTGATGACTCAAGAAAAGTACTTGAGAAACCTAGTGCTATATTTAGAATAGAATAGAATAGAATAGAATAGAACAGAACAGAACAGAACAGACTAGACTATTTCAGTTGGAAGGGACCTACAACGATCATCTAGTCCAGCTGCCTGACCAATTCAGGGCTGACCAAAACTTAAAGCATGTTATTAAGGGCATTGTCCAAATGCCTCTTAAACACTGACAGGCTTGGGGCAGTGACCCCCTGTCTAGGAAACCTGTTCCAGTGTTTAACCACCTTCTCGGTAAAGAAATGGTCCCTAATGTCCAGTCTAAACCTCCCCTGGTGCAGCTTTGAACCATTTCCATGCATCCTATCACTGGATACCAGGGAGAAGAGATCAGCACCTCCCTCTCCACTTCCTCTCCTCAGGAAGCTGTAGAGAGCAATGAGGTTACCCTTCAGCCTCCTTTTCTCCAGACTAGACAAACCCAGAGTCTTTAAATACCAGCAGTGGAAATCAAAGCATGGATTAAAAATTAGTCAACTTTACCCTCCCAATGAATCAAGGAGAGCAGAGATCATTTCATTGACAGTCCATCATCCTGTCCATCCCCCTGACAGGACAGAACTCTCTACTTTTAGTCGTGTTGTTCACTGGCAGAAGCTAAGATTTTCTATCCCTACTTTATTTAAGTCAGGTCTCACTATTAAAAGGGGAAAAAATAATGAATCATAAGCCATATCTGACACAATCCTGAGGCATCAGTGTAAATTAGGAGTCCACAAGAGTCCCTCATAGTTATTAAGTGCCCACAGAGTGTACCTGTTTATCAGACTTGAAATGCTCAATAGCCCTTATAGCCTTATGTTGTGGTTTAACCCCAGTGGGCAGCTTGGCACCACACAGCCACTTGCTCACTTCACCCCCAACTCCCGGTGGGATAGGGGAAGAAGAAAGTAAGAATACAAGCAAGAAAACTTGGGGGTCAAGATAAACCAAAACAAAACAAATTGTGAAGGATAAGTGGAAGAATAGAGAAGAAAACAAAACAAATGATGCAAAAGCAATCACTCACCACCTCCCATGGGTATACCGATACCCAGCCAGTTCCTGAGCAAAAGACAGCTAACCCTCCTAAAATCCCCTCTTTTCACTTTTATTGCTGAACATGACATTATATGGTATGGAATATATCTTTGGTTAGTTCGGGTCATCCTCCCAGTTGTGCTCCCTGCCAGCCTCCTGCGCATCCCCCAATTTATTCACTGAAGGGGCAGATTGAGAAACAGATGGATTTGATGCTGTGCAAACACTTCAGCAAAAACTAGCAAAATCTAAAATGCAGCACCATATAAGCTACTATGAAGAAAATTAACTCTGTTCTAGCCTGGCCCAGCACACATTACTACCGCTGCACAATGTATCCCAGTTCATTTTCGCTCTATTTTTCAGCAAATGGCGGGGTGCGGGAAGAAGTAGGAATTATGTCATTCTCCGAGAAATGCAGAAGCAAGCAAGGCTAGATCAGATTTCTTTTTTACTTAGGCCAAAGCATGTTTCTCTTTTTCCACCTGTATAACCCTCCAAAAAGGGTATTGAACAAGATAATGACATTCTTCTTCACAGTGAAGTGGAAGTATGTCCATCAGTATCACAGAATAAATTTCAGGTCAAAGAATAAAGACATGAAGATACACATAAAGCAGTATTAAAAAGGCGTACAAAAATTAGATAACGATGAATTAAAAAAACTAGATCCATATATCAGTAGTAAGTTTGTTGTCAAAAGGAGATGAGTTTAAGGGTAGCACTGAAAGAATACAAAAATGAATATTTTTAACATTAGATAATTGATCTGAGGGTGAGTGAGGACACTCAGATTTTTGGAAGCTTCTGGAAGCACAGACATGAGTTCTGATATTGACTGGGTCCGTTTAGTGCATCATTTAGTAAAACCATTTCTTTGTGTGATGTTTTAGAGTGGATGGTAACCTTTGTCCAAGGATTTATTACTTAGAACTGCTGATATAAAGACAGTGGTTTTTATTAGGAAATATCAGGTAAATGTTGATGTTTTAAGAATCACCCCAAGTTACAACAGTTTGAAACTCTTCTATTGCTAAAGGCAGAAACTATCGAAGTTGCAGTTTAAATGTAACACTGCACACACACGCAGAAGGCAAAAATCGTATAATAAGCTGATCGGTAAACACTGTAAGGTGCTTTACTGGCAAATTTTTTATTTGTTAAAGTTCATTTCTACCAATTTTACCAGTGTATGAGACTCACTGGACAATTGTATTTTTTTTTTTTTTTTAATCCTGACACACTACTGAAGCTACAATAAAGTTTATGAAATGCTGCAGTATGGCCTCTCCATGAGACATAATTGTATCGTTGCTCAATAAATGCATGGGATTAGAGCTGAATAGGTAAAATAAGCCTCAAATTCATCCCAATTAAATTCAATACTTAAATAATACAACCAGCCCCCCTACTTAGCCCTCCCACAAATTTGGTTGAAATTCAGAAGAAGATAGACATGACAAAATACTCCTTTATGCAAAGTGGGTGAGGTCAAACTGAAGTTAATTAGAGACAGAGATGCATCGTTCAAGATCTGCACTGTGATTCCAATCCATATTACATGTAGCTACCATTTAATTTGCAGACGACACCAAGTTGGGCAGGAGTGTTGATCTGCTTGAGGGTAGGAAGGCTCTGCAGAGGGATCTGGACAGGCTGGATCGATGGGCTGAGGCCCATTGTATGAGGTTCAACAAGGCCAAGTGCTGGGTCCTGTACTTTGGCCACAACAACCCCATGCAATGCTACAAGCTTGGGTACGAGTGGCTGGAAAGCTGCCCTGCAGAAAAGGACCTGTGGGTGTTGATTGACAGCTGGCTGAAGATGAGCTAGCAGTGTGCCCAGGTGGCCAAGAAGGCCAAGGGCATCCTGGCCTGGATCAGAAACAGTGTGGCCAGCAGGAGTAGGGAGGTGATCCTGCCCCTGTACTCGGTGCTGGTGAGGCCGCACCTTGAATCCTGTGTTCAGTTTTGGGCCCCTCACTACAAAGAAGGACATTGAGGTGCTGGAGGGTGTCCAGAGAAGGGCGATGAAGCTGGTGAGGGGTCTGGAGCACAAGTCTTATGAGGAGCAGCTGAGGGACCTGGGGTTGTTTAGTCTGGAGAAGAGGAGGCTGAGGGGAGACCTTATTGCTCTCTACAGTTACCTGAAAGGGGGTTGCAGACAGGTGGGTGTTGGTGTCTTCTCCCAAGTGACTACAGGCAGGACAAGAGGAAATGGCCTCAAGTTGTGTCAGGGGAGGTTTAGACTGGATATTAGGAAAAAATTCTTTACTGAGAGAGTGGTGAAACACTGGAATAAGCTGGCCAGGGAAGTGGTGGAGTCACCCTTACTGGAAGTGTTCAAGGAACGTGTGGACGTGGCATTGTGGGACATGGTTTAATGGGCATGGTGGTGTTGGGTTGATGGTTGGACTTGATCTTACAGGTCTTTTCCAACTGTAGTGATTGATTCTATGATTCTGTGATTCTGTGAATATATGAAGAAATACAAACTGCTGCTAATACTTTTTTACTGACATAAAATATGTATTAGCTGCTTCCATGAAATTCAAAAGGTATCAATGAGGTTTCTTAGTGATACCCCTATATACACCTTTTCTGAGAGACCAGCAGTGTTGCGATATCAGTATAACAGATTATTTCTTTATTTGCTCTCCTTGTGTTGTGTTGTGTTCCCTTAAGGAAAGAATGAGAAGGCCAGGTGGTCCTCCTGGGTGTCCAAGGGAACCTGATGTGCTTCTATAGCCTTTTTAGCGTGCTTGGGGAAAAGTTGTTTCCTGGGGCAGTTAAAGAAGAAATGGGGATATTTTAGCATAGAACAAAGAGTTTGCCCATCATGCAAAGACTGAGACATCAGCGAGGAGGAAGAGAGCAGGCAACTGGGCTTTGGAGAATAGCTCAAAAAAAGGAAGACAGTTTCAAGGGAACCAAGCAGGACTATGTAGAGTTAGTTTCCACTGAGGAAGCCACTGAGAAACTAACCCTAACGCCAAAGCTAGTCTGGAAACAGATTTGCCTTCCCATGATATAGTGAAAAGAAAATGGTTTTTTAGACTTTTTGCTCTATTTCTTTTTTGTGGGTTGTTTTTTTTTTTTTAGTTTAAAAGCCTTTTTTGTAAGTTTGGTGTGCTCCTCTAAGAAAAAAAATGTAAACTGATCTGTTTCAAAGCTCCAGCTAAATAAGGGTCCCATTGAAATCACTCAAGGCAGTGTCTCTACTCTGGACGATATGAATCTGGCCACCTGGAAAGGTTCAGAAGAAAGATGACTATTATACCCAGAAAGACTTTGCTTACCTGTAGATTGGCCAACTCTCTAAATGGACCCTATCATGGAATTCTGCAACTCAGACTTACACAGCAGGACAAAAAGCTAAGTTTCAGTTATTCGAGATAATAGTCAGAAGAAGAGGTCACCCAGGGTAAAAAGTAAGAATCTATGACCTGCTGTAAGGTCAACTGAGATGACCAAATTCTGCTGAGCAGTGGAAACGTCTGGTTAACCTTTCATGAACTTACAGTATATTTTCCTTGGAATAGAGATAAATGTTTCTTCAGAGCACTCCACATATCATTTTACTGCTAAAGAAAAAAAGCTCCCAGAATAAAAGTTCATGAGGAAGTATTGTCAGACATAGTAGTAAAATCCTTTACAGGAGTATTAATCCATCCCAGAAGTCATATGTTCTTGTCAAAGTACAATTATAATGTCTAATCCTTCTTTTGTCTCCTCAGTGAATGTCACTACTGGGGAAATGTATGTCCAGCAATGTCAAAGTCACCACAGTAGTCTATGCAGGGAACATTTATCTTTTCTTTTCAGATGTTCAGTGAACTGCAGCAGTATTAAATCCACAATTATATGTGGGGTTATGCCCAGGATGATCAGGAGCTCACAGGGACTGTATTCAATTTTTACTCCTTATTAAAGGAGAGTGTTCTTCTCTACAGAGATAAAGGATCTGAAGGACAAAGGTAATAAAATGTAAAATTAAGAAAATTTATGTCGCAGCAAATAAAGGGAGATAAGGATGGAGCTACAGGGAAGTCTTCCACTGCATTTGCACTGGTTTCACTATTTTTGACTTTGAAAATATGATCTATTTGTGAGCTTTTCTCCTATGGAGTGTAGTTCTTTCTGAGCACTTGCTAAGCATAATACACGCAGAAGGGAGAGGGAAATCCATAAAATAAACATCATCATAACTGAAGATCAAGTATTCATGTTGAGAAGTATATTACTCTAGCAGTTGCCTTACTTGATTCAACTTGACTTTTGAATGACATGTAGTCACTGTTCTGTGTAATTATCACAATTTGGTTTTCTCTGAGTCAAACAGAGTTATAGTATACCTATCTGACATTGTCAGATTTTTCTTTATTTGTGTGTGCTGTTCCTGAGTTCATTAATCTTCAGATATTATGTGGTATAGATACAACATCTTATTTCAGGCAGTTAGAGAAGAAAAACAACAACAAAAACCCCAAAAATGTTTACAAGTTTTATTCATCTTAATTGTGAGTTTGGAGGCTCTGGAATTTGCACAGCTGTTTTCAAGTTAATCAAACTACTATATGTTCTGTATATGTGAACCCAGAAGATTGCATGTGGCATTATACAAATATTTCAAGTACCTGCTGAACAAGATATTTCAGAGTGATAGGATATATCTGAGTTAATAGGCTTCCAAGACACTTCAAATTATTATAGAACTGTATATATGTGGGTTTTGATAGTAGATGTTAATCTGTCAGTTTATTTACCAAATAAAAGGTCAACAGGAAAAAAAATTATCTTTACATGAAACCTGGTATCATAGAATTGAAATCAATTATTTTCCCAGATAAGCAAGAGTTGGTGTTTATGCATGGTCTCATAATATCTTCCAATGAATTGTGTTCAGTTGTTTCTGGGAATAAAGACAACAAAATCAAAGTTTTCCCTTAAAAATTCTTATGACACAAATATTGGCTGTAACTTGACAGAATGTGTGTAAGAAATTCATGTAAGAAATAGACACAGTGCATCCATCTTTAAATACTTAAGACTTTCTGTGCTAGATCTTATATGCATGCCTATTAGGACTGACATGATTAATGACAAATGACAAATTAATGAGGACAGTTTTATGCCCATACTCATCACGTGGTGTATGTTAGTGCATGGTATCCCTCAAAACTGACACAAGGAGTCGTGTGAGACTACCTTGGAGCTACATCTGCGGCTATGCAAGTTTCAGCCAGCAAATTGGAATGAGTATCATCCATATTCTTATTTATATATGTGTATAAAGAGTAGTTGTATAGAAAACAAACATACATCTAAAACAAATGCATTTAAATGTTTTGTAAATCTATACAATAAAAGTGGGACTCATGTCACCAAAATTTAACTAGGAAAAAATATTAATCAAATCTGAAATACTTGGCATTGATCTAAAGTATAGGTAAATATAAGCATGTTTTTTTCTTATATACACTTGCATCCATCTTAGAAACAAATATTTCTATGATCTGGATTTGAGTTCTGCAAACAAATTACTTCTTTACTTATTTTTGTTTTAACATTTTGCTGTTAGGCTGGGTTTCAGGGATATTAGCAAACCCCAATTAATTCCAGACCAGTGTCGAATTAACACCAATTCTGATCTTTTAGCCTTTTCAGAGAATGTTCATCTGACCAATAGTTCAAGGTCCTACTGAAGGCATAGCAAAGAGAGGCTCCTGTGTTATGTTGCACAAGTTTTTCAGGGTTCTGGTCTTCTGAGGCTTAATAGTATTGCAGCAGTGGGGAGAATGCCTGAGACTATTACAGGAGCAGTACAGAAGTTACATGTCTGTTTTTCAGAGAGCTTCACAAAACAACTTTCTAATCTCTCAATTATGGATGAGTAGCCATGGTTTAAATCCTCCCCTGCTGATTGTCATCTTAATTCTCCAAGTGAAAACTTAATCCGTGATAACCATAGTCTAAATTGAAAATCCGAAGAGACCCAAATCTTTTAAACTGAAAACTTTTAGTTTACAAATCTCTTAGTCTCTCCTTTCTTGAGTAAAATAATAATATCCTGACTATTTAGAACCTATGTGGGTCTCACACCTCTGCATTTTCTAGGTTTTCACTTGCAAGACCTAGACATTGTGATTTCCTTCCTTTTTCTTCCCAGTGGGATTAATTTTTGTTCCTTGCATGACTGTCTCTACCAAGGCAGAGTTTCTCCATAAAGGAGTCTGACTTTTCCTGTCTCTCTTGCAACAAGAAAAGAGGAAACACAGGAACAAAGAACAGAAAAGAAGGGAGAGTTATTGTGCAATATGGAGTGTCAGAGGAGAATGTAAGGAATTTGAATACAGGAACTTTACCTTTAGTGATAAAGAGGGACTGGTGGAATGGAAGACTGAAGACCAGTCTTCAGTCCTTCCCTCCTTCAGACTAAGGAGGGAAGGACAGAGGTAATGAACACGAGACTGAGGACTGTGAAAAGGGGTGATCTGCTGAGGGTTGTGTAGGGAGTGAAAAGAAAGACAGTCATTTAATAAAATAATTTAAGTTAATTTGTTTGCATATTCATTTTTCTTTTTCTTTTTCAATAGGACTCACAATAGAATTTTAAAAATCTCAAACACACATAGCAATGCAACTTTTCATTTGCAATTTAAAATACTCAATTTATTACCTTAATTACTTAAATCTTTTTTTGTCTAAAAAAACCAGAACTCCATGGCTGACATGTCTGAAAGGTCTAAAAAAAGAATGGATTTGTTTAATATATAATAATATAAAATAACCATATTTCCTGATAGTCCACTGTATAATGCTTTCTCTGCTGTCTGTACTCAATACAGTGTTTGAGGAAGACTCAGAAAGTCTTAAGAAAAAGGCTGTGCAGAAAGAATTTTGTTTTTCTGAGATCTCCTATGATTTCCACAAAAGTATCTAGTAACTGTTCTAATGCTAAAACTTCTGTTTGATCCATTAGACCCACTCTCAGGCCAAAAATATGAGCCATTCGACTCTTCCTCTATTGTGGTAGTACCAGATATACACCTATCTGATAGCTTACTATCCCTTTTAAGAAATGGGTCTTGAAGTTCTGAAAATACAAGCTCATCTTTACGGTCTTATGACTTTTTATGTAAGTGTATTTATTGAAAAGATTCTGATCAAACTTGCCATACCCAACTGATACTCATGTACAGGATAAGTAGTGAGCTTGTCTTACTCAAGTTGTTCATTCAAGTCAACTGACTGAAATGAGATGAAAATTCCATGTATTTTGTATTTCGTGCATCAGAATTCTTTTCAACATGTTATTAACTTTGATAGCAAAAGCTATCATAACTATGACACAATATTTTTCCTGTATTAGTGTTTAAAAGCATTCATCCATTTATCTTACATTGTTGGCATATTTTTAATAATTTCTGCTTAAATGAAATGCAATACATTCTGCTTTTTGATCTAATGGTTTATGAAACCACTGTGACCATTACAGTGTTCTGTCCCTAGAAATCAACATGCACTTGACCTGCTACTGAAAATTCACTTTTTTCCTTTGAAAAGGTAATTGTTATTGCTAGCACTAATGTCATTAAAGTTAAATTGGTACATATGTTTTACCACATTTTGGAAAGTAAAGCACAAGCATAAAAGATGACATAATCGAAGTGTAAAATATTACATAATTGAAGATATACAAGATTTTCAAATGTGTATCATACCAACTTGAACCAAGCAATATCTTCTTAGTGCTACTGGAGAATTTCACACAATTGCAAAGAAAAGGAAAAGTACTAACATGGACATAAATACTCTATTATATGACTTCACAATTTACATCATGCTGAGTAAATCTCAGGAAATTAATATACAAATCACCTTTTTGTCTAATTTCTATTGACATTTTGTAAGTATCTCATAGGTCATATGAAGGAGCATCCACTAGTCTTGGCATTCATCAGCCCTTTGTGGCAGAATGAGAAAGAAATATTTTCATAAATTACTTTGCAATGACCTAATAACGTGTTATTAGTAAGAAACAGCTATGTAAGTATGACCACTTTGAACTTAAAGTCAACATCCTTGAAAGGAAAAAAAAATCTTCTGCTGAAAAAAAACCCAAACCAAATATGAAGGAAAAAATAAAAAGAATGAAGCTTGATAAATAGAAATAAAATGGAGCAACAAAAGGATAAAATATTGGCAAGTGAAACATATTATTAGACACGCTACACTGGCATCTCAATGGAAATGTTTACCACCCATCAAAACCAACTCAAAAAACCTAAACTGGTGAAACAAAAGAATAAAGTATATGTGTGAAGTAAATTAAATCTTCAATCAGTAAAAGATATAATGGCACAAAGAAAAGAGAAGAAACAATTAAATCTAAAGCCTTAATGAAAGTGGCCAAAAGAAATTTTGAGAAAGTACTTGCTGAAAATTTAGAACTATTAATAGAAACAAATTAAAACATCCCAAAATCAGGAAGAATGACAAAGGTGTTAAAAATAATTTACCAGGTGCACAGATGATCATCGTATAAAAGAACACACAAGAAGAGTGAAAAAACCCCCAAACTTGTAAAAAACAGAACTATTTCAGTGTTTTACATTTGTTGTGGAGGAGTTCTGGAAATTTGCCACATTGAATTCTTCCTTTACTGGGAAGTGTCATCAGAATAGACTAAGTGCTAGAACAAAATACTGAGACTTCCAGAAGCAAGTGGTATTCACCCAAGACTGTTAAAGGAATTAGGATACAAAATTGTTGAAATATTATGTGTGGTTTTAATTGACCTTGGGGAATGATGTATGGAAAGTAAAACAGGAGTTAATAAAAAGATTTGGGAGCATATGAGTATCTGCACATCATTAGGTCTGAGTTTTATATAACTGTAATTATTAAAAATTGTGCTAAAGAATACAGTTATAAGATTAACAAAAAATGAGGAAAGGTCAACATGGCTTCTTTTAAAGGAAGTCTTTGAAAGGAATCTTTGAAAGATTTATATAAAAAAGTGTGCCCAGATTTCCAAAACCTTTTAAGATGAGCTTGTAAAACTTATTAAAGAAACTAAGGCATCATGGGATAAAACCAAGATCCCAACAGGGATAAACAGAAAATGGGTGAATGATGATGATGTTTTCAACTGACAAAAATTATTCTGGACAGTAAAACCAAATCCTAACTACTGAGAGTTCTAATAAATTGGTAAAATGACAGATAAAGGTCAATACATATAATGTATGTGCAGAAAATAGCCTTAATTACACACAAACAATAAAAGTTTCCAAATTATCTGTTCTTAGGGAAGAGATCTTGTATTCTTTATAAATAACTCTGTAGTAGCATCGTCGTAATGTGCAGCCATGGGCAAGAGGTAAATATGTTACAGCTTCCTACTAAAATAAACTAGAAAATAGTAAACATTCTGATGCCACTGTGAACCTCCAGGACATACTTAAATTCTGAATACTGAGTGCAGTTCAGGAACTATGATATCTAACATGATATAGTAAAACATCCTTAGATAAAGTAATAAAAGGCTGATAAAGATAACTGAAGTTACAGAATAACTAGTGTACAATACAAAGAAAGTATGTCTCTTTAGATAAGAAAAAGATACAAGGGATGAAAGGTAGTGAATTATGTAAAATAATGAATGCTGTAAAATGAAAAGAGATTGAGAGGACACGGAAAGATCTTTCTTTATTTCTTTATTACAACACAGGAATTCTTTCTTTATGACAACACAAGAACTTGGGTTGCCCGCTGAAGTTACCAGGCAGTGGCAAAAGTTAGGCAGGAGTAGGTGAGAATATAACCCTATAAACTTGCTTTTTTCTGAAACTGCTGCTGGTGGTCACTAGTCAAAGATAAAATTTGAGGGCCAATGGATCTTTCATCAGAACTGGTGCAGCCATTTCTGTGTTCTTACAGGCAATTTTTATTGTTCTTTTTTGAAACATTCAAAATCACTGAAGGCCTGTGATGGTGTGTTTCCAGCCAATTTCCATCATGTGAGCTATATTTTTCTTTCTGAAACAGCAGGAAGCCCTCCATTTCGTTCTTCCTTATACACTGGAGCAATTGTAAAGGAAATTTTGTTGTTACTATATTTTACCAATAATACAGATGTTGTATCAGCAGCAGATGCCCTCTCATGTTTATTGTAAAATATTTGTTCAACACAGGCCTGTGTTACTTAGTAAATATCTAGACACCTTCCTAACTTCACACTGAGCAATTCTGACGTATTTTAGCAATCACTGTTGTGTTTATGTTATACAACCATGGGATTCATCAAACCCTTCAAAAGCAGTTTCAGACAGCCTGAACTTTGACTGCATTTGTAACTGATCCCACAAATGTATTTTGGTGCATTGGTACCAGGCATCAGACGAAGGCATCTGTCAGGCTCTGGAGTGCTCCTTTGCCTGTGGTGACAGCCTCTTTCTCATGCCTGCCTGTTTGATGAAGGTCCTTGACTTGCAGTATAATAACAAAAAAACCAACAAAAAATCAGAAGAAACCCACACCAGTTTTCTGTTCTGTAATGCTCTGAATCACAAGAATTGGATATGTTTTAAAACCAACACCAATAACACCTGCATGAGTGAGGAGTGTAGGTAGGTAGGCTGTATAAAACACAACACAAAATCAAAAATAACCCCTTCAGCCATTTAGCCCTCTGACTCACTGAAGGTCACAGGCCACCATTATAGATGAGATGGTCATAGCTTTTGATACAAAGAAATTAATAACTTCCATTTCTGTAACTTTTTTTTTACCTGATACCCAGGTATTATAGTTCAAACAATCTTTCTTTGCTTTAGAGATTTATCAGTTTCCTGGTCCTAATAATATAAGATGGAAAATGCAAGAAAACATACTCAGTGCAAAATGCATTCTTACCTTCATGTAGTTTGGATAAAGTCAAGGAAATTTATTTCCGTCACTTCAAAGCTAGCATCTTTATGTTCCGAAATCTACCCATAGTTTTTTTTTTTCCTTAGGCTTTTAAAATTATTGGAAATTTCTTTACACTCGTAACAGGACTGCTTGTTGCTAAGCTGCCATTTTAGAATGTGTTAGAATGCCTTAGAGCTTCTACTAATAAATCTCCTGAAAGTTAAAAATTTGGGTTTAGGTTCAACAATTTGCTTTAAGTAATTTGTAGAGAAGGTAGAGCAAGAACATATCTGTCCAGACGGGTGTAAACGTAAGTTCATGCACCTGCAACTGCCCAGGATCAGGAATCTAAGCTACAAATGCAGTGTATAAAACCCATCAGCATGCAGGTGAGAACTACCTAAATTAGCTGAGAGGAAATGTTGAAAATGGGAAGTCTTGGATCCAGAACTTCATTTCATTGTTGGCTATTTTGCCTAATATCTTTTTAATGTTAAAGGATCATAAACTACAAAATGTAATCTATAAAACACCTTATGCAGAGCTAAACCCCAGAAATTTTGTATGATGAATGCCCAGATTAATAGATTAGAAAGTCATATTCCTTCTCACACTTGTGTTCATGCTCTCTTTCTCTGGCCCAATAAACCTTTCATTCTTTGCTGCTTAATGACACGTTTGCAGCAATATGGAGATTCTGTTCTACAAAATCCCCTAATCATAGTTTGGGCACCAACTGCAAGGTTGATGGGTATAGCAAATGTAAAAGTTAAACATGAAGTTAGAGAGAGAGCATAACATCATGAATTCACAAAATAACACTTTTTTCAGTCCTTCGGCCAAAGAAAATTGTGGATCAAAATACCAATGTGATTTATTTCTGCTTTTTTCCAGCAGAATAAATATGTTGCTCTGAAAAGAAAAGAGGACAACAGAGAACTTTGTGGACATTATTAGAAAAGCTGCTATTATATTAATTGAAGAATCTTGATTTAATTTTACAATTTGTAAAGAATGACATCAGCTTTAGGTACCTCCCATTCTCATCATTTACTTTTCAAAGTTGCAAGGTGATGAGAGTCCTCTTCAGTACTTCATTGAACATGAATGATCAGAGGGAAATGCACAGATACAGTAATAACTCTTTGTTCTTTACACATACAAAATCTTTTTGACAGGGAAATTATGTTATGTGTTGTGCAGTATTCCTTGACCTCTGTACAGTACGAGAAAAAAAAAAAAGCCTTTATGATGGTATAATTAGCAATTATTTTCATTTTTTGTGTGTCAAAACTACTAATAATTCATCTTCATTAAAATAAATATAATTTTCTAATGCTTATAATAGGACAAAAGGAAAGGTTTTTAAAGGATAGATAGATGTAATACATCCATTTCCAGTACAACTTAAGCGGGACTTCTTGATGAAGTATATGTACACAAACAAGAGGAAGTTGAAGGAAAAGTACTGAGAGGAAGAAGAAAACTATGAGCTCCAGCTAAATGTGTCATGGAGACATTGCAATCCACCATGAAAAGAAGCAGTAAGAAAATTTAGGTTCCTGGAGGCTAGTTAGAATGCAACAGTAAGAAGAAAACTGGAAAAAGGAGGGAAATAGAAACAAGTATAACTTATCAGAAGGAAGAAAATGATCATATGAATGGGACAGAAAACTGGAAATGAGACTAAGATGAAACATGGAAAAAGAAGAGGAGGAAAACATGCATAAAAGAGTTTGTAGAAGTTTCTTTCCAGGTCTTACATTTCCATGCAAGGATTCAAACTGAACCTTGAAACCACAAAGTATTAGATAATTTAATAGCTCCATTTAATAAATAAAACCTCTCCTCCTATAACAGCATGATCTAAGACCCTTGGTATAAAATCTTATTTATGATCTGCAAAATCAGGGCTCAAAACCCATCATATTACTTTTCAAAAGTTATGTTAGCATGCCAGATAGGTTTGACCATGTAGTTTATTGGCAGATCCAAAAGGCATGAATTAACAGGATGTAGAATGTAGCTTATGGCCACTTTTGACAGCCTCCTTTTCATTAATTTGAATTATAAACAATTACCCATTGTTTGACTGTATATTGCTCAAAAGAAATGTTGAGACCATGAGAAAAGTGATTTCTATGGCAAAGGTTCATTGTCTTGAAAGTTGAACTCGGCTGAACACAGATGATTCCTTGCTTAAATATTTTCATCTTTTATAAAATGGAATTTTGGCACTTCAGCCCTAATCCAAAATAGATTAAGATAAATGTTAAACAGAAGTATGTTCTCAGCAAAGTTTCTGCATTTAAACTGTCCACCTTAGAAAGTCTGGTATCGGTTATTCAAAATTCATGCTTATCGATGCAGTCATGTCTAAAGTATTTGTCTCTCCAAGGAGTTTGAAATCACTTAATGCAAATTCTAGTATATGCATTCTTCATGCTTCAGGAGTCTCTATTCAAATTTGACTTTGGCAGAACTTTTAATCTCTTTGTCATGCATCCCTCTCATATCTTCATCAACTTATTTTAGTATATCTTCTCATAAATCCTGTGTATGTTAAATATATAGTATGATCCATGTTTCACAGAGGGGGGTGGATTTCAAGAACAGGGAATACACAATTTTACTACGTTATACATGAAAACTGGGGAAACAAAGGGATTGCATTTTGGTAAATCTGAACTGTCCACCCATACAGCAGAGAGTGCAGCTGGATCTCACTGTACAATGAAGTCAGAATGAATCTGGAATGTACAGGTAGACTCAAGAAATACAAATCCTGTAACACAGATTTGGTTGATATCCCCGGTTAACATTCTAGATGCTAACACATTCCAACTATGTGTGTTTCAAGCCAACTGTTTCGCCTGAACAGGTATATTTTTTGCCACTGAGAATTTATTTTCTAATTGATCATCATATTAAACAGCATTCAGACTCACTTGCAGTTCATGTCTCTTACTGTAATTAAATCCTGAACCACATGGCTGTGCACGTAGACTTTTTTTTTCTTTTTGAGAGGGAGGAAGGAGTTCTTTCATTATGTTTCCAATAAAAGGAGATCAAAAAAGTTGAAAGTCTGAATTGTTGATGATGTTATGTATCATTCCATTATAATCTTGATAGTCTGACTTAAGAAAAGGATAAATGACTTAATGTTTATGAGAGTCTTAAGGTTCTTGTCCTTTGAATTTACATAAGGGAAACTGGATATGGTCAAGTTTAAAACATGAAAGCTAAAACTCTAATTGTGTTACCATATCCACTTAAAAGAATCACCTCTGCAACACATAAAAACAGGCATATTTATTTTTACACAGTGACATTTTCAGGTTTCAAATTCCTTAAAAACAAGTTGTGTCAAACAAAGCCAGGTTACGAGTTTAACATTGTGCTCTATGTCTTCACTTGCATTCTCTACACACATGTCCAATACATAAGGGAATCATGGTAAAAGCATAACAATCAGTAAACTGCTCTGCAAATATTGCAAAACTTAGGACAGCATAATTGAATGTATTTACAACCATATTTGTACATTTTCATAATGTATTTCTTCTCTTACATTCCAAAACATTTTACACTTATTTTGCTCTGTAGTTCCTTACCATACTAAATATACCTCAACATCCCAAGATACTTCTTAAATACTAGTTTTGTTTTCAACTAAAATGTCAAAACTTCTGACTGGACCAGTTTGACGCAAAAGTCGTATAATACATCTGGAAACAGTTGCACTTTCATATGACAGCACTGTAAAGTTCATATTTATGACATACTGCTAACTACATCATCCCTACTTCAACTATGTCCCACTTGCAGGGAAGACTCAGCCCTTGGTTTCCAGTCCTTTACAAAGAGCAAGCAGCCATAATCTGATACAGGCTTTTTTGGTATTGAAGGTGAAGGCAGAAGCTTTTTCGTTAAAGAATAAGTCATCCCTTAGCATAAATCTGCTGACACTGTATGTTGATTTGACCATTCTAGAAAAATTACTACTCATTTTTTTATTTGTTTTGTTTTTTTTCAGTTAATGAAGTCCTCCATTCTGTACATAACAGTTACTTCTGTGCCATTTTAGTTACAGCTCTTCCTCTGTCTAATTCTAATTTTAAAATTAAATATAATTTATGACAATATAAATTCCTGACCAGATGCTGAAATTAAAAATGACATACAATTTATCTGCTTATTATTTGGAGGGTTTTTTTAGTTGGGTTTTTTTTTTTATGGTTCCTTTTTAGGAGGGAAGAAGGGAAAAACAACAGTCAAGCAAGTAAAGTTCATTGAAGACCTTTGTTTCATTTTTCTTATAATTTTTTTTTTACTCTAAGTCAGTTCCCTAATGTCAACTAAACACAACCAAAGATATCTTAGTTTCCTGCCATAGAAAATAGTTTTTAAAAGATTATGTGTTGTATAAACTTATTCCAGCAGAATCCCGCCATGTATTTTTCTGCAAAGTTCCACACACATAAACATGTGTTACATAAACTTCTTAAATAAAATATAGCCACAATTTCAAAAAGTGGAATAAAAAATAAACATCTGAATTCAAAGAGCAAAGAAAATGGTCTGTGATTTTAAGAAGTGCTAAACATTCACAATTTACAATGAAACGAACAATTACATCAGTTGTTCAGAACAGCACAAAGAAAAATCATGAACTCACATAAAAACAACAAAGTAATTTACCTACAGTAGCTGCACAGTGGATCCGTTATTTCAAAAGTTGCCTTTAATCACAAAATATATATTTCTTAAAGTATGTCTATATACATAGAGTTGGTAAAGAATATGTAGTATGGTGTAAACTATTTGCAAGGTAAATGATAACATGGATAAATCTATAAGAAAGTCAAGCAGATTTGCAATTTCAGACTAATCGTACTATTTGGTATTTTTCTACACTTCATTGTTGAGATTTCTACTAATTTAAGTGACTAAATCTGGGTTAGATACATTGGCACCTTTATAAATCAAAGAGGAAAACCATGCATCTCAAGTGGGTGATTGATTTGTATGCCTGTATTAGGATGAGATGAACCATCCGGTGGGAGGTGTCTGTTTTTCTCCAGTTTTTCTTTTCCTACATAAGGGCCTGGAACAGCTAATATCCATTGATTACAGCAATCTAATGAATCTAATGTTTTTAAATAATCCTATTTTATGTTCTGAAGGGTTCTACAGTTTAATTATATGGACACATTTTGCAGCTTACTGTATTAAATTGCTCCTTTATCCCTGAAATCTGGTTGGATATCTAAACCTTAGGTAACCAAGAGCTGCAGCTACAATTTTCTGAATACTTTTTCTCCTTCTAGGATAATGAAGAGATATCTTTTACTTCTTTTGCATGTCATTTGGCAGCTCAAAATTATCCACTCTCTGAAGATCATGACAGTGCTTGATTTCAGAGCAGGGAAATTACTTTTGTTCAGTACATAGTTGAATCTTGTTGTTATGTTCTAAATGGAATTCCTGTCATAGCTATTTGAAATAAATGTTTGTGTGGCCAGTTACTTTTAGGCATTTATCAGACTTTAGAGATTGATCGTGGCCAACTTAAATATTTATCTTAAGAAATGTACATGTCCACAGTGTGAATGTCTGCATCTGAACTCATCATTTTAGGCACCTTTTGCAGTCAATTGAGAGAAACACACTTTTAAAGTGTGATTTATTTCACCTTTAGAATGAGAGGAATCATGTCCTAGAAATACTGATTTTGCTACTCTAGCTATAGGACAAATCTTAGGATGTATAATTCTGATGTGGACATTTACACAGTAGATACCTATATTTGAGAACACTCTATATTAATGAAATAAAGAACTGGATAATTATTCATTCAGCCTGCAGCTGAAAGCTTCTTTCTCTTTTTCCTTTCATATGGGACAAATGACCATTTTCAATTCATTGATATCCTAGAAAGAATATACATGTAGAAACAAGAAAAAAACATCCCTAAACCCTTATACACTCCATTTCCACATTATGCCTACATGTGAGATTTTCCACTATTTGACTGAAATATGCTGTCCAAATCTTTACAGAATTGTACACGGAAACATTTTACCATTAAATAGAAAAACAAACCCAAGAACTCTACATTAGGCAATAGCAACTATTGTAGGTGATTTTTTTTAATAACTATGCTAAGTAAGGGTAATTTCTCATGACTTTCTTACAGAACAAATTTCTGACTGAAGTGATGCACAAAAGCTAATTTTCATGATAAAGAGAATCTCTCTGAGTTAGCATTTCCCATACTTAACCATATTATGCTGGTATTAATGAGTATTAATTGACTGTGCTCTCACACTTATGTTCACTATATGTGTCATTCATTGGACAATCAAGGTTAATATTTTCAAGCTTAAGCAACTGAAGTAAAACATTTTTAAATTCAGCCTTTCTTATCACCTGGGTGGGTTGCAAGATGCCACCTTCAAATATCTAATGGCACTGGATGCATATATATATATATATATATATATATGAGGGATCATTGACTCTATTTGCCTACACATAAGCACCTAATATCATCTGGAATACTTTAGAGTTTCTCATTTGAACTTCTATTGCCACTTCAAAACTTCATCTGTGTCATACCTGCCAGGCCAGTGTGGATGTCTTAGATAATTTTGGGCATCTCAGATGGTATTAGACACTTATGTGGGGGTAACTAAACTGAATGCTCATCTACTTAATTTAAATATCTCACCTTTGGAACAATATTTTTTCCTGGAGGCCTTCAAAGGCAGCCCTCTCCAATGACTTTTGTTGGGGACAGCCTCTACATTAGAAATAGTTCACTAAGGATACCAGACTTTACACACAACCTAGCCATCTAAGTGAAGACGACTGAGTATGATCCTAGTTCACAGACCTAATTCTGAGTACAAGACTTCTGCAAGAGCCGATTTTTTAATTTTTTAAAAAAATTTATTTACTTTTTAAGCATCATGTCATCATGGAAAATCTGGGAAAATATGAGGTGACAGAAGTGTAAGTTGCTTATACTTCAGCTTTGACTGCTTTTCAAACCCTTAGAGGGTGACAGATTTGGCAGCTCCATAGATGCCCAAGGGGAAGCTGTGGATAGCCAGTGATTACAGGCTGTATTGTTCCCTGCTGCTGCATTTCTTACCTTTGCTAGTAATTTTCTTTGTGTTTTAATTTCGAACAGTTGCAGTCCTGCACATGGAAATCAAAGTTTTGGCCCTAAGTGTACCTAATCCCCATGTACTATGAAGCAGAACTATAATGAGGGAATTTGCAATGAAATGTAAGATTATGTCAATTTGAGCAGCTTTACAATGGATTTAGAATAAGGCTGAAGGATAATTATTCTGCTGAATATTTTATACATTCTCATTTAAGTTAGAACAGATATATTGCAAGGATAATCTATTTCTAAACAGAAATATTTCTGAAGTTACTTTTATATATTGAGATTCTCTTCTGAGTTGGCAGCAAGCCTGCATTACCTAGTATACGTACATCTGCTTGGTACAGTAGATACAAAAATGTCCAAGAACTTGATATTCTCAGAATTTAAAGTATGTAACTAGTTATTGACTCCTAAGATATATTTCAGCTACTGTTTTTCAATATTGAGAAAAGTATTACTTTGGGAAAAATAATAATTTTTCTTCTTTTATGGTGAACGTACAAAGTCAAGTTCCTATTTTACAAGAAGGAATATAAGAAATTACTGCTTTTAAATAGTATTTCAATTTATGAGCCAATAGATTGGTTGCAAAGTTATTTCCCTAAAATCAAATTACTTCTGTTGGGAATAAAATGTAGTACTCTTGGGGAATGTCTTCTTGCAAGTAACAAAAATATGTCTCCCTAAATATTCTTTTTACATTTCTTACATACTGTTATTCTACTGTATTATACTTCACACAGTATTTTCTATTCTGATATTTTGATAAAATTTTGCTGATTACACTGGATGCTACATTTGGTAGGAAAGCTAACTTTGAATCAAACTTCTACTAAGGTTGGAAACATGCTCTGTGAGCAATCTGGGATCCTGATTTCTGATTTGTGCATACCACACAGAAGCTTCAAATGTGAGTTGTAAATATTGCATTTTATATTTTATTCACTCAACTGGAGGTGCCCTTTGGATTAGAAAAAATCTGGAGACAATGAGACACATTCACAAACAGGAATATCTACAAGAGATCTGGATGCCAGCAGTGGAATCATGATAAATTGGGCATGACTAAACACACAGATTTTTAAAGTTGGAATAATCTGTGAATAGTTGGAAGCTCTCTATTAAAAATGTTTACATTTTTAGAAAGTTTACATTTGTTTTTTCAATGTGTAGTCTTTAAAAGACTGAAGACATATCAAAGTTTTACTTTGGAAAAGAAAAATAAATCTTTCTTTTTTATGTCATGCACATCCACTTTGCATATAGAGTGGTAAGGAATTGGTTACCAGTATGGTGTACTATTATACTTGCTGCTTTTTTCATCAGAAAAAATGCTGTTGGAAATGTGCCTAATAGCAGAAAGCCTCTGCACTATAAACAGAAACTTGGGTTGGGGAGGGGAGAAAAGTGAGAAACCAGTATTGTACAAAGAGCCAATGTGCAATGGGATTATGAGCATATGAAACAAGTGTATGTATGGGAGATGCTAATGGCAAAAAAGTGCACCATGTCCTGCTCCAGGCTGTGGATTTGATAGAGAGAAATAGTTTAATGCTTGGTTTTGTACCATCAAATTCCATACATGCACATAGTCAATTGTCTGTTTCCCACAATATTACAGAATTATTCATGTAATTTATTACTGCTATTTGATAACAGTCACAAGAACTTTTTTTAAGACTTTGTAGAAATGCCTTCTCTATTTATTCCTAATGAAATAACTAATGCAAAATCATAGACAACAGGATTCATTTTGTTATGCCCAGTCCATTGTGAGCACAGTAAAAAGTAAAGAAAGACTTCTAGGGTGTCAATTCTGTTGTGGAAAAACTGTTATTTCATTCATAATCACAATGCACAGCGTTTCTGATGTTTGCTCATGGACATCAAGGTCTAAGCCATTAAACTGTGCATAACTTCATTTGTGAGTTATTTTTATGGAAGTTATTGAAAAGTGTTTAATTTATTTGGGCTTCTAAACATATAAAACAATCTGAATAATATAGAGAGCTTTCTAGGTACATTCTAACATGAGTACCTTTTAAATAATGGTCAATTGATGGCAGTTTTCTGTAGAAGAGAATAATACTCAAGGAAATGATCCTTTGTTTATGCCAAAGTGGTTCCCTTATGTCAACATTAGCTTAACAGAGTAACATTATGAGACAGACACCTCCTTGAAAGCATCCTTAAATTGCCTTAGTAATTTGACTGCTTTCATATGATTAAAAGTCTGTTCTAGATGCAAAAGGATTTTTTAAAATTTACTTTTGCTTTTAAATAATATAAGCATTTTGATTGCAAGAACACATATACAATAATGTATTGAACAAGTATAATTAAAGCCAAAGTAACAACATTCTTACCTTCAGATCTTTTTATTGCCTTATTTGTGGCTTTGATTTCAATGCACAAGTTGTCAATAAAATTTGACCACAAAATCTTAATAATAAAAAGCTCTATTAAATGGTGACTATAAATGACATTTTTCTATGTAGATCTTTACTAATACTATTATATTCCTATCATCCCTCACTGTCAATAATATAAAATGTGAATATAAAAAATAACTTAAGGGAAAGGTCCAAAACTGCAAGGTAATCAACAGTTTCATAAACAACAGAGGATCACAAGATTAGTCTTTCATTTGCAAAATAGATTTTTAACACTACTAGATTGGTAGAAACAAATTAAAAATGGCACCCTCAGTCATAGGAAAAGATTTACCTACTTTGCTTGATCAGTTTTTCTATTGAGTTCGGCTTGAATTGTTCCATATTTATAAAGCGTCTGACATTGTCTAGAAAATTATATTCTTGGAGTTTAACTATCTAGCATTTTGAGAGGAATTAAATCAGGAGACTAATTAATTTGAAAAACAGAGACATAATGTTATGGTATTTTTCTTGATTTTGTTTACTTAACCAATCAAAACCCTGCAAAAATGTATTTTAGTCTATGATTCTTTAATAATTGTATTAATAAACATTAACAGCACTGCCACAGCTATAATGCTGATGAGTTTATTCCCTATTGTGAGGAACCCGCTTATTTTGTCTTTTAGGTATTTCTTCTACAAGCACTTCAAAGATAACTATCATCTTTTGTGCTTTTTCCATCTCTTTTTTTTTTTTTTTCTGAGTAGCAAATGTTTTATCCTCACTAGAGAAATAATCAATGAAAGGAAAAAAAGAAAAGAAAATTCTTCATCACAATTGGCCGTCACTGATCTGTAATGTCCCAATGGATTTGAAAAGAGTTGGATAGGGAAACTGAAGAAAGAATATAGACTTGATTTCTTTGTGTCCATCCAAGCTTTTGACTATATCTCCTCAGGCACAAGAATGACCACTTTCTGCCAGTATTGTTTTCTCTATCTTCATATAAAAATCTGTATAGACTCATCTATTTAAAAATAGCTTTTCTAACACTCATGTCCTTGACCTTCCTCCTATCTCAAAACTAGTAACATCAAGAAGGAAATTAATAAAATCTCTAATAGACAATAAAAACAAAAGAAAATTACTTTTCAACACATAGAACAGAGAAATGCAAGGCTTCTCAGTAGTCCCAAAGGACCTTAATTTTGATTACCCCAGAGGACCTTAATTTTAATTACTTTTACTTATGTTTGATTAATACAAAAGATGTTCATATCTAAGGATGGGCAACAATAGGAAAAAAATGGGAATAACTCCCATGTATAAATACAGGTTAATGTGAAACAAGGACTTTCTAGTAAAACTGCTTGACATTCTGGAAAAAAAAGCATGCTACAATGTATAAAAAAGATTTGGAAAGATAGAGAAAATGCTAACATTTTAGAACATACTTAGAATATTAAACTACAAAATTTACAAGCAGCATTTTGAAGAATTTAATTATTGATTTCACTGAAATGAGTATTTGTTGCAATCTGATTTCACTGTGTTTTTCATACTGTGAAATCAAAGGGAATATTTGAAAGAAAAGGTACCGTGCTAGATTAACAATGATAAGACTCTCTGGCTTTTGAAAAGACAGCTATTTTTCCTGTAAATGTAACATTGTTTTACACAACTCAGCCTGTCAGAAGTGATTTTAACTCTTATACATAAAAAAGGGATCTTAATGGATCACAGAAACCAAGATTAAGATTATTTACCATTTTGATTTAAATCCATTCCCTTTGAAGTCAAAGGTAAAAATACTGTTATTTTTAATAAAAACAGAGTAAAGACAATGGTAAGAAAAACTTAAAATTTAATAAAAAAATTATCCCTAAATTCTGTTTAGAAGAAACTCCAGAACATATTGATGGAGGTATAAAAAAGAATCTAAAAGCCAAATTTGGCTCTTATTGTGGCTAGATTTTACATAATCCAAATAAAACAAATTTATAATTTTATTCTTTCAGCATAAGAGAGGTGGAGTAGTGAGAAAAATTTCTCATGAGAATAGTGTCTCATTTTAGATAAACAAAGGCAAATTGAAAATATGTAAAAGGAAATTGAGAATAAAAAACAAAATTGAGGATAAATTAAGGATAAAAATGATCAAGGCACAGAAAAGAAATCTGTCATGGATTGCAGTTAATAGAAGTAATCCTTTTTTTCAGGTAGTATATAAGTAGAGTAATCATATTTCTATGTGTATGAATATAATATAATCAAAAGGAAGTTCTGGGAATAGAATTAAAATTCAATTTCTAAGTTCATTAGGTATCTGTGTAGGAGAACTGAATGCTAATGTCTGTATTTAATTGCAATTATAATTCTAGAATCTTTTTGGTTTGGTCTCAGAATCTTATGTTTATGTGAAGCAAAAGTTGTAGACGGGTAACATCTTTTATTCAACAAGTTCTTCTAGTTGGGGAAAAATGGATATGCTTGTCTGTGGAAGAGAGACTAATTGCAATTCAAAAGCCAACTGACTGTGGAAAACTAATATTAAAGATTTTGCAGCTGATCTCTAATTAGGACAGAGAAGCATATAAAAAGATTTAAACCAGTATACTTAGGCTTCAGAACCGAAGTTCAGTTTGTGTCAGGAAACAAAGTTCTCCATGCAGGCTGATGCTGTTAGAAGGAAAGACACATCTTCAAATCAAATGTCCCGAATAGGAGGCTGTATGCATTTTTTAATCTCAAATGTTTTCAAAGGCTTCCACTAGGAAAACTCTTTTAACTACAACCAGAATTCCTTCCCAAAATTGCTAGTGACAGGACTGTGAGGTTTCTGCTTTTGGACCATGTAATATTTCCTAAAGGATCAGCAAGGCTTTAAGGAAGAGGTATAGTTGGTAGTCCTGTTCCCAGAGCCTATGCCTCCCTGAATAGCAGAATTTCATATTCCATTAGTGGCCTTAGGATTCTAACTCATTCAGCTGAGCACATAAAAAGCATCAATGTCAAATCTATTGCCAAAGGCAAAAGCTCAAAGTATCATTACTGCTAGAAATAATTAACCTTAAAGGGAAGCACAGATGACACTAGTATATTTACCATATGAACTTTATTAGATCAAATGGTCTAATTTTCCTTATTCCTCTGGCTTTTATTCTGAATTCCCTACTTGCAGTTATTCTCTGTCGTAAGTGGAAAGTCATAAATTGGCAGCTCTAATGAGGCAACACTGTGTATGTACGAGCATCAGAAATAAATAAAATGTAGTATTTTTATCCCTCTTGGAATGTTAGAAGAGGCTCTATAGACAGTTCTGGTCATGGTTCATCTGTTTCATGATGCAGTGAAGAACAGTATCAATTTTCTAGCTTTTCATGAACTTCCAACATGCAGAAGATGCATTAAACAATAAGATCAGAGCCCACATACTTAAATTGAATATAAGATTAAGAAAGAATTAGGAAACTGTTCTTGACTCCTACATTGCAACAAAGCCCCAGTGCAGCCAAAGAATTGCTTTGTGTATAGTTAGATTAAAGACAGAGTGTTCCCCTTCAATAGACTCACTTATAAGATGTGTTAACACTGGCAAGGAGCTACAATCTGAAGTTACAAAGAAAAGTTATCTCGGAGGTTTGTTTTTAGTTTTGTTTTTCTTCCTACTTTGTTTTCTACCTACTGTCATTATGAATGAAACTTGAATATTCAGACTTTTCTACCTCTTCCCTTCAGTAAGAACAAACTGCCTGTTTAAATGAGAAGGCCATAACCCATTTGAAGACAGAACCTGAACAGAAAAAAATTGTATTACTATCTACTTTTCTCTTTTAAAAAACACAGTTTAAAAGTGATTAAATGTACTTTGATATTTCTGAAGTTAAAATTCTTGTGGCCATGAAAACTGTTCTTGTATTCCCTCTGGCTCCTTGTGTAGAGCTGTCCCTTGATAATCCAGTTCTCCAAGACACATTCATGAGAACAGTATCTGAACTTAATACTCCATGTTCATATATTTACGCATACAACAGCCTGATTTCTTTTCTTGCTCACTGACTGTGAACAGGTTTTATGATTTTATAGGGCATAAATACTTAATATTTCTCCGTTCAAAACTTCTTCAAGTCTGTGATCAACAGAATATTCACTGTGTAAATCCTTGTTCTCATGTAGCTATCATTCGCGTTGCCTGATAGAAAAATAATAATTTCACAGTCAGTAAAATCCTAAGCAGTGCTGACAAAGTCATGGTTGTTTGATGACTACAACACAGGCACCAGCTCTTCCAATATTTAGGGAAGCCATCTGCAGAAAAAAAGATACAAATGAACTGAACAGGAACAAGCCATGCAAGAGATTGCCAAAGTGCTGTGTCAACATTATTCTAAAATGGTCAAAACTAATGGGAGTATAAACCGCTAAAAATAAAGACAATCCATGATATCCTAGTATTGTAGTTTTAAAGTTACTTAGTTACATCTGACATCTTTCACTTGAAAGCGTCAGAACAGAAAAAAGAAGAGTGATTTTAGAGTTGTGATCAATTTTGTGAACTGTTGATATGCAAGGGGTTTCTATAATCTGTAGACTGTAGCTGATGCTTCCACTTTAGTCCCTGAGGCAAGTTCAAGGTTATTAATACCAAAATTATATGGTTCAAGTATTCCTAAACAGGTTGAAGTGTACTTTAGAATAAGTTTGGCAGCTTTAGACACTATTCAAGAGAACATGAGGATTAATAACTTCAGGACACTGGATCTTGATGAAACTAACACAGTAGAGTTGGCTTATATGATATGTAATAATAATAATGATAATACACTGTAATTAATGGTACTGTATGTATCAAAGCAGAGGTGTTTCCTAACTATCTGTCCAAATGTCATTATTCCTGGGTTTTTATGTAAACTGGTGGATATGGGAAAAGAATCTTTCCAAATTGATTTCTTATTTCCTACAGAATGTCATAAAAGTGATCTCTTGTAATTTAATTAATAATAGATAAAAAAGATGGGCTTCTGCATTAACCTTACTCTATGTATGTCGACCTTTAAACTTGACAACAGAAGCCCCCATTTAGAATCATAAAAAGAAATAGGCATTTTTGACTATAATACACCTGGTCTATTTTAAATGCTTATTTTAGCATAAGATCATGCTTTCGAAGTATGTACTTTTCTTCACTAACTTTAAAGGGAACTTAGGGTGTCTAATTCAGATGTAAACATCTACACTGGTGCAACAAATTACTTTTTCAGAAAGTTTTAAAACAGAATTAATAACAGAAAGTATTGAAATAATCCTTTGTTTCTTTTTAAGGCTTTGCTATAAATCCAAATCTTTCCACACACTACTGTGACATAATAAAATACATTCCTTCTACAACCAAATCACCACTCCCCAGCTTCTTGCATTATACCTGTTAATTCTTTATGGTTCAACATTAGGAACATATATACACTTCAACATTTCAAAATATCCATCAAAGGGAAGAAAGCGGACTTGAAGAATTAAATGAAAATTTGGCTGTCTACATAAAATAAACAAATTTTCATATGAAGGATCTTCAGGATGTGCTGGTTACCAATTAAAATTCCAGATCCATTTTGATACTTTTAATGACATTTCTTCTGCATGAGGAAAGATGAAAAAAATTAATTTGCTATAGAAACTGATCAGAACAAGAATTTTGTCTGAAAGATAGCAAGATAATATTTCTAATGACTGCTTAATATTCTGTCTTTTTCCAGTTTCTTAGGATCTAATTCTCTCTTTTCTGGCTTCAGAGTAAACTCCTGACATAATAGCTGATAAAACATTAGGACTATTTTTAACAGTTATGGCAACCTCACATACTATACTTTTTTCCAAGAAAGTAATATTTTTATGTACAACTATCAAAATATTTTACAGACAGAAAAAGAAGAAAGACTTTATGATTACCTGTGTCCATTCATTAGTTTGAGGGTCATATGCTTCCATAGTGTTCAGGTATGTTTGACCATCATAGCCACCTACTGCATATAATTTGTCACCAAGGAGACAGACACCAACAGCATCTCGAGGCATACTCAGTGGAGCCACCATTGTCCATGTATCAGTTTTTGGATCATACCTAAGGAAAGGGAAAGGAAACTGAATGTCCAGAAAGAAGATAAGTGTCAATTCATGCTGATGTTTGCTTGAAATATCGTCCTTTTTTTCTAGGAAAAAAACCCCTTTAGCATCCTATCCAAAATATTCTTCCTAACAGCAAAAAGAAAACATACAGATTTATTGTGTCCTCAATTCAAACCTCTAAATGTCAATTAGGAACTTTTGTTCAGCTAACCTTTTGGAATAAACTAAGGTATTTGTGGGATAAGACATCATAAAAAGAGATCTGAGAAGGATATAAAAGCAATATCTGGATGTATGTATATTTTTATGTACATATATTAAACAGGATATTTCTTGTAGCATATTAAAAATATGCTTTCTAAAATTATATTACATTATACTTTAATTTCTAAAATTATACTATACAATGTTCACAGTCAGAAAACCTCCCTAAGAATTCAGGGGATATGTTTAACTGCATTAGAGTTCAATTCTCCTTCTGATATTTGCTCAAGTGAAGAGAGTAGTTTTGTTTTTAAGACACTAATCACCATAGAATTTTTAAAACTGAGGGCAAAATTCCTTTTGTATAATGAAAGTCATTTAAAAATTAAACATTTAGCCCAAGTCATTAATTTATACATTCATTAACAATGTAACAATTAGTTAATTTCAGAAGCCATGATGTTGTATCCATTTTAGACATTTGTAAAATAGAAATGAATCACCTTCTCATAGTTCCTCTCAGTTTGTTACTAAGGATATCTGAACGAGATACCCCATTTTTAGATGACAAATATTACTAAAATAGAATATTGTATTACAGTATGATAGAATTAATTTCATCTGTCCTTAAGCATCTCTACTATGTAGTAGGATCACTTGATAACTAGTAGAAAAAATAAACAGTTCAAGGATACAAATCCTTTCAATGTCTTTAGTCATTTGCTTAAGTGTAAGGTAGATTAAACTTTGAGCATGATAGTTTCTCTAAAATAGTTATGAAGAACTCTATAATGGCTAAAAATCTTATTTATTTACAAGTCCTCTAACAACTACATTGTTATATAAAATAAGGTATCAAACCACTTTTTCCTACAGCTTTAAAAGACAGTATTAGCTATAAGTTCATTTTTTTGGGGGAGTCAAGTTCTTTCAACATATTTTCTTGTAGTCTAAACTTTATTAACTAGAAGTTGATAATCCTACAGAAAGTTGTATATACATATGCTTTACAAAAAGGAAAATTCCAAGGTTTTACTACAAAGGCTGACTAGAAGAGCACCTGTAACTATTTTGGTCATTCATATTTTCAGTAAGGAACTAGTAGAAATACTGTTAGAAGACCCACATTATATTTGAATAACGGATTTTTTTTTTACCTTTCTAGTATAGATATTGCAACGATGATGTTACAGTGCTTTGCTTGTAACTATGTTTTGGTTCATAAATATGACCTTCAAATTGGACAGTTACAGAATTGTCTTTAACCTTGATTAAATTGTTCTTGACAGCTAAATACATTTTAGGAAAAAATTCTACTGATCTACTGGCTGCTAATCCTTCTGGCTTTATTGGGACTTCTCAGAAAATACAATGGTAAAATGCTGTGTTCAACTTTTTATGTCTAAAAAGTCATTAAATTGATCATGTTGTTAATTTTACTTTCTTTTTTTAATTTTATTTATTTTATTTATTCACATATTTTCATTTTGCTATTTTCCTTAAGAAGTTTTTGAGTTAAATATCTAGATTTATGATAAATGAATTTTAAAACTTGAGAGGAAAATATTTAAAAAAAACAATGCTTGAATATGTGGAATGGAAATGCACATGTAACAAACCAAAAAAAAATTAAATTTGAATGGATTTTTTCAAAGACTGTGTGAGTTTTTTCAACAGCATCATATGTCTCTATCTGAAAGAGTTTCACAACCAATGAAAAGCACCAGCATGCATTGTATCTTCACCCGCCTAAAGGCAATAAGTTTTAATAGACTCTTCGATACACTACTTTTGAATTACAAGGGCCAAGGTGAGGAGCTGCAAAAGCAGGGAAACTAAATACAATTGACATCTTCGAACTTCTTGGTTTTTTCAATAAACAGGTAAGCAAGGGCTAAACAGAATTCTTCTAACTCAATTCTGTCAACAAAATAGAACTACACAAGAACTTGTTTTTTGTAATTGCCAGAAAAATGACTGAAATTTCTTATATCCTTTCTTCTTCTAAAAACAACTGAACATTTCATCTTTATAATAACTAGGTATGCCCTAGGGTGAGAAGGGTTATGATAAAAGATCCTGAATGTGGAAAGAAATGAATTTGAAATCAAGGTGAGACAAAGGGCAAAAACCATAGATCACTTGTTTATGTTTTTAATAGCTGTCAAGTTTGGAGTAACATTTTGAAAATAATGTATAAATCTATAAATTTATAAAATCTGCAAAGTATCTCCAAAATTTTATAATTCTTAAATAGGAACTACTTATTTTATCTTTAAGAAGGAATGCAACATTGTAGTTTCCCAGCTTATGAAGAGCAGCCAAACATAACTATTATTTTGTTTTAGAATGCTTGAATCCATAGGAAATCCTTTACAACTGCATCAGCCTTAGAAGAGTTGAAACTGAGAGTCCTAATTACTATTGAACAGGATTTTAGCACTAGTGTTTAGAAAACACATATCTGCTCTCACTAGATTTACATAATCTCAAAAATAATTTTTAAAACATTATGTCTTGTTTGACAGTTTTTCCAGGAGAAAATTGGTATTTGAATAAAGCACATCCTACCAGGATGTCTCAGAATGACAGTATGACTGAAGCAGAGACACATTCCTGAAGAAGGCTGGTGCCCTAGATATTTACAGAAAGTAAAACTTTCAAAGAGATAATAAAATAACTTACTATAATGGACCTCTTCATCACTTCCTAGTCTTTGGTTTCCTAAGTCATTGAGATGTTTTTATTTTTTGAAGATGATGCGTTATTTTTGAATGTAAAAATAGACATATTAAATCACATCCCAGCCACTTTATAAACTTACCAATCACAGGGAGGGCCGTGAGAGTTTTTTCATGTTTTAGTGGAGTCTACCAGTTAATTTACATCCACTCTATGCAAGCTAATAGCCTTACAAATTCTGATGTGTTAGTCCCAACTTTTAGTCTGGAAGCTAACTGCCTATGAAGTACATTATCCACAATTTTTCTATCAGTGCAAAAATACCTAGATGAGGAGCACTGTATAATGTCATTCAGATACCAGTACATCAAATAGCTTAAGGATATGTGGTTTAGTTCGTTGTTCGTTGTTGGCATTTCTTGGGGTAGAAACATCTGTATAATTTTACTATCATTACATTATTTTATGTTAAAAAGTTTATTATTTATTCAAATTATTCAAATTCATTATTTCTTCAAAAAATGCATGTATAATTGGATACCTTTCTACATAGTCCAGCAGTCTGGAACAATGGTTAGAAGCAGGAGCATCATGGCCTCCAACTGCGTAAAGAAAACCATCACATGTAGCCACTCCTACACCTCCTCTTCTCTTACACATAGGAGCACACATATTCCATTTATTTGTGTGAGGATCATAATATTCCATTGAACTCAAACAAGAACTTCCATCCCGACCTCCAACTGAATATAACCTAAGGAAGTCCACACAAATGAAAATGTTAATAAAACAAGAGCTCAGAACTGTAGAAATAAAAACAAGGAACATCTGTTTTTTTTATCTGACATCAGCAAACAGGAAAAAGAAAAAAAACCCTCTCAAAATCGTACGAATTTCATATGGTCAGCAAACCCAGGTGATTTTAATATTATTACTAAATTCACATACTACTTAGTGCCTTGCCCACCTGAACAGAAAGGAAGATATTTTCTTTCTGGTAATGGATATCTTCATTCTTCGATTACAGCATATACTGCCAAGAGTGCCGTAAGTGACATGCAGATTTGTCTCTATAGATTTATAAATCATGTAAGCAGGGTTGCTGTCTAACTGCTCATTATCTGTGACGTGGAAGTGAAAGTGCTAACCTATAATTGGTAATCCAGACAAACAAGAAATATGCAATCCATTTATTATAGTTTCTCTGTGTTTTCATCCTGCATCAAAGTAGGAGGAATTAGTCTGACAACTGCTGTCATGTATTTTAATATTTTATCTTGCATAGTTCTTTAATACTGAATAGATTCAAAAGCTTTTAATCCTCCCTTCTTGGAAATAAAAAAAGAAAGAAAGAAAAAAATAAAGTACTGCATAAGCTCTGTATGCTAAAGTACAAACCATATGGAAAACTGTAGTCAGTCTTTGATCTAGTATTCAGCCTATTCCACCTACAAAACTGTTAATGGGAGGCTCATGTCCAGAACCAATTTTACACTTACAATATAGTAGAGATCAAATATGCAGTGCATTGCAGAAAAGAATATCACATTATGTTTTAAACATGGATTTTTAAAAAGTACTACCTCAGCTTCAAGGATCTTGGTTACACTGAAGAAAAGTCTACACTAACATTAACATGCCTTCTCAGCAAGTAAGAAAATTATACCCCCAGGCACTGTATGTTGATTTTCTTCATCAGAATATATTATGAGGATTGAGTTCTGTAGGGAAGTCATGGAAAACTTCTGAAAATATTTTAAATTCAAAATGCAAAAATGTGGCTTAACAAAAAATATATTGTTTGTAACTATCTGCAGGCACGACACTTGTTTCCTTCCTCCATTTATAATGGTTCCCAGGAGGAAACAGCTCAGATTGTTCTTTCCCACTATTACCATGCTGAATTCATTTCTTATATGAATCCTTTCGCAGTCTGTTGCCTTTTCTACAGTGCCTGGAGATTAACTAATAGAAACACAGGCTATTTTAAAGTCCAACCACTGAGCAATTTAAGATGCAAAAGCTGTCTGTGTGAAGCGATTACTCATTTGGAAGCTTTTAGTGTCCTAAGCGCTCCATGAATTCAGAGGTACTTAAGTGTGCATTTACCATTACATTTCATTGGCATGGATGCTGATGAATAAGGAAGTACCATACTACCACGAAATATGTCACTGAAACCATAGAACGTTTTGGTACTCCCTGAACAACATACTTGTGCTCTGACAAAAGTAGCCAGGAGAATCCATACTCTTCTATGAGAGATGTTAAAGCAAATACACTTTTTTGCAACTATTTCTGTGGATCCGGCCCTAAGATATTTACCTTTCTATATGATTATCAGAGATCTACAGGTGGGATCCAATTCAAGATTAAGACACCTACATATAAGTGGTAATCTGTGGGTGTCTACAGTGTCTAAATTGCTGTTAATCTCAGGGTAGTCAGCTGAGCCTGAAGATCAACTTGGTTCACCAGCCACAACCATACATAAGAACTACAGAACAGCACTAAAAAAAATTATACATGTGATCCAAATACATTTACATTAATATAAATGTAAACATAAGCATTTACATGTAGGTGTCTGTAAGGATGTTATCTTTATTTTCAAAGATGGGACTTGGTTCAGCTTCCCACAGACAGTGATCAAATGTTATTTGTGATGTCTAGGGTACTGTGACATTCCCTGCAGACTGGAAGATATGACAAAGACTACACAGGAGAAACATCATGATCTGTGGAGGCCAAGTAGGCTATCCTGAGGCAATTCAAATGGCAGTAGACAATTATATGTAGCTAAGTGAATTGATCCCTAAAAATGAAGACCATAGTTAACAAGCCTGTAGGTAAGTGAATTGATCCCTAAAAATGAAGACCATAGTTAACGAGCCTGAGATTTCCAAATATTCCAAATATTCCAAAGATTTCTAAGTAAATATTTGGACACCTAAATAATTCACACAATTTTAAAAAAATGCAAAGTACCAACACTTCTGCAGAGTTCAGTGTGAATAATCGTGTGTTCCCATAGTCTAAATACCCACCACTTTGTTTATTTCTTCTGGCATAAAAAGTTCTCATCTATTCCATTCTCTTTCAACTGGAATAAATCTATAAGCTGATATTTCCACGCTGAAAGTGAAGCACATTTTTTCATTCTTCTGTTTCAATTAAGACAGGTAGTAAAACATAGCTAAAGGGATTCCTGAGATACTGGTAAAAAGACAGCAACTGCTCTTTGTAAGTAATTGATAAAAGTTTCAGCCAGTGATTGGGACAACCTAGTTTTTGTTAAAATGCTCTATGTTATTCAGAACAAAACAAAATTAATTTCCAAAATCAGATTTGGAACTATCATTTTAGGGTTTGATTGTGTTTATATCTCAGAAAGGTATAGTTCATAAGACTAACAATAAAATTTTATTTCACAAAGGTCTAGTTCAAACCAGTAAAAGTTGGAAATTGAGTCATTGTTTTAAAACTCTGGTTGTGGCTGAGTCTGAACACCTAGGTCAGGAATTGCTTCCACTCTTCAGCCAGGTTTCCTAATCCATAGTCACAAAGGCCCAGAACTGCAGAACAACTCTACAACCTGTGCTGAATATTCAGGATACTGTACAGCTAACTGAAACTATTGCAATACTTATATCCAAACATATTTAGTAGTCTTACTTCCTATTTTAGAGTCCTATTTTATTAGATGACTTAGAATGAATCCATTTTTACAGCTTTGTCTTTCTTGGTAACAGTTCAGAGTAAAATTTTCTATAGGGAGAAGTATAATGCATTTCTCTAAAAAGCCTGAAAACCTGCCACTGCTGAGATCAGGTCTCAGTCCTGCAATTGCAAGGGCTACTCTTATGCCTCTTAACTATATTCAGTTCTATGACTTCAGTTACCAGGTACCACCTCTGCTCTGGATAATTTGTTGAAAATACCTGTAAGTAGACTTCAATTTTCATGTGCAAGTACTTTCAGAATTCAGAGATGAAAGATAATCCAGCGAGTCTGAATTTAGCAAATTCAGGTTCCTCAAATTTTGCTTTGTTTGTTTATTTCACATTGTTTATTTACAATATTATCTTAGTAATTTTACCTTACCATACATACTACTTCAACTAGCATCAAACACATAGCTCAATTTTTCCTATTTCTCCCAGATTACCCGTGTCTGTAGACTTCTTGTAGATGTCATATCTCTTAACAGCTTTTGAGTACCTACAATATTATAAGACCTTTATTTTCAACATTGTGCGATTAAAAAGAAAGCTTGAGAAATAAGCATAATCATGATAACATAATAGTCATATCTTCATTCATTTTTGAGTTGGGAATATTCTGTTAACTGAATTGCACCTCCTTGTGCATCCCATCAAAATTGTTGGGATTTCTATTATAACTATCCCTGTTTAGAGGGGAAGATCGACAAGGAAAAAAAAGCATCCAGTACTGAGTACTTTTATCTCCACCGATCACAGTGAAAGTTTTGCCTGTGGAGATGTTATAGATTTCTACTCCCCAATGGTCTGTATTTCAGCTTATTTAGACACTGTGCGCAGATATTCATTTAGGCCAAACTCAGTCTCCTCTGAGCTGGAAATTTGTCATTTCAGGGTTTGGTTACTTCTTTTTGTATTAAGATGGATAGAGATTCCTACACATTTGTGTGAATATATATATATGTGTATAAAATGACTAGAAAAGGCAGTAGAGGTTTCAAAGTAGGAGACATTAGGAGAAATCATGACCAGCTGGATCAAAAGCATTTATCTCAGTGCTATCATTACAAACCTTTGATAACTAATCAGAAAGCCATTCTTAAATTCAGTTTGACAAGCCAGCCTCAAAAGACCAGATTGCCTTTGATGTGAGGTAGTATGGCTTGTGAAAGCAGTTGAATCATGCCTTTGCTTCATTTCTTAATGAGGTTTTGCCTTTCAAAATTCTTTCATTGTGAATATCAAAGACCATATCCAGTCTTTTGCCTAGGCCCCTTTGTACCCTTTTCTGCCCTTTCGTTGTGCCTGAAAGAGCAACAGAGAATTACTCTGGCACAAAGGATATCTGCCCTGTAGAAGTGAGGGGAAAGTAATAATTTTCATCAGTGCTGGACATCTGTATGCTCAATCAGTCCGTACCTGATCTAGGAGTCAGACTGTAGGAGAGGAAAGATATCTATCCATGCTGCCTTGGTTATGCCAATGAACAGTAGTTCACTGGTAAAAGCTGAAAAAACAATTTTCTGAATGAAAGCATTAATGAAGTCTTATTTTTGTGTGTAAATTTGGAATGGTATTTCATGTATTTGGTGCAGTAATGCAGTAATGGAGTAAATAAAAAATACATACAGTTTGACCAAAAAAAAAGTGAAGGAAAAAAAACTCATAGAGTAAGTACCTGCAATTAAAGAAATAGTAACTACTCATACAAAATATTGAGAGACAAACTCACTTTGCATGGATATCATTACGGCAAAGTTCTATTTCCTACACTAGAAAGTATAGTTTCCTAATAGAAAGAACATGTTTCAAGTAAATTTAATTCTAATCAGAGTTATATGGGCTACATTATCGCTGCAAGACCAGTGATTCCACCAGTTAGAAATGTTCTTGACTGTATCAGGCTATAAGACAGTTAAGGCAAAGTAGTCTTTTAAATTAGTAATTTACTACAGCATGAGCTTAAGGCCCTTTATTTACTCTCCTATTTATTAAAAAAAAAATACAATGAATCTGTCATTAAATAAGAAATTGTTATTGAATTCACAGAATTACTTTATGCTAGACTGAGCTAATGTGTTTATGATATTCATCTACTTTGTGAGTTTAATAATATTAGACCATGCAGCTGTTCCATTTTGTTCTATCTCAGTATCCATTCATTGCATGATTTTGCCTAAAATATTAAAAAATATCTACACCTTTTTTTAGTTTCTACAGTTAAGGAAGAATATTTTCAACATATGTCTGCAAGAGGCAGAATAATTGCTTTTTTGAGAAGACTTTGATAAAAACCAGCAGTCAATAAACACACATTTATAAAACATCAGCAGTGTCAAAGCTGTCATAAAAGAACCTGAAATAACTTCTACAGGATTTAAATTAAGGTATAAATTTATTTATAGGCCAAAGTCCATTTACAGTAAAATATAAAAAAACCCACAGAGACAAGATTTTAAAAGTTTCTACAAAAGAATTCTAAGGCTGGTAGCTTGTGAGTTAGTCTTTGAAATATATTTGTCATTATTTCCATTGCAAAAGGGTTTTGTAAAATAGTTACTTTTATAAAACACTTAATAAATAATTAGTATCATCCTAAGTCAAATTTTGTTTTACTCTCTAGTTGGGCAAATAACGAAAGATCTGTTATGGAAACAGACATGTGAAAGCATGACTTTTTTGATGAGGAAAAGCACTGCTGTATTTCAGTATCAGGCAAATTATTAATGTCATTCATAAAATATTGATTTAAAAGTATTTGTTTGCAGTCAGTGAGAATATTGTGGGCAGAAAGCATGCAGTACAAAACATATTTTCTCTCTTTACATGACTGTAAGTATGTATGCCAAATACAGTATTTTTCTTAGTTCAAATGGATTAGTAAATAAATAACTGAATCATCAATAAGGCACAAGAGCAAAGAAACCGTCAAGCAAAAACAGAGCTGAAAAAAATTGCTCTGATGGGAAATACAATTGTTTCAGTCATACTTTCTTATCTTGTTAGCTTGGCATGAAATTTTGAAGTGTTACTTCAGCTTTAAAAGTCACAAGTACAGCATATTAATACCTCATTTATTTAATAATATTGAGCCAGTTCCCTAGTTTTTACTGAAGTATGAAAATTATCAGTGCATTGCAATTATATGGATGACTTGAAAAAAAAGTCTTAGATCATTTAGTCTGTGACCTTCACAATGAACAAATCCTTCTCAATTCGATGAATTCAACCAATAATGAAAGATTCAGCTGAAGTTGGTCTATTGAGTCAAAAGACATTTCATTTTACCCCAATATTAATTATTAAGAACTTAATCAAGTTTCAAATTAGAAAAATAGAAATATCAGTTAACAGTGGAGATCACATGGTATTCTGTTCTGCTGAGTATAGTAGCTATTTGATAGCTGCTGTGAGGGCTGTTGCCCATAAAGATATTTGGTTTATCAAATTAGATATTTAGCTTTCTTTAATTTCAGTACGGTTTAGATGTTTAAATATCCTTCCAGATTTACACGTATGTGGAAATAAGAAGGTATATGTATTCACGTGTATATACACACACATGAATACATGTGTGTATACACGTGTGCACATAATTCAAGGCCTTCATTTGGTCAGGGGGGTATCTCTAGACTCCTCCGACTGCACTGAACTAGGGCTTCCTTCAGTTCCCAGCATATAGGCACTAAGAGACAGGCTGGGATTCTCACACTTCTTCTCCCTCTAAAGAAAGTAATTAAAAGACAGACTTTCAGAATAATCCAGAATGTGGGATGCTAATATCTTTTGCAGTTTTGACCATGAGAGATAAGACAGTGATTGCTGAATGCTTTTTAAGAACCTGTGCTCAATTGTGGAAGCTGCACAATTAAAAAATTGGCTGTGAATCTTTCTAGGCATTCTCTGCGCTGCCTTCCACTGTCTAGATTGGTACATAAGTTGCATTTAAAAGCTTAAGTTAGATGGAGTGACCTGATTGCTTTTTCCTGCCAGGTATTAGGACTGAGGAAATTAATTCACTATGTCTGCTTGGTCTGAAGCACCTTTATATGCCCAAATTAATGCATACCATACTAAGTTATCTATGTAGAATTATCTACATTATCTACATTATCTATGTAGAATTTGTTGTTCATTACAAAGTTTACAGAAAAAAGAACTATGTAGTAAAGACAAAATGTTTCTTATCCAAAAACTGAATGGCAGACCTTACAGCAAATGACAGTCACTCTAGTTGTACGCCAGTCAACAGTCAAGTAGTCCAAAAATCTTGTTTGTGTGGGTGATGGATGAAGAGAAGTGCATGATAGGGTGTACACACTAAAAGATGTAGATGTGCAGTAAATATGCAAAATAGAAATGTGGCCTAAGCATCTGGGAGCCTGACCATAGCATATCAAGGGAAAACAGGCTTATCAAGTTCCCACCCTGCAATGTAGTAATGTCTTTAGCACCTGCCATGTTTCCTAACAATCATTTGGGTTCTAAAGAGCAATACATCCTAGCTGCATATGCGTCTGCCCTGGACTGTAGCAAAAACTTTGGGTTTACTGTAAAGTTTCATGATTTTTCATTGTCCTCTTCTAAAAGTCACATATATTTACCTAACTTGTATCTGTTCTAGCCCTTTTTCAGGCTAGCCTAGACACATAAAAAGATGTAAGCCTGTGCAGAGACTCCTATCTTACAGGCTGGATGTAAAAAACCAGGTTAAATCTTGCTTGAAAAAGAGAGAATATGATGCATGTTGAATTGAATTGCACATTCACTGAGCTGCATGGGATCCTCAAGTAGGAAATATGAATTTCTGTGCAAAAGTACAAAAGAGCAGACCACTGAATTAGTAATAAACCTTAATGATTCTGTTAAGACAAAATGCCACAGATAGTTTATTATACGATGCATGAAAGGCAAAGAAGCAGAACTCTTGGAGGAGGTGGTAATCAGCCACGCATTGAGTTTTGTAGGTGGTTATATGAATGTAATACATTGCTAATTCTCTTGTGCCAAACACTGAACTGCTATTAAGGACTTTGTGGAATTATTAACCTATGCCTCTCCGAGGTCAGTACACAGAGAATATATTCCTGAGAGTGACTAACTACAAGACAATTTTGAGAACCTTTCTTGTGCACACACTAATTTGGTTTGAATTTTGCTATTTTCTTGAAAATGAAGGTTCAGCAAACTAAATTTTGCAATGTTCACTTTGTAATAACGCATAATAGTCATAAGGGACATATTAAACTAAAGCAACTCCTGTTTACCACAGGCACAATATTGTTCTAAATAACACAAGTTTCATTCCAGCTTTATTTCATTAAATGACCTGAAAACAAAACATACCCCTGCACATATGCCAATGTCTGTATTGGCCTGTTCTCTGTGTTTCCCATTCAAAATAAAAAAGAGAATAACTGTAAAAGTACTGTTAAGACAATAATCCAATTTATGGAAATCCATTACTAAATGAATCCAACTATTGCAAAACTGGTGGAACTGAATGAATATAACTAAATATAACTAAATAAAAACCTTTTTTTTAAATAAAGCTAGATGTTTTTAAAACCTCTCCACCTAAAAAATGAAATTGAAAATGTAACAAAAGAATTTGCATGGGTGTGAATGGACAAAATAGTAAGTATGTATATACATACGTATCTTTTAAAAAAATCATAAGTATGCTCCATTTCTAGGAATGCTTAAGTAGAATTAATAGAATGTAGAAGCCATTCTAAATTCCACCTGCTACAATCAAGCAATAGACAAAATCTGACAATGCCAATTGATAATAAATAATTTCAAAAAGGACGCAACCACAAAATCACATTTTTGTGTTGGATTGTCTTTCAATAAAAATATGAAAAGGGAATGTATTCAAATAACAGTGACTAAGATAAACAGGAAAAAGGAAGGAAACATAAGTGATGGAGAAAGATGAGGCTTTCCAAACAACTCCAGTGTTAAAGATGTTGGATTGGATTAAGAGGATCTATGTTTAGGGGTTTGTTCCTATAAAAGAAAATATCTCTGGGTCAGTTTAGGCATCTTGCCCTTAGTATTTGTATTGCATTTTCCTGCTTAAAAAAATCACCAGTCATAATTTTGATGTCTTTCTTGAGATAATAAATTATGACTCATGTCCTCAAGAGTGTTTGAGCATTTGGTTACTTTCTTTGGTACCAAACTTGTGAAACAACAACCACAGATAGAACTTTGGCACCAACCTCCTGAAAGCTCAAATGTTTTAAAAATGTTCAGTTTAGCTTTTTTCAAAACTGCTATTATAAAAAGGTGAACTATGGCCAGAGCTGGTCATTTGCCCCAGGATAGACTTGCTGCCTGGGTACTTGAAGCCCATCCCCATTCTTCATCTTTCATCTTTACCTCATTTAAATGGCTTCCCTACTGGGTTCTAATAATCCTTTCTTTTCCAAACTCCATTTAGACAACATTTGATAGGAAACCCGATCTCCTAACACAACACATAGATGTCCAGTATGTAGCAATTATTTCATGACGAAGTGTGAAAAAATCAACATTGCAATTGTACTGGCTGTAAGTGCCCAGGTGTTGGCCATGGGGTGCTGCAGGGGCAGCCTTTGTGAGGAGAGGCCGGGGCTGCCCCATGCGGAACACAGACAGTTCCAGCCAGCTCCAGCGGACCCACTGCAGGGCACAGCTGAGCCCCTCAGCCAAGATGCTGGATGGTGGCACCTTGGGGAGAATGTGTTTAAGAAAAGTCAAAAAATGCCACACGGAGAGTGAGAAGTGGAAAAAGAGAGTGAGAAACAGCAGAGGGAGCACCAAAGTCAGAGAAGGAGGAGGAGGTGTTCCATGGCACTAGAGCAGATATCTGCACTGCAGCCTGTGGAGGACATCAGCCTGGAGCAGCAGATTTCCTGAAGGACTGCAGCCTATGGAGAGCCCATAATGGAGCAAGGGAAATGTGTGAGGAGAAAGGAGGAGCAGACAGGAGCAGTTATGGACTGACTGCAACTCCCATTCCGCATGCCCCTGCACTGCTCAGGGGTGAGGGTAGAGGAATCAGGAATGAAAGACATAAGTAATAGCCTGGGAAATGGGGGAAGAAAGGTGGTGTTTTAAAATTTGTCTTTGTTTCTTACTACCCAGAATCTATTTTTGTTAGCAATAAATTACATTTTTTTCCTCAAGTCAAGTCTGCTTTGCCTGTGGCGCTAATTGGTAAGTGATCTTGCTGTCTTTATCTCAACCTATGAGCAATCTCATCGTATTTTCTCCCTCTGTCTGATGAAGGAGAGTGAGTGAGCAGCTGAGTGGGCATTTGACTGTTAGCCAAGGCTAACCCACCACAGTAATGCATAAATAACGCCCAATTCACAGCATCCCTTTTCTCCTTCCCTCATTGTACAGTGCTGAAACACAGACAGAGACTGTAAAAATGATTTTAATAGAAATACTAATGCTAATGCTAATAATAAAAAATACATTGCTCCTTTTCTGTTGAAAGAATTAGACACAAGTCAGACAGATATTGATGGGGAATAATATTCTCCTGCATCATTTCTCATTGCTCTTTTACTTTTCTTCAGAGAAAACAAATACTGATAAAACTTTTTTGTCTCAAATAAAAGAAAAGTAAAAGATGATTTGAAAAGGCACTTAAAATAGTTCTGTTTTTGGCAGTTAAGATTAGACAATGCCTTGCTTTTCATCATCTAACATAGGTCAATAATAGTGTGTGATATTTGATATAAACAACAGCAGCAGGTGGAAATATCAAGTTCACTAAAGCACATCTTTGAGGATGTGGCAATCAATAAAGGGCAGAACTCCCTTCTCCTTGGTTCCGCAAGATGTTACCATGTGAATGAACTCCTTCCCAGTGTGTGCCAGTCATTCTATTTGATGCTTAACTCAGTGTACTGCTGCTGTGATGTTCTACCATTTAAAGTCAATCTGCAGATCATATTAACAGCTGAGTATTTTTTCCTTTTGTAGCACATATTTATCCATATCTGTTAAAGAAAATAAAAGTAAAGGGCCAATCTTTTTGCCATGAAAGCTATAGTTTCATAAAATGAATGTTGATAATTTCCAACATACAAGTAAAAATTCAGAAATATTTTTTGTAATGTAATTTTTGTGGCCATTTAACAGGAAAATCTAGAAAATTTTCAGTTATTGTCACACAATTATTTGGAATAACATAAATCTCTATGATACATAAATTCTCTTTTAGGCATATATTCCAGAGGAAAGTGTGTAAACTTAATTTCATTTTTACTTGCACTTTCCCTATTAGAATAAAATTTGTTCTGAAATTAAATTATATGAAAAAAGTTAGTGTAAAGGTTCAGTGTTCTTAAGGAATTCATACTTCATATATTAGAGACTTGTTAATAAAAAGCTAATAAATAACTACTGTAGTCTTGGAGGCAACTACATTTTAAGTTCCTGAAAAGATGAATATTTATTGGATTGAAAATGTCAACTAGGTTTTTTTTCTTCTTGATTTTAAAAATGAAGAAATGAAGACACAATCTTGAAACAGTAAATAACAATTTTTAAAAGTTTCTGGAAAAGATTAGATTTTTTTGATACTTCTGGTTCCTTGGTGCTTCTACCAAGCTGTAGAAGAGTACTATGGCTTCAGCATTATCTCCTGTAAGCTATAAAATACTAGTCTTACAGAGTGTATATTGCATACTAGTTACATATTACTTATGTCAGCCCCCAAAGAATAATTCAAATAAATCATCCCAACTTCTGACCTCTCTGTCATCTGCATATAAAAAGCACCATCATTTCCTGATTTTTTTAAACTTCTAAGTTAGTGTAAGTCTCCATTTCACATTTAGTGTTTTAACATCCACATCTGATGCTGATGTGAGAGAGTTCATGCACTCTTTCTCTTCCAGTCTGTGCAACAGGGTTGTTAACAGTAACAAGGCAGAAAAGATGATGCTGTTTCCAGATAAGGAGGAACTACTGACCATGTTTCTTCCCATGAAACTCTACAGTCTTGCAAGTCCTACAGTAGCTACTAAGGTATGTTAAAAATTGATAAAGCCATCAAGTTTAAAAAAAAAACAAGCAGAAGATATACTAAGATTAACACCCTCCACACTTCCATTACTATTTAACTGTAAGAAAGGTATAAGGATGAAGGAGATAAATTCTCCAAAGCCTCAATACAGATTGTTACTTCTACACAGCACCAATTATTGATTTGGGAAAACAAAGGCATGTTACTGAAAAGGAAAACTCTCAGGTTCCAATCTTTGATGTTGCATGAAAACAGATAATATTACCCTTTCTATGAACTGATAAACACACATTTAGAACCTGATGAGAGTTTTGTGCACACCCTCTTGTCTCCCTGTAATTTTTATTCTACCTCTACTTTCCCATCTGAATTTTATCTATTTGTATCCATCTGTTCCTTTGCCAGCTGTAGTACTTCTGTTGCTTTTCTTTGGTATGACAGGTATTCATTATAATCATGGTATCCCCTATTCAAGCTCTGCACTTTCAGTTAAACTTTCTTCAATATGCATGACCAGAATTGAACACAGTAATCCAAATAACATAAATATTTCCACAATGAATAAAACCTTATGTATTCTTCAGTTGCATTTCCTTTTTCTACAGATTTTTTTCACTGTTTTTTCTGTACTAACAAGGTACAGAGCTTTTTTTCCCTCTTCTGCCACTTTCTACCATTAGTTTTCTCCAGACACAAGACTTGTTCATTCACATATATACTATTAAATATCCCATTTGTGTTGCTTCTTAGGGTTGTCCAAATACTTCTGTAGCATAGTCCAACATATCCCATATGATAATGTTCCCTTTGGTGTCACTTTGAATGGTCTGATAATTTAACTATCATGTTCCTGCTGTTACAGTCCTTTCTCTCAAGGCTGATCTTTAAAGAATTCCAACAGTAACTTTGTGACATCCTAGTTGTCACATACAGTTATTTTCTTCATAAAATCCCTGTACTATTCATCTTTTTTCCATCTTAACTAATTATTTCCTGTGTAACTCCAGATAAGCTGCTTTACTGAAATTCTGGTAGAATAAATCTGTTGTGTTGTCTTTCTTTTATCTAGAAAACCACCTATCCCTTTTACTATTTGTTCTAACTGCACCTTGGGTTTAGTAAGCCTCTTAAGAAAAGGAATATTGTTTGTGTTCCCAATTGAAGGATAGCAACTACCGTATGCTATTACTATGGAAAATCTGAGGGTAACAAGGAGGTGACATTCATGCTTAAAGACAAAGAGGTTCCATTAAGCCCTCATGAGTGAAACTATTGCAACCTCAAAATGTAATAATGCAACCTGATTATGCCAAAGAACCCTGTCAACTGGACTAAGTTTAAAAAAAAAACCTACTTCAGATATTTATTTTTCTGAATTTCTGACAAATTCAACAGGATTTTATAACTTCTTCAATAATTAAAAGTTTTTTTCAGGCTGGATTATGATGCATATGTTGACACAGTCCTTTTCAGGGTTTGGGAAAGATTTTGATATAATATAGCATTTTCAGTTTAAATTAAAAAATGTATTTCAGTGAAATAACATTAATTTCTGTGTGCCCTGTTTTGCCGAATTCAGATACATCACTCTCAATCTGTTTGAGCAGCAAAATAATTTATGATTGACTTACACAGACTATGTACTTGAGCTTCAAAAACATAGATGAGCATAAAAAGGGTGAATATATTAAGAAATAATAAAAAGTTACTTACAAATCAGTCATCTCAGAGCCTAAGGAGATCAGAATCTAGAAGCTTTTATTTTTTATTTCCACCATAAGCTTAAAGAAAAATACAATTTTCATCCAATTTTATGTTAAAATGTACCATTTTTTTCTGCTTAAAATGGTTTTAACTGGAAAAAACAATGAAGTAGACCATAGAGGTATGGAAGATCACAAATGGAATAGTTTCCAGTGTTAAAACACAAAAGAAGAGACTATATTTTTTCAAGTATTTATGAAGCTCACATTTGAGATCTGTAGCATACCGTATCCCTTTAACATGCAGTGCCCAAAGCAGTGTGGGAGATGATACACACATAGAGTAGTTTCTAACTGTCGCACTTCAAACATAGTCTAACCCTGCTGCATTTTATTTATTTACTTATTTAATTCAGTGCAGAAGAAAAGAAACATAAGGAATAACCAGGAAAAGACTCCTCAGAACTTCCATATAAAATAGTTTTTCCTTTGTTAAATGTTAAAGCAAACATCTTGTTTCTCTTTGAGACATCCATTTCTAAAATCCCTAGAATTTCTTTTAAAAAAATAATCCATAAACGTTTGCCTATTTCAAAGTGAAAAGCTCAGATGAGGAATGCAGCATATGTCAGTTGTGTGGAACAGCAGTGTAGTAAGAATAGCACCAGAGAGTTGAAAGGTTTGGTCCTTACATATGTTTTCAAGTTTCAGTTCTTGGCATATAGGAAGTTTTTTAAAGATGGTTATTCAGATCAAAAAACCCCCAAAATTAGTAGTGTATTTGCTATTTGCTTCAGTGATACCACTGCTGTTCGGTTTTCAGTGGTGTCCATTCCACCTGAGACACAGATAATATCTCTTTTCTTTTAAAAATATGCTATAAAGTCATGCAAAATTCAGTTGAGAATTTATTAACTGAGAAGCATTAAATACATGCTCAGCTGTGCAAAAGAAACATACCTGGAATATATATACATAATCATATGCAGCTTTTCATAATTTTAGATCTGTATTTGCAGGGTTATTTGTCTAGATCTTGTCTCGGTTAGTTTGCTGCATGGTTCATACACTATTGAAACCAAATTCTTTTAGAGTAACAGGGTTATTAAATCAGCTTTGTCCATTTGATCTAATCTGGTACATTTCAATGTTGTTGTGACTTAGCAAAAGAAAGCAATGACAATTAAGTTTCAGAGTTTTGCAGATGATTTCACAACATAAAACTAACTCCTAATGTCATGGATGAGAAGTAGATCATCTGAGTATAAGATACTATGAATTAAATAATATAATATTAATAATTAATTCATCCAATAAAGCCTATTTAATCCAGAGTTACTCTGCAAATAGGACACAACTGTAATATGACAAACTCATAAAATTAGTTAACGGTTTTAAATCCGTTTTAATTAATTTGAGATTACATTAAAAAAAAAAATCTGCGTATTGTCATAATGATGGGATTACGGGTACTCTGTCAGGCCTCCAGCTGGTGCTACAGAAAGGTACACAATCTCCTATAGGTCTTGTAACATAGTTGTTTGTGGGCTAAATTAAGCTCCTTGTTTGACAATTATATTCAGTGACTCTTACAGTCAGTGGAAAGAGTCTGACAATCCCAGAAATCAATTCAGCCTACTTATCTCAAGCCTGTATTTTAGGTATGATAAGCACAACCTAATATAAAGAATTTTTGAGAATTTATCCAACTGTATAGTCAAATCTGAATGATTTGCAACTGGAAGAAATGGGGTGGACAAAATTTAGTGGGTTGTTGAATTATGCAGTAGCATAGTCTACCATGAAACCCGGTAGGCCTAATAAGTCCTTTCCTTCCCTATATACCTTTTTATCCTAACTTTTATTAACTATTTTTTTAATGTCCTCAACATTTACTCTCTCATTCCATCCCACATCTGCAGCTGTTTCTCATCTTTTCTTCCTTGCAGTTCAGCAGGAATAAAGTATGAGGAAAATTTGCCTTACGCCATTGCTCCCACCATTCCCAAGGGATTCTTTACTGACTGCCCTCTATTTATGTTCAGTTGTCTACAGTGGGATTCATCTTTCCTGCTTAAGATATCAAAAGCATAGAAGTCAGAATCTGAGACAGAGTCCTCAGGTTTCCTATATAGTTAGTAGAGAAAAATGGGCACTTACAGAGCACAATTCATGCTGTCCTAACATAAATGTCTAAAATAAGTAAGACAAATGATATCCTAAAAGTACATATTTCTTCCATTGACCATAAGGTGAGTTTAGGATGATTGGCTTAGCTGTAGATGTCTATACAAAAATATCTGAAGTTAGGTGTGATGAATTCCTCCCCCACCTCTAAATTATTACAGTTCATACCATATTCTTTTAGCCACATAGCTGAAAGCAAGTACTTTAAAAGTGGTAAGCTACAAGTAATACATAATATCACTTTACTGTAAAATGAGTTTTAATAAGTGCCACATTAAAATTTTAAGAAGTGAAAGTTATAAAAGAGAAACTTAGAATCTGAACACAATTAGAATTACAGGTTTAATGCAGTCTGTCTGGTTTGACAAGAATCAAATTTCTGTTTACTTCCTGTGAATGTAGTTGCCTTCAGACAAAGAAGGTTTCATGAGTCAATGTTTGGCTGAAGCAAGGTACAAAATGCATATACAACAAATCTTATCACTGGGTACATGACTATATTAGGTGAATAAACTTAGCTTGTTAACTAGAACTGACATATACAACATATAAAAGTCAGATGAGTCAACTGACAATTTGTCCTGAATTGGTTTATACCATACACGCTGAAATTTCAGGTTTATATTCTTAGGTATTTGATATAAATATTAAACAAAAATAATATAGACTATATATATAAATTACTTATTTCAAATAAATGCAAGAGCCATGAGATATAGGAGGGTGTGCACAACTGTGTCTACATTTATTTCAATAGACACCCTCTATTAAAATATGCTAAGTTATTTACTACTGTGTGTCACAGTTATTCATCCCGCTAAGAAATGTATTTCAACCGTATAAGAATACCCTACTCACTTGCCATTTAATGCTGCTACTCCAACAGTGCTTCTGGCAATTGACATACTTGCCACAAATGTCCACTGCTGACTTTGAGGGTCCCATCTCTCAACTGTATTCAAATAACTCCAACCATCATGTCCTCCCACTGCATAAATAGGCCCTTCAAGCACTGTAACTCCTAAAATGGAGGAGAGAGTGACAGAACATAAAAGTATGCTTTATCGATAGCAAAAAAAAAGTTTTCCAAAACACAGCTAACAAATGAACTTGCATATTCAAAGTGAAAATGGAAACACCAGTTTGAGATTTTATTAATTAAGTTTTAACAAACAGGAATAAAATTAATGCCACTCCACATGGCTTTATGAAAAATAGCTCTTGTCAAACAAACCTAATTTCATTCCTTGAGAAGATTGTTTGCTTCATAGAATAACCTGTCAATGATGTGACAGTCTTAGATTTCTGTATACCGTTTAACATAGTATCTCATAAGGTTCTGATCATGAATTATTGCTTTAGAATATCAGTAAGGCACATGATAAATAAATTATGGACTGGATACCTGATAGATTGCAAATTATTGTCAACCTAAAGGGCATTTCATTGAATGGATTTGCTTCTACCAAGGTTCCACAGGGAAGAGAAAGAAGTCTGATGTTTTCAGCATTTTTGTCAATTATGTTGAAGAAAATACACAATTTTTCACTAGCAGGAAGCTTGGTGGACTGGCACAGAATCAGAAAACATATTCAAAGGCTTGAGCAAGTAACTTACAGTGAGAAACTTAAGCTGTTCCATCAATTTACTTTATCAAAAAAAGAAATAACAAGAGAATGGGTACCTTCACAGGCAAATAATATTGGATATATAAGAATTATTTTATCTAGTGAAGAAAAGTAAAACAAAATGTAAAGCATGGAAGTTGAAGTAGGAAAAATTTAAATAAGAAACAAATTTTTGACTATGAGGGGTTTTAATCACCTATTCAAAGGAACTGATGAATTCTCTATCTCACAGTATCTTCAGTTAAGCTTAGAAGGCTCTGGAAGATAAGTTATAGCTAAGCACCATTTGTTACAATACAGTGAGCTCAGTAATTCCATTCTATGATCCATGATCCCAAATGAGCATCATTCTGAAAACCTCAGGCTAAATCCAACCCTATTCCTAAGTCAGTGTCTTTTTTTCCCACTCCATTTCACATGATTTGAACTCATCAAAAAGTCAGAAAACAGTAAATCATTAAATTTTCAGAGAATGGGTTTATTTCTTTCTTGCAGAAAAGTCTATCTTTCATTTAAAACAATGTAAAGTTTCCACATTCTGTGTAGGACTGTGTTTTGTTCTATTTCAGAAAAGTCATTCATTCAAAGCTTAATTTGAGATTAAAATCTATATTTATCAATGAGTTGGAACAAGTCTCAGCTCAGTGTTCACAGAAAGCGTTCCTGCACTTCGGATGTTAGTTTCGGTTTTGGGGTTTTTTTGAACTTAAAAAAAGAATTAAAAAACCCTACTAACCCTTACTGGAATTTTTCTTCTTATAAAGTCTGAGCCTCGTCTTTTTCTGTAGAACCTTCTGTGAACTCATTCTCCAGTTTCTTCTGGTATGAAGAGTCTTGCTTATAAATGCTTTTTATTCAATCACATGTTTCAGCTATAATTTTTCCAGAATATTAAAGTGGATATTAAATTGAACTCATGATTCATATAGCTCAATATCTTATCTCAGAACACAACCAACAGCAAATATGTGGGAAGATGTGTCAGTGTTCACATAGAAAATAAGAACATAATATGCTGTATTTGTGGGGGCTTTTCTGGTTTTGGTTTTGGTTTTGGTTTTTTTTTTTACCCTAATATCTAATAGCTATAAATATTCTTAAATCCTGAACAAACAGGTTTACAAAAAAGTATTTCCTATAATTTTTATAACAACACTGTACTCTTTAGCTTTTCATGTATAAACTCTTCACTTAATGCAAAGTTAAATAGAAAATCAAATTCTTGTTGGGATAAAAAATTAATCTTATTCAAGGAAAGTTTAGGTGTGTGAATGTTTGTGTACACATAGATGCATATATAATTGGTGTCTAGATAAACACACAAACCCTTTCTCACCCCACACATAAGCAGAGTTGCATTATCATGCAGGGAATTTCACAGTGAAAATATGATGCATGTCAAAACACATCTCATCAGTTTTGAAATTTCCACCTTTCACTTCCTCGAATAGCTTATTTGCTGTTTCATTAGGACATGAAGAGTTGTCCTCAATATACTGGTTTTATCTCATTCACTATTTTGTACTTTTTGTCATGTCCTTTCATATGTGAGTTTTATTCTTGTTTCTTTTCCTTCTGTAAATGAAGCCATACCAATTATTTCAGTTACTTTTTATAGAAAATTGGCTTTCCTCTTAATCAAAATACCGTTCTTCCTGCATTTTCATACATTTTTAGCCCTTTTCTTTTTAAATGACAATGAAAACTGATAAGCTTATTGCATTAATATAATGGGTTTTCTCTCCACATTTCCTGTCGTACTCTTTAACCAGGATTTATACAGAAAATAGTCTTCACTGACTTCTCTATAATGAGAACTTTACTGGGTTTATACAATGCATGTAGAACCCTGTGAGATGCACAATTCCTTCAGATTTTTTCCCCGATGTCTTTTACTTTGCATTTACCACTTGCTGTTGTGTTGTGAATTCAACCAGCTTTTGAAGTTCATTACAGTGTTCTCTGAACTGGTCTGATTTTACTGAATAACTTCTACATACTTTGCTATCAAGATGTTCAATTCCGTTTCCACATAAAGTAATCTTACATTGACACAAGGAAATGTCGCAGTTAGAAAACTGCCAAAATAAAAATGTTGGTTTGGTGTGAGATTCATGTCATGCTCCTCTGCCAAAAGGTGTGAATATGGTTACAGCTACACCAATGAAGAAATCTGGAAATTTATTTTGATTGGAGAACTTTAAGTGATTCAATACAAGATTGCCTGTTTGAGTTTGCCAGTTTGCATTGCTTCTGTAACAGGAAAATTGACTGGCAAAGCTATAGGAAAATTATTTTTTCCATGCAGGACAAAGACAGGCTTCTGTACAAAAGTAATTTTCCATGCTGCTGACTATAGGACGTACTGACTTCCTATGGGTTTACACATTTAAAGTCTCTTCTTTACAGAATACCAAATACATTGACATCCTTACATTTTCTCCTTAGGAGCTGGTCCAGTTCTGGCCCACTATGTTTTTAAATACCAGACAAAAACATTCTGCAATATTATATTTCATTCTGTTTTGGTATAGTTATGGCTGTATATGTGAAGGCAAATCATCATTTTGGACTACGTAAATTCAATATATTAATGTTCAAAGTCCAGTTCTCTAATAAGTGAATAAAAAAACCAAACAAGGTTCTGCATTCCATGAAAGCAGTATTATGTCTATTTTAAGTATTTTGTCTCCTTTATTTTAAATTTTGCTTTGATATTTGTACATATCTGAGAAACATAAATGCAAAGTGGAATAGATTGAGAAACCTGTAGTCACAGCTGGTAGTGAGTTCCTCTAACAGTACACCCATGAAAACTAATGGATGCAGATGTCATACATGTAAAGTATGTAAGTAGTATGGAGGAACTTCAGAAAGAATTACAAAAGAACCATTAAAAATCTGGAAAACCTGCTGGAAATTCCATAAGAGATGTAGGGTTTATCAAGATATTTTTTCCAAGAGGTAGTCCAATCATAGTGTATAAGTACCTGCATAAACAAAAGATTGTATGATTAGGAGTCTAACTGTTAGAGGAACAATAAGATCTAATGACTGGAATTAGTAACCTGTTAAATTAAGCCTAAGAATAATATTTTGTATTTTAACCAATGATGGTAAGGTTTTATTGGAATTATGAATTTAAGAATGTGCTAGTTTCTGTGTTGCTTCATATCTACACTGATACATTTTTAGACAGACATGCTCAAACTCCTTGAGATGGCATGTCCTCAAGGTAGAAATGATGGGGAGAAATTCTGTGTTCCTCTTACAGAAAGTCAGTCTACATGATTACAGCAGTAACTTCTGGCCATAAAATCTATGAGTCTATACAAATTTGCTGAATTTGGGCATGGATATCACAGTCTCTTTGACTTTGGTATAGACTGTCTCTTGCAGTATTTGTTCTGGATGAAATATGTCTTCTTTTCCCAAGTTAACAACTCTGAAGGCTTGGCTAGACAAACCTGTCAAATTGATAACTGCAGGAGATGTATTGATGACAGGTTGAAATGACAGAAATGTAAGATTTAGCACATAATTTAACATATCATGACATAGAGAGTGAGATGTTTTGTGGGACAGATATCTCTGGGAAAAACAGCTGGGCTTCTATAGTGAATCTAATTGCGTAATATGTTTTTTCTTTCTTGTTGTTTAACAGTAAATCTATTGTTTCTCTTCTACTTTTCATTCATGCACTCTCCTTCCCACTCCAGTTAAGTCTCCTTGTCTTCCATCTATCCTTCACCTATTGCTTAACACAGATTGCATAATAGAGGTATTATGGTGTAGGGGCGACAGAAGGTCACCTACTGAAAACTCACCACTCTATTATGATATATTAGAGACCTTTTGGTGATTCGGTCTCTCAAATGGCACTGTCAAATAAGAGCAACCTGGTTGAATACTCATTCTTGGTTTCCCAATCATACGTCTTTCCAGAGAGCCATGGCAAATCAAAGACGTTCCTCTGCAGAAAAACCTGGATGCCATTTTGAGAATAGTTTGCTCCAGAAACATTTCTCTGTTACATGTGGATAGGACTATGCCAGATTTGCTCTGTCAATCCTCTAAAGATGATTCTGTTAGGCTCAGTGTTCTCATTGCCAATATAACTTCATGTCACTCACCAGAACTTACAGAAGCTATCTTCAATACTACACCATTAAATATTTTTCTAAAGCTCTGTGACATTTTCCTCACATTATTTCAAGATTTTTAGGATGAAAATAAAAGCCATTAAAAAGTTCATCAAAACTGGATGAACTCAATATTAAAATAATAGAATAAAATTAAGTTTACTAATACAAAGCAAAAGACTAACACAAGATTATTAATAAAATTAATTTGCCAGACTCTGCTTGCAATGGAGAGCCTCATTTCCCTGTCTGGGAAGAGTGCTCTTCCTTTTTCTTGCTTCCATAGCTCTGTATTGTTTGAAATTAAAAATATTCAAGGAATGGGATCTGGCACTCAGTTATCACAACTATCAGTGCCCTATCCTTCCTTTCACTTTTCCTCTATTCCATTTTGTATTAATATGACATATAATAAGAATAGCTCCTGCAGAAGGATCTGAGGAGATCTACCCCAGAGCTTCATGGCTACCCTGAAAGGGAGGAGATCACATTTTCACTGTAGTCCTTTCTTGACTAGGTCAAGCTTTGGAACCTAGATATCCCACTGTCCAGGTAATGAACTTAATTACTAATACAGGAAAATTTAGTGACTCATAGAGGCAACTCTAATGCTTTAAAAAAAAAAAAAATTAAAAAATTGTACTTAAATCCCAGACATCTCTATGTGAGTCAAATAAATAAATAAATAAATATGCAACTTTCAATACTGCTGAATCAAGTAAGTATGCTTGATTAGACTTTGCAACATTCTGGGAGCAGCAAAAATCGCGATTTCAATAAATTTCCCATTAATTTTTAAGATGCTTTTTTTGTGAATATTTCCTTTTGATCATGCAAACTGAATAATCACTCTCAATTTATTGCCTTCTCAGGTCATTGCTACTGCAGAGCTGTTGCAGACTTTGCTGAATGTATACAGATTTTGGTTATTAATGGGATAGGCATATACAAGTATAATTAGAACTTATGAAAGTAGAGTGAGTGTTCAAGAAAAGTGTTACTTCCTTAATACATGCCTTCATTCTTTTAAACAACCAATAATTTGCTTTATGAAGCATGTATAGAATACATGGCTTCAACCACAGTAATAATAATTTCATGAAATAACGTGATGATTGTTTTAATCAAATCAAATCGATAAAGGCTGTTACTTCTGTGATGCAATGCCAATAAAAAGGTTTCATTCCCTCTTCACTATTAAACTGATGTTCAATATTTATTAATAACAATACACAATGATGTATATATAGTTTTAGATGTAGAAAAACCATTAACTTCATACATATTTGAGACATCTATGTCTATGTGACAGAAAAGGCAGCCAAAGAGAACAAGCCCAAAGAAAAAACCCAAGGCAAATATAAACAGACAAATTCCGATCAATCAGTAACTTGTTTTTACAGAAATGTTGGGGGTTTTTTCTCTTCTTTTTCTACATACTCATACTATATAGTTCTGTTTTGGTTTGGTTTTTTTTACATTTTTACATTTATTAAAAATAGTATGAAAACATTAATCACACATGTATTTAAAAGTGGAAACATGGAAGGCTAGATTTATAAAATATAAAAATTTGTATTCTTTGTAAGTCATGCTATGAAGCATCGTTAATTTGTTCAACTAATTTTTACTCAGAGTACTATATATTGCCTTAGATGACACAACAGTCTCCTTGACTTTCACCCTTTCTTAATGCAAAGTTAATGATGCTCATTCTGTTTTGCTGATGATTTCTCATAAAGGGAAGGATGCCCAGAAAGAAACCAGCTATGACATTTACCCTCTTGCTGGCATGATGGTGATAGGAAGTAAGAGAAATACTAACTGTAATCCCTTAACACATTCAGCTTTTTGGTTAAGAAAGTAAAACATCTCCAGATTAGGCAGTTACATTTTGAAAGACTGGACTAACTAGACCAATTTTCCTTTCTCCTATATGCAGCCCCAGCTTCTTTACTATCAACCACTTTCAGCTTACTTTTCAATACAGCTATCATATGGGAATACTAAGATGATACCCATTTAGTCTTAAAAAGAAAAGTGTGCTGAAAATGAAAGCACCACTAAAGGCTGCTGAAAGAAATCTCTATTTTCTCTCTAAATTGCTCTGCCTGTTCTGTTACCACCATCATCCTCCCCGCTCCTTTTATTTCACCTCTCTTCTATCATCTTTCTCTCATCCATATCAGCTAAGGGATTTTTCTACACATTTTTTGGATAATGATACATTACTTGACAAGATCCAAAATTCATTCTGGAAGAATGAAAATGTAGTACTGAAAAAATCAACATCTAACCTTTGTTTAAATTGATGAATCAGTTTTGATTTAAAATGATGAAATGAGACCAACAAGCCCCTCAAATTTTACAAAGTCAATTTCACAGATTTAGTGAGACATATGTTTTTGATTTTGTGTTTAATACTTTATCACAAGTATACCAAGATGCAAATTATAAATAAATACATTTTAAAAACTGCTAAATGAGATAAGCCTTTTTAATTTAAGTACAGAACTGCTTAAATAAAACCATAACAGTGAAATGAAGCAATGCAGAAATGAAAATCTGGCTATTACTGATGACATTAATTTAAGAAAACAAATTCATTCATTGTATCATCAGCAACTGACTGTAGATTCAATAGTGTACTTAGAAACAGAATAGGTATTTAAGCACAACTGAGAAGCATGAATTACAACCACTAAGGATTTACAAAATGTATTAACCAATTGTCTTCATCAAGCAATGGCTGAAGTTATTTAAATACAGTGTTAAAACTAACAAAAAAAATAATAACTTGGCAATGTTTTGTGCATTATTGTCATCTGATCTTGCATCAGGCTTAAAAGTAAACTAGTTGAAACCTGAAAAACAAGGTGTTCAATGGGCTGTAATTTTGTTCCCATTGTTTTATTGTAGTTTCAGACTCCCAGAATCATTTACAGTAGACCTGTCACAGAGTGATTGAGGTTGTCAGGCATCTCTGGAGATTGTCTAACCAATCCCACTGCTAAAAGCAGGAGTGCCTAGAACCAGTTGCCCAGGACCACGTCCAGATGGCTATTAAATAACTCCTAGGATAGAGACTCCACAGCCTCTCTGTAAAATCTGTGCCAGTGTACCAACCTAACAGTAAAAAAGTTGTTTTTCTTTACATTTAGCTGGTATTTCCTGTGTTTCAGTCTGTATTTCACTCTGTAGCACTGAGGACACCATGGCTCCATTTTCTTTACTCCCTCCCATTAGGTATCTATACACATTGAGCCCCCTAAGACTTCTCTACTCCAGGCTAAACAGCCCCAGCTCTCTCAGACTCTCCTTATGTATGAGATACTCCAGTCCCTTAATCTTCTTTGAGGCCCTTCGGTGGACTCATTCCAGTAAGTCAATGACTCTCTTGTGCTGCAGAGCCCAGAACTGGACGCAGTACTCCAGGTGTGTCTCACCAGGGATGAGTAGCGGGGAAGATCAACTCCCTCATCCTGCTGGCAACACTCTTCCTAATGCAACATAGGATACTGTTGGCCACCTTTGCTGCAAGCACACATTACTGGCTCTTGTCCAACCTGTTGTCCACCAGGAACCCCAGGACCTTTTCTACAGACTGTTTTCCTGCCGATCAGCTTCCAGCCTGTACTGGTGCATGGGGTTATTCCTCTCCAATTGCAGGACATGCCATTTCCCTTTGTTGAACCTCATCAGATTTCCATCAGCTCATTTTCCAGCCTGTTGAGGTTTCTCTGATGGCAGTATAACCATCAATCACTCTTCACTGTTTTTGTCATCTGCCAACTTGCTGAGAATGCAGTCTGTCCCATCATCCAGGTCATTAATGAAATTAATCATTAATGATGAACACATTGGCCCCTGGGAAATATCACTAGTGGCTTCCAGCTGGACTTTGTGCTTCTGATTACAACCGTGTGAGCCTAGAAGTTCAGTTGGTCAGGTTGGTCAGGAATGATTTATTTTTCATAAATTCATGCTGATTATTCCCAGTCAAGTTCTTGTCCTTAATATGGACTGAAATTGATTCCAGTATTTGATACATCACCTTATCAGGGATCATGGCGAGGCTGACTGGCCTGTATCCTCCCAGACCCATCTTCTTGCCCTTTTTGAAGATACAACTGGCATTTACTTTTTTCCAGTCCTCAGGAACCTCTCCTGATCACAATGACCTTTCAAAGATAATTAAGAGCCTCACAATGACATCAGCCAGCTCCCTCAGCACTTGTGGGTGCATGCTGTCAGGTTCCAGGGACTTGTAAATGTCCAGCTTGCTTAAATGTTCCTTAACTTGATCTTCAGCCACTGAGGGTAAGTCTTCCTTGTTCCAGACTTGCCCCCCTGTTTTCAGGGACCTGGGAGTCCTGAATACAGTCTTAAAGACTGAGGCAAAGAAGGCATTGAGTACCTCAGCCTTTTTTGTGGTCTTTCTCACCAAGTCCCCTACTCCAGTCAGCAGCGAGCCCACATTTTCCCTAGTCTTCCTTTTGCTGTTGAAAGACCTGACAAGGCCTTTCTTGTTGCCCTTCAAGTCACTCATCAGATTCAACCCAAAATGAGCTTAGCTTTCCTAACCCGAGCCCTACAAGCTCAGACAGGGCCTCTGTATTTCTCCTGGTTCACTTGTCCATTTTTCCACCTCTTGCATGCTTCCTCTTTAAGTTTAATCAGGAGCTCTCAATCCATCCATGCAGGCCCCCTACTGCCTTTGCTTGATCTCCTGCACATTGAGATGGAACTTTTTTGAGCTTAAAGGAGGTGATCCTTGAAAACTCTATCAGCTCTGCTGGGCCACTCTCTTCTCCAGGGCCATATTCCCTAGAGCCACAATTGCAGAGCACACATATACTGCCCTCAGTAGAGTTTCTGGCTGCCTTTTGTGGAAGCTTCTACACAAACTGTTGCACTTGTTGGCTGCCTCTACTACCTGTGCTCTGACTCAGAGCTATCTGTGAAACCCCACAGTCTGATTCTTGCATTATGTTTTCTAAGAAGTCGAGTTGGAAAAGTTCAAAGCAATGCAGAAGTATTTACTTTCACCATTAGGCAGTGTTTGCACCATATGTTTCAAAAAATTATGAGTAGTAGTGATAAGGTAATAGCCCCCTGCAAGCAAATAAACAAATACACCCTTTACATTACAGCAGACTGTGTCATGGAAGCCACCGAGGCGAAGGGCTCCGGAGCGGAGGATCGTGACGGGGGACCCTTCCTAGGGCGGCAAACGGCGAAGGCGAAAGCACAGGGAGAGGGAGGGTGCCCCAGCCCGCCCCCACACCCCCCACCCCGAGTCGTCAGCGCGAGCTCCTGAGGAGCGGCAGCTCTGACTCAGCGTGGGCGAGGACCAGAGCGGGGGCGGCCTGAGCCCCTCGTGTACAAGAGCAGCCCTCGGGGAGCGCGAGCGACCCGCAGCGCGGCGACCAGGGCGGGCAAACAGGGCGTGGTGCGTCAGAAGGGCGTGCCACATCTGTTTGCGTATCAGTTTGCGCAGGCAGGGTGTGCAGGGAGGGCGTGCGGGCGGGGCGCAGTCCTCCCTTTCTGGCTCTAGAGGCTCTCTCGATGAGTGGTCATCGCCCTCCCAGGAGAGGCCCAGCTAAGGTCTCCACTCAGCTGAAAACCATCGCCAGACGGAATGTGGCGACCCAGACAGAGCTCCCGCCCAGGCACGCAGCTGTCCAGGTCTCCGGCTGCCAGGAGTGCCTGAGCCTGTCGCTCGTGCCTGAGGCCGGGAGAGACAACACCTGTGTGCGGTGGGACCAGGTGAACGATCTGCTCAGCCTGGTGGCAGAGCTGAAGGAGGAAGTGGAGAGGCTGAGGAGTGTCAGGGAGTGCGAGAGGGAGATAGACTGGTGGAGCCATGCCCTACCGTCCCTGAGGCAAAGGCAGAGGATGGAGGCTCCATGAGAAGCAGAGGATCCCTTACCCTCTTGCTGCCGGGCAGAAGGAGGGGACCTAAGAGATGAAGGAGAATGGAAACAGGTCCCTGCTTGGGGCAGCAGGCGAATCCCCTCCCGGCCTCCCTCACCTTCCCAGCTGCCCCTACACAACAGATACGGGGCTCTGGAACTTGAGGGCCAGGATAACGAGGATATGGATGAAAGTCCTTCCAGGGTTTGCCTAGGGTGAGACAGTCTGCCCCATGCATCACAACCAGCTCTACTAAAACAAAAAGGAGGGTAATTGTCATAGGCGATTCCCTCCTGAGGGGAACAGAGGGCCCAATATGCCGACCTGACCCAACCCACAGGGAAGTCTGCTGCCTCCCTGGGGCCCGGGTGAGAGAGGTCACTAGGAAACTCCCTGGTCTGGTACGGTCCACTGATTACTATCCACTGTTGGTTTTGCAGGTTGGCAGCGATGAGGTTGCACAAACTAACCTAAAAATGATCAAGAGCGACTTCAGAGCACTGGGGAGACTGATTGAGGGATCAGGAGCACAGGTAGTGTTTTTCTCAATCCCTTCAGTGGCGGGGAGGAACACTGAAAGGAACAGGAAAGAGAACCTGGTCAACACATGGCTCAGAGGCTGGTGCCGTCAGAGGAATTTTGGTTTTTTTGACCATGGGGCGGTCTACACGGCACCAGGCCTGCTGGCTGCAGACGGAGTTCAACTTTCGTCAAGGGGGAAAAGGATTCTTGTTCATGAGTTGGCGAGTCTCATCAAAAGGGCTTTAAACTAGATTCGAAGGGGGAAGGGGATGAAACCAGGCTGCCTAGAGATGAGCCTAGGGGTGGCATGCTGATGTTGGGGGTGAAATCGATAGCCCAGCTCAAGTGCATATGCTCCAATGCACTCTCCATCATTTATCAACAGTCTTGGTTAACAGGCAAGGTCCCGGATGACTGGAGGCTTGCCAACGTGACACCAATCTACAAGAAGGGCCGGAAGGAGGATCCCGGGAACTACAGGCCTGTCAGCCTGACCTCGGTGCCGGGGAAGATTATGGAGAGGCTCATCTTGAGGGCACTCACAGGGCATGTGCAGGACAACCAAGGGATCAGACCCAGCCAGCACGGGTTCATGAAAGGCAAGTCCTGCTTGACCAACCTGATTTCCTTCTATGACCAGGTGATCCACCTAGTGGATGAGGGGAAGGCTGTTGATGTTGTCTACCTGGACTTTAGTAAAGCCTTCGACACTGTCTCCTATAGTATTCTCCTGGGGAAGCTGGTGAATCGTGGCTTAGACAGGTGCACTCTTCTCTGAGTAAAAAACTGGCTGGACGGCCAAGCCCAGAGAGTCGTGGTGAATGGAGCAGAATCCAGCTGGCGGCCGGTCACAAGCGGAGTCCCACAGGGCTCAGTTTTGGGGCCGGTCTTGTTTAATATCTTTATCGATGATCTGGATGAGGGGATTGAGTGCTCCCTCAGCAAGTTTGCAGATAACACCAAGTTGGGTGGGAGTGTTGATCTGCTTGAGGGTAGGAAGGCTCTGCAGAGGGATCTGGACAGGCTGGATTGATGGGCTGAGGCCCATTGTGTGAGGTTCTACAAGGCCAAGTGCCGGGTCCTGCACTTTGGTCACAACAACCCCAGGCAATGCTACAGGCTTGGGGACGAGTGGCTGGAAAGCTCCCCCACAGAAAAGGACCTGGGGGTGTTGATTGACAGCCAGCTGAGTATGAGCCAGCAGTGTGCCCAGGTGGCCAAGAAGGCCAACAGCATCCTGGCCTGGATCAGAAACAGTGTGGCCAACAGGACCAGGGAGGTGATTGTGCCCCTGTACTCGGCACTGATGAGGTCGCACCTCGAATCCTGTGTTCAGTTTTGGACCCCTCACTACAAGAAGGACATTGAGGTGCTGGAGTGTGTCCAGAGAAGGGCGATGAAGCTGGTGAGGGGTCTGGAGCACAAGTCTTATGAGGAGTGGCTGAGGGAACGCCAAGTCTTATGAGGAGTGGCTGAGGGTTGTTTAGCCTGGAGAAGAGGATGCTCGGTTGTTTAGCCTGGAGAAGAGGATGCTCAGGGGAGACCTCATTGCTCTCTACGATTACCTGAAAGGAGGTTGCAGAGAGGTGGGTGCTGGTCTCTTCTCCCAAGTGATGAGTGACAGGACAAGAGGAAATGCCCTCAAGTTGTTCCAGGGGAGGTTTAGGCTGGATATTAGGAAAAATTTCTTTACTGAGAGAGTGGTGAGGCACTGGAACAAGCTGCCCAGGGAAGTGGTGGAGTCACCCTCACTGGAGGTGTTCAAGGAACATGTGGATGAGGCATTGTGGGACATGGTTTAATGGGCATGGTGGTGTTGGGTTGATGGTTGGACTTGATGATCTTACAGGTCTTTTCCAACCTTAGTGATTCTGTGATTCTATGATATATTAAGAATTCCAGAGCAGATTGTGTCATAGATGAGGAATTCAATATTCAAGCGTTACTGGTTCTTATATTTTGCTCTCAGAACTTAGGTGCCAGAACTTCTATGTTATTCTTATATTACATATATGGATTAAAAGGTAGTCCCAAAGGTATTGCTTTTAGCCTCCCCATCCCACAGGATGGAGCGCAGTACATCTCACATCTGTTTCAAAACCTATACTGAAGTTACTAAACAGTCCGTGATAACTGCAAATGGCAATACCACAATCAAAATCTGAACGTATACATTCTACCAAGATCACAAAGCAAAATATTTTCCAATAAAATTGATGAAACAAGACTATTTTCTTTCATGAATGTTCCAGGTCATTTGTTTTAATAGAAAAAAAATTAAATTAATTTTAAGTAGTCTGTGTTGAAATGTCAGAGTACCAATCGCATTAGCACGCTGTAGAATTCTTCCTCCTTAAAGAGCAAAGGTGCTGGCCTCTATATACATTTTATTTTTTTTCTAAATGGTACAGCCAGTTTCTGCATGGTCTCTTGAGATAAGATTTGTCATCTTTTTGTAGTCAAGATACTGAACAGTGTGTTAGAAGATCAGAATTCATCTTGACTTCTAGAAACAGGTTTTCATGGTCACTGTAAGTGTCTACACTAAGGTGTGTCTGCACATCAGAGTACATAATTCTGTTGTTTTCTGTGTTCTATGCCCACTAGATAATAAACATCTATCTAGATTTACACTCAGAATTTAGACTATGTTTTTATTAAAATATATAATATAGAATGGGATTTTCCTGTTCCTAAATGAGAAAATAACAATTTCCATCAGACGCTTGAAGTCTTACTATCATTAAGCAAAATGCATACAAGAATAATATTGTCGTCTCTTTCAATACTGTTTGCTAAGAGAAGGGAAAGGACACAAGGCCCTCACAGCTTTTCTTCCTGCATCTTGTCTTCAACAATTTGACAAAATCAGTTTAAAGCACAAAAAAAAAAAGAAATCCTCTTGGACTTAATGTTCCACATGAAACTACTGCTCTGTTGTTGTTTGTTGAGAAAAGCAATCATACATCCAGAAAGGGAGGCTTTTATTGTAAGAGAATTATATTAAAAATAATCAAGGTCATTATTTATCTGAATAAAGAAACTGGAAATTGGTGGAATCAAATTTTACATTTTTTTAATTTGTAGAAAATAATAAATCTGGCATTGAGGGACTAATTTATCCTATCCATCTTTTGATGAATTACTTTCATTTTCATGACATTCTGAACAGTTTGTCTTTGCTAGTTCGCATGCAGTTACTGGTCAGCTGAGACTAGAAACCCAGCTATGAAGATTTCTTTTAGGAAAGGAAACAACTTTTGTTCTTAAGAGGAGATATGTTTTCAGTAATATATTGAGCAGTTAGGTGCAGCAAGTACAGTAGAAAGAAATCTTAATATTTCCCTGAAAATGATGAAAACCTTAATAACTCGATGTTTGTTATTTATTCAGTCATACAGAAGCCAGTACCTATTAAACTTTATTTCCTGTAATAGAGATGCTTTTTGGGGACTATGTATAGTCTTGATTAAAAAATGTCCTAGCTAAATTGTGTCTCAACACAACATACTGCTGTTTATCAGTACAATCTGAAAACGGCAGTCTCCTGAACTAGAAAATTTTTTGAAAATACTAAAATAAATTTTGCAGTCAAATTGTACATACATACCAAAAAAAAAAAAAAAGGAAAGAAGAACAAGCAAGAAGGATAATATGTTGCAGTACCATGTTAGTTACTATATACTGGGAAGAATGATTTTTTCTACCTGGAAAATAATTCTCCTAAGCATTTAGACTTAGAGATTTATGAAAGCAAATAGTGTTATTTTTTAGCTAAATGAGATCTAAAAATGAATATTGTCCAGTGTGCAATGGTAGGCATTTTCCTTTTGATTGCCTTCATAAAGCTATGCAGCAAAAGCCCTATTATGTCTAATTAGATGCTGAGATCTGTGGAGTTTCAATTATTTATACTTGGAGATTGGAATGGGATTTTTAAATTGCTTTTCTGTGATGTTGCAAAATAATGGAATACTGCCTATCATATTTCTAACTCTGCCTTTCCTTATCTGCATGGTAGACCTAATTTCACACAGTGACATTTTTAAAAGTGACAGTTTTTATAAAATAACAGGAAATATTGTTTCATGCCGACACTTTTGGGTACGAAATGGCAAAGAAAAAATTATCTGTAGTGTCAGCTTTACTGTAGTCTCTGCATTTTGATATTTGTAGAGACACAGAATTTTAACTGGGAAGGATAAACTTGTATCCAACAACTAATTTTTTTAAATAAGGAAATTGCCTTTTAAGAAGAGGGCAGACGTATGCTGTAACATGACATTGAAGGTGAGGAGAAAAATAGATCAGTGACTTCTTATCCAAGTATTAAACTTGATTAAGTAAGACTCAGACTTTACTCCACCATTTTAAGCTCTGCATTTATTTAGTTTCCAGGTAGCTGTAATTTTCTAATGATCTCCTTTCTCGCTCACATCCACAGAAGCATACTTTGACAATTCTGTATTAATTGTAACTAATATTGCTGCTTTTCATTACTCTGGTCTTGCCTTCTTTAAAGTCTTAAACCACTTTTCTTCCATACTACTAGTGTCAACATAAACAAAAGTAATGATGGTAAAGTCCAATTTGTTTTAAATTACGCATCAATTAATTAAACCTGGTATTTAATTTTCACAACCATAATCTTAACTGGGTGTGAAATACAAGTGTGGTTCTTTGGAGGCTGCATATAGGACTGCCATAGGCCAAGCTGGGGATTTAGTATGTGATAATTTGGAGAATTAGACCTGACCTACCCTCCTTAGTGAATATTCAGTGACAAACTGTTGAAAATACCTCTTCCTATGTTTGTTCCCAGGCAGGTATCAAAGCTGATTAAAAGAATTATAAAAACACCCCTGCCCTCTTGGGCCAGAAGATATTATACTGACATGTTAATATAATGCAAATTTATAGAAGCAAAGATCTGCCTGCCGGCTCTTTGTTTACATTCGGTTTTGTAGATGAGACACCAGATTCTCAATTCTGCCACACTATTATCCTGAGAACATGACTCAGAAATTATTATAAGTGTTGCCATAACGTTTTGTAGCTCTTTAGTGAATTGGGTCATGATCTACTGCTTACTAAGGGTGCAAAGTACAATGACAAGGTACTTAATAGTTCAGAAAAAAAAATGCTTCTAATGCTCCCGATGATTAGGAGAAAAATCCAAAGAAAAACTCTAATATACATGTGAATCAATATTGCAGAGAAAATACTTTAAAAGGCTCAGGTCTTCTGTTAACAGTGAAAGCTAGAATGATAGATTTCCCCTGAGATTTCAACATTAAAAAATAACAATAATTTAACTACATAGAGGTACATGGTACTAGTCAACATTGCATAAAAGATTCTCAAACTAATCTCTAAACAGCTGCTTCTGAAAGGGTAAACAATACAGCTATGTCAGAACATTGCTGTGCTCTGCCAAGCTAGTCTGTTGAAGAACTATTCCACTCTAACAAATTAATATCTGGAAAAGTTTCCCTTACCCAGTGTTCTAGCCTTTGACACTATAGCAAACATTCTGCAAAAAACATGACTATATCTTTCAAGAATTACTTTATAAATAGTTCATGTGCTTATAGTACTTTTGGGAAAATGAATTAATCATAAATAATTACAGGTTTATCATATCAATAGGAAATAAGTTACTATAAGATCAGTCTGTTGGTTTCAATGCTAATTTAATTCTCCTCATTTTACTGACTTTTTTCTTCCAGTCTTTCATCTCCAGCCTCTTGTTCATAAGGACACTGCAGTTCATATCTGCCCTCATATCCATAATGGAATCTCAGATTCTCATGCATCTGTTTATTCACCTCTGTACTTTTTTCTCTCCTCATAGTGGTTTCTTCTACATACACACAACATACAGAAAATTTGGAATTATTTTGCTATAAAACTTTAAAAAAAACAAAACCAAAACAAACCCCTACTTATTTTTGTTTGTCTCTTAATGGAAGATGTGAATTTTCCATTTTTTCCTCCTCTGTAGTCCAGCAATGGTGGTAGATAAAAAGAAGATGCTGTCCTGCAAGCTAGTGGAGAAAGAAGAAAAAGGATCCCCTTTGTTCTCTACATTTGTAGTTTATTTTACAGTTACCATGGCTGTACCTGTTAAGGCTGTATCAAGCTTTTATTTATATTCCTGTTCTGCTTTAATGGTCTCTGCTTTGCCTTGAATGTTTTTTTGATAGATTGTAACTCCATAAACAAACATGTATTTATTGGGGCTTAAGCACTAGCTGAAATAACATCATTACTTAACTGCCATGGCAAAAATTTTTAAAATAGAAGATGAAAGTTAAACTCTCACTGACTTGAAAGTTACCCTGCAATACAGGTATAAGGAGTGGTATCATTCATCATTAGATTTTCAGTGTTGAACAAGCAATAATCTATGTTTCATAATGTTTTATGACTCAGGTAAAACTCAGACAGCCTGTACACTAACGGGTTTTGCTACATTGCTGTGTATCTGATCTACCCTGCTCATGAATCCTTTAGCCTCTATTTTCCTGATCAAAGTGTTTAAAAAATGTGTTAGTAACACCTATTCTTTAAAGGCTTTTTTTCCAAACAAAGTTTATTTGGCATAAAGTGAAGTAAGGTGATTACTCTCCATATTCACCTCATGAACTGCATCTTCAATCTGCATAACTTTTATTGTAATAACCTGTTCATTATAAATTTGTGGTATCAACCTATTTGTTACCTTTGGTTTCTCCTTCATTTGTTTCAATGTGATCAGGTATTGTTTTGCTCTTACGGACCTATCAAGGTCTCTAGTATTTGAAACTTTTTCTGGTATTTGCACTGAATGCATATTTTTAAACATCTGCTGAAATTTTAGACATTTATTGTTAAAAATATGACTTTTTTCTTTATTTCATCGAGTGAAGGCAAAGGAATTAAAAATATACACTTCATGAGAATATTTTTGTTGCAGGACTCTTACTACGTAAAATAAATCTATTTATTTTGGGTTTTTTTTCCAATTTATTACTTTTTGAAGGAATAATTCTGCCAGGAAGTACTGAACTGGTAAGCAGTTCCATTAATAATACCTACTAAGTTACCTCTAGCTTTAAGACGTTACATACTCCATTACTTTGTTAGTTTTATTTATATAGAAGTTTTCCTACAAATTTACTATATTTTTTATTTAGTTTTTTATCTTAAACAGTTTTTTCAAGATTATGTATTTTTGGCATTTCTCAAATCATACACACATGTATAAATAATCAGTACAACACATTTGGATTTCTTTTTAAAAGTTGTAGTGTAACTCATTAGTGGAATCTAAGTTATCTTTACTTTACCAGAGTTACAACTGGCTTTTTTATTATTTTTTTCCATAGAGAATTCTAGGTTAATTAATTTATGCAGTAAAGTCAAAAATATAAACTACCTAATCTACCTACATTCAAAAATATTTTTATTTATGCTTAATTATAATTTTTCAATTTTTCTTATATTTGCCTAGTACAGGAAAAAAAAACATAAAAATATGCCTATAGAGGAGAAAACCCAGACTTTTTTTTAAAAAAAGAACACTCCTTTTTTTCATAGGCCAACACTGAAGATTTTATTCTAGTCCTATTTGATAGAAAACTCTTTTATCCATCTAAAGCTGAATTTTAATATGTTGACATTAAGAAAAATGTTAGGCAGAGAGTCCAAATCCTCACTCCAGGACCAGTGTAACGGCTGAATCTACCAGTGGTCTTACCTTGACAGCACTGTGGTCCACGACCATGGAAATGGGAATATGCCACCTCAGTTGTTCTATTCCGTTGTATATATTCCTACTTAGGGGGATCAATCCTACCCTAAATTCTTAGTTCTCTAAAAGTGTAGACAGAGTTTGTACATATGCCTTAAGCTATCACACAGGTTAAAAATATTTGATAAACAATAATTACTTTTTGAAAATCTAAAAATTCTTTGGAAAGCATCTCATTAATTTTAAATCATTGAAACAGACAACAATGAAATACTTTTAAAAGTAGTTAAAATATTTTATAAATTATAATTTAATGATTTTAAAAATGTATAGGCTTAGATTGACTAATGTCTTTATATTTATACATGTATTTTCCTTCTGAGATTTACCATGTTGTAAGAATAAAATCAAAGCCAAGAAGAATTAATTATACAGGAGATAAATTTTTGTGACATTTTGCATCAATGAAAACATAAAGTAAAATTTATATCAATTTGCACTTCAGTTCTGATTTTCTTTATTGTCAGAATCTTCTTCTGTTTACTAACCAGTAAATAAGGGTCATGACACACAGCAATAAGGATCATGCTTTTCTCCTGGTGAATGCATTCTTTAAGAAATGAAGTGTTCAATAAACATTCAAACCTCCCTATTATTATCAGTTTCAGGAATGTAATGACTTACTTAAGTATGCAGCTGCATTTGGAGTTCAGCTATCAGTTAAACTTCTTCACGCTTGGACATTGCATACATTATAACTGCTGACAATGCAAGGAAAGTACCCACAGCTTTTCTACAAGGCATCTGGAAATAAACAAATGCTTCTAAGACAGGTAAACTGGTTTAATTTACTTTGTGATGAAGTTGATGGTAGTTTATAACTTCCGGGCTGAAAAATGCTACTAGTTCTGTATTATGGACCACAGCACTGACAGTGCTATGAATCACAATGTCCACAGAAAAAAGCTGCAATGTTTACACTAACCAGATATGTGTGTGTGTATATATATACACACACAAACAGGAACATCATGATATATATGGCATATATGGACATATATACAGGTATACATATATATACATATGTATCATATATATTTGAATTGGTATGCATATATATGTATTTATGTACCATAACTATTTATGGATCAAAAAGAGGGTAATAATGTCTTTGATTTTGGCCAAAATAAATAGAAAATCCTATCTTATTTTTGATTTGTTAGCGCTGATTTTACCTATTTCCTTTATTATATAACTTACCAGCTTTTTGACTGATACTTCAGTTTCTCCACAATCTTTTCCTCCATTAACAGTTCTCATTACTACTTAAAAATTACAGAGCTATCCCTTTTTTTTCCCCCAGATAATCTTTTTTTTCCCCTTCCCTCTTCCTCTTGTGTTGGATTCTAGAGCAGTAAACATGGAAGTGGAAAATCAAGCTGGATCTAAAAAGCAGGGTGGATCATCCTCTTTCAGTGAAATATAGAAATAGACATTTCTGCAAACACATAATGCCATTTGACATTTTTGTCATCACCATCAAAGATATTCTGAGATATTTTATCTAATAACTCCCTAACTTCCTGTATTTTCTTTCCACTTCTGATTCTTGAACTTATTCTTTTAGATATTCATTTCCGCACATACCAGTTTCATGATAACCACATTATAGGCAGGTATTCACTCTGTCTAACTTTAAGCATATCCCTTAGGTCCTTAGGAATATATTTACATTACATAGTTAGCGTCTTCAGAACAATGGGTTGAAGCCATAACTCACTGTGTAAACTGAGACTCCAAAACTCTTCAGGCCCTCTGGGACCATTCACTCTGAGTAGAGTGAATTCTACCTACCCTAGGCCTATATGCTATATAAATAAATCTAAGGCTTTCCCATCAGCAATGAATATTTTAATAGCATTTATAGCATTTTCACTCATACAATTCCAGCTGGCAAAATTCTCTCTTCCAATAGGGGAGTAAATAGGAAAAACAAGTAACCCGCCTTCACTCTAAGCTGCATATGAGTTTGTCAGGTAGTACCATGCCCTGTTATCCTTCTTCCCATGCTGATCATGTTGCAAATACATGTTTGACTACAGACAGTGAGATCAGTATATCTACAAAGCCAAAACCCAAAGCTCAAGTCTAGGCTTAACAAACAGTGTAAATCTAGCCTAAAACAGGAACTTAGGCATGCTTTACATATTTTATGGAAAGGGAAGTACAATTTAGGACACCGACCTGAAAAAACTGCCCTACTTTTATTATACTGGAAGCCTAATTTTCTCACTCAGGCACTTAAATTGTTTACTTTGGAAAGACAAGCTCAGTATCACTCTTTTGTTTGGTCCCTTCCTTTATTTATTTTTTTTTAAACCACAGTTCCACTGAATTTGTATCTAAAGTTTAAATTTAGCCTATCATTGATTCCCTGTTTCCTCTCTTCCTCTTTCTCCTCTATCAGGTCCTTCTATGAAGCAATTCTGTGCCCACTTTTCCCATTTCTTTGCTGAACTGATAATCCACAATCTGGTTTACATTCTTTTTCCTCGTTGTTCTTTCAGCCTCTTTCTGCCTTCTCTATATGGGTCTTGATTTGGTCTTTCTCTTTCTCAGGTTTCACCTTCCCCATATTTCATTTGTGCTTTCCACTCCCTTTCTTGCTTCTTATTACTCTTTCGTATTTCATACTGGTTTATGGCCTACTTGACAGGGATATTAGAATCACTGTTAGTTGAAATAATAGTTTTGGATCCCACAGTCTACCCTTTCTTTTTAGTACTTTAACACCACTTATTCCAGACTCTACCACTACCATAGCTTCCACTCATCTTCCATTGACAGCGCTGAAACAACCTATCATCATATGACTTCCTACACTATGTACTTTCACTACAAAACCTGTCAGGTTTCGTTTTCTCATTTCTCATTTCTACACATATCAAATTCTACACACATAGTTCTGTTGAAGATTATATGAAGACAAAATAAAGTGAATTGTATTGCCTGGTTGTGACTCTAGTTACAATGAGGGTACATCTGAAATTTTTTTGCTGTCAACAATAAGATATCAGTCTAAAGGATGGGTGCCTATTTCTAGTCTTGTGTACAAAATCCAGTTCAAACAGCTCTAGCATTACCACTGCATGGATATAATATAACACATATTTTAGAAAACAAATGAAAAAGTATTTCTTACTGCAGATTAATTTCTCATTACAAAGGGCATTTACTAAAATAATAACTATGGGATTCCTGGAAAAAAATAAATATTAAAACAAAAAAAGCAATTAAATTCTATTACCTAAGCTTCTCAGGAAATAATATATCATGACTCCAAATAAAGAAAGAGAGCACATCTCTACTGCTTTCCAAACAACTGCATTTAATAATTTTCTTCATCGCCAATATAATCCCAGTTTATACTTCTTTCCTCATTTTACATGTTGTTTACAAAAAGCCCCAATTTCTGCAATATCAAAATTCAAAAGTGATTCCACACAAAACCAAAAAACCCTCAAGTGGTCAAATGCCTCTTGTGTTCCCCTTTTTCTCCTGTAGAAAATATACCAGCTTTTCTCCAGTCATAACCTTAACATTCCTGAAAAGCTTTACTCAAACTATAAAGGTGTTTTTTAAATCTATTGACCGAAAACATCCGTAGAATTATCAATCCAAAATGATACATACTTTTTGAACTGATCACAGGGGGTTTGATCATGGCTCTATCTCTCTTGTCACTGGGAAAAGTTTTTCCTCTATCAAGCACTCCCTAATTTTTTTTTTTAATACTTTCCTGTGTTATAGCTGAAGTTGCTGCATTTTTACCACCGTTGGGAACAGCATTGAAAATAATAACAGATTCTGTAGAATTCTGGAACACTGGTAAAGAAGACATTACATGTATTTCTGCAGCATTATAGTTAAATTTAAAGTTAGGAAACAATTTCAAATCACAGAGCTATTTAGTGTCATGATGCCATTTGACATAGATTCCCATCACTACTTTTTATTATAAGACAAGTTTAATAGGAAAAATGCATTATGCCAGCCACTGTACAGATGCATATTATGATATAAATGTCAAAGGTTGGGGGGGGGGAAGCACCTTCATTATATTGATACAGTAGTACATTAAATGACTTGCTGATGATTGTAACTCAGGGGAATGGACATGGTAACTTAGCATGTCTTTTCCATTTCTATTTTTCATGATGTTGTAATGATTCTATCACACCAGGTGATTTTAGCAGAATAGATAATGAACAGTTAAGTTTTCTATACCTTATACAAGTTATATTCTGTTGGGTATGTCCTATAAACTCTAAATTCCTTTCTTTAAGCAAGAAAATCTTGTCACTCTACAGATAAGAATAAAAAAGGCTATTGCTGAAACATCACAAAATTGCTTATGTAACTGAATAAATTAGAGCATTTTTTCTACTGTATCTATGATATATGTAATAGAAAGACTACTTTTTTCCAAGGAAACAATATAACTGTCTTTTGCTTAATTTAAAAAATAATAAAAAACCCCCACCAAATGTATATTTCTTTGAGTAAAGAACAGGGATACAATGTGGCTTGATTAATGCTGACAGTGGTATGGATAATACTATTAAAAAAAAAACAACCACAAAAAACAACTTATCTGAAAACAGGCTATGAGAAAATATGCTCTCAGTCATGATGAAACTATGGCTACAAATACTTTCTAAAGTCCATCAGTCCATCACTGACACAGTGTTTATAGCCTTTATTTCCTACCATACTAGATAAATGAAAACACATAATGCTTTGATTAAAACTAAATAATACCTTGATTGACAAATAAAGAAGTCCTTTTTCAAAATCAGTCCATACAAACTTGAATTTTCTCACCAACCTCTGTTAGTTTCAGGGTTGCTTTCCCTGTTCCTCTGCCTTTTCTTTGTTGTTTTTTTTTTTCTTTTTCCCAGTATTATTTTGGTAAATAATAAAAACCCTCTATATATTCTTAGCAATCTAACAAGAACAATGTAATCAGTTATTTTTACTGTTTGGAGTGCTACGATAGCTTAAAAGTACTGAGTTTTCCATTACAAATTACATATCTGAAAAATGTGATGTCTTTTTAAAACATTTTTTTTCCTTACCTAAGCCATGCCTGTGTGTTGACATTGGTGGTAACACAGTCCAAGCCTTCGTCTTTGGATTGTAACATTCAACAGTGTTTAATGTCTTTAAACCATCCCGGCCTCCAATGACAAACAGCTTGTCATCGATGACAGCAACACCAAACTGAAGCCTCCTGCCATTCATCACTCCAGCCTGGATCCATATATTTGTTCTGAGATCATATTTTTCAATAGTTGTAGCACCTGATGAGACATAATAATAGGATAATGTATACAAGATGTATACAAAATTAATATTGGCTGTCTTTTTTTTTTTCTGAAGTTGTCAAAACTTTAATATTATTTTCTGATTACTTCCAATATCTTGGCAAATATAATCTGTTTGTTTAGGGAAAGTAGTCTCTGGAACATTTATATATGATTGTTTATATATATATATGTATATATATATTACTTTTTTCTGTCCCCAAGAAAAGTGAACACCCCCCCCCCCCCGAAATGGCCCGTATAGAATAAAAGTATTGCAAGTCTGAATCACAATATGCTCTAACTTTATGATCTTTTCTTACAGTTCAGTGGCATCACTATCTAAGATAACTAATCTTGTAACACTTGATTCCAGTCTTCCATAAAGTGTAAAAAAAGCCTGGGAAATTATATGATATTTTCATCAAAGATTAGGACTTTTATATTAACTTGGGTTCACATTTTCTTTCTTATTTTACATACCTATGTGTAGGTTTTTTCAGACACGTTTCTGCTGGAAGTACAGAATGTTATAGTTACAATCTCAAACAAAATATTTAAAGAGTATTTCCATATACAGTCAAAACCATTTCCTTCTGAACTTAGTAATTTGATTTACTTTCACAGATGAACTTAAAAGCTCTAAAGAGCATTATGTACAAAAATCTTACTAGTTAATGATGAAAAATTCATTAAGAAACCTCTGCTGTTAAAAGTAACTTGTATGTAATATACAAAGATGAAATACAAAATAAGAGTTTATTAACAAAACCAGAGAGTAGTGGATTTTTGTGGCAAGGTTTTGGTAGCAGGGGGGGTTACCAGGGGTGGCTTCTGTGAGAACCTGCTAGAAGCTTCCCCTATGTCCGATAGAACCATTGCCAGCCGGCTCCAAGAAGGACCGGCACTTGGTCAAGGCCAAACCAGTCAGCAATGGTGGTGGTACCTCTGTGATAACATAGTTAAGAAGAGGGAAAAAAACTGCTGCACAATGGCAGCCAGAGGAAAGGAGTGAGAATACACAAGAGAAACAACTCTGCAGACAGCAGGCTGTCCCCCTGCAGCCCATGGAGGTCCACAGTGGAGCAGATATCCACCTGTAGCCCATGGGGGACCTCACACCAGAGCAGGTGGATGCGCCCAAAGAAGGCTGTGACCCCGTGGGAAGCCCGCGCTGGAGCAGGCTCTTGGCAAGACCTGTGGCCTCATGGGGGACGCACGCTGGAGCAGTCTGTTCCTGAAGGACTGCAGCCTGTGGGAAGGACCCATGCTGGAGCAGTTCATGAAGAACTGCAGCTCATGGGAAGGACTCACACTGGAGAAGTTCATGGAGGACTGTTCCTCCTGCTGGAGCAGGGGAAGAGTGTGAGGAGTCCTCCCCCTGAGGAGGAAGGAGCAGCAGAGATAATGTGTGATGAACTGACCGCAACTCTCATTCCCCACCCCCCTGTGCCACTCTGGAGGAGGTAGAGAAAATTGGGAGTGAAATTGAGCCCGGGAAGAAGGGAGGGGTGGGCGAAAGGTGTTTTAGGTTTTATTTCTCATTATTCTACTCTGATTTTATTCATAATAAATTAATTTTCCTGAGTTGAGTCTGTTTGGCCTATGACAGTAATTGGTGAGTGATGTCTCCCTGTCCTTATCTCGACCCATGAGCATTTCATTATATTTTCTCTCCCCTCTCCAGCTGAGGAAGGGGAATGATAGAGTGGCTTGGTGGGCACCTGGTGTCCAGCCAGGGTCAGCCCATCACACAGAGCGATAAAGGAAGCATAATTAACTTGATTCCATAAAGTGAAAGAGTAATGCATCCCTTAATTGTAATATGAGTGTGGGAAAGGTTAAGTTAAAGCAAAAGCACAAATATTTAAATGACAGATGAGTTTAAACTAATCCTTAAGACAGATACTTGATAATTCATCTGAAATGTAACCAACATTTTATTTTTACATACACATAACAGTGCTTCATTTCTAAAGTTTAAATATCCCTACAGAAAGAATCAATGTAATTATTAAGCTTTACCAAGTAACTGTTTAGAGTATAATAAAAGGTTAGAATTCCATGAGAAATCATTCATTCTTTGGAACAGAAGAGCAATGAACCAAGTGGAAACAAACATCATGAAAGCAATACTTTTATTAATTGAACTAAAAAAGATGTAATTTCAATTCAAGTGTAGCAGAGCAGCAATAATGTACAATTCAACCTGATGTATTAAATCCCCTGCTAGTTTTATAAAGCCATAAGATATATGAAGTAAATTTTGCGTTCGATTGAGACATATTTATTTATCTTTTTGCCCCTAATTTAAAATTGAGAACTGTGTAAATGCATTAATCTTTAGGTTAGAAAGAACAAAAATACAGATTTTTTGATACAGTTGTTTGGTGGTGTTGCAGGGCGTATTTTAATGATTCATATTAATAAAGTTATGTTATAATGCTTGAAATTTTTTATATGTGGAATCTTAATGTTCAATGTATCATACAAGTTCCATAATGCTGTCTACTTCCATGGTAAAGAGTACAGTTTAAAAGCTTTGTCATTTTGATTTCAGAAAATCTTACTAACATAACAAATAGTCTTTGAATTATGGTAAGCTATATATTTTCTACTATTGGTTAAGTCTGAGTTTGCCACAATGTTTTATTAAATTACATATTAGGCATCTAATCCAGCCGTTCCTGGAGTGCCTGAATTCTGTTCATCCAGTAAGGTGCCTTGTTAATATATATAATATTATATATAATATTATATATAATATATAATATGTTATAGTATAACAACAACAACAACTACAACAACAACAACAACAACAACAACAACAACAATAATAATAATAGGTACTCGTCCTATAAAATGGTCTTTGGTATTGGGAACATGGATATAATACATTCCAGACTGCAATGCAGACAAGAACAGAAGACCTCTCAAATTACCATAGTCCTCAGATGAAGTCAGCTCATGGATGAAGAACAGATGATTGAATCAGCTAAAATATTATATATACCTTGTCAATGGCATGGAAAGCATACTTTTAGTTTTTTTTGGCTGACTTCTACTTCATGAACCCCAGTCAATTCAGTTCCCAGCACTGGATTGACCATAGAATCTCCATTGATGCTAAGATCACATGAAGAATAATGTGGAAGTGATGTCTTTTTAACTTTATTTGATGACAGTCTTCCTACGGGAAGATCTCTAGGCCCAGAATTTCTTATCAGAAATCATAGCCACTATAGGCTTTTTTAGTACATGTCATCACTGCATTCAGGCCAGCTGCATCATTTCATACCAGTCTTGCATTCTCTAGACTTTTTTCAAAAAATACTGAGCCAAGTTAAAAATCTCATTCCTTGACTTTAGTGACTCTCAGCATGGATGATCACCCTGCAACTTGTAAAGTGAGTAAAACTTACTAGAACATCTCAACCAATCCCCCAGCTGCAGCTGTACACAACAAAGTCTGAACAGAAAATAGCTGTGTAGAAAACATCTACAGTCTTTCCCCTGTTCCTGCAGTAAATAGTGAAGTAGCCCCAACAACAAAATGAAGTAATATCTCCCATTCTGTTAATACATCAGTCCTGTCATGGAGCAGTCTTAGTATGCAGCTGGATATGGGCCTGTCTAAACAAACAAAAAACCCAACCAAATAAATAAATAAATGAATAAATACTTTTTAAAAAATGGTGCTATGTCCTCACCATGAAGATGGTCAAGCAAATTGAACACTTCATCCATAGAGGCTGGGCAGTCTTCATCTTTGAAGGTTTTCAAGACCCAAATGGATGTGGTCTGATCTCATAGCTGACCCTGTTTTGAGAAGGAGGTTGGACTAGAGGTCTCCTGAGGTCTCTTCCAACCTGAATTATCCTGTGACTGTGTGACTGCATGATCTGGGATGGAGACTGTGGCCATCAGTTTCTTTTCCTAGGCACGATTAACTTTCAGTAAGAGAAAGTCTCATATATGATACAGTTTAACTTAAGATTGTGAAATGAAATACTGTGTAAATAAAAGACCATTGCAATCCTCTTCATCTTCCACTGTCATATATTTCTTTGAAATTATTTTTATTTATTTATTATATACATAAACAACTATCCATGAAAAATATACATAGTGTGGAATTTGGATAATGAGGTGGGATTCCTGTGCACAAAGAACCGTTAAAACTGCCCTTGCTATCTCTTGTGTGACCCAGGAGAGTGGAGACTCGCCTGGCTAACACAGGGTGCAGATAAGGAGGGGGCCCTTTGGAGGCAGGAGAGCCCTGCTTGTGGTCAGCAAAGACAGTAAAATAACAGGAATCTGAGGGGTCCTTTTTTTCTTCGAAAAGGCTTCGTGTCCGATAACTGACCTTTGCCTCATTACCAGTGAAATGCATATTACAACTCATACCCCTGCGTATGCTAATGAAGATTATAGAGGTCATGCTAAACATATATGACTATAGCACTCGTCTTTCCACCCAAATCATGCTACACGTCACATATTGGGGGCGAACCTCGTAGTTTTGGGGATAAAAGATGGAGAAAATGATTGTTAAGGTGGGAGAGAAGAACCTCGATACCTGACGGACCAGTCAACGGGCTGTGTTCTCTTCCTCCACCCCAGGCAGGGACGCCTCTCTGGGTAAGCGCTACGCCTCTCACCCTCTGGGTGAAAGTTATCCCCAGGTTCTTGTATTACTATCAAGTTTGCTAGCAATATTAACCTTGAGTAGTAGCGCTATTGTAGTTAGTGAATTTATCAACGGCAATCTCGAATCTGTTTCTGTCACTTTCAATAAAATAACTAATTTCGATTTTGTGCATCTGCTCAATGCAAGTCCTTTTGCTGGGGCTCTGATAAACGGATCAGTGAAAGTCCTGGGACTCTGACAGACAAATTTTGAAACTGCATTCCTTTTAACGCAACAACATACTCATGAACTAAAACCTTAACAATTCCTTGCCAACTTTCACTCTCAACAGAACTACATGAAGTCCTCGGTTTAACTTGAAGAGAGGAAAATTTACCCCACACATCAGACATTAGTACTGTTTAGAATGTGGTTTCTCAAATTTAATAGGTTATAAGAACACAAACAAAATAGTTTTAATGAGCATTGAGCCATTCCGAATTCAAGACATGGGATTACATTTGGTTTAGCGACACACAGATCATTGTTTCTGATCAGGTACTTGTCATGGGAAAATAAAACCAAAAAACTGTAATTAAGGAAACAAAACTGTCTTGCCCTATTGCTGTTCTGTTCTAAACTGTTTTGACTGCAATAGCTCTGCAGAAGTAATATTTAAACTGGAAAAATCTTTCAACAAAAAGGTGGTGTAACCACTGAAAGTTATTATCAACAGAGATTTTAGGATATCTTTAATTGGAGTGCATTGAGAACAAACACATTTCAGTCATACTAAACCTAATCCTACAATATGGGGGATCTGAAAACGTGAATTTAGATTCCTCTTAGAGCTTTACAACCCATGATTCCTTAAATTTATCCTAGGTGGAGGCAATGAGAATTACACTAAGGTTGTTTGCATTTTGCACCTACATCTTTTTATAATTTTTAGACTGTTGGTTATTCCCATACAAATGGAGAAGTATTGGAACAGCTTAGATTAAAAGAGAGAACAACCTTCTACCTTTCCTAGGAAGAAAACTGGGTGATTATTTCTGACAAAGCAATAGATTATTTTCTTTAGTTCAACTGATTTGATCTTGAAAGTAAAAGGATTTTCTGCAACTAGGAGTGAAGAGGCAAAATCCTGATTAAGTCCGACAGGATTTTACTAGACAAATCAGTTTAGCTACTTAAATGTCAGGTTCTCTGGGTATATAGAATCAATAATATATTGGAATATTGATTTTTCATCCATCATATATTTTATGGTTTGCATAGACTTCAGAAAGAAAGTATTACATTGCCAAATGTTAACATCACAAAAATGCTAAGAACTAATTTACTTGCTCTGAAAAAGAATAAAAGCAGAAGCTCTAAAGTATCACTCTAGAACTTATAGATCTCATCTGCTAAGTGAATGACAATGGGACAGTCAGGAAAACAGGCATGATCTGTCTATGAAAATCTTACTGTAAAGACATTCTTTTAAAGACTGGATTCTTTATACTAATTTTATTCATATTAAATATTTAAAGATGCTAATACAGAGAAATAAATAATGCATAGCCTCTTTCAAAGAAATACACAGATTCAACACAATGCTTAAATCATCTCTTCTAGATATAGCTCTTTGTTTAGGTGTATTCTCTACTTTATTGCTGATTTCCTGAAACCTATTGATTGTATCATCTTCTGCATCATTGTTGATTGGCATGTCATTAATCTCATTACCAACAAGGGTATGATGACAACAGCTTTGAGCTAGTTTTGCTGAATGCTCTTGTAACTGAGTGAAGACTGTTTTGAAAATATGTCTGTTTTCCTAATTTTTAAGTATCTTAATTCAGATGGGCAGCAATGTATTTCTCAGTTTCTCTCACAGCCTTTTTTGCTGATTCTGTAGTGACGTCAAACACTTGTCTTATGGTAAGGCTACTGGAGCTAAATAATTCATAAATGTCATGTTTTTTCGTAAATATTTTGCAATTCTGTTTTAACATATATTTAAGCAACTGATTATGTTTTATGACTTCAGGTAGCAGCTCTGACATTGCCAGGAGCCTAAATGGATCAAATCCCGTTCCTGCTCCTCTGGGTCCTAAAGTTCCTCATGTGCTTTGGGGAGTCAGGATTTGTGACTCTGCTCTTCTTAAACCTGAATGTTAGACCTCCAGTAATCAAGTAGTAATAGAAAAGCAGTAAGAGGAGGAAGCAGAGGAACTAAATGGTCTTTCCTGTATGAAAGACAATCTGCCAATGCCCCATCACTATCTGTTTCTTTACTGTCACAAATACCAAACGGAGTGAGCCCACTTGTTACTTTAAGTAGCCTATTGAAAAATGTAATGGGCATTTGATAGCAGGAGCCAAGTTTCAGTGCAAAGCATCTCACACAATGACGCTCCCTACACATCTAGAAGTGGACTGGGCTGTATATACCTAACTGTTGATTGGATTAGTTATCATTACAGGTGATTCAAATTGGACTAGATTATTTTGAGTACTTAATTTATAAGAAATTTGCCAATATTTGCACTCAAGGGGCTTTATGTTTGAAGGGTAATAAAAAGACTGTTTTAGCAGGACTAAGAAATTTGCAGAGTTGTGAGAAATTTTGGTGAAACAGTGTCGCCACTTGCTGCTATTTTCCTGGTCCCTGTCTAGTACTTATCATACATGACAAAACTTCCAATTGATGATACCTTGCCTCCAGATCAAGGATGAAGATTAGCCAAAATTAGCTGTTCCCTGACTTTATAATACAGAGGACTACGCTCCCTATAACGGAGAAACCTCTCCAAAGTTTATTTTACTTTGGGGAGTAGAAGCTTTTGGAAACAAACCTTGCAGAAGAGGATGAAGATGATGAGGTGTCAAAAATTACAGGGACTGGGAATTTGACAAGTAAGCAGTGCTTGACTAGCAAAAACCCAGAAGAACTGTAGTGGGAGTGAAAGTGTATGTCAGCAAGCATTTTTTGACTTCACAATACATAACACGCTTGCAATCTTTTTGATCCTGAACTCCAATTTATATCTCCTTCTGCATGTCAGTCTCAGCAGAGAGGTCTCCTGGAGGGTGGGAAATAAGGGGCGTGATTTGTGGAGAGATGGCTGAGAGAGATTTATGCAGAGATCACCGTCATCTTTTCAAAGTATACAGAGAAACATATTCAGCGCATTTTAATTCCTGACGCAGGCATGCATGACTGCAAAGGATACCTTAAGATGCAAAAAGGCTCCAGGAGCTCACTGCCAGGTTCACTTCCTAAGTAGGTTACATATTAGGCTGATTCAGTGAGAAAAGCTGTGGGGTTTACTGCGGTGCACTGTGACAGTCAGAGCTTTTCCAGAGGCTTGTACTTCAGGGACTTCTTGAAAATCCCATTACAGAGGTTTTTGTCTCATTGCTGCAGAAGACCATGTTTGGCTTTAGAATAGGTTATTTCTCATTTTCATCTTGTTCTCATAGTACTTGGCCTCTTTGTTAACATTGACTTTGGGCAACTGCCAGACAACAGCATTCATTTTCTGCATAAGCCTGAACTCTGTCCAGCAGATCTTCTTCCTGATGCTGATTAACTAGACTGTGTCTTTGGTCATATCCATACTGATATATCTCTCAACTCTCTTCATGGTCCAGTCCCCTACATGGACAAGAATTGGATAAGCACCAGGATTCTTCCTTATGCGCAACCTTTTCCACAAACCTCTCTTTCTAAAGGAAAGAAATCTGGGTTACAGACTGGAATAAAGCCATGAGACTGTCCAGCTAAACCTCTAATACCAGCTCCATTGGACTGTGCCCACAGCATCCACCAGCTACTGTAAAGACAGCTGTCTTGTGCCCAGCAAGCCCCTGCAGTAGTCCTGTCATAGTGCCAGGAAAAGATTTCAAAGAAATGAGAGCTGCTTTGTGAATTGCAGTGTGCACTCCACTGTAGTAGGACACCAGGTATTTGTCAGGGTAGAGCTTGAGAGCAAGAAAGTGACGGTGGGGTGAAATGCAACATCAAAATAGAGGTATACGATTTCAGTCCATCAGTTAGTATCACTGGCTAGCATCATTACATTTTCTTATCAGGTGTAGACATGCAGGCAGGTGAGAATTTGAACTTCAGTGTAAGCATGAGTTCAAGTTAATATTATATATACACATATGTTTATTTATAATGCATATATTTTATATAGAGATACATGCATATATTTTTAAACATATGTGTCAATTTTTCATCTGTAAATAAAACCGGTAAAGTAGAATACAGTATTTGTCTATCTTTAAGTCTTTATTTGAGAGATAAATAAATTAAATAATATAATAAGAGGGAGTATAAGAATTCCTAAAAGAGAATGTCATAAGAACAATTCCTGATTGTGGTTTTTTTCTTCCAAAATTGACAGTGGGTATTGATGTCTAGTCCTTGAGATATTGGAGTGACTAGAGCTATCAAAACAAGATGAATAGACAGAAAAGGAGTGACTGACTCATCAATCCAATTGACTGTCAAATTGCAGCACAATGCTGCAACAAAAGCTCGCTGCACAAAGCTTTAGGAAAGTGTACTAGTCATAAATACATCCTTAAACATATAATAAAATGCCAAGTCATAGCCTTTATCATCATGGATGAAAGTATAACTTGTTTTTCTAAAAAACTTTGGATAATAATAAAGTAATAGATGTTTATAAAAGACTAGTTTTTCACTTAGAAGAGTAGTGGGGTAGTAACAACACATTGCAAGTGTACTCATGTGAGTAAAAAAAATGTAAGAACTTCAGACAAATATGAAATATGGCAGGTATTGCGTCATTTCACTGTGAGGGACATTTTTCCATATATATTCTCAATATGGAACACTCACTGACTTTAGGGGGTCAGTGGTATTATAAGGATTACAGAATTATGCAGGTCAAAGTGACTGTGATGGACATCTATCTTTACAGAAAGTAATCAGTAAGTAATTAAGAGTAAATTATGAGTCATATTAAACTTAACCTTTGTATGTACTTCAATTTTTTATTGATGTTCCATCTCTCTACTTGTTCGTAGAAAGCTGATGTAATTTTAGTTCCTCATTCATCTTTAAATATGTTGCTTTCTTTTTTTGTTTTTAGCAGAAATCACGTCCTTTTCTCAGTTGTCATATCAACTACCATACTTGTTCTCTACAGACTGATAAAATATTTACATGACTGGAAAAAGAAGAAATAAGCAAGTCCTTTATTAAACTAGTGTGATATCGGAAAGAAAGCAGGAAACTGGAAACATTATTGAAACAGAGAGACTATAAATGGTCTAACTTGTCTACAGGTCATAAAGTGTCTATAATTGTCTAACCAACTTTATAACTTTTTCTTTCACTGTAGGCTTTTCACAGTAACATATATATATATATGATCTTATAGGAGTCTTGTCATAGTATAGCTAAATAACTTAGGCACACATAACAGTGATAGTTCTCTTGGAGGCCTCATGGTGTTAGATTAAGCTTCTGTTCCACAGGTTCAGGAAGTTATGGTTTTCTCAGATGCCACAGAAAACTGTCAGCAGTATAGGAAAAAATTAAGAAGAAAGGAAAAGAAAGAGAAATAAATAAATTCAGCACTACACTATTTGACAGGACAAGAGGAGATGGCCTCAAGTTGCGCCAGGGAGATTCAGACTGGATATTAGGAAAAATTTCTTTACTGAGAGAGTGGTGACACACTGGAATAGACTGCCCAGGGAGGTGGTGGAGTCACCCTCCCTGGAGGTATTCAAAGAACGTGTGGACATGGCATTGTGGGACATGGCTTGATGGGCATGGTGGTGTGTGGTGTTTTTTTTTTGGTTGATGGTAGGACTTGATGATCTTACAGGTCTTTTCCAACCTTAGTGATTCTGTGATTCTGTGATTCTGTGACATGCAAGAAAAAAGAGAGATTCTAAACTGTGTTGAAGCTGCAGGAAACCAAAAGGATCAATGAGGAGCTTATTGTTGAATTCACTGTAATGTTGATGTGATTTTACTGTGTTACTAACAATGTGGTGGTGCACTTAATACTGTGAATAGTCATAAATTTACTACTTTTGATTTAAGTAAATAAAAAAAAATAAACACAGGATTTAAACAGGCTGTAGATTTAATGACCAGAAAAATCTACATTATTAATCATGTTTACTGTGGTAGTATGTAAAGAACTATTCACAAATACATCCCATTTTGATAGGTACTTGAAAAATCAATGTAAAAATCAACTATATATATTACAGACTGAAAGCAAGACATAGGCAGAAGAAGAAGTAAGGCATACAAAAATAAATAATGTGATAGCAGCAAACATTGGTTTATTCTACAGCTATATGTTTATTCGCTAGATTTAACTAGATAGAGGTAAATTAATTTCAAAAAAATGAAAGGAAAAGGATAAAAGCAGATAGTAAGATGAAGGTGAGAAGGTGGGAAGAAGATGATGGTGGAAACAGACAAATATTTTTGCAGAGCAGGAGAAAAGACACACAGAGATAGGTAGAAGATGAATTTAAACAATAGGAATAGAGTGGTGATATGCCACTACAGCCACTGTGCTATAATATTCTCTGAAGAGACACAGTTTCTTCCTTTGTTCAATTTCCTGGCTGTGTTTGATAACTAGGATGGATTCAGTTCATCCTATCAGGAGTGGGGAGGGATACAGCTTCAAGCATGAAAATGTAGGTATCTGCAATTTGAGCTATTTGTATAAAGTCCCAGAGTAGTCCTGGTCAGTGCTGCCAATGGATTCTGTACAGCTATCCTGTCTAGCAAATGTCGGTCTCAACTAGATCAACTGTACTATCTCCATCTGTGGTTGGTTGGCCTTGGCTGAACACCAGGTGCCCACCAAGCTACTCTATCACTCCCCTCCTCAGTAGGATGGGGGCAGGGGAGAAAATAAAATGGAAAAAACCTCATGGGTCAAGATAAAGGCAGTTTAGTAAAAGCAAAAGCAAAGGCCGCATGCGAAAGCAAAGGAAAACAAAAGATTTATTCTCTACTTCTCAGCAGCAGGCGATGTCTTCCCTGGACAGTTGGGAAATAGGGCTGCAGTACATGTAGTGGTCGCTCCAGAAGAGAGACATCATAATAACAAATCCCGCCCACCCCACCCCACCCCCCGCCCCGCCTTTCTCTTAGGTTTTATTGCCAAGCAGACATCATATGGTATGGAATATCCCTCTGGTCAGTTTGGGTCAGATGTCCTGGCTATGTTCCCTCCCAAGATCTTGCCCAGCCTACTGGTGAGGGGGGAATATTGGAGAGACAGCCTTGATGCTGTGCAAGCACTGCTCAGCAGTAGCCAAAACACTGGTGTGTTACCAACACCTTTCTGGCTACCACTACAAAACAGCACTATGAGGGTGGCTATGGGGGAAATTAACTCCCTCTCAGCCAGACCCGATACACCATCTGTATTGACTACAGTGGGCACTAAGTGTATAGTTTAGGTGTAGACATGTGTAGCGTAAACACCAAAATTTAGGTGAACCATATTCTAGTTCTAGTGTCAGTTGTTAGTACCTTCCTATATTAGAGTGAAAGGGGAAAAAACATACAGGTTTCAGGAATGCAGGCTATGGCAGTTCAAGACAAGGGAATGGACCCCAGACAAGTTTTCTGTTGCATTTTTTTCCTATGAAAATTTACATAAAACAACACTGATGTTTTAAAATAACTTTAAATAATATATACTTTGAAAACAGAAGTTTTAGGGGGCAAGAACTATTTTCAGTCTTCATCTTTTAGGCATAACTTGGTTCACATATATAACATCTTTCAGTAATTGTAGTCCAAATGTTTTTGTTTTTCCAGAATTCCAATTCATTTTAGTTAATGAGAAGAATTGGATTAAATGTTTACAAAGTACAAATTAGTAGATATCATTTTTATGAGGTGCCACTGCTGTATGTTCCCTAAAGTAGCTAACAACATTTTTTTTCAGTATTCATAACTCATTATAATTTTATTATTAGCACTTCTCACAGATTTTCATTTTCTTGTCTGAAACAGATACAGTGACAATAAAATGTTTCTTTGTCAAGCTCCTTAACTGCCTGCTATTTTACCCTGTTCCCTCTTCCAATGCTATAGTTGAACACTTGCTTTGAAAAATTGGTAAGATATAAAGATGTATCTACAAAATACACAATTTTAGGAGGGATAGCTATTCAGTTTAGAAAACTGAAATGTTCCAGACTATATTTTGTTCTATTGGTTGTAGTATCCTCTCCAGATTCATTCGCCAAGGTACCCAAGAGCCAAGAGACTATTCATTCCCAATAACTCACAGAGCATTTGGAAGTTGCATTATAAAGAACTTGAAGATAAACTTTCTGTCCTGAAAAGCTGTTATTCCTGAAAGTTTGGTGGTGACTAAAATATCTCCTAAATTTTAAAGCAAATATACAATTTGCAAAATATGATTCATAACATATTTTAAAACATATTTGTTAATATTTCACAATTCTTCTACTTTCAACTTATTACCACCCTACCTAGTGATGGTTCTACTCATGCTATAAAGTAAATATGACCTTGAATTTAACATTGTTTTAAACATTACTTAAAATTATCCCCAAATAAAATTATCACAGCCTGCACATAGAGATTTTTCATAAATTATTGACCCACAGCTGTATGAAAATTTTAAAATTATGCAAATCCCTGTGGTTTGATTAATTGCTGGCCTCAAAACTATATAACTGTACATTGTACATGGCTATCTCACCTCTCTTCCCATCTGTTTCTTTACACGCTCTGCCCTACATATTTTCCCTCTTACAGCAGCCTTTTCAATTGTCCCAGACTCTTGGAAAAAAAAAAGAAAAGGAACTTTGCAGACAATTATTTCTCCTCTGAAGTTCTCTCTCTACACTCTTTAAAATAACAGCACCACCTCACACTACTCATGCATTACTCATATTTTTTTGGAACAGTTTAGAGGGGAAAAAATAAGACATAGGAGAGAAACATATGAAGAGATGGAGCCAAAGATGTACAAAAGATGTGGGATAATATATAGGAGATTAAGAGACATGGGTTTGAGAGAAAAGATTTACACAGTCCATGAAAAGAACACATTTTAATATAAAGTCTAAGACTGTCATCATTTAAAGAGTTAATACAGAATTTTATGCACACATAAAGACAGGATGTTGCAGGAAATAGAATAAGACAAAAATAGCAGTGTTCTTACCATTGTCTTAACGTGTCTTTCTCTTGTCTGCTCCTGAGCTGGAGGGGTTTGAAACCCACTTTATCTATGAAGAGTTGACCTTAAAGGACCTATTCTAGAAATGTCACTTTTATATTTTTTCATTTATTTATTTATTTATTTATTTATTTATTATTTCACAGAGGAATGCAAGATCTTCTGGAGTAGGGAGAAACATCAACAATTTGAGGAGAATGTTTGTACTACAGTTCCCATATCAATACTTTTTACAATCTTTTCTGCAGAAGAGCTGTGTATTTTATTTTCAGTTTTAGCAGAGTGAGGAGGAGAAGGTGAGGGATAGGAACCATAAGCAAAGTCCAAAAGTTGCAGAGTGCGTATGACTTAGGACACCTCTGACTTCTGCATTTCCCCTTTTGACTAGCTCTAGACAGCATCCTGATACATGCACTTACGTTCACAGTTCCCGTTCACTGAGCCTACTCTCCTTTTGTCCTGTAAATTGAAGCAAGGCACTTCCATTCTAGGAAGCAGCCACTTACTGATACATTTTGGTACCTAAATTCAATATGGGGATTTTGCTTCTCCACTCAGTGCTTGAGTTTCCCTCTAAATAAAAAGAGATAACAATATTTTCATACACAAAAGGTTAACTTGTTAAAGACTGAGGTACTTGTGAGGATTGTGATAGGCAATGTATTATTAACTTTTACAACATAGAAGACTTTTTTAAAGGTGTGCGCTTGACCTGGACTTAAGTCCTAGTTTTCAGCTAGGAGCTAAGAGTAACCAAATTAACTGGATGCATCTATACTGCCAAAAAGCATGGCCCCCACCTCACTCCCTGATCCTGAATGCTTATATTTCATACATATTTGTTCCTTTCTAGGTTCTAGTGGGAGTAGTAATGCAAAAATGGAAGAAACACCTGCGTGCAGCATTCACTTCAAGGTCCACTCCTCAGTGGCAGAGTGGATGAGAATGCAGCATGTTTGATTCCTTACATCCTGCAGTAACTTTGAAAAGAATTTTAGTAGGCTTTCCAAGCTCAAGCACCTCTACGCAATTTTTTCACTTCTAAGGTGATATCAGTACCTAGAGTGAAACAACTTATTTTAAACCACCATAGCATTGCACAGTGGAAGAACAGTCACTTAGGGAGATGCTGGTTCCAATGACAAGAAAAAGTTGACAGCATCACATCCCAGCTAAGATCAGAAAGTCTTCTCTCTGCCATTACTAGTAGATGGCAATCAGCAGAGCCAATTCCTAACTGAAACAACCTCCAAACTGTGCATACTCAAAGAAATGAGCAATGTTGGTTAATACTGCCTACCCCAGTCTATACAGGCTGTGATAGGATGTCTTACCAATGTTAGAAATCTGTAGACAACTACTTTTTTCTACTCCCCATTTGGATGAACCAATGTAATTATGATTAAATGTTTCAGAAAATCCAGTTTCCCAAGAATAGGAGGATGGAAGGAAGCAGTTGGGAAGATACTATGGTACACTTCTATGGGAAATGGGAGATACAGGTTTAATGTGAAGACATAAATAAACTAAATACAGAAAAAAAATAATTATTCATTTTTGGCTGAAGTTTATGTGCTGATTATGCAGAAGTAGACATATTTACCTATAAAAGAAAACAGATGGGATACCACAGTGTAAGTAACATACACACAGGACCAAATTAAAATACTGTTAACTATATAAAAAATTATGCAAAGTTACATTAAAAATGTATTCAATTACAGTTTATTTCACACATGTTATCACTCTAGTGGTTTTTTAGTCATCTAAAGGTAAAAAGGAAAAACATGACTTATTAGACTGTCTTTAAGATATTGGATATGAAACTGCAATGATAAACAAAAGCAAATACATAGACTATTGAGGATCTTATAATAAACATACTATGCACTCAGGCAATTCCTCTATACACACACACGTGCACAAACACCTATTTTTTGGATGGACAGATGTCTAAGAAAGCCTGAGTTATTTCAGTGGGTAGTACTGAGGGCAGAGTATATGAAAAAGTCATAGAGAGGTGAAACAGAATTTATTTAAAAGCTATATGCATGATAAAGAGCAGTGTGTGGTAAATTTAAAACCTATAACATGACTATGGCAGCACAAATTATTTCAGGTAAGAAGTTAAGGATTTTTCTTAATGTTGTGGCTACATTTAAACTTTTTTTTTTTTTTTTTTAAACTTAAATTCTACTAAATTCTACCCAGCTTCTTCCAGCTGGGTATTGGATGAGATTAACTCTGTGTATTGTGCATACTTTCATGGGCATTAGAAGCCCTAATTAATCAAGGTTTATGAAGTAATGAGAGATCCATAGAGAAAGAAAACTTTAGAAATGAAAGTACTGAAAGAGAGTAGTTTTAGATTAGATACAAGGAAGAAATTCTTCACCATGAGGGTGGTGAGGTGCTGGAACAGGTTGCCCAGAGAAGTTGTGGATGCCCCATCCCTGGAAGTGTTCAAGGCCAGGTTGGACGGGGCTTTGAACAACCTGGTCTAGTGGAAGGTGTCCCTGCCCATGGCAGGGTGGTTGGAACTAGATGACCTTTAAGGTCCCTTCCAACCCAAACCATTCTATGATTCTATGATTCTATGATTCTATTATTCTAGTCTATGATGTATGATTCTACTCTATGATGAAAGTACTAGATCTCACAATTTTACCTTCATATATAAATCAGTACACCATTGCACAATACAAATTTCTATTTTACATTTTAGTTATCACTTGTAAGCTTGTGAAATTGTGAAGCTGTTTTGGTGGAACCTTTTCAAGTGATCTTTAAGTTATCTTTCTATTACACTTACTTTTTCTGAAGTTAAGCATATTACATTTCCTTGCTAATGCTTTGTAAATCAAGACTTTTGTATAAACCTGATTGCTGTTCTCATCTTTTTGGCACAGTTGATGATTGAAGACTAATCATATAGCAAGGTCGTTGCATGAAAAAGAATAAATGTATTGCAAGATTGTTTGTAACTCAATGTTTTAAGTCAAATGCAGCAATATCTAGAGCCTGTCTTCCAAAGGTGTTAATAGGTATTTTTGAACAACCTGATGCAGGCTACATGAAGTCAGATAAACTTCATGAAGAATTTCTGAGACTATGAGAGCAATATATACATTTCAGTTTTGTATAAATGCAGGGATTTTGGCATAAACAATGTGAAAACTGCTTCAGAAGCAGATACAAATGCTTAAATATTTCCCCTCCCCCCAGACCGCACCTCTGCATTCAGTGTAGACATTTCCACAGTAAAGGTATTTTTCTCATAGCTAGAATGATTCAGTATTTAAACCCATGAAGAAGGGTAGGAGCTCTACATTTATCATCACAAAATTTCTACTTTTTTTTCCCTGTAAGACTTTCTGCTGATTTGGCTATTGCTAAAGCTGTTGCTGACACATACTCTGACCATTTTGTTCAAGGTTTAAGAGATGCTGCTATGAGTAGGTGCAAAATTATGACCTTGATCTAGTGATCTGCAACATTACATTTTGAACTGAAAAGACGGTTACTCAACTGGAACAAATGTGACCTAAATAGGTTACTGACGCAAATATCAAGGAGAATCTCTTGTTAAAGAACGAGGTATACAGAAAACAGGGTAGCAGATCACTACTCTTCTCTTTAGTTAGACTGTAAAAACCAGTCATTTTAGGTAATACCTTTAGTGTTGGATGTTTTGTTTTACAATATAGTGTTATGTTTTATAACATAAAACATTCATGTTTTATTTTATGTTTTTATCTAGTCTAGAACTTAGAAAAGTCCCTTTTATTAATGATTTATATCATGCAGTATGATAGTCTACCTTTGCTTATCAACAAAACACATGCCTCTTCTTTAAAAGCAGTTCTATTCCCACTGGAACTTGTGCAAATAAGGTGTTAACAATAAAAAGCTCTACATGTGGACAGCAGCATATTCTGGGGCAACTGCATTTTTTGCAGGACAGGTGTGCACTCAGAGGAGTTCCCACCACTGGGGACGTGATGATGGTGACCTGAACAAACTGTGAGAGAGGGGCTGCCTGTATCTGTGTGTGTGCATGTGTGTGTGCACGTGTGTGTCTGTGAGTAGAACTTTTGGGGATTTGCTCAAGAAGGGTGTTCAGAAACTTGAAGAAGTTAATTCATATTTTGTAAGTGTCTAGTATTGCAGTTTACCTACCGCATGACTGATATTGATCCTAACCCCATAGTTCATCTGATTGCCAGTTAATTATGTATCATAAGTAAATCAAGAAGCTGCTTTGATCTTGATTTGGTTTAAACTATGTGAACTGAGCAGTTTGGTGCTGCAACAGCACCAATTTCCCATTAACCGCAACTGCCTTTTATTATTTATCATTATAGCTATACAGACACTCATCTGCACTGCTTAGCTGTTGGCTCACTTCATGGGAGATTCTGGTTTGCTTCAATTACTTCCCTCTAAGGTAAACCTGTTGTAAAGGGTGCTATCCCTATCCCTGTATGGGTAGGAGCCAGCTAATGCTCAGTATTCATTGGGCTCTATATGGTGCCTTCTGAGTCCAAAGAGATAATTTTTTTTGTTTATTTGTTTTTCCAATTCAGAGTGTTAAAAATAAGGTGAGAGCTGTACTGAAGCTTACTTGGATGTTCTTATGCCTGAAACTATGGCCTTTCTGAGCATTTCCTAGAATTTGGCATGAAGATCTATGAGGTGGCTGAAGGTGCAAGATGGCGCTGGAGGACTGCACAGGGCAGGAGGTGCCAACATTTTTGAAGTCTTATCCACACTGGCTATTGAGGGTGGTTCCAGCAGCGAACTAACTCCAGAACAACATCCAGGATTTGTACTGGAGGAAAGTATTTGGTTTACTCCAAAGCCAATCCCAGTAGTAACAAACATTAATGAAACTTGGGTGACCAGGGAACAAAAATTGGTTAGTGTATGGAAAAATTTAAGGTTTCTGACAATATAGAAGTTCGCTAAATTACCAACCTGCCATGCATGTGTCTTCTCTAGATCATAGAATCACAAAAACACAGAATCACTAAGGTTGGAAAAGACCTGTAAGATCATCAAGTCCAACCATCAACTAACACCACCATGCCCATTAAACCATGTCCCACAATGCCACGTCCACACGTTCCTTGAACACCTCCAGTGATGGTGACTCCACCACTTCCCTGGGCAGCATGTTCCAATGCTTCACCACTCTCTCAGTAAAGAAATTCCTAATATCCAGCCTAAACCTTCCCTCGCGCAACTTGAGGCCATTTCCTCTCGTTCTATTGCTAGTTACATGGGAGAAGAGACCAACACCCACCTCTCTGCAACCCCCTTTCAGGTAGTTGTAGAGAGCAATAAGGTCTCCCCTCAGCCTCCTTTTCTGCAGACTAAACAACCCCAGTTCCCTCAGCCGCTCCTCATAAGACTTGTGCTCCAGACCCCTCATCAGCTTTGTCGCCCTTCTCTGGACACGCTCCAGCACCTCAGTGTCCTTCTTGTAGTGAGGGGCCCAAAACTGAACACAGTATTCGAGGTGCGGCCTCGCTTATTTTTGCTGCAAACAGAACTCAGGTGCCCTGAACTGATGTGCGGAAGGAAGCTTTGCTGGTCCTAAAAGCTAGACAAGGACACAGCAGCATCACAAGAAGGATGAGCTGAGCAGATGCAGGTCAAGGCTGCACAGCTGCAGATCCTGAGTTATTGAGAATACACATTACATCGGCTGTAACAAAGGCTCCTACTACATAGGTGCTGCTCTGCCATACCAGGCCCCCTCTCAAAGCAGTTTTTATCTGCTGTAAATTTATATAAGCCCTGGTACTTTTGTTTTCAGTTAGAGTTCGTATCAACAGAGGGCTGAAATAAACCACTTCTGCCTGACCTGAACCTTCAAAATAGGCTGTGTGTTGATGCTGTGATGGTGCTACACTCTGTGCTGTCTTTCTAAATATTTCTGCATTTGATTTGCTATGTGAACCAGGAACCGATTTCTATAGCAAGTTAGAGCAAATACATCTGCACCTAAATTGGTTTTACAGTCATTTCTACTACCTGAATAATTAAAGTGTTTGTCACCATTTTTTCTAAGTAAGAGGAAATTTGTATTTCAGGTATTTTATGATCCAAAGGCAATGTTCTATATAAATCCATGTGTAACATTTAGCTGCACAAACATTTATAAATGTTAAAAGGACAAAAATAATCTGTAGCTATAATAAGAAAATAAACCTATTGTTTCTTTCCTCAACATTTTTCTGGTCACTCAACATTTCTTTTTCACACAAGCACAGATGTCATACATCTTTCTCATTGGAGTCACTTTATCAGAAAAATACGTGATGTCCTTTTGCAGATTATATTGCCACAGATATTTAGTAAACCAACTGCAATAAATACACCTAGAAACAGAGTTGTGAAATACTGAAGATCTAATTTTATATTATATTTTTAAGTACAGTTTATTTTATATTAGAACTAATGTTTCTGAAGGCATATTTTCAGTCTAAATATGGACATGAAAATGTAAGATACTGTGGAATTGTTCGTGAATTTCAAGAAAAAATAATAATGAAAGCCTTTCCACAGCTAGCTTTTAGTTCAAATAGTTTATTTCATTCCATTCAAGAAATCAGTGGATTAGACTTCTTAGCAGAAATAAAAACACATCACCATAATTCTTATTCCCAACAAATAACAACAAAATACTTTAATAAAGTTTCCACTGCTTCCTACTTTTCTTCACAGTAAAATGGGGATTTTACCTTCCTTTAGCTGTTGACAAAGTAATAATCTAGTTTAAGCTAGTTGTCTAGGCTTTTTCGCTAGACAATTAATAAATTTCTGCATCAGAAGAATATGAATCCTCCATAATGTTTCAGTCAGCTACTTAAGAATGGAATACACTACCTATTAAGCTGCCTTTTTTCATTGATTAGAAAAAGGGAATACATAATTGGCTACTTATAAATGAAACATAATTTCTAGAAAGGTAAAATGAAGGTAAATTAATGTCACTACATTTTTGTTAAAATTCTTTTTGGAAATTATAATAATTTTGAACAAAGAATGAACTCAAACCCCAGTTTCTTTTCTCTAACAGTATTACATTTTTCCTTAAATATCAGTAGCTTTTCATTGGACCAAAAGTCTTGGCAGCATTTCTTGACTGACTTAGACACCTCCACCCCAGTCTTGGAATAGAAAGTTATTTCACTGTTTTCTAATAAAGAAAGTGCAAAATATAATTTTTATGAAGTAACAAATAACCTCTAATACCTTTGTTGTTATCCATTCCTCCAACAGCATAAAGTGTCCCAACTGTAGATTTTCTAGGTTTAGTTCTTGGACTTTGCATGAGAGTTCTTCTCTCTGGTAAAAGATGGTATTTCATGGCTTCCAGAATAAGCTTCTGACATTCTAGGTCATCCTTAAAAAGCGCATGGTTTTCTAGGTCAGCCAATATCTGTGAATGACATGATCGTGAATCAAAAATGCTAGAAATTCCTAGAAAAGCAAGACCCTGCAATGAAAGAAGATCACAAACTGGATAAGTACGTCACTTCATTGAAGGATACAGGGGTTTGCAGGGCTATTTTTTTTGGAGAAGGGACAGGAAAACAGGTATTTAGTTGATTTTTAAGACTATGGGCAACTTTTAGATCACTGTTGCACCATCCCTTAAGACTACAATCTTACTACTCTCTTACTGAAGACATTGAAGAAAATTAAGTATTCTCTTTTAGGCTGCGGCCTGACTTATTTTTAGCCGTTTCCAACATAACACTGAAAGGATCCAGAAGGCATGTCTTTGCAAGCATCTTGAATGTGCAGTCCTATAACATAACAACATTCTACAGTATTTTATTCAGTACTTTCCAGGAACATCCCTTATTTTTAAAACAAAAGCAAAAAAACCCTAACAACAACAACAAACCCAACAAAACCCAAAACAACAAAAAACCCCAAAACCAAAAGAACTTGTTTGTGCAAGTTTTGAATCTATTGTTTTGCTGTATTATTGGCAAAATTAAGGATTGATAATCCAGATAATGTAAGTATCTTTACAATTGGCATAAAAACTATAATTAATAGTTTCCAAAACAAATGCTCAGTGCATACAGCTGAAAGAATATTCTATTACGTTTCCAAGGAAGAAGGCTACAAGTTGTAAATGTTAAGTGTTTGATTCACTTGCCTGTATGTACACATCTACTGGCTTTTGAGATGCTGTAAATCACCCTGTAAGTTTTCAAGATCCCATTGGACTAACCAACCTGGTCTAACCTCATAGCTGACCCAGGAGCTGGAAGTTGGACTGGAGACCTTCTGAGGTCTACTCCCACCTGAATGACTCTGTGGTTTCACTGATATCAGAAGAGTGCAACACTTATGCAGATTTTGTGCCATATCTGCCAGACCCATGTAGATATCTCAGATACCCTAAGGCATCAGAATTCGATCAAACTCTCAATCTGTATGTTTAGGCAATTGAGGATTATCTCTATATGCTGATCCATACATTTTGCTGACTATCAAATTAGAACAGGTTTTAATTGCACATGGCAGCATATCTGTACAGTCTGGTAGATTTCTAGATCTCATAGAACATCTATCTGGGACACACAATCATTTTCGGAGAAGACGCTGAAGGCCAGGAAGCGGGAGAATTTAGTTCCCAGAATCTATGAGGAGATACCTCCCTCACAGACTCATACATGCAAACATACAGAAACTGCTTTGCAGTTGCCTAAACACAGGCTGCTAGATTCCTTTTAAGGACTCTCAGCTATTTCATATGGACTTCAATGGCTGCTGAAGAATGCATGAATGTCCTTTGTCAATCTGTCAGCCTTTTGCAGATAAAACATGTGTTCTGTGACATCTAAAGTATTAATAGCTTGTACACGTAGACAGCAGACTCCCGGTTCTGATTTTAGGTGTCAGTCATGAAATGAATCTATGCAGGTCCAAAGAAAGGCACTACACACTGCAGTATCTCAACTAGTCATCCACAGCTCTTATTTTACATGGCTGATGACCTAACAGGCAATAGACCTACTTATTAAAAGTAGTCAATAAGGAAGTTCATCTAGCCTGATGAAATAGGTCTTTAACTGTGGCCATAACTCAATGTCTAGGGAGCAAGCTGCAAGACTGTTTTCAAATATATAGTAATTCTCCTTAATATTCCCCCAATGTCTGACTTTCAGATCAGGGACATCGTGAGGTTGATGTCTTTTCCATGCATTTTGTAATTCTCAGGGACCTTATCTTCCATGAACTAGTTCAATCTTCCTTTGAATTCACGTAAATTTGTTGCATCTACAATACATTTTTACAGCAAATTTGTCCTATCGCTAGCTGTAGATGAAGGTTTACCTCCCTCTGTTTGTTTTGAACCTGGCTCCTGTTGCTTCATTTGCTTTCATTTAATTTGTTACATTCATTTCTTTCATTCAGTGCCCCCTAATTCTTCTATTGTAAGAGAAAATAAATAATTGAGCCCTGCCATATCAAGTTCCTTATAATGTTCTAGACTTCAGTCATATTCTCCACTAGTTGACTGTCTTCTAGACTGAGGAACCTTAGCTTGGTTAATCATTGCTTATATGAAAGATTACAGGAAACCGTGAACTTCTATGGTGGCATAATGATGTGCTCCGCTTTGTTTTATTTTTCTTTCCTAATAACTTGTAACTTTTGATTTTGTCTTTTTGACTACTACAGAGATTCAGGCTGACTTTTCCAGAAATCCCTATTTCATAGACCCAAAATTCCACTCCTGAATGGAAGTTACCAACTCAAAACCTATGATTTTAAATTTGAAGTGAAGGGTTGCGGTTATTTTATTTGTTTTTTTATTTATTATTATTGTTTGTTCTCCATGTGCATTATATTCAATTTATCTACATTAAAATCGTAGAAAAGCAGTTATTAGGAATTTTGAGTGGGTTAAATGCTACTCACATTTTGTGTATTGAAAATTAAAGTATCATCTTTAATATATGCACAAAAGCTATGTGGCAATGCAGAAAGATTACTATAGGAGTAATAAGATTTGTGCTATTAATAATCATGGACTTTCTCGAATGAAGGAGGATTTCATTTGTCATTGGTCTCTAACTTAGGTACTTGTAGTCCATGGGGAAGTTGGTATAACTGGAAAGTTTGATTCTATCATTAAATTGCAGAGCAAACTGTCTAAGTTGAGGAGACTGTGCATTGCAGTGAAAGACGATATTTAATTATTTTCTGTTCTAATACAAATTCCACATATTTTAGCTGAAGAAATGAAATGATTTTTTTTTTTTTAATTCTTATTTTTATTTAATTAAAGCTAGCTGCCTAAACTAGCAAGTATATGAGGTGTTCTCCACGGACTAATCATGAGTGAAAACTTGAGGATAGTTTGAGTCACAGTGATGTTCAGTGAAGTTCTAGGCAAAAATGGATGAAATCCAGTTTACATTATTAAAACATTAGCCTCTAGTCAGCAAAATTAATAGTTTTAAGCTGTCTGTTGTGCTTTGAAAACCTCTGGCACATTTCAGATGACAGTACACATCATGTTTGCCTCTGCCCATCTTCCTGGATATCTGGTATCATAAAATATTCATATATTGATATCGTGAATGAGAAAAACAAGTGAGGAATCAAAAAAATGGAAGAGGGAAAGAGAAAGTAGGAGATACAGAAAGGTACAAAGAGACCTTACCACAAAGTAACTCAGCTGAGTTCAGGGAGAAGGAATAAAACTAATGTGTGATAGTTCAGCACAGGAAAGAGAGCAATACACACAAAGCTCTGGGGTTCATAGCAAATAGTAAGCTTGCAGAGGGAACAGGTAATACAAAGGAAATGATGTGATTTATTAGTTTGCACAAGGACTGCACAAATAATAAATTTACAATATCTTAAATGTAGTAATCCTAATATTTATGTAGTTTCCTTATCAGGATGTGAAAGTAAATGCTATAATGAATATATGCTATATAGCAAATGTATAATTAAGAAGGCTAAACCAAACATAAAATACTTATTTTGGTCACTAAACATATGGACCAAACACAGTGGTGTTGTTTTACCACTCAAGATACAAGAAAGTTGAAAGAATGAAAATGTGAAAGCAAAGATGACTATGTTCCTTGATGATGATATTTTCAGAAAACATCACTCAATGTGGTCCATAATAACTTTATAGAAATGTTTGCAAACAAATTATGCATCAACCACAAATAATCCCACAATCATGAAAGTAAAAATAAATGTGTGAAAGGAAAAAACAGATAAGATACAAAAGGGCTGAAAATGTAGGTATCAATATATTTTGGGGACTTCAAATATCTTTCAGTATCTCTGAATTCATCTGGATTCATGTAACAACAAGTGAAGGGATGAGGTCCAAAGTTTTTCCTTCTAATCAATAACAACTGGCTCATATGCTTTCCTTCATTTAGGCAGATTAGGTTTTTGAAAATTGGCATAGCTAGTTCCTGTGCCTGGTGGGACAAGCAATTTTCTCATATTACATGGAAAATAAGTGTATTGGGTTTGCGTGGCAAGGTTTTGGTAGCGGTGGGTCTACAGGGACGGCTTCTATGAGAAGCTGCTAGAAGCTTTCCCTATGTCCAATAGAGCCAATGCCAGCCGTCTCCAAGACAGACCCAACGCTGGTCAAGTCCAAGCCAATCAGCGATGGTGGTAGCACCTCTGGGATAACATAGTTAAGAAGGGAAAAAAAAAAAACCCTGCTGCACAGCAGCCGGGTTAGAGAGGAGTGAGAATATGTGAGAGAAACAACTCTGCAGACAGCAAGGTCAGTGAAGAAGGAGGGGGAGGAGGTGCTCCAGGTGCTGGAGCAGAGATTCCCCTGCAGTCCATGGTGAAGACCATCATGAGGCAGGCTGTCCCCCTGAAGCCCATGGAGGTCCATGGTGGAGCAGATATCTACCTGCAGCCCATGGAGGACCCCATGCCAGAGCACGTGGATGCTCAAAGCAAGCTGTGACCCTGTGGGAAGCCCATATTGCAGCAGAATCCTGCAGGACCTGTGGACACATGGAGAGAGGAGCCCATGCTGGAGTGGGTTTGCTGGCAGGACTTGCGACGCTGCGGGGGACCGATGCTGGAGTAGTCTGTTCCTGAAGGACTGCACCCCGTGGAAGGGAGTCATGCTGGAGCAGTTCATGAAGAACTGCAGCCCGTGGGAAGGACTCATGTTGGAGAAATTCATGGAGAACTGTCTCCAGTGGGAGAATAGTCTGAGGAGGAAGGAGCAGCAGAGACAATGTGTGATGAACTGACCGCAACCCCTATTCCCCAACCCCCTGTGCCACTCTGGGGAAGGAGGTGGAGAAAATCGGGAGTGAAGTTGAGCCTGGGAAGAGGGGAGGGGTTGGGGGAAGGTGTTTTTAGGATTTGGGTTTATGTCTCATTCTCCTACTCTGATTTTGATTGGTAATAAATTAAACTAATTTCCCCAAGTCGAGCCTGTTTTGCCCATGTTGGCAATAGCTGCATGATCTCCCTGTCCTTATCTTGACCCACGAGCCTTTAGTTATATTTTTCTCTCCCCTCTCCTGATGAGGAAGGGGACTGATAGAGCGGCTTTGGTGTGCACCTGGCATTCAGCCAGGATCAACCCACCACAATGAGGCATAGAAATCCCTCCATATATTTGTTTTCCAAAACTATATTTGCAATTATTTTCTAATAAAACAACAGTATCTATCATATTCGTTTTTATAAAAGTGCATGATTATTGTATTAAGAAATTACTAAAACTTCTTTGAAACAGCAGCAGCAAAATAATAAATAACTGACTGGAAAGACAAGAAAAATATTGAGTTTGGTTAATATGAATTCAGTCTCAGAGAGATGTTACAGAAAAGATTTGAAATTAAACCTGCTGCTCTTTTAAATTTGTCACAAACTCCCATTCTGGCATGTCCCTAGCATATATGTATCTTTTAAACTGATTAGTTTCTACTGATCTTTATACTCCAAGGCCATATGCCTATGACCACAAAAATTCAGTGAGAGGGAGCCAATATTGTATACATAATTGTCTTATATTGAAAGTTTACTCCTCAGAACCACTTGCCTGTGTCTAGATTACAGATAATTTTAACAAGACAAAGCCTCTTTTTGAAAAACAAGTACACTAAACAGGCATGTTTATGGTCAGCTTAAAACAACGTATACTTACATCTATAATATAAGTGCTTTGTGGTTGAAGGCACAAGATGCTGGATGTCAAGAGTCTTGTTAAAATAGTATGAGACATAGGCAGAACAGAAATAGACACATGCAAAAAACAGCAGAGACATTTGTGTTCCTTGATGGCAGTATTTTTAAAAGGGGTCACTATACATGGTTGAGGTTAATAGCTTGATATAAATGTTTGCAAATAAATTGCACTTGAAAATATTTTTAGACTTTGATATTGACTTCTTTTTTTACAGGAAAATGGCCAGATCCCAAAGTCTACTATTTTCAATGAAAATGGCAACCCCTTAAAATTTTGTCAGGGAGTGCATTAAAATGTATACCACTTTGACATATTTATTGAACTGTTTTACAGTCTAACATATACTACCTTGACATCTAATCTCATGAATTTAAATGTCAAGATTCTATTCTGTCATAGCTTGTGAGTGTTTTCACATTGACTGTAATGATATTGCGCAAAATACAACATTTCTGTATGTTTTTACATTTACTATTTTTGAGCTAGGGTCAGTACAAGAATAGTAGAACAATCACTGGAATTTTTACCATATTTCTTAACCTAAATTGAGCAACAAGGAAACTGAGTCTATGGTTAGACTCCAATGTATTTTCAAATGTATTTACTGTCCCCAGTGTGTAAAGGAAAATACAATTCTTAAGAAGGTATATAAGCTGTTATTTTTAATATCTTTCCAAAGAGTGTATCCTTATAATCTTGGCACCCACAACATCAGTGAAAGGGCTCAGAAACTTCAGATTATCAAGAAATTAAGAGCAAGCATTTTGTATGTTAGCTATGATAAGGACTTGTGTGTGTATGCATGTGTGCATGTTCTGGTGTTGGTTATTATGCAATTAATGTTACTAAATAAGAATATTAAAGTGTGCTAATAAACAGCAGTAGTAAGAGATTTCATAAGACTAGGTTAATTTATATTTCATAATATTAAGATTTTTAATATATCCTTTTTGTGATTTTTTTTTCCCTTTGAAGTTCTCAGCATACTACTTAGTAGATTAAAAATCAAAGATCTGAAGACAAATCCCATTCAGAGTTTAGGCAGGATGATGTCTTCTCTTGCAATATGATTTAACATTCATTTAGGACTTCTGAACCAAACAGTGTACTTTGTCAACAATTTAATTTAATTTAACAGAATACAGGCACAACAAAGCTGAGAAATCAAATTATCAGTTTCCCCTGCACAAATTTGAGGTAATATATTAAGTTATCTATACTTTCTAATGCTTAATGGAATTAATGGAATTGATGACAAGGTTTTTTATGGCAAGCTTATTATATCAGTAAGGATCAAAGTCCAACAATTGTATTTGGTGACTTCCTATCAGACAGCTACTTTTTTATTCTGATGTTCCAATCTGTGCCTAAGCTCTTAAAGCAAACATTTATATCTATGAGATCTTCTGACTTGCCAGGTGTTTCAAATAAAGAAGTGATAATCAGTGAACACTGTCCTGTACCAAAATTATGAGATTTCATGCACCAACCACAAATAAAGGCTGAACCTCTTTTACTTTCTGATTAGGAATTCATACTAGAAATGGATAAAAACCATTTCTAAATAAAATTTTAAAAGCAGACAGAAACCTGTGTTTATTTCCTTTAAAAAAAAAAAATTACTCAATGGCCAAATCAATATTTTTTTGTCAACAACAACAACAACAAAAGTAACTAACTAAAAAAGTAACAGTAAAAGTAAAAGAAAAAAAAATCTTATGGAGTAAAACATAGGCCTTTTCCCAACTGTGAAGATATGGCAAAAGTAATTTTGAGAAAAATATTAATTCCTTCCTCCTACCCATTTATTTTAGCACATGGGCTGACTTGTGATAAACACTGTATTTCTTACTGTCCTAATGGCTAATCCCTGTAAGTGACAAAAAAAACTAAATAAATTGAAACTAAAGCTACTGTTTAGGAACCAAAAGTCATATAAAACTAACTGTTTCATGTTGTCGAAGTTTTAATAATCTGCTTCAATGTTTTTCTACTCCATATTTATCTTTCCTTATTACATCAAAATAATCAATATATTTTTATTAAATCAGGATGCACTTGATCAGGAAATTCAGTTAATAAGGATGTTTCCCTGGAAACCATATTATGTTCAGCTTTCTATTTCACGGCTATGACATACTTCATTATGAGAGAATTGTACCTAACATTAAATGAAGTTTTCTGGGTTTTGTAACACGTGGAAACTCAGAGCTGTTGCTTCTCAGAAGACCCACGTCAGTGCTACTTCAGCATACTTATTTCTAGCACTGCTAGTTCTCAGACTAGCAATTCCCTGAGAATTTTTAGTAACTTTGTGTCATCATGCTTCTCATTTTTCCCAGTTAAAACCCCACCAAGTCCTTTCTCAGACATACTTCTAAAATACTTTCAACACAATGAAAGTTGAAGTGTGAGATGTGACAATATTTGCTCAGTTAGGGTGAACTAAACCTCAAATTCCACCACGTTGGTATGTGCCTCAGGTACAGTAAGTACCCAAAAGGGGAGATGCGGAAACACCATAGGATTCCTACCATTAAGAAGAAAGACTTGGATATTTCCTCTAGGACAGATGTCAAGGCTATAAAACAGAACAAAGTGAGAAAGTGTTCCTTGCATGCCAAAGTAAGATACTAAGCACATGCAAAAGTTTTTATCTTCTGTTTTCCAAATGATAGGTGCTGCCAAAAGGGGCACAGCATCATTCAAAATTATGCTTTATGTGGTCTTTATCTGCCCATGTCTATTTATTGTGATTTAGAATCTTGTATAGTCCTTGACAACACATAATTATTCTATACCCTGAATATTATTAAATTTCATACCCAAACACGTTAATTTCATGGTAGGTAGAAAGCAACTTCCAGTTCTCTAAAAATTATCCCAGTACCTAGATGCATTCTCCCTGTAAAAAACCCTAGAGTCCTGTGCTCTCAGAAACTTACATACCAATGTTATGTGGAACACAGGATTAGCCTTATCTTAATAGTATTAATAATCATAACAGCAGAACAAAAAGCTTAAAATCCTTTAAATGAACTTTGAGTAAATGAAATGTGGATTTTTATGGCACATGTTTTTAACAAAGCGCATAAGTCTCTTTCTTGATCCAAAATGTATCTGAAGTCATGACAACCTTGAGTTAGAGAAACACATTACCATATGAAACAAAAATCTGAAGAAGGAATGACCTAAAGTTTCCATATTGAATCGTTTTCAAGAGAGATATTTGATTAGCCATCATTGTCCTTTTATGTGTCTTTTTCCATGTACAGATTTGTTATGGCTGGTTATTGTTGATGATCATAGTAATGCAGTTACCAGGAAAGAATAGAGGCTTCTGAAATATAAGGTCATGATTGTTCTTTATACAGATTAAAATGAAAAGCAAATAAAGGGTTTGTATGAATTCCCAGAAAGTATAAAAATACTGTTTTAAAACTTTCTTTAAAAAAAGTTCTCAGTCCACTTTCAAAGTGTTACCATGCTTATGCTGCTCTAGCTGTTAGCAAACACTGTGCAACTTTGGACAAAACTCCAATTATTAGAAGAATTTTTTATCTGTCTAAAGCTGGTAGAAAAAGAAGTCATTATTCCTACATCATTGTATTGGTATATGAATGGAAGTATTTCACTTGCCAAATGTGGTGAAAGGAATAAATTGTTTTAACACTTTGTATTTTATGTCTACAAGACAACTGCAAGAAATGCCTGTAAATACTATCATAATTGCAGATTTCAAATTAATTCATTGTTATTCTAATTAAAACTGTATATACCCATTTTAAGAAATATCAGTTAGGCTATTCATGCTCCACTGCAAACATGAAGGAAATAAAAAAGTCCCCCACAAAGTGCTACTTCTTTTTTACAAAACCAATAATCTCTGAGCTACTTCTGTTGGATTCAAACCCTCTTCTTATAAAGACTAGTTGTTTAATAATGTTTAGACTTTATATCCTTATTTTAAAACTTTTGAACCTATGATATAAGCAAAATAGTAAGTTAATTATGTGAGTTCATTTTTTTGCTTCATCTTAAGAGTTTGTTGAAATGTTCAGCTTTAAAGAAATTTATGCAGACTTCCTTGAGAGAGCTGAACATAGGTTCTGCAACTGGCAATTGATCAGCAATAGTGATTTACATTTTTCATACGTAAATTGATCTTGGAGACAGTATGTTTTTCAGGACAATTCTGCAATGATTGTAAACAGTTTTATTTCTTTTCTCAAGAACATCCTGATGTCAAACTTATTTTTTTCCACTCAAACTAGAGCTTATAGGTAGAAACAACAGTATACTGAGCTAATATTATTAACAGCATACCAAATGGATCTACTTCTGTATGCATCACTTAATTCAGGATTCTGCCTGAATGAATATATCCATGTCTTCTCTCAGATTAAAATGATGGTAGATATGAACAAGATCTTAGGTTTAGTCTACAGTTACTGAAAAGACCATTATTAAAAACTAAAATAAAATTGATGGTGGATAATTTAAATGATAATCTCACTAAGGAGGTTTAAATCAGGAATAACAGAGTTTCACATAAATTGTGATTTTATATTATTATAAGTCTTGTTAAAATGTAGCTAGAAAAGAATGAGTTCTGCTTTTCATGATCTAGGTAATAAAACACTTTAACTAACTTTTTTTTCTAGAAGTGATGGAAGTTTAATTTTTTTTCATTAAAAATCCAATAAGGTTGAGAAAAGAAACAGCATATCAAAGATGTTGCCTTTTTTCTGCAAGGCATGAAAGGCTTTGCTCAAATCAATTTGATGTAGAGTCCTAATTTTTAGTCTAGATTAACACATTCCAGATGATTCCCAAACCTCACTATAATAAGTTTTTTCCTAAATCATTTTATCTACCTAGTGTCACAAAGTATAGTAGGAAAATCATACTGAAAATTCTGAAAATTAATATAATATGAGCAGAGAAAACTCAGACTTAGCACTTACTGCTAGAAATTATGTTGTTATAAGTAATTCTGAGTTAACCAATTACCAATTAGTCTTCATAAATAGGCATTTTTAAGAGGTCATGTAAATTTTTCACATTTATGCTGATTATCTACCAGGCATTACAAGGAGATTCAATTTAATCATTTGACTCCCTGGCATATACCTATGAACAAAAGTGTACATGCAAACGCTTTTTGTGGGGCTCAAAAAGATGCACTAGTAGGCTTTCAATGACAAGAAACACAACATCAAAAATTATCAAACTCTGCCTGCCTAAGTTTCCCTTGAATGTCAAAACAAAATACGTTCTTTTCCTGTTTTTACTATCTCTTTCAGAGGCAAAGCCACACAGCTGTGAAAACACATACATAATACTCTATATATTACAAAAAAAAAAAAAAAAGAGAACAAATAGTGAATTTTTTCTTCTCCAAGTTAGAAAGCATTTTCCATGAAAAACCAGAACTTTCAAATTAACAGGTTTTCAATTTTTGACTGATATCATTAGAATTAAAAACTTTTTACAAAACGGTGTTTTTTCTGCAGAAAATATATCCCAGTTCTTTGTAATTTTTCTTACTTCTATTTCAGTAGAAAACTTACAGCCCATTTTCTGAACAGCTTCTCCAATCTTAAACATCCTTACTGCATAGTTTTTGTATGAAAGTGCTTACATGCTTGAAGAAGTGAATAAAAACATCTCAGAATCAAGAATTCTCCAATACTATGGGTTAGTTCTAAAATAATTTTCTTCCTTTGTGCAAGATAAAAATGAAAGAAAATAATGAATTTAATTACAGAAAGGTACTGGGAGATGGACTTTAAGTATTACTTGCCTCTTTCCATTTCACTTTAATTTATGCTCTCTCAACATTAAGTGAATTTCCTGCTTAAAACCTGTACTTGAGAAGAACAGATTTAAGTAAGAGAGAATTATGGCTCTCCTGACAATGCAAGGTATTCATTTAAATGCCTGCATTAGACCTTTAAATAGTTTCCACTAATAATATTATTAACTACTCTCAAGTAAAATGAGGAAGATATTTCAGTCTTCAGCAATATTTTCTAATAAAGAAAAATAAATACACAACAAATTTTATTTTTAAACATTCCAAATTAATTATTCATTAAAAAAATACTAAGACAACAAGAATGAGAACAGAAGCATGTTTGCACTGTTTATGTGAGAAACTGAAAGTATTTTTGGGTATTGATTAAGCATACATTATTATTATGTTTAAGAAATTTATTCAGAGAACAACAATATAGTTAAACAAACCTTTAAAATTTAGACTAAAATTTAGAATAATTCTTAGAAAAAGACATTGGAAATCATATATTAATTTCAAAATTGTGCCAGTTTTGTACATAAACAATTCACTTAATTTTGCATAGCAGAAGATAAAACTTCAGGAATCATATAATCGTGAATTTACTACAAATATATTTTACCACATCTTTTAACTCTCACTTTTAAGTTGCTATATTTTGAAAGGGAAATAAAAATGTATTGCAGTCATAAAATTATTTACCACCAATTTCTGCGCTTTGATGGTATGCTAAGGTATTACGAACAGTGTCATTCTTTATCCAGATCCTGATTTGCAAGTAGATTTTAACTAAAGTAGATTAAAACACTTAAACATTCCCTCACTCTCTCCTTTAAGTCTTTTAAAAAATATGAAAGTTGTTATCTTTTCTGGACTCCTAAATATAGAGATCACAAGGTCACAAACTGATCATGTATGGAGCTGAAGTTTCTAAATGCCGTCTTATCCAACTGAAGCTTAGCAATATTAATTGAAGACCTTTTTGTTTTGTTAGAAATTGAATGAATTGAGCTAAATCCAACATAATCATCTGTTTACTCACTTGACTGTTTTGTAATTAAGGGTCTTAAATTGAAATTTTAAAAAAAGCTTATACCTAATTTATCTTTTTGAGGTTTTACTTCTTTTTAGAACAACCATTTTTATATATTGTCTTAGAAATAAAATAATGAAATATATTTGCAATTAATAATTTCTGTAATTTAGCATGTCTCATTTTGTTTTGTTTTCTATCATTGTCTTTCAGCTCATCACACATTCTGGATCTGTTTGGAATTCTTTCTTTCTTATTCATGTTTAATTAATAATTTCAGTATAGCTGTTTTAGCACAGAGATGTTTTCCAGGCATTTTTCTGTAGTAACACAAATATTTAGTATATGAAATTCAATATTTGTCTTGCTCATGGACTAAATTATTCATAACGTGTGAGTTAGTCAAGCCAGCTGCTCAACCAACTCACAGAGACTATACTAAATCCCTCAGATTTCTGTATGCTCAGAGAAAGGTTATTTTCTCCTCAGCAATAAGATGCTGCAGACTTAAGGTTCTTTAAGAAACTCTAGACCAGTTCTTTCTTGAAACATATGGCTAATCATTTCTATTACAAATAGTCTACATTAAGATTTACTGCTTAGACACAACAGACTTTCATTAGTCTGTCTGTAAGCCTGTGATCTGTGTGAATGCAGGTGATAATATATTGCAACGAGATCAATCAGGTAGCAATAATAGTGAATGGTCTTGGACTGGAATTTTGGAAAGAAAACTAATTGCTTTTCTGTCTAATAACCGAACTCTGACATCTACTATCTACTAAGCTGGTATTTTTGGTGATCATGGTCACTGGCAGAGGAAATGTGTTCAGTGTTTAATTGATTTGTAATTCCAACTTTTTCCCCACACATTAAAAATAATTTCACATTCAGAAGAAATTTTAAACTGGCTTTCTGCCCCTCAGTTATAATCCTGAGTCCTCCCTATCCCACCCCCATATCAGGGTACAAAACCCAAACCAAACCAAAAAGAATACAGCATAGCTGAAGTTTGTTTTCCTTAACCTATGATTAGGTTACCAAAATGAATATATTAGATAAACAAACAATCACACACACATTCTCTGAGGCTTTACATTTGATATAAAAATGAAGAAACTGGTTTTTTTCCCCACTCTCTTGAAGAAACTAAGTAATGGGATTCAAATATTCATTGGTAGCATCTGTGGTAAGTAATTAAACTGTGGTGTTGAAACCACTTTCACAACATTAACACTTCCCCAAAGCTTATGATTTAATGAGCCCATTTATTAAAATCTTCAATATTATTTTCTATAAGTGGTCCCTTGTTATCTTTTATCACACTGTTCAAACTTTAATTTTAACCTAATTTGTAAATATGCCCACACTTTTTTGGCACACACACTGACTTTTGTTGGACTACTAGTACTGCTGGGTCTATCTTTGAAACTAATTTGACCAATTTACTTATCACCCTGATGTGTTACTGATTCAAATGTTACTCAGTTTAGGAAAACAGTAATTGTTTTACTCCCCTCTCCCCCCCAGCTTCTGCCTCTAGTGATGTCTTTTCACAATGATTTCATCAATCTATGTATTTTACATAGTAGCCAAAACAAGGACTGCAAAATCTAAGATGCAAGCTTTCTTCACACTTAATTATACTGATGCAGAGACCTACATTTAACCTCATCATGCGAGGCTCTCTCTCAGTAAATGAAGAAAAAAATCTTTATTTCAGGTATTTACTTTAAGAAGGGATTTATCCTATCTCATATGTTAGATATTTACCTTCTAGGTATCTGAAGTTAGATGAGATTAATCTCTCTTAGAGTACCTTGTATTTTTTCTTCTCTAATCCTTGAGGAAAAAAGTAGTATCATAATTCTGAGACCTATGCATATTTTGCAATAGTGTTAAAATACTACATAAGAAAAAAGAAAAGTTCTAGAGGTCAAATTGCATTCATAAAGAAGACGAACAAAAAAATCACATTAAAAAAGAGAAAATAAAAAAAAGATCCCAACACTAGAAGCAACAAAACGGTTGGGCTATGACAAAGTATTCTTATTGTCTGGTCTCCTTTGGTTCAAAAGCAGATGTTTTTATTTGAAGCTCTTCTGAATCAATTTTTTTTTTCTTCTGAAAGTGATAAATCGAATAGAAGATTAGGTAAAAGCATGACAGATGCCAACAAATGGAACACAAATGTTATTTAGTCAATAACAGGTAATAGCCTACATTTGAAAATTACTGGGGGTTTTATTTTTAACTGTAGTTACCTATAACTGTAGTCAACTGTAGTCTACCAAAATTTATGTCATTTTGATAAAACTCCTATAAGAGAATAAGTACAAAGAAATGGAATACAAAAGAAGCATCTTTACCCTTTTTCAAATAAGATCTTCAGGTCTTAGAAACAGGCAAAAAGCATGGATAAGAAAACCTCTTATAGAAAGGGAACTATTTAAACACCTTTTCCATACAGTATATTTCAAGGATAAATGTTACAAAAGTCTAATAAGAAGAATTCTTCTAGTACATACATAATCTCTGAAATGTTGATGGCTCAACTAGAACTAGAGGAGAAACTGTTTCTGATTATGTGGTTTTCTATTACGCAGAGTCAATTTAAGGGGGAAGGAAGGATTCAGAAAACAGCACTACACTGAAAAAATAGGGACTTATCAGGGAAGGGAAGTCCAACCCATCTCTTAGACCTCTCATTACCCTTTTTCCAGGAATACCATTCTGGATACCCCATTGTACCAGTCCAAGCATTTGCAATCCCTTTTTCCTTCCTTCTTTAGTTAAAAGTGACAGATTTCAAATGACGTCAAGTGCAATAAAGGTTTCTGCTTTTAAAACCACCTGTTGCTAACAATTGCTGCAAGTAGTGATTGAACTTTGCCTCGCTACTTTCAATGAGTTACGTTTGCATGACCTCGGGAGGCATGATCTATGGAACACCAATAACTAAAAGCAAAACTTGCCATATAGAAGGATAGTTTAATCTTTGCTAGGGGCAACTTTCACCCTGTTACTATCCTGATAAGTAGTTACTCTAAAACTATCTTAGATACCTCTACACTAAATTACAGAAATCATTACTGATCTGCGTGATGGGGCAGAGTATACCATCAGCAAGTTTGTGATGACACGAAAATGGGAGGAGTGGCTGACAGTGGCTGGGATGGTTGTGCTGCCATCCAGAGGAACCTCAACAGGCTAGAGAAAGGGGCTGACAGGAACCTCATGAAGTTCAACAAGGACAAATACCAAGTCCTGCACCTAGGGAGGAGCAACCTCAAACACAAGTATATGCTAGGGGCCACCCAGCTGGAAAGGAGCTTGGCGGAAAAGACCTGGGGTCCTGGTGGACACCAAGTTGAACAAGAGCCAGACATGCGCCCTTGCCACATAGGAGGCTAATGGTGTCCTGGGCTGCTGAACTGCCAGCAGGTGGAGGGAGGTGATCCTTTCCCTCTACTCAGCACTGGTGGGGCCACACCTGGAGTGCTGTGTCCAGTTCTGGGCTCCCCAGTATAAGACAGATAAGGGAAATAAGGGAGACTAGAGAGTCCAGAGAAGGGCTGCTTAAATGGTTAAGGGATTGGAGTATCTCGCTCCTATGAGGAAATGTTGAGAGAGCTGAGACGGTTCAGCGCAGAGGAGAGGTGGATGTAATCAGTCTGGCACTTCTCAGTGGTGCCCAGTGACAGGACCAGAGGCAATGGGCCCAAACTGAAACAAGGAGGTTCCATCTGAACATCAGAAAACACTTTTTTACTGTGAGGGTCACTGAATGCTAGCACAGGTTGCCCGGGCATGTTGTGGAGTCTCCCTCCTTGGAGATATTCAAAAGTTGTTTGGACATGGTCCTGGGCATCCGTGTTTAAGCACAGGGCTTGGACCAGATGACCTCCAGAGGTCCATTCCTACCTCAACCATTCTGTGATTCTGTGATTCTAAGCAGAAAATAAGTACAACTTGCATTAAATAGGTATGGAAGTGTTATACGTTATAACAAGGTAAACTTAGACATCTGGGTTTGACTCAGACAATCAAGGTTTCAAGGTAATTAGATGCGCAATTTAAGCTGTGCCTTCCAGCAACTGTACATCCTGCTGTTCTCCAGGTATCTACAACATAGCTCCTGAGCAGACAGGCTGAATCTACTCCACTGACAGATTTTAATGTCTTCCTGGTTTGCGGGTATTTGTGGCCCACATTGAAAGGTCTTGCTACCTCATTTAGATCCCAACAGAACTGTGAAGTCTGCAGAAAGCAGACTCATTAATCAAAATAGAGCCTATTGCTACATGATAAACTCCACAAAATCATTTAAAAATGCTGTATTTTTGCTGTTATTGCCACTTATGAGCAAAATATATTACTGGAGATTGAAACAACAGTGTTCATTACATACAGTGCAGTTTGAACCTGATGGTAATTGTCATGTTGTATACTCATAGATGAAAACACAGACAGGACAGGTCTAAGGGAAACAGGTATCTGAAAAGGTATTCAAAACAAGATTACTAAAAGTGGTCAGCAACTTGCAGCTCTGTTTAAGAACATAAACTGCATTGGTAGACTTTCAAAAGTGCTTAGCACCTATCCATTTTCATTAAAATTGCTATGAACAGCTGGGTGTTAAGCATGTTGGCAAGTCTAAGCATATCAAGTAGATGCCTAAATGACAGTGGAGCTTTGCTGAAAATTATGCTAATTTTCATTGCTGGGATCCATGCAAGCTATTATGATGGAGTTTATCTGTACGATTAAAAAAGGAGTGTAAACTAGAGTTTGAACTGGAAAATGACATGGGGTACACCACTGTTATTTGATCCACTCCCATTGCATTTACTTTTACTAGTTTCACTGAACATACAGGATTTTCAGATGCAAGTTATAATATCCTAATCAATTAAAATTTATTGAAAAAACTTAAAAGTATGTTGACAGAGAGGATGAATGAATAGCCACACACACATTGAGCAATTTCTGCAACAATTTGATATAATCAACAATCTGACAGCCACTAAGGCAGAAAAAGATAGAAAGGTGCCAAATAATGACTATAAATTGTACGACCTTGTAAAAATATAAACAGGCAAAACATGTCTTCTCAAAACTGAAGACATTGTTTTATGCAAATAAAACTGTAATACACATTTAAGTATGCACTGAAAATGGTACTGTTTTGAAGGTCATGGAAAGATATGCTCTTATTTATATGACCAGAGCTTATAATTGATTTGGACAGTTAATATAATCCAATATATCAGTAAATATGTGTTTTCACATGGACACACTGTGTACATTCTAATGGGGACATTTATGAGAACAAATGTTTCACATAGAATGAACTGCATAGAATGAGCAGCAGAAGTAGAATATTTTCATCAAAACATTGTTCTGAACCTTTGGCAATGCAGAATTAGTATAAAGAGAGGCAAGGTTCGTATTTTCTAGTCATCATTGTCATTTCCCCATAATTTTATGACCATGTGCAAAAGTGATTTACCTTGTGAAGACGCACTCTTCCACTAAATAAATTTACCCCAACATATTTAGCAGCAAATTATATGCTCAGTGTATCATGAGACACTGAATAAAAAGTCAGGTAAGTTGCCTGTGTGTAGGATAAAGAAATAGTATTATAGCATTACGTTGCCACAACTTTTTATTTTAGCAGAATGTCATGACAGCTTCAAAGCATTTACTGATATTTACTGGTATTTACTAAACTTTACTGATAGAAAACCATATTTGGAAATGAATGTCACACATAACTATGTTGAATGGTTATCATTTTCACTGTTTACAAATTTTCACATTGTCACCTACATAAGAAATGCCAGCCATATTGACAGGACTTTTAGACAACTTTAGAATTAGCTAAAAGACAAGAAAGATCCCTTTGGATTGTATTTGCACACTGCATTGAACTATCACATCTTTCTTCAGATAAAGTATCAGCTGACAAGATACCTCCAGAGCCAGAGAAGTTGTTACAAAAAAAGAAAAAAGTTAACTTTACTCCATGATCGATATAAGAAAAGTAGAGAAATGAGAGCATATTCTGCGTGTAGTGACAATAAGCAACTAACTGCCATTTCACAGGCAAGTGAAATTTCAGACCCAAATTTCTCCTACATTGATAAGCTAATAAAGGAATATGGAGATCATCCTAGAAGCTTGCCTGAAACCTTCTTTTTTATGGACTGAGAATTTATTAACACCTAATATGGTTTTTTATTTTTATTTACTTGAAGTTACATAAACATTACATTAAAAATGTTGTAAAACTTCCTCACATTCCCAAATTTATATTATTCTGATACAAGCTGACATTCAAATCAAGTTATTGCTTAATTCACTTGCATAAAACCAAACATTTAGCACCACTTGAGATGCCACATGGTGTCTAAGAATCCACACAGGGCCAGTAAATATGGCACTGGATTTATGAGGGAACACTTCCAGAAAATCTGCTGTGAGCTAGGCAGCATGATAATCCATGGCACCTCCCAAACTAGCAGACAGGTTTGTTCCTATGTACTGGGAATGCACTAGATCTTCAATGCCTTCAGTGGGAGGTCAGGACTCTCGCTGATGTGGAGAAGCCTACACACATAGGTGAATAAGAAACTGAATCACACCTTCAGTCCTTTGAGGTGCAAGTAAAGTCCTGGCATCCAATTCATTTAGAAATGATTGAAAGAATTCATCAAATGTTGTAGAGGATGACTGAATATACACACATACTTAGCATTTATCCCAGACCAGTTGGTGAGAACCACTCTAAAAAACCTCATACCCTAGTCAGGTGTGAATTCATATTAGCTGCACTTCTTTAGTGATGCTAGAGATGGTTAGAGAACCGGAAAAGGTTATCGCTTCATATTATCAGTCACACTGCTCTGAAGGAGAAAGTTAGAGATTGACTGACGTACAGTGATACCCTCCATTTTTGTTAAGCAAAGGATCCTTCAGTTCTTTCATCTGTCCCAATAAATATTGAAAACATCAGAACTTGATGAACCTCAGTCTGACAGCTGCCTGGTTAATTGTTTTTCTAGCAGTACAGAGAAATACCTCTTTGTCAAATGCCAGCTGAGCTGTGGAAGGAATTTACAAGTTTACCTCAAAACGTCAATTATCCAAGCTAGGATTTAAAGGTTTTCTACTTGATTATTATATGCAAATTCATATACACTTTTAAAATCATGTATGGCCAGATGTAATGTCTGCATTCTGAGGGGATTTAGAGGCTTAGCATTTCCTACAGGTTCCCTACAACATCTCTGTATAAATAAGAACAGAACTCAAGTGGATCTGTTCACTTTCTCTCCAGTAACTTACAGGGTATTTAAGTACTTCACTTTATAATGACTGGATTGTTTCTGCCCCTGGGCAAGAAACCTAATTTAGATGCTTATATTAGTTTCACTGGATCTGAGACACAGTGTATTTAATAATCAAAGACTATGCATTATCCTACTGATGTGATTTGCAAGCCTCTGAAAGCGATATTAAAAGTGTTGCAGAGAGAAAGGCAATAATATCTATGCTTTACCCTATGCTATTTTTTAGCTTTCATAGTTAACCAAAGGTCTACTATTACAAGCAGTTGAAAAAGACATCCATTATAAACACAGCACACTGGTGGAGCACAAGTTATCTTTAACATAACCATTTCTGCAAGTAAATATTTGTGTTCTTTTTATCACGCACATCTTTGCTGAGAAAAATTAAAACATAACTATAACATCCTCATTCTTTACTAGTCATGCTATTCTAGGCACTCAGTATCATGTGTTAACTCCTAACTCTTGCTTGTAAATTCTTTCAGCAGCCCAACTGTCATTAGCAACTTCTCACACTCTTAAGAAACACCATAAAAATAATGTTTTGCCCAATAGAAGCTGCACACATTCTTGGCTCATGCTGTAGCCTCAACATGAACAGATACATTACACTGTGTACAATCAGCAAAAACAAGCTTTTCATCTTAGTAAATGCAATTACATCACTAGTAAACAACATAGGGCAAGGCAGAGACTCAAAACATGCTGATGAATTGCATTGAATGTTTCCAGGTACAGCTTGAGTCAGAGAATGGGAAATACAAGCATAGAAGAAACAATTCTGTTTTGGGAAAGGAAGAGAGAAAGATAATAATAATTGAGTGATCTAGATATAAACTCTCTGTACAGTTTGCCTTCATGGCCAGAAGTTAATGTTTTAGCTTCAAACACAGACAAGGTTAGACTGTTACCTATACAGAATTAGTGAGGTTTCAGATGAACCGTTTTGCTCCCTGAGCTGTGGGGACAGTAGTCACTACATCACAAGTCATGGGGAAGGTAATCATTAGATGATGGGTCAGGACAGTCATCAGGGAACCCAGTGAGAACACCTTTAGCTATTCTAGCCAGACCTTAATGGGTATATCTTTCCACAACAATAGATTTTCACCCCTAATGAAAAGGTTCACAAGAACATTCTACTATAAAAGAATGAAATAAATGTGTAGGTGTATGTATATGTGCATGTGCATATGTATGTATATCTATGCACCAATATATGCTGGGGACACCCAGCCAGAAAGCAACTTGGCAGAACAGGTGTCATCAGTGTGCCCTTGCTGCAAAGAAGGCTAAAGTTGTTGTGGGCTGCATTAGACAAAGTATTGCCAGGAGGTCAAGGGAGGTGATCCTTCCCCTCTACTCAGCACTGGTGAGGCCGCTCCTGGAGTGCTGTGTCCAGTTCTAGGTTCTTCAGTACAAGAGAGACATGGACATACTTCAGAGAATTCCATGAAGGGTCACGAAGATGATGAAGGGACTGGAGCATCTCTCCTATGAGGCAAGGCAGAGAGAGCTGGGACAGTTCAGCCTGGAGAAGAGAAGGCTTAGGGTAATCTTACTAATGTGCATAAATACCTGAAGGTAACATGGAAAGAGGATGGAGCCAGGTTTTTTTCAGTGGTGCCCAGTGAGAGGACTAGATGCAATGGGCACAAACTGAAATGCAGGAGGTTCTGTCTGAACATCGGAAAACACTTTTGTACTGTGAGGGTGACTGGGCCCTGGCACAGTCCTTGGAGGTATTCAAAAGCCATCATTCAAAGACCATCCTGGGCAACTGGCTCTAGGTGTTCCTGCCTGAGCAGAGGTGTTGGACCAGATGACCTCCAGAGGTCCCTTCCAAACTTCAGCCATTCTGTGATTCTGTGATTATTCATATGTTTATCATATCATGTCAAAAAAGACATAGACACAAACTGTCTTTAGTGATTTTGCTTTGCTTTACATGTACCAATTTTGTTTGATTTTTAAAAGATTAAAATAGTTTTATTCAAATTTCATTTTAAAATGCTACTGAAAATTGAGGGCAACTGTGGTACCTTTTAGCCACAAAAAGTAGTTTCTTAGAATTTTTGAACAACTGACAAAATAAAATGTCTGCTTAATGATATTTTTTGTTTGTTTCTTAACTTGTTTGTTAATTCATTCTCAGTGAAGAATGCTATTAAAAATCACAGGAAAAAATATTTATGATAAGTTGTAAATGAACAATTCAAGTAAATAATCTAAAATACTTCAGCATTAACAAGGTTTAAGGCTCCCACCAAATTTTTACTCTTCCTGAATCCTTCAAGAGTGAAAATGAACATAAATTAAGATACATTTTCTGTACAGATGAACACAAAATATTTGAAACACCTATTGAAAGGAAGCAACTAAATCTTACCTGTTATAACGTGAAATAATTTCTTATATTGGTCAAGCCACCAATCTTTCTAGTTTGACTTGAATTAAGGAATATGAACAGTTTTAGTTTAGCAGATGGTTTCAGGCAAATCACAGGAGCAAAATTAAACTAAAGTTCTATGGCAACATTACAGGTTATATTATTTCATTTTCAGCTTCATAATAATTTCCTTTTAATATGTTAATACCGGTTAGCTTATCCTAAATTTTTCTATTGAATTTTGAATTACATTGTTTGATATCCTATTACTCAGGTCTGACTACATTGCTAATACAATTACTGCACCTTGAAAGTTAAATGAGGTATCATAAAAACTCAGGCTATAAATTTAAGCCTTAATTTTAAGAGGATCTCAGTACAACCTTTCCAATCTGTTAATAACTTTTGCAGTCTATGACTTCATCTTTTTTATTGAATTTAGAAGTAAGGAACCCAAATTTTTTTTTTGTCAAAGGTCCAATGATTAGCTTTTAATTTTGCCCTGGGTTCTCTCCAGAGTGCTCTTCACTTAATTTTCAGTACAATGAAAATGGTAGAGTTTTTTATTTGATTTATATTTAAGTATAAATTGTAGAAGGAAAACTTTCACCTTTTGGTAATAAAAAGTAAATTTTCACCTCCAGCTCTCAATAATTTTCTGTCTTGTTGTTTCGTAATTTTAATTTGGAAATAATTTTTAAATACGTTTTTAGCATTATAGCAAACATTTGTATGATGCAGTACTCAATTATAGGCAAGTACCAGTGCATAAGGACTACTTTTCAGATTAAATTGAACGAAAAATACAGAGAATAGCCAGAAGTATATCACTCTAAAATAATTCTTTTTGAAACTCCTTACAAACAGTTTTGAAACTGTTATTATTTTTGTTCATATACCCTACTTACTGGTCACCTACCTCCTTTCCTTCAGAAAGAAACATGTTCACTTTCAAAGTTAGACTTGAATCTGAAGAAAGAAGTTTTATGAGAAACTTCCTAAAGGATACACAATGGAGTTAAGTCTGAGGTTAACACAACTATTTTAGTTTATAGGTGGGTGTCAATGATGTGAGATACCAACGATACATGTTGGCATTTGTTATGCTTTTCTATGATAAGCAGTAGAAATCTAGGATTTAATTCAGTTGCTAAACATGGGATAAAGTGATACTTCAGATAACTTAAGGTACCCAGAATATTCTCATGAGGATGACGTATAACAAAGTGGACACAATTCAGTTGCATAAATGAGGAACATTAGTGCTGTTGGCAGTGTCTCAGGGTATCCTTACATGTTAGGGCCACAGAAACACCAGAGGAAACCCAGAAGCAGGTACTGTGGAGTGTAGATGAAGCTACTCAACTATACGGGGAATTGCCTTTAATGCTATGGATAAAGAGCTACAACACTCAGCTTGGTAATGTGGGGATCACCGGTTTGCATGCAATTAGCAGTGCAGAGGTAAGCAAAGTATGTGATGCCTAGATGAAGTAAAATCCCTGTTGATTGGAGGAATGCACCTAAATTTATGAGCCATACATTTAGAATTCATAGAGGGATTAGAAGCTTCTAAACATAAAAGTAGTTTGAAATCTTGCCTCTAAATTATTTTAGCTGATACTTTATATACCATAGAATCATAGAATCATAGAACAGCTCATGCTGGAAGAGACTTTGAAAGATCTTCTGGTCAAAACTTTCATGGGAAAGATGAGAATGAGACCATTACATACCTTACACACATACATACATCACCTGGTATTTTACATAAGGCTGTTGAAAAGATTAGTGATCTTTTTAATCTTGGGTCTATTTTTCATTATTTTCAGCAATTCACAGAACAAACAAAATAGTTGTATTCCTTCATCTGACTTACGTCAATAGCTTCATTTATCCCTGTAGTGGTAGACCTTGCAGATATTAATTATAAAGAAAATTGTTACTAAGAACTAGGGCAGGGGCCAGTAACCAACAAAGCCTGCATGATCTCTTTCTACACAATAAGAGCTAGAGGTGAGGCTGGTGTGTGAGCAGTTTAAGTTACCTTTTGTAAGTGCTTGGCAGATTTAAAAAAAATACTTTAAAGACTGCAGTAATGCACAGTATTGTGTGCTAGTTTCTCAATTGGCATAGATGTTGAAAAATAAACAGCTTTCATTTCTGACAAAGAAACCTTTAACTTTTTCATATTTGACTGTTTCTTTTGTAGCACATTTTATATTGGAAAGTAAAGAAACAAAAACCACCCAACCCTCTGAGATCTCAGTATGACACAAAGTGCCTGTAAATCTCAGCATCATAAGTTATGATAGTTTTTGTTTTCATCATCTCCTTCCTAGCATTCTTTTCTTGATGCCTTTTGGAATGGGTATATTTTTTGTACATCATAGACATTACAATACCAGTATTTGGTCATGTAGTGAGCTGCCATTCTTAGCCTACCTTCATCTTACTTCCCATATTCTTCAAAATATTAGCCGAAACAGAATAACTACTTAAGCATGTCAGAGAATCATATGCTGTGCTAATACTGGTAAAGGACACATGGTGAGAAATGACTGAGTAGACCAACTGGGTTAGCGCTACAAACTCCTACAGCATATTTGTCAGGCAGAGAGCTAACTGGAGAGGTTAAAACCAGAACGAGGGATTGAGTTAACAACTGAGCAGTAAGGGTGACCAAGATCTGGTGTTTGAGGTCTCTCCCTGTTTTTATTTTTATTTTTATTTTGTAGTGTCATATACCCAATATGAAGGAACCTCAGGATGTCATTTGAGGATTCTAGTATTAATATTTACTTGATTTCTAAGCAGATTTGAATTTGGATGTCTGTCTTGATTTTGGACAACAGAGTCATTCTGGAAGGTTAATATCCAGAATAGCAACTGGGATTCACAACCAAAAGTATTTGCCATTGTCATATTATTTTTGTCTTTTTTTCTTTTAAGGGTTGAAGGAAATAAATTTTGCAGACTCTGATGGAGAAGAAATAGCTCAACAATATCTTTTGCTGTATCAGTGACTCCTTTGTTTATTCATTGTACCCTCAGCTCAGGATTTGATCTCTAAGGAACAGTAAGTATGCTCAAATGAACATGAAGAGATTTAGATATGCGAGAACATTGTCTCTGGCTTCTTATGTAGAAATAACTCCTGTAGACATTCATACGATCTGATATTATTGCTAGTACAATTATGGGATTATCTAAAAGTCTCCATCAAAAAACAAGAACTGAAGTGGCAGCTGATTCTGACCTTACTCATCAATGCGCAATTCTCAGTGTTGTGGTCATCCCCATAAACAGTCCTTTTTCATGCCCAACGTGGGGTGCCAAAAAGGGCTGTGATGGGTTGACCTGGGCCAGCAGCCAAAAACCCACCCTGCCTCTCACTCATTTCCTTCTCCTGTGGGATGGGGAGAAAATAAAAGGAAGGTGAGAAGACTCATGGATCAAAATAAAGATAGTTTAATAGGAAGAACAAAAGCTGGGCGCACAAGCAAAACAAAAAGAGGAATTACAGAATCACAGAATCACTAAGGTTGGAAAAGACCTGTAAGATCATCAAGTCCAACCATCAACCCAACACCACCAGGCCCACTAAACCATGTCCTGCAATGCCACGTCCACATGTTCCTTGAACACCTCCAGTGATGGTGACTCCACCACCTCCCTGGGCAGCCTGTTTCGGTGCTTCACCACTCTCTCAGGAAAGAAATTTTTCCTAATATCCAGTCTGAACCTCCCCTGGCGCAACTTGAGGCCATTTCCTCTAGTCCTGTCACTAGTCACTTGGGAGAAGAGGCCAACATCCACCTCTCTGCAACCCCCTTTCAGGTAATTGTAGAGAGTGATAAGGTCTCCCCGCAGCCTCCTCTTCTCCAGGCTGAACAACCCCAGTTCCCTCAGCTGCTCCTCATAAGACTTGTGCTCCAGACCCCTCACCAGCTTCGTTGCCCTTCTCTGGACACGCTCCAGTACCTCAATGTCCTTCTTGTAGTGAGAGGCCCAAAACTGAACACAGTATTTGAGGTGCGGCCTCACCAGCACCGAGTAGTGAATTAATTCACTATTTCACATTGGCAAGCAGATGTCCAGCCACATCCTGGTAAACAGGGCCTCAGTACATGTAACAGTTGCTTGGGAAGACAAACGCCATAAACACTATCTTCCTCCCCCTTCCTCCTCCCTTCCCTGAGCTTTTTATTGCTGACTGTGGTCTCATACGGTATGGAATATCCCTTTGGTCAGTTGGGGTCAGCTGTCTTGGTTGTGTCTCCTCCCAACCCCTTGTCCACTGCTGACCTACTGGCTTTTGGAGTGGTAGTGGTCTAGGGAAGAGAGAAAACCTTGATGCTGTGTAAGCACTGCTCAGCAATAGCCAAAACATTGGTGTGTTACCAACACTGGTTTAGCCACAAGTGCAAAGCACAGCACCATACAGGCTGCCATGAAGAAAGTTAACTCCACCCCAGCCAGACCCAGTACACTAGCTGAAAGGAGAATGATTAGCTGGAAGTACTAAACAGAAGAAAATTACTATTTACTTCTCTGGGAAAAAAAGGGAACTGAAGCCTGAATCACAGAATCATAGAAAGGAAGGGAGCTCCAAAGGACCTCCAGTGGTCAACTAGTTTAACCTCTCACTCAAATCAGGGCTAATGCCAACACTAGGTTTGGTGATCACCTGGCATAGCTAATTCAGGAAAACCTTCAGTGAAGAAGATTGCTTAGCCTCTGAAAAACTTCCTGAAGTGTTTCACTGCTTTCCAAGTAATTCTCCCCCAGCCAATGTCCAACCTGAAATGTCCATGCTACACCTTGCCCCTTCTTACACTTTGTGGTGCTCCCAAGAAGAATTTTGTTCCATGATCTTCCCTTCAAGAACTCTTAAGCTGCTATTAGGTCATTGCTTAGCCTCCACTTCACCAGACTAAACAAACTCGCTTCCTCAGCCTCTCTTCTCCTACCTGACATACCATCTTGGTAGCCCATGACTGGACCTTCTCCAGTTTCTTCCTATGCCTTTCAAATTGTGGAGTGTAGAATTGGAAACAATATTCCAGGTGCAGCCTTAGCAGCACCAGGTATTATGGGAATAATAAATTCATATGGTCTGATGACAGAATTTTTCCTGATGTAGACCAATATACAGTTTTCCTCATTCATGCTGTTGGCTCATACTCAGCCTAGTATCTTTCATAATCCCCAGAGGTTTTTTGTCTGAGAATATTTACTATCCTGCCTGTCCTTAGCATGTTATGATATCTGCAGTTACTCCTCTTCAGTTTCACAGTTCTGCATTTCTTGGGTATCTGTTGGCTCAATCCTCTTTTTTATTGAAGTCACTCTGGATGAAGGGCTGCCATTCATTTTTTCTAATTCTGAACAGTTTTGCTTTTAAACACCCAGCGTATTCAGCAGTTGCAGATTATAAACTGATGCAAGTTTTCACAATAACAGTGATATTATTATTATCATCATTATCATTATCATTATCATTATCATTATCATTATCATTATCATTATTATCATTATTATCATTATTATCATTATTATTGAAATAAAATAACAATTAAAAGAATACCTGTGGTGGAAGCAGTGGTAATCTGATATAAGCAAGTAGCATACTTAGGTCATTGCATCGTCTCTGCATATCATACTTCACCCACATCATTAAGGCATGGAAAATGGTCTCTTCATCAGGAACGTTCACATCATCACTAGCAAGAAGTTTATGGAGTTCTTCAGCCGGTAGAAGTAAAAATTCTTGATTTCTTATAACTTCCATTATATTCTCCTGAGAAGAAGAAAGTATTTCAGATTCAGTAATACTGGAAGAAAATAAAAGCAGCTGTTAAAGCTAATAAACCCATAGGATTAGTCACTATCTGCCACACACTCTTACAGCTCAGGAGGAAAAACAAACCAAAGATGATTAGAATTAAACAGCTATAGTTGTAATTCATATATTAATATATTCAGAAAACAATGTAAAGATTATATGGTAATATTGTAATTAAAAATTCTCAGAATTAGGAAAGTCTAGGGCAGGTCTGCATATTGTTTGAAATTTTTATAAACTCAGTTGTAATTGAGTGCTTTCAATGTATTTTAAATCTTTACACACACATACTACATTTTCCTGTATTTTTTCACTATCATCTGATCTATTTTTTAAATAACTTGTCAGTCATATACAGTTATATTACCAATATCCAGATGATGCCTATCTATACACATGACAAGGCTGAGAGGAAGATCAACATCATGAACTTAGCATTATTCCTTGAACTTGTTTAGAACAGATTGTGAACACCCAGCTAACACGCAAAATGTATACAGCTATTAAAATCTCACAGTATTGAAATTTATAATACATATAGGAATAACTATAAAAAACTAAACAAAAACTATATAAACTATATAAAAACATATAGATATGAACTAAACAAACTAAAAAAACCCCAATTCATTTAGTTGACTGAATCCTAAGAACTGAATTAAGCGCTCTCTGAACTACCTACGCTCCATTAACAGGACACAACAGAAGCACAGTTCTGCAGGGTATCTTTCTCCAAATATTTATTTTAGGGTGCTTGATCTCTGTAGAGAAATTGCAAATGTGTTCTCATATTCTTGATTCATAGACAATTGTAAGAAGAAAGTGAAGTAGGTATAGACTGGAGGCACAAGACCATCCTGGAAATAAAATCATTTTTAACATAAAACAAAAACATAAAAAGTGTTGGAGGGAGAAGTAACTTACAATATCTGATAGATAAAATACAATCATTACTTTCATAATGATATTTTGGATAGACTTTATGAGAGTAGGATGAGAAGCAGGGAAGGAATGACAAAACATCAGTCAAGGACTTGGGTGCAAGAACATCAAAATTGAGTCAAATGGTTAATTCCACTGCTACACCCACTCAATTAAATTCTTAGCATAACAAAATTCAAATTAATGATGTCTATAATTGCTTGTTTGGGTCTGGGCCAGGGGAAAGACTAACTGGTCATCAAGAACTGAAATAGAAGTAACACAGTATTACTGAGACAATATAACTAAGACAGAAAAAAAAATAGTGCAAGACTTAAAACATCAGAATTATACTCTGGCCCTCGTTAGTCACATGTTGTCTTCCCCCCACCCTGTGCAATAGAAGGAAACTATTATTTTAATTTTTCAACATCATATTTTTTGAAAGTTACTGCTTAAAAGACTCTATTAAAAACTAACTGCGTATTATTTTGTATAAGGAAGCAGAGACAAATAATACAGACATAGAAAAGACAAAATCATGACAGACAGAAGTTCATTGAAATGTGTAATGCAATTACACATAAAATACATACGTGCAAATAGAATAAATAAGCTAAAGCTGAAAGTGATGCTTATTATTATGAAGGTGAATACTTTTACAGGTAAAACTTAACTTTCAATGAGTAAATTTTTAACTCTACATATACACCTAAAACGGTATGCTGACACAACTGACAATCAAAGGTATATATATGGTCATGTTCTGTATTAACAGTGCTGTTAAGTTACCTTTACATAACTGAGAATTAGATCAAAACATGACTCAGTTCTTTTTTTAAATTGCTGGATTAAATGTCAATAGGTACCTAAAAAACTAGATTTTTATGGCTTAAGGTTTTAATCTGTTGACTCCTGATAAAGTTTAAATTCTGTGACTAGAACATTACACAATAGCTTGGTAATGTAAAGGAACTAGTTTGCAGGCACTTAACCACAAGTTGGCTTAATTAATTTTAATTAAAAAGCCATAAAACTCAGAAAATTTCACTGCACTTCTCAAAAAAATGATTTATAAGCCAAAGTTTAATTAAGGCTGGTTAAACTGACATTAAATCCTATTATGAAAAAAATTAACTCTACTTCTCAATAGGAACCAACATCAAACTTTGTAATAGAGTGTTAATCCAAAGACCTAATATTATTGAGAAGCATTGTGATGGTGGAATACATTTTATGAACTCACAGAACTTTAATTAATTTTGAATAACATTCAGAGCACAGGCTCTAAATTCAGATAATTTTAGGTTTGATTAAGATTTTTTATCATTTTTAATTGTCTTTTCATTTGGATATATGCTTAAGGAGAAATTATTCCAGCCTCTGTACTAATTTACCATTGACTGAAAGTAGAATCTAAGTTTTCAGACAAAACATATGAGCTCAAATCTGTTCTACTAAATACTTGGACTTATATTAGTTTCATGTTACTCAGGGATAAGTATTGTAGAAAATGCTATTTAATAAAAATTCTTTATATAACTGTAACTTCTGTGTATATATATACATTTATATGGTATATTTATATATATTTTATAGGTATAAAAGAGCAGTAACATCCAGGTTCTTGATTTTCAGAGATAAAAACTCTCTCCTTCAATTATTTAGCATTTCCTAAATGGACTATTGATTGTTTAGAACTTCCTAGATCACATTTTAATTTCTTGAGATTCATTTCATTTGGAGCAGCAAAGCATATTTCAATGGCTTGCTGTTTTATCTTAACAGAAATAATTTATTATATGCTTATTGTGCAAAAATATCTGCCTTTCTTTTAAAATATAATTGGTCTTCATTTTTGCACATTAGGGAACAGGATACAAAAGACGTTTGTGATCTACTGGTTAAAATTTTCAGGATAAAAGAAATAAATTTTAAATTCTCCTGAAATTAAGGTCCAAGATAGGAATTAAGCTACTCATTCCGGCTCCAGTGAAGCTCTTTCAGGAATACTTAGGTCCTCACAGGCTGAGAAACCTTAATTTTGAGAATAAGGGTACTCAGCGTTTAAGAATATCCAGGGTTATGTGGCAGAGATGTGTGAGCTTTCAGGACCTCTAACTTTTGACGGGTACTTAAGAAGCTTTGTAGATCTGGTCTTCACTGTCTCATAAGTCTCATCAGATCAACTGGGCTGTGACTAATGTCTCTCCTGCATGGGTCATTCACAGCCTTTCCCTTCAGCAATAATTGTAATGTTTTAATCAAGTAGAGTAGTGGATTTTTGCTTTTAAATTAGAAAAGATAACTTAAAGTAGAAAGTATGAAAGTCTCTGAACTCACTTGGAGAAAGCTATGTCTCACTTGATTGCCCTTTCACTTTCTCAAAATGATCATGCAATAACCATTGCTGTGGGGTCATAGCATTTCCATGACAGACATGTTTAACTTTTAAACCTTTTCAGCAGCACACAGGATTAGAATTAAGTGACCATAAAGTCTTAGCACAGTAGAGTCATGTCAACAAAACATATCTGTATTTAAAGGTAGATAAGCAAGCACCTGAGTGTCTGAGTCTAACAGATTGTGCATCATAGGAACTTAAATGTTCTAATGAAATTAAACTATTACCAAATGGAATTTCATAAAAATAAATTCTACTACATATATCCTTATAATGATGTTATCAATACAAATTTTTTTTTTTTTTAAATCAAGACTTGTAATGATCATTATTTCACATGGAATCAAATTATCTTGCAAAAGTTAGTTGTCTTTGATATTTGTGTCATTGATTTAACTAATCAGTATGTATCAGTTGTAAGGAAGAACCTGAGAATAATTTCTTCAGTATTATTAAAAAAACGAAATAATTTCATACCTTGACAAAGAATGTCATGTTCCGAGAGTGCTATTTAGAACCTGTTACATCAGAGTTGCTGTGGCAGTAAAATGTTTAGCAGATTTTTTGGTTTTGGATGTAGGGGTCTTATTTAAGAAGTTTTACATTTTATTGATTTTGATGCTGTAGCCTTTCCAATACGGAAATGAGCAACGCATGAAATAATGCTGAAAAAAGGTATCTGTACACTAGCCTTTCACTTAAATAGTAAATGACTAGTGTTGATGAATATTTTAAGCCCACATTGCTTTTAGTTTAGAACCTAAGTTTTCATGAGAACATTTAAATAAATGAATAAATAGTGCATCTGATTTCCATATTAAATCATATAGTATACTTTCTGAAGTTCTAAAGACCTGAAAGACAATTTTTATTTTGGTCAAGCCCCAAACTATTTCAGTCTGGAATTATTGCTGCTGTGCTACATTGAATTCAGCCGTCTTGTTTTGTACACCCAGTTTTCCCTATCAGCTGTGTATCATACAAGACTGCATCCCCTTTGCAAAAACTGTCCTATTGTGTATCTTCTTTCCTAAGGAGAATGGGCTTTTCAAATTCCTGAACCCCCATTAGACAAAGGACTAGCATTTATTAATATGTTTATGGTCTGGTTCTCTAGCCAAATCCAAATCCCAGATTTTATCTGAGAGCCAGCTCCATCTGTCCTATGTAATCCAAAGAGCTACATGTTTCTTCCAGTACCAGGTGCCTGTCTGATGTCACCATTGCAAAAGCGATATAAAGGCTGGGGTGTTCAAAGGATAGGCAGCTAATAGAAAGAGATCGTGTAGGTGTATGCGCCTCTGAACTTTGTCAGTGGGAAGAGAGATCAGCAGCTGCTGTTTTTTGGGGAGAGCAGACAGCAAGTTGAGGATAGAGACTGTGACTACAGATACCAGCTTACACAGCATAACGAAATCTTAATAGAGACTTCTAGATGACAAAGTTAGACTACCACAATCTAAAAATTTTCCTTTTTTACTTGCAACTTTTTAATTTTTTTTTTCCAAAAATTTGAGTTTTAGGATATGACTCTGCAGAATTAGCCAGATTATAGTCTAATTTACTGTCAATATCATGCAACATTCTGGGATTTCACAATCGAAAGGTAGTTCATAACCAGTTGGTCATAGATTTTTGCTGATATGCCAGTTCATCACAATAAACTGGTTAAAATTTTCAAGCTAGAGGGCCTTAATCTTGCATGTTTCCTGAACTGTGTCAGAATGATTAGTGTTTGTTTCCTGTTTTGCTGAAGGATCTTGGCTCACACATGCTGCATGTATTCATCTTCACATCTAAGAAGATCCAAGAAGCCAAAACCTGTACACAAAACAGACACAACTTGCTAAATGGATGAGGACATCTACACATCTTGCTCCCCCTGACTGAAACACTCTTCCAACACGGTTTTGGAAGGTGCTGTATCCCATAAACCCAGTGCATGCATAATGTGTTCCTCCCAGCATGGTAGCTAGGAAAAACAGAACTCTAGTAGCCTGTAAACCAGTTCTTTTGTTATTCATTACTCCACTTTTCTTTTTTTTTCTTTCTTTTTTTCCTTTCTTTTTTTTTCTTTTTTCTTTCTTTTTTCTTCTTTTTTCTTTTTTTTTTTTCCCTTTTTTTTTTTTGATATTTTTTAATGTTAGTTTACCCTCCCAAACTAAAGTTAATAGAACCAGGGAGCACAATTTGGGGACCTAAAAAACTGGAATGTTTCTGTTTCGTGACTTGAATTGGCCCAGATTGATATATTTGTCATTGGAAGGGTTCTCAGCACACTTTCAAGAAAATAGCAAAAGAGATCAGCACTGTGAATCATCCAGAGGTGGTATTTTAGACTCAAAAGGCTAAAAGTGGAAAAAATAGAGAGTCACAGTGCAAACTGTGGCATTGGTGCAATATTGTAAAGAGTGGATACACACTTTTATTCACTCTAGCAACTTGTTTTGCTTTTACTTGTGTAAGATGTACCCTTAGCACTTCACAAATATGGAAAATATGAGCTGCCCCAACTTTTTAAATTGTGCTGTTTACACAGCAGGAATGCAACCTGGGTTTAAATTATAACACTCCACGGAAGTAGTCATCATGACTCTCATTTTCTTACTCTCCTAGCATGACTTTTCTTTTTTCCCAGCCCTGCTCCTGTAATTATGCTTTGGTATAAGTTTGCTACCCCAATCCAGCACTATCATCCAATTTACAGTCTGGCCACAGTGGCTTCCCTAACCTATAGGTCACAGAATCACAGAATCATTTGGATTGGAAGAGAGCTCTTGAGATCATCTAGTCCAATGCCCTTGTTCAAGCAGGGTCGGATAGACCAAGTTGCCAAGACTGTGTCTAGTTGGATTTTGAATATCTCCACAGAAGATCAGTCCACAACCTGTCTTTGCACTATATTACAGTGTTTGATCACCCTTTGATCAGTCTTTCCCCCTTGTCCAGGATGCTGTACAAGGTCACTTCCCAGGGATTAAGAGGTCTTACCTGAGAGAGAGGGTAAGTGACTGAGAAACATACATATGGTATTTGGCATGCTTTAAGGTCATGATTAGTGCACTCTTTTAAGGTATTAATATCTAGTGTGCTTGTGGTTTCTGTTAGTTAATAGTGTATTTAATTGCACTATTGCATTCCTCCATTGTACCCATAAAAACTTGCAATAGTGGCGTATTGGACCTGTGAGTGAAGTTGAAATAAATTGTTAATTTGAACCTTACAGTGAAGTCTCTTTCTCTCCATCACAAGCAGGTACAGCAAGTACTAGACCATATTGATCAAATCAGCCCTGGCAGTACATCGTATTGGAGCACTCACGACTGTGGTCAAGAGTTGGGATTGCAGCTTATGGCATCTTAAGCAAGATGAGTAAAGACAAAATTAGTGTTAGAGAAGTCTCAGAAATAGGAGTTAGGCTCAGCAAAGGTTACAAGTGTGTCTCAAGATTTGATGTAACTTCCTGTGCATGACTATGGTGTATGCTAGAGACGAGGCCTGTGGATTAATAAAACCAGTAAGTACTTCTTTCAGCCACTGTGCCATAGTTTACTCCACTTGTTATGCAGAATCCACAGCTAGAGAGGATGTTGGTATTCAGTTACAGAGGTGTGTGGCAATCTGTGTAATCTGGCCTTTGAACCATATCACAAACCAAGTTTTGATGCAGAAAAGGACAAGAGTAACCTTTCAAAATTTATGTCAAGGTAAGCACATATTTTCACGTCTTAATGGAGCCCCTGTCTTGTTTACTCTGATTACAGGCACAGAAAAAGATAACAAGGAAAATGGAGGGTAACAAGCCTAATGGGAACCTCACCTAAATAAAATCTGGTTAAAAGAAACCTGGAAATCGGAAAAAAAATATTCTTGCTGTTAAAGCATCAAGCTCTAGAACAGATTTCCAGTGAGCGGACAGGGAAAAGGACTGTTAGAACCAGTGTGATAACTTAGGATGCAGTTTGTAAAAAGGATTACACGAGGTGGTTTCCCCGGACAGCAGGGAACTGCTTTGGAATCCCTTTCAGTTTTGTTTTAACCCAGTTACCCTTCTGTTGAACCTAATAACATCTGATCCACTGAAGATTGCTTCCTATAAAGGCATCATCCCAAAGACATCTGGAGATGGATAATTTGCCACTTTTGCAGTAGCTTTCAGAAGTAATCATCCTCAACATTAAAATATGTGTCTAATTTCCCATGTGAATTCGTCTGTCTTCCACTCATACATACCGGTTTTTATGAATTTCTCACTCTGATTAATGAGCCCATTAGCACCAAAACTTAAAAAAACTCAAAATAATCTCTTGGGTCTTTAATAACTCAAAGGAGTTGAGTGGTTATGGCCTTGCTTTTACAATTCATTCACAGTACTGCGAACGAACAGTACAGGAACACGGTTCTTGTAACACCATGTTGTAACGTTTAGGAGTGAAAACAAGATACTTACTCATTAACATTGTTTCTTGTGGTAACACATACGAATTCACTGGTAATCTCATAATCATTCACTGACCTATCCTGACCCTGTGAAATGTGATGGAATACAGCACAAAGCAAAGGTGGAAGGCATATGCAAGATCATGTCTATAAAAAAAGCTTCTACTTTCATAAATGATTAATAAATAGTGTAATTAAGATAATATTCCAAAAGACAATTGAAACCTGAATCAGAGCATTAGAGTGACATCTTTTCTCATATTCCTGTACTCCAAAATTGAATTAAAAATAAGTAAGCATTAAAATGAAAATGCATCTAACGGACCATGGGGAATTGCATGATCATAGAGGAAAAATACCTTGTTCTATTACTCTCCTTTCCACGCTATAAAGATTTGCAACAACAGTGTTTCTTCTGTCTTCATTAGCTATCCCAAAGCATATGTGTTCTGTGTCACACATGATATATGCTGTTGCTGGAGAATGTTTTAGTTACAGTTTTGTTTGAGGAGTGAAATGCTTAAAAATGGTAGTTTATATTAATATTTCAGATTCAGTAGTCATTTTAACTAAAAACCAAATATTTAAAAAATCACAGCAGAAACACATGCAAACTTTAGCATTTCTGATTAATTTATAGCAAATCACTGTATTGAAAAAGTACATACTTTCCAAGAGCATTCTAGAAAACAAATAGCTCATCATACAGAAAATATAAAGTTCAGGAAATGCCTGATTCATGTGCCTGAATCGTTCTCTCACACACTTTGTTTTTCATTGTCGGACTCTAATCTACTTTTCAACTAACATCTAGCATAATTTAAAGCATTTCTGAGAGTCTTAATTAGTATGAAAGAAGAGAATATATTTCAAATTAGAAAAACATTGGAACACAAAAAGGATTCTAAGAGAAAACCACCTCTCTATGTAAAAGGGACTTCCAAAGACTTCCACTCCATAAGCAGATTTGAAGAAAGTTATATGGTAATTACTTTCTGTCAGCACTTACAGCCTTCAAGCACATTATTATTCTAAAGACAGTGTTATGGTACAAAGTTAATTAAAATAGCCACACATACCCCTCCACTAGGTAACAGAAACATTTTGTACTCCACAGTATTTTGGAAAATAGAATAATTCACACAAAGATGCCTGATCATTAACAATGGTGATTTCCATATGCTTTCCAACAAAATAATGGTTTATATTATAATGCAAAATAACCACTGTATTTGGATCTCAGTGGTTTGTCAAGATACAAAGCTGCTGAAAACTTGTCACATTAAGTTGTTGTCTTTGATAGAACACTTAAAAAACCTGTTAAATGAATGCTGAAAATATATTAACCTACTGTGTGAATCCCAAAAGACAAATTTCAGACTGAAGTGAAATTGTAAAACATTTGTCATCCTACACATAATATTGATTAAACTGACAGTTACTCTTGTTTTACTGGTGCTTTGGAAATTACAAATTTGGAAGGAACAGACATTACGTTTCACTCTCTCCAAGACTGCATGTTACAATCAAATAATCTCATGCTGTCAACTAACTATAATATGCAGTAATTTCTTAGCATCAGTTCTTTATTGGGAAGGGGGAGGAGGCAAAGAGAACTTTATAGCTGTGTCTCGCTGTTGTTTGTTTGGGGTTTTTTTTCATTAGCTTGTGTTCAAGTTCTCACATAGTTCATTATCATTCTACTCTTTTTAAAATCCACCCCTTAGAAAATAATCTGTACTTTTTAAAAGAACCATCTGAGCAAACAGCACCCAAACTCAACTTCCCAAGCTATTTACTACAAAGCCAGTGGTTCCTAACAGGCTTAAACCTTCCCTATAAAATACAAAAACAGATTTCTAGACTACTTATCACTGATCTAAAATCTTCTCATTCCTTTCTTGTCTTTTTTATTTATAAACACAACTAAACAGATAATTTCTTCTGGAAATAAACAGAACACTACTACATGAGATTTACACCTGAAATTATGCTGCCTAACACAGCTGAATTTAAAGCAGAACAGTTATAAACATTCTTTAAGATAAAGAATGAAAAACAACATGGGGATTTGCTAAACTTTTAGGACTGAATCTCCTCGGTGCCAGGGAAGATTATGGAGAGGTTCATCCTGAGGCCGCTCACAGGGCATATGCAGGACAACCAAGGGATCAGGCCCAGCCAGCACGGGTTCATGAAAGGCAGGTCCTGCTTGACCAACCTGATCTCCTTCTATGACCAGGTGACCCGCCTAGTGGATGAGGGAAAGGCTGTGGATGTTGTCTACCTGGACTTCAGTAAAGCCTTCGACGCTACCTCCCACAGTAATCTCCTGGAGAAGCTGGAGGCTCGTGGCTTAGACAGGTGTACTCTTCGCTGGGTAAAAAACTGGCTGGATGGCTGAGCCCAGAGAGTTGTAGTGAATGGAGTAAAATCCAGTTGGCGGCCGGTCACAAGCGGAGTCCCACAGGGCTCAGTTTTGGGGCCGGTCTTGTTTAATATCTTTATCGATGATCTGGATGAGGGGATCGAGTGCACCCTCAGCAAGTTTGCAGACGACACCAAGTTGGGAGGGAGTGTTGATCTGCTTGAGGGTAGGAAGGCTCTGCAGAGGGATCTGGACAGGCTGGGTGGATGGGCCGAGGCCAATTGTATGAGGTTCCACAAAGCCAAGTGCCGGGTCCTGCACTTGGGTCACAACAACCCCATGCAACGCTACAGGCTTGGGGACGAGTGGCTGGAAAGCTGCCTGGCAGAAAAGGACCTGGGGGTGTTGGTGGACAGCCGGCTGAAGATGAGCCAGCAGTGTGCCCAGGTGGCCAAGAAGGCCAACGGCATCCTGGCCTGTATCAGAAATAGTGTGGCCAGCAGGAGCAGGGAGGTGATCGTGCCTCTGTACTCAGCGCTGGTGAGGCCACACCTTGAATCCTGTGTTCAGTTTTGGTCCCCTCACTACAGGAAGGACATTGAGGTGCTGGAGCGTGTCCAGAGAAGGGCGACGAAGCTGGTGAGGGGTCTGGAGCACAAGTCTTATGAGGAGCGGCTGAGGGAACTGGGGTTGTTCAGTCTGGAGAAGAGGAGGCTGAGGGGAGACCTTATCGCTCTCTACAACTACCTGAAAGGAGGTTGCAGAGAGGTGGGTGTTGGTCTCTTCTCCCAAGTGACAAGTGACAGGACTAGAGGAAATGGCCTCAAGTTGCACCAGGGGAGGTTTAGACTGGATATTAGGAAAAATTTCTTTACTGAGAGAGTGGTAGCACAGCGGAATAGACTGCCCAGGGAGGTAGTGGAGTCACCCTCCCTGGAGGTATTCAAGGAGCATGTGGATGTGGCATTGTGGGATGTGGTTTCATGGGCATGGTGCTGTGTGGTGTGGGTGGGTTGTTTTGGTGAGTGTTGGGTTTTGGTTTTTTTTTTTTTGGTTGGTTGGTTTTTTGGTTTTTTTTGTAATGGTGGTTGGACTTGATGATCTTACAGGTCTTTTCCAACCTTAGTGATTCTGTGATTCTGTGATAAGCTTATTGATAGCTGATACAGTCTTGCACAGAATTAGTTACCTAGATGTTATATAGTGTTTAAGTGCTCATAGAGCGTAAAAAGAGCTGTATGGGTTTAGAGCAAGCAAAGGGTCATTTGTGACTGGTGACCAGATGTAATTTTGACAATTGTTAGAAGGAGTTTTAAAAGTAAATGTTATATCTTCTTTGTGTACCATAGATTTTGGAAATTTGTGATTTTAGGGATTTCCTGTATGAGATGCTTAGAAGACCTTTGTGTACTTCTTTTCAATTTATTTAATAACACATTGAATCTATTTAGGTTTTGCCTGCATAGAATCTCTTGCAGTCAACTACACAACCTAAGCACATACCTGTAAAAGGCAAATATTTCCTTTTGTTTGCTTTTAAATCTGTTGCTCTAATAGATTTGCTGAAGCTCAATTCTTGAATTGAGGGATATAATATCCCATTATTACTTTCCATGCTATTGATGTCTTAGGTGTCTATTACAGCCTCTCCAGCAATCATATCTTCCCCATTGCCAAAAAAACCCAACAAAACCACCACCACCAACAAAACACCTCTCTTCTTATGGAGATAGGGGTCTTTCCCACGTTTTCAACTATTATTCCATTATTACCCTTAGGTACAACTAAACAGAGTGCCCTGGCAATGCCATTTCAAGATGACTTTAGTCTAGGTGATCCAAGGACAGAGAAGAACACCAACTAGCCTCACCTTGCATGCTTCTTCCCATGAAAAGGAAACTTAAGCTGCAGGATTTATATTTGATCTGGATGTCAGAGGATTCAGACTTCAGATCACTCTGTAGCACATACGCACAGGTCTACTTAGATGCAATCATCACTGATCCTTTTTTTAGTGCTTTTTACTTTTCATATATTCTTTGTGAGATTAGATAACTAGAGCTACAAGCAGTATTAAAGGTGAAAAAAACCCATGGAATGGAGTAGGATTTGGTGTTTCCTGTTCTGTTATCTGTTCCTTTCCTAATACTCTCCAGCACTCCCCTTCTTTTGTAACCAGCGTAAGTGCTCAGCAAACATTCTCCTAAGCAGACAACTAATCTCAATGAATAAAAGTTGTTTGTATTTTTTTCCCCTCCCTGATAAGCAATAGCTAGTTAAGAGCCCATCATTAAATGGATACAGATTATTCTTCCACCTGCATTACTTTTATCTTATCAATATTTAATTTTATTTGGCATTATATACTTAGCATCATAAGATCTTTTTGCAACTTCTTAGAGAGAGTTTGTGGCTTTTACTATCCTCAGTAATTTTATACTGTCCATAAAGCCATTTTATTACATTATTTACTGTTTTTCCATACAATTTATGAGAATGTTTACTTGAGTAATTCATAACATGCTTCCCTTGTAGTCCTTACTGGTAACATTTTACACAGTGACAGCTGTACATTCATTCTGATCCTTTGCTTCCTAATTGTTAACCAGTTATTAATCCACAGGAGCGCCTTTTCTCTCATGCCTTTAAGGCTGTGTTTCTTTAAGAGTTGCCAATAACAGACTTATGAATGGACTTTTGAAAATGCAAGTACACAATAGAAAATTTGTCCACAGACTACCATAGACTTGTGAAATGGGGTTTTCCTTACCAAAATTTCTTTCACTCTTTTCCATCTTTTTAAATCCATCTTTCTGTCTATTCTCCTTTATTATGGTTTAACCAATTTATACAGAAATCAAGCTAATTGGTGTCTGGCTTTTTGTGGGACCTTTCTTACTTTTTTTCTCTTTCCTCTCTCACTGCTGTCACATTTATTAGCTTCCATTTTTCTCTTACCAAGGACAACTTACATGTTAGGTTACATATCACAGCTAACACTTCTTTCAGAATACTTGGGTCAATAACAAATGGCCTTAGTGATTTGTCAGCATTCGTATAATTTTGAGATAATTATTCTGACTTATCTACTTTAAAAAAAAGAAAGTTAATTCATGGTCTAAGATCCTTGGTAGCAAATATGAATATAAACAACTCATTTAAATTTCTCTCTTGCCTTATCTACCTTGCACATTCATATTAAATCTGTTTTATCTCAGCCTTACAGATTGTCTGTCAAGATTTTTGTTTTTAATGTTTTCGAGAAGAAAAAAATCCAAAAGCCAAATTGCTTGCTCAGGCTTCCTACGTAGTACATGAGCAAAGTCCATCACTAAGCAGCAAGCCAAAATCCTGTACCGTAAAGAGCATGCTACTCTGAACCTACCAAAAGGAAACATGGCATCTAGTGACATTTTTTAAATCCCGCCTTCTTTCTGCAGTGAAGATACTCAGATTATGGAATACAAATCCTATCTGGAAGGCAAGCCACAAAATCTTCAGAAAATATGTGGAACCAGTAGTATGATGTCTATGTTTCAAACAGTTTAATAATTCAAACACCTATCTGAGAAGTTTTAGGGCATAAGACAAGCCTCACTCTGAATTAATCCATTTCCTCATCTCCCAAGAAAATATCCTAAATGATCATGAACAAGACATTATTCAATGCACTCCCACTGAAGCTGATTTTTAACATATTTCTGTGCATCAACATTTTTGCCATAGGTATTGGACTGACTATTCAATCAAGACAATTGATGGGATATTAAAATTTTCAATTCTTAAATCAGTTATCTTAATCATATTTAGAACCCTATCTAACACTAGTTTTTTGAGATGCAGTTTCTTAGGAGGAGTTCCTAATCACCATTCCAGCCTTATTAAGTCAAGAAAAAAAAAGATCAGAAAAGGTTTAACTGCTTTAATTCTGTATGGACAGAAGATGGTAGCATAGACAGTGCAGAACAGAGTAGTTAGTAGACTAAACTGGGTCCACGCAATGAACGAAATGTGGTGCACTCATGCTATATGGCTTTGAGTTCTGTGCACCTCAAATACTGTGTGCAGTTTTGGGCCCCTCACTACAAGAAGGACATTGAGGTGCTGGAGCGGGTCCAGAGAAGGGCGACGAAGCTGGTGAGGGGTCTGGAGCACAAGTCTTATGAGGAGCAGCTGAGGGAACTGGGGTTGTTCAGCCTGGAGAAGAGGAGGCTGCGGGGAGACCTTATCGCTCTCTACAATTACCTGAAAGGGGGCTGCAGAGAGGTGGGTGTTGTTCTCTTCTGCCAAGTGACAAGTGACAGGACAAGAGGAAATGGCCTCAAGTTGCGCCAGGGGAGGTTCAGACTGGATATTAGGAAAAATTTCTTTACTGAGAGGGTGGTGACACACTGGAATAAACTGCCCAGGGAAGTGGTGGAGTCACCATCACTGGAGGTGTTCAAGGAACGTGTGGACATGGCATTGTGGGACATGGTTTAATGGGCATGGTTGTGGTTTTTTTTTTGGTTGATAGTTGAACTTGATGATCTTACAGGTCTTTTCCAACCTTAGTGATTCTGTGATTCTGTGATTCCCATTCTTTGTGTCACACACTAAGCCCTCCTCCAAGTAACTTTGGGGTATTTGCATTTCGACTTAAATTTGCTAATTTATCTCAGCACAGCAACGCAGCATATACACATAGTATAACCTAACTGCACATTTTTATCCTGTGAACAACACCAAGAACAAATATCCCTGAGCCAGGGCACAAGGCTCAGACTTGGACTAAACATGCATTGCCACATACCCTGTGTTGGTTCTTTCTGTATACTTCTTCATTTACAAAAGAAATACAGTAAGAGTAGAAATAGGAGCAAGAATAAGATAAGGATAAGGATAAGGATAAGGGATAAAAAAAAGATATTTCATACCTGTCACTTTCTCCCAAGCACAATTTTTTTTCTTTTTACTAAGAAAGGTAACACATAATAAATACAACCTTATTTAAGATAAGCAAATTTTCAGCTAACATTCAGTTTTACTGAAAAGCTGAAGGTGATGATAAACTCTGGCCGCTCTTGTCCCTTCTCAATTTTAATTAAACATAAAGCCAGACAGCAGTAAATATCATTGTTCAATTCTACTTCATCATACAACAACATTCTGAATGAAAAAGTATACAAATATCTATATTTTCATATATTTACTTTTTCCAGCAGGTATTTTACAAAAATCTGAATTAGGTAATACATTTCCAAAATATGTTCCAGATCTGTCCAATCACTTCTAAAAAGGAAGAGGTTTTTACCAACTGTATGATAAATAAGTCAGTTGCCATACATGTCAGCAGGTCCTGATGGATCTAAAAGATTAAGAACTTTAAGAACTAAGATTATTTTAACATATGTTATTCAAATGCAATTTAACTACCCAAAAAAAGAGAAATATTTTAATTCAGGAATTTATTCTACAGAATTCATTAATCTATACTGATATGTTTGAAATTTGTAATAAGAAAGACACAAGTGTTTAAAAAAATTCTTGCAAAATCCTTTCTATGGAAGGTCATTGTGATACTAACTTTTATGAGAAAGTCATGGCAATAAACTTCTAAGATTTACAGCAAATAGTGAAACAACCAGGTGTTACTTCTGAATAACTTCTTAGGACATACCTTTAAAAAATTATAATCAAATCCTAATTAATATAATGTTTTAACCACCCCTAGGAATTTCACATCTCTATCTCAGATTTTGTCTAAACTTAAACAAAGCAATAGCAACCATCAGAATGAACTTTGAGTAGGTTTTACAGCTGAATTAAATTGGATTAAAGAAAAAGTTTGGATGTCTCTAAAATACAGAACACTAGCAGATTTTAGCATTATTTTTAGTGCTTGCTCTGTGTGTCAATACATGGCTCATATCTTTAGAATCAAAATGATCAATGTGTTCAGTGTTTATGAAAAGCACTAGACTGATGGAAGATTGATTGGTTTTGGATACAATCTTGTCAGAGGTCCAATTCAGAGTAGAAATAAATGTTTCATAAGTTAGTAATTTCCACAGTTTTGACAGCTTTCCCTCATGTGGAGAGATTATATGTACAAGTTGTTATCTTCTAAATATGTAGTTAATTTGTGTGTGCTTCACTACTTATTAACTCCACAGTTTGCCCATTATAGAACTGCACTACAGTAATGCAGTAAAATTTACAGTTACACTCCTATGTTGAGAATTTTGGGTTTTTAACCAGAACATAAATTTACTTGTGGAATGTGCTTAGTTTACAGTGTCACCTGTCTAGCAGCTACTATTTCATCTTAATTTACAAGAATTACTGCATTCCTTTGAAATTACCTTCATTTCAGTGACGTGAAGAACATGTCCAAAATTATGGATATTATTGATAAAACTGTGTTTTTTGTAATGGGAGCTTTGACAGTAAGACCACACATGTATATATAAATATGCAAGTGCATGTGTGTGTGTATATATATATATACACATATAAACACCTACACTGAACACACTCCACCGTAGGGTTTTGAATCTGATCTGAATCATAGCTCTAATCTCATTAAAATAAACAATAAAAAAGAATCACTACTGATGGAATAAGTTCTACTGAAAATTGAAAATTACAAAATGTCACAAAGAATTACATCTGATTATTTTGTGAATATTACATTTTCCCCTTGATTGGACGGCAATGAAATGTAGTAAATTTAGACTTAATGCATCAGGTTGACTTACAAAACAGAATCATAAAATAATTCAGGAAAGAAACCCCTGCCAACCCTTGCTCAAATCACGGCTAATTTCAAATATAGGTCAGGATGCTCAGGGCTTTGTTGAATCTAGCTTTGAATATTTCCAAGCACAGACATTCTACAGCCTCACTGAGAAAACTGCTACAATGAGTACTACTATCACTGTGAAGAAATGTTTTTCACTCGGACTGTTGCCCAATGTCCTCTCATTGTGCACCTTCAAGAAGAGAATGATCATATCTTTTCTATAACCCCTGATAGGTAGCTGAAAATACTGAGTCCCCCTTAGCTTTTTTTCCTTCATGAATGTCCCCTCAGGTTCTCTTCATATATTATGTGCTTCCTGCTTCAGCTTCATAGCTGGTTCAATTTGCTCTTGAATTTAAATGCCACCAGCTGGAAAATGCATTCCAGTTCAGGCATCATGAGTCCTGGGTAGAGGGGAATAATTATTTCTTTCAACACACTGGCTAATGCAACTGAATGTATGGTTAGCCTTCATATAGATACAGCACAAAATTTCACCAGAAGAAAAATTCTGAATACTTTCAGTTATAAGCCTACACAGTTAAAAACTGATAATGTTGACTAGAGCTACATGTCATTCAGACGGTCTGCAGACTATGTGCTGCTCTCCATTTGGCAACATAAATAACTGTATAATATCTTCATGTTAAATCAAAAGTTGCAGCAAAATAGTTCATATACTAATATATCAAGATAAACCCAAAAAAGAAATTCTGGTATGTTTCACCAACATGACAAACGGGAACACTGATTAACTTTTAGAAGTATTCCATAAAATGCAGAGCATCCTAGGTAAAAAAAAAACAAGAAACAAAACCCAAAAAACCCCAAAACAACAACAACAAAAAACCAACATAAAAATACCTGAGATATAATAAAAGAAGAATAGCCTCGGCTCAGGTTGAATTTATTCATAGTATACTACAACATTACTGCACGCCGATTTAACAGACCTGCTCTCTGAATTAACTGGGGGGGTGGGGGGGGGTGGGGGGCGCTGGTGCATCAGCACCTTCTTGGTACATATTGAAAGCTTATTAGATGCTAAAAAAAGAGTATAATTGTCTGAATAACAGCAGAGATTATACATATCTCACATATTTATATAAACACATATCCATGTATGCAGAAAGAAATTAAAACAATCCAAGATCAAGGCACTGCAATTATTAACTTACTCACAGCATACGGTATTCTTCTGTCTTATTTTCCCTTTTATTCTATTATTTCAGTAATGTGAACAATATGACTAAATTAACTTTTGGCTTTTCTGCTATCCACATGAAAAGAAATATCTTTAAAACAAAACATAAAATGGTAAATTTCAGATAAAGCAGAAAATATTGTAAGAAAAAGTTTCTTGTGATTTTTCCAAGTATTTAATTTTTTGTTCTATTTTGATTTTTTTCCTAACAACATCTTCAATCTTCACATTCACATGAGGAAAGAAGCACCAAAATCCTGAAAAGAATAACCTTCTTTTAAAATGAGCAAAGTAAAGAAACTGTGCCTGGCAGGTCTCAGATTTCAAATTAACACTGGGCCATTAGAGTGATCTCATGGCTACACTAACCTAAAGCATGCAAAGGACTACCTAAAAGATGTCTTGCCATTGACAACATTCTTACAGTTTTCTTTCATTTCCTTTTTCATTATTTCCACACTCCTTTTAAGGAAATTCTGATGTGCTGAGTAAAGAGAGCTTATCAAGCTTATCCTGATAAGTTAATATATTTTCCAATCACTTACTGCTGTTTGCAGTATTTCAGACTATAGTAGTGGGCTTCTTAGAATTCTTTCAGAAAGGCATGCTTGTAAAAAGATCCATATCAGCAACCAGTACATGGCCTCTTTTGGGACTATTATATACAACCTGGGAATCCGTCCCCGGTGTTTTCTGTACATTAAAAATAATTAAATATGTTTATGTAAACAATTGACTGTGCCCTACTGCAATGGATTCTGCTGTTTTGAACTCTTAACTAAAAGCCTTAAAAACCTAATTCTGGGGAGGATATAGAAGAAGGAGATTGGACTATACTACCCGTAGGGAAATCTTTAAAGAAACACAATTGAAACTATTAATTCTCTTTAACCGTTGCATCTTTGGGAAAAGCAATTTATTTACCCATCTGACTTGATAGCAGCATCATAAGGCTTTACTCTGCTTTGTTTAACCCTACTGCAAACAGCAGCTACACTGACTAGACATAACTTTGCTGAAAGGCATTGAAGGGTGGGATATTTCTTTTATTAATGTTAGCAGTTCACAGTACTTCACCTTCTGAACAATTATATTGCTGTCAAGCACAAAACATTGTTCTTAGAATGATAAAAAAACCTGACAGGTCTAGACCTATTGAAGACTTTGCACTAGGCTATACTAATCCATCACCACCACTGGCACAATTCGTTTTTCTGAAACTGCAGATCTAAACAAATACATTCTGCTAATTTACATCACTTTGATTTCTTTGTAAGTTAACTAATATAAACAGAAATTGGACCTCAGCTCCTTAATTGTAATAGGAAGTGATACATAAAAGGGCCAGATATACCTTAATTTCACAAATGGAAAAGAGTCTCTGCAATTCTATTAATCTATCCAGTCAAAACCACTTTGGAACAGGCCCCTGCCTTGCTGCGCCCTCCCAGAGCAGATAAAAGGAATTTCCTAATACTCTCCAAAATGCAGTTTTGTACATAAGTACTGGAACACCAGTATTTATGCCAGAAGTTAGAGTATACCAGTGAAACTTCCTGCATTTAGGAAGATCAATTTTAATTATCAGAAGTATAAAATAACATGTCAGAATTAAGAGGACCTCAAATTAATGGAATTAAAATAGATGAAAAATATTTTGATTTTTAATATCTGAGTTCTCACAGTAGGATCTATCTTATAATTCATGTCAGATTAATTTCTTGAGCAGCTTTGTGTAGGCAACTTATTGAAGCAGGGAAGACTACAGAATTCTATCCCAGATGTAAGAAAATAAAACACAACAGACATTGATGGAAACACACTGCTCAGAGAAGGTTCAGAAAGATGAGTTGAGTTTGATACACATTTTCATTATTAACTTTGCAAAAATATATAGATTTTTATTAAGTAAATCATTGTTGAACTGAAATAAGAAAGATAAATAAAAAAAGATTTTTGTGACCTCAGAAAGAGTACTTGTGAAAAATAACAATTTAATGAAGATATAGTCACAGAATAGGTGATAGAACTCAGAGTCCTTTTTCCCTATTTACTCTAAAGATGATGAAATATTCCAGTGGACACAAAAGCTTAAGGTTTGCACCAGGACTGCAGATTGGACACACAATAAAAAGAATTAATGAAAAATTTTGAACAGAATTCCTCTATTTACAAATTAACACCCTTAATCTTGCACAGAATACTCAAAAAATCTGATTAAATTAAAATTCTATTTGGTGTCAATTCAGAAATTAGAATTAAATAAACATTGGGCAATGTAAAAATGAAAGATTTTGGTAGTGCAATCACATTGAAGCAGCACCACCTAGAACAGATCACAGTCTAAAAGATAGGAAAGTAAGTTATGAAAATGAACAACTAGGAAATAAGTTCTTGTTTACATTTATATATTAAATCTACATTAATGTGAACTAATACAGAATGTTTTGTCTCATGCATTCATTAGTTAAATAAACCCATAAGCCTCCTTCCTACAGCTTTCTCATCATAGGCATCTCTGATCTCAGCATGCTAGAAACCTGTTAGATAAAATTTGCATAATTATAAAGCATATAACATTGTCATACTGAAAAAAGGAGACTTGTTAATAAGAAGAAAAGAAACATAAAATAGTTGTACATTTTTCAGGTTTACCGTATCCTAGGTATTGGCTAACCTTTGTGTTTATTTAGAGTATGTTGTATAGAGATTTATAATGGAAATTAAAAGAATATTTTTTGTTGTAAGCTAAGTCAATGTACAGTCTTTACAGACAGCTGTTGACATCCAAAAATGTATTATACATGACAGTGTTTATACCTCACTTTTCTTAAATCAATACACAAGAGCTTTTCTGTTATAAAAGAAATGAATGAGTGAAATTATAACCTGCTCCCTTACAAAACAAATACATGTGTTGAATAAATATTAAACCACAATAGCAAATAAGTAATCGCTGCTTACTCAACTAATGAAAATGGAGTAACTGTCCTTGTTTATGTAGAACGGTATGCACCACTAGAATTTAATGTCTTTGTTTCAAAGAATGGCCTTTTCCACTGAAATCTGAAATGACTGAAAAGAACTTAAATACTTTGGCAGCTTCTTAAATACCTGGGCCCTGGAGCACAATCCAGAAGCCTGTGTTTGGTGCTTAGGATTTCTACATGTACAAAGCAATCTAAACAGTGAAATCCAAACAGTTGTAGTAAATGGGGCTACATCTGGCTAGCAACTGGTCACCAGCAGTGTTCCTCGAGGCTCAATTTAGGGTCAGGTCTATTCAATATTTTTATCTATGATCTAGATGCAGGAGCTGAATGAACCATTAGCAAGAGCATTACTTTTTGTATGGAACAACTAGTGCTCACTCTTGTCCATAAACGAGGATGAAGAAGCCACCTTTTATATAATCATTAGAGTATTCACTGGCAATCTTGGACACTCAGTGTTAATTGTGCTTTCACATCCACATCTACCAAATTCTAGGACTGCACCCAAGCCAGCTGAAGAAAACTAGCAAAACTCCAAACATATTCTATGTGGCTTGGTATTTGAAGATTTTGCCTAAATGCTTAAATTATGCAAAATAAATCAAAGAACATTACATTTTGCTTAAGCGCTTAAAAGAATTGGATAACTCGAGGTTTTCTTCACTTGACGTGCATGCTCATTTTCTGGTACTATGGCTATGTACTACTATTACATTTGATAATAAAACCTCCAAACCTTAAATAAACAATAATGTTCTGTATGGATAACGATTAATAAACAACAACCTTTTTAACATTCTGTTTTATTCCTATTGTGAAACACATTTCTCCAAGCAAAATTTACGCCAAGCTAAGCAAGTATTAGAAACAAAATTAATCAGTTACCTAACTGACTTTTCAGTAGTGCAATACAGCATCCATCCATGTATGAGTACTTCACCAACTTTTATTTATCTTCACACTTTCTCTTAGGGATTAAGTAGTTTTATTATCTCCATTGCATAAATCAGAAAAAGAAGCACTGAGAATTTATAGTGGAAAAAAGGGCTACAACTTTCAAAAAAGTCCAGTTTGAAAAGTTTGGGACTACGTTGCTTAAAGCACTACTAACACTTCAAGAATCCCAAAATAAAGGCTCTTAGATTTCCCATATAATGATTTCTCATCCAAGGTCTCAAGCAAGGTAACTATAAAGTGAGGAATATTATTTTAGTGAACTTTTGTAGAAAAAATGTAGTTTAAATTATTTACTATTACGCAGAAAGAAATGTGAAAAAAAAATAAATATCTAAATAAAGGCAATATTCAGTTTCCATCAGTACTGCATACCTACAAATTGCATATTAAGAACAGGATGAGAGTCCTTTGCTACACAAAATTGCTTCTTTTTATCTTGTGTGTTAAAAGAAAAGAAGATATTTCATGGAAAATATTATATATGATCCCGTAATTAAAGATTGCATCATAATGTATATGTGCAAGTACTCCAAATTAAGGCTGCACACGCAGCTTTGATTCTGGCATCTGAATACTTGATTCTGTATTACAATATTTTAAAACATATTATTTTACATATAATCGTCTTTTCAAAAAATTCAGCAAAAAGAAATTCCCTATATTTATTCTTAGAAATAACGGAACTATTTTTTGTTGACATGTCTTCAGTAAAAAAAAAAAAGCATTTAAATTTCTAATTAACGACTTTGTATTTAAATAAATTACTTAGCATTAAAAAAGATCCATACAGCTTACATCTAATTTTCAGTTTTCATTGCAAGCATAATTGTCAATAATGAACAGCTTTCACCCAACAAAATAAATATTAGGTCATTCATGAATTCATACTTACACCAGTGCAAGCCTCATATTCACCTTTTAAAATTCAGAATATAAGTGAAAAGCGAGAGTTAGATTGCCAGACTTGGTCATATTAATGTTAGTTTCCTAGTCTAAGCTTGGTGTCCAAGCTTCCTCTATCAACAATGGAGAAATAGAAGCTTTTCCAAAGGGTATTTAAATGCCATCTGTCTTCAACTTCAATCTCGGAACAACAACAGCTACTTAGAGATTCAATATGAGACATTATTTGTCATGTTTAAGAAATAAAGTTCAATTTCTCACTCATCAATTCATGGTTTTGATTAACATTACTCCAAATTCATCTAGCTGTTTGTGTTTTCATACATTAAAGTTTTGGAATATTCTGCTAGTCATAATATCTTCCAAACCAGGTATCTGTCTCATGCATTATTTTTTTTTCCTGTAAACATGTCAATAAAAAATGATGCTGCATATTATACACATTCTACATGTCTCTGTATTTGTGAATGGAAAAATAAATTCCCAAGTATGCAAGAAAAAAGGAAATTTTAGGTTTTCCCACTCTTAGAACAAACCACCCGGTAGCACTTTCTTTTATAAATATACCTTAGAAAAATTTTAGCTGTAAATGAACCTTGCAACTGTTTCTTTAGTGAAAAGGAAACTGTTCTTTATTATCGCCATGGTATAATGGCAGCAGCTAAAAGTATTGTATCTCAAGTAAACTGCTAACCATCTGAATTTAAGCTTGGATAGTTTTTAATATGTAACATCTAAGTAGTTCTTTTCCCCAGTATCATACATATTCTCTGTAGAGCTAGTATCCTTATGTGAATCTATATGAATTTACATACTTCTGTACAGGAGTTTTTTATTCCATATATTAAATTATTCTTCAGGGCTACATAAGATATGTGTGAGTGTCATACCTTCATGGTATGAAAGCTTAACAATCAGGGCTTCAAAAGAATGCTTATACACTAAGAAAGGTACAGAATAAATGAAGTATTGAGTTAAATTCCTTGCATCTTTCCCTTAGTAAACACACCAAAACAAACTATACTCCGGTTGACTGAACTGCAACATACTCCTGTACTGCAACAAATTCTACATATCTGCTGTGAGAAAAAGGTCTTTTTTCCATTGCCTCTAAGTTTCGGGTGATTATCTGCTTCCTACTCAACTAAGGAATTTCCTATCCTCTCTGAAACTGTGGATTCCTTTCTTAGCAAAATCTATCATCTAATGACACCCTGAACTCCAAAACGTTCCCTCTGCTGAACTACCTGTTAAGCAGAATTTGGCCTTCCTCCCACACAAATCCACTAATTTTTCAGTATTTATGACTAACAAAAAGGCAGCCTGTTTTTCTGTTGCACCTTTTTAACAGGACATAAGATATATCGAGCAATAACAAGGAAACAAATAGATTAGCATGTTACAGATATTTAGCATTAAAGCCAGGAAGAATGGTTAGATCATTAATCTAATTTCCTGTATAGCAAAAATATTCTGCACTTACAGTTTACCAGTTACCCTGGGACTAAGGATAATTTCTGCTTTGCCTAGATTTTATTCAAATGCATTCAATCTTGAGATGACAATATCTACAGATGGAGAATTCAGCACTTTTCTCTGCAGCTATTCCTGTTTATTCCAGCATTTAAGCATTCTTCTTGATGGAAAAGGGTACCTTATTTCCAATCTGTCTAAACTGAATTGGCTCTTGCTAAGCTTTCTCGACTAAATTAAAGACCTCTTTAGTTCACAGTAGTTTCTCCCTGTGGAGATACACCGCAATCAAGTACATCATCTTCTCTTCTTTTTAATAAGCTGAAACAGCCTGAGCACTCTAAGACATTCATTGCAAGACATTTTCTCTTGTCCTGTAATCCTGTGTGTCTCTTTTCTTCACACCCTCCAAATGTCAAACGCTATTTTAAAATGGTGACATGTGAAATACACAAAGTATTCCAAAATCCAGTCACATCCAGAGATAAGCCCTTTTTTTGCCACAGCACCACACTTGATCTTCTACAGCTAAAATGTCCAAACAACACATATCACATTTTGCTGAAGTGAAAATGTATTGCCTCTATTCTTTTTCCTTTTTCAAAGAAATCTCAATCTTCTTATTAAAGAAAAATGTTGGATTTGTCTGATGTAATCTCACCTTGGCAAACCTTGCATGTTTGTACATGTAATGTGTATATATATGTAGATATGTATACAGGTATACATATACACATCTAAATATGTCTATGGCATGTGTATATATACATATGTACAATGTCTAAAGATCTAAATCTCCTCAAGATCTTAGTCCTTAATCTGCTGGGTCCAGTTGACTAGTTTGTTATAATAACTTTCTTTTGTTCTTTTTGCAATCAAGAATGTTAAGTACCACCCATACTTCATTTATCCTTCATTTTAAGTAAAGTTTGCTCATCATCACATGAATCAATTCTATCTTCAACAACTCATGTATCTTCTCACACCTGTGGAAGACATACGCAATAATCAAGTTGTTACCTGTATAAAATCTGGTTTCACACATGAACTAATAAAAGCTTTTCTAGTTAGCTCTTTTGTCTTAACATTAGTACATAAATAATTACATAGCACTAGAATTGGAGTTTCTTGTCCATTACAATTCCCTGTGTTCTAGATTTCTTCTCTTGGCCTTTCTTACCTACAGTTTCATTTCAAATTCAGACCCTTCATTCTTCATCTTTCTGCTCTAGGGTATGTAACTTACTTGTGGGCACATTAAAAAATAATTGGTTTGTTAGTATTAAGTAATCAATCCAGGCAGTTCTCCATGGGTGTTTTTCTCATTACTATTTATTGCCCTGCCAATCTTCTATCATCATAGACTTTATCAGCAGTAATTTTAATTTCCTTCCAAATTACAGACAATGAAAACGTTGACTAGAACCAAAATCAATATAATAATATCACAATACCATAGAATAGTTAGATGGACTTTCTCTCAAGGAACTTAGATCTCTATTGACCTTAGAATGACTTTAAAATGTCATGGATGGAAATCGTCTTTCTGTCAATGCTCTGCTATCTGTCAAATCAGGCGAGAATGGAGGCGAAACTTGTATGATGGGAAACAGCAATTGGCATAAAGGGTAAGCATAACCTTTGTTTTCCTTAAGTAGAACAAATCATTAAGCTCAATGTGAGATCAGCCTTCATCAAGCATTAAACATAGTCAAGAGTACTTCAGTTTACTTTCAGATTACTAGAGTTAGACTATTTAATTTATTAGAACTGGGTTTTGTTTGGGTTTGTTTGGGTTTTTTTAGATAAACTCTCCTTTGAGTGGTAGAGGATACCAACATTACACATATGCAAAAAACCCCAGATGTACTCTGAGAATTAATATCATGGTAAATATGTATATAAACACTATAAAGATAAATTATATATATAAAAAATGCTAACTTAAATCTTCTTAGTACTTAAAGTCATAAAAGTAGCCTCTAGAGTCATATTCTTCAGTGATTTTTTTTTTGTTGTTAAACAATAAACCAAGTAAGTTCATATTTTAACTAATCCACCAGAGGGAGTTCTATGAATAAAATAGGAATAGTGACAAGAAACATGAACCTTTGGAATAAAAGTTTAAATATGCAACTGCCATAACTTACTTTTCTTACTGAGGACTAAAATTTTTAGTCAAGCTTATGTAAAGAAAATGAGAGTTTAGTAACTATTGATTCAATCTGAAGTTGAAATTTCCAGTGTTCCAAAAAACAGGTACAGGGCAGAATGAAATGCAGCTATTTGATACTAACTCTAATCTTTGGTGGCATAAGTATTTTTGAGTAATTACTGAAGTAAATTAAATTTAACTGTAGAGTCAGCTGCCAGTCTTTTATCACGGGTGCTGCAGTGGTACAGAATATCCTGACAATTTCTGGTTTTAGCACAATCATTGTTAAGTGGCAGACTTCCCAAACATTTTCATCCCACAGAGAAGCCCCAAGAAATACCCACACAACTCTCTACATCTTGCTCTTGGTAATGTTTTCCTTATGGAAGACACTCAGATTATACCAGTATGTTCAACACTGTAAAACACTAGCTATAATAAGTTAAGACTAAGTATGATGTTAATATGGCACTATTTTGAAAAAATAATTCTAGGGGTTACAAATGAAGATAAAATATATGAAGAGTTTTAAAGGGAATATACAATACACAAAAAAGTTGAAACAATCTTGAAGTTGAAACAACAGAGTGATTCTAGAAATACACGTGTTTGCCAGTTGGTATAAACCACCATAGCTCTGATGACTTTAATGAAATTATGTCAGTAAATTAGATGATTTTTTTCTACTTTAATTACTTTTTTAGTAGTCGATATAATAATGATCTCAAAATCAAGTAAGGATATTTTGTTCTAAGAAGCAACTGATTCTTCTTCTTTTGAAGCATGTTTTAATTTCTGAAGTAATTCAGAAGCAGTCATCTTCAAACAGGCTTTTGGAAATGCTATTCCAAAGGATTAGAAATTATTTAAAGCAATCACTCAAATAAAGAGGGTTTCTTCTTCTCTCCTTCTTTCCTTCCTTCTTTTCTTTCTTTTTACTTTTTGAATCACTCCTCTTATGCTATAGAACAGTTGTTCTTTGCTGCTAGACTGCAAGTCCACTGGGTGTCACAAAAGTAGGGTCACATATAAAGGGTATCATAAAGTGATAAGACAAACCTGATCATGAAGACAAAGAATCTCCAGACACAAGAGTGGCGATTAGCTATAATTATTAGTTGAAAAGTGTATTCTCTACCTAGGGGAATGCCAACTATCCGTAACTGATAGAAGTTAGCCATTCCCTAGAAAATGTAAATGCTTGCACCATAAATAATTATTGCTTTCATTCTGTGTCAGCATGGGTCATACCTTCAGAAAATTTGAGAAACATTTTTATGAGCATTTTAAATGATGTGGTTAACCAGTTTCTCACATATATACATTTAGAAACTAACAAACTTCTTGGTTTTACTGGTTTTGGTGGGGATAGAGTTAAATTTCTTCATAGTAGCTTGTATGGTGTTATGTTTTGAATTTGCACTGAAAACCGTGTTGATAACACAGGGATGTTTTAGTTACTGCTAAGCAGTGCTTACACAGAGTTAAGGCCTTTTCTGCTTCCCACCCCACCCCACCAGCGAGTAGGCTGGGGGTGCACAAGCTGGGAGGGCACACAGCCGGGACAGCTGACCCCAGCTGAACAAAGGGGTATCCCATACCATATGATGCTGTCTCAGCAATTAAAAGCTGTGGGAAGAAGAAGGAAGAGGTTTGTCTTCCCAAGTAACCATTATGCATGATGGAGCCCTGCTTTCCTGGAGATGGCTGAACACCTGCCTGCTGATGGGAAGTAGTGAATTAATTTCTTACTTTACTTTGCTTGCATGCACAGCTTTTCCTTTACCTATTAAACTGTCTTTATGACAGCCCACAAGTTTTCTCACTTTTACCCTTCTGATTCTCCCCCTTAACCCACCGGGGGGGAGTGAGTGAGTGGCTGTGTGGGGCTGAGCTGCTTACTGGGGTTAAACCACAACAGGTGAATACAGTCACAGTAGAATTAGAGGATTTTCATAAAAATAAACATATATCTGTTAAAGTGTGTGGGACTTCAATACAGAGAAGATTTGAATTCTTTAGTATTTGATGGCATTATGTCAAGTAATTTTAATTACTTATATCTTGCTTTCATCTTCACTAAGTTGGAGATAAAAATGCCCAGTTGTATTTAGATGAACTCATTGGGATTTTTACTAAATATTATTAAGGGTGTAAGGTAATAGAGTTCAATTATAATCGGGAGATGCAGTAATTTAACACCTGCTTATAATATTATTTATTTTTAAGTGTACAAGTTGCAAACAGTGATGAAAATCAACACGTGCCCAGAGAATCTCCAAATAAACGATCATTGCTATTGAGAAATATTTGAAAAATCCAACTGATTTCTTTTGGAGTCCCAACAAAATTGATGGAGGCAATGAAAACATACTATAAAGAGCAGAAGGAGAGGAGGCAATGAATGAAGAGCATACCTGAACAGCAAAGCTAACATATGTTGTCGTTTCCAGTAATTCTTATTGATTTCGCTGTATTTTCTGCCTTTCCAGCTTAATTTTTAAGGTTTCAGTTACATATTCTCTGTGTAACACACAATTACTACATATAGTTACCAAAGTGAATGTGTGGAAGGAACATGTGGACAAGGCATTGTGGGACATGGTTTAATGGGCATGGTGGTGTTAGTTGACGGTTGGACTTGATGATCTTACAGGTCTTTTCCAACCTGAGTGATTCTGTGATTCTGTGAAGTGTGTTGCTACTTTAAAGTGACCAAGAGGTGAAACACCCATACAGGATGTATGGAAGCACTATAAAGAGTGGAAAACAAAAAGGAGGAAAGGAGGGAAGGAAAGAAGGAAAGCAGGAAGGAAGAAGGGAAGCCAGGAAGGCAAGAAAGCAGGAAGAGAAGAAGGGAGGGAGGGGAAAATGACAGAGAGAAGGTGAAAGAGAGAGAGAGGGAGAGGAAGGGATAAAGGGAGGAAGGAGGGAGGAAAAGTGGAAGAAGTTCATGATATTGTGAAAGACAGGGAGAGGCAAAAAATGAAATTATGTGATTCATTAGATATAGCTACAATTCTTAGTCTACCCTTCTCAAGTATTTTAGATGTTGGTCATATAAAAATCACGTGTTGATCTTATTGGTGCTGTATACATTCATTTTTTTTCCTTTTCAGAACAAGTTGCATGAAAAAAGCAGATCCAATGCAGTTGATGAACTTTTTAATAAAGATGTAATTGCACCTTTCTGATTTTTAACTAAAAGTACATGGTTCAGAATGTTTAAAAATACTTTTTTTATATATTGTCCTCTGTTGCTGGTATCATCTATTACAACGCCTTTAACACCTTTAAGTCTAAATTAGTTATAAAAATGTAACAGTTTTTACATGATATATTTCCATAAAGAGGAAAAAAAAAAAGTATTTATTTCTGGTAAGGAACATTTCCAGTCAAAATAAGACAATATGGTATTTCTTAGTGCCAAGAAAAAAAAGCATGATGAACAGTTGTCAAGGGGGAGGGGGAAGGCAGCAAGAGTACCAGACGGTGTGATGCTGCAAAGTTCAATTTAATAACTGAACCAAAGCAGTGGATAAGCTGTGTCAGGAAAAACTTCACACTCCCATACATACAACCTACGTACAGTTCCAGTTGCTGAAGCTGGCCCTAAATGTGAGTTGGCACAGTGGAGCCTGGGGAAATGCAACACCTGCTCCAGCTCAGTGTTGGATGTCTGCACAATATCCCACTTCCCCTGCCTTTCTGCTCCCAGTCTCTGTTACTGGGGAGATGTCACACAGGACACCAATAAAATCAGTCCATGATAATATTATGCATCATTCCATCACTCTCAGGTTTTGTTCTCCTCTTGCTTGCTGACCCCATAGCCTGTACCAAGGCTTATCACACTCTGTCTTTTTTTGCATTGTATTGTCAGCCATGGCTCATTATATTCAGTCACCCAACTCCTTATTAAAGCAAGATCATGATGCTCCCATGACAAAAGTTAAAACTCTCTGAAAGTTTGCAGTACCACAAGAAATGTTCTAAATGTGAATGAAAAAAATTGGTTTATGAACCAGCATTCACAACAATTTTAAAGCTGAGGCTGGAGTAACATGCCAATGAGATGGAAAGTTCCATGTCTTGTCTATTAATAATGAATATTTTTCTTAATATAGATTGAGGAAGTGAGAAAATGCACCCTTCTGTTCCCCTGGCTCCAGTTAGGAAGAAATACTTGCAGGTGATGTTTTTTCCCCAGTATCTCTGTATTATGATTCTCTAACATCTGTCACTATTGTATTGAAGGGCACCTGTACATTGACAGAGCACTGTAAAGCTTCAGTTTATGATACTGCTTCGGGGAAGAGCAGGGCTAACCTTTACTCCGAACTGTTCTCTTTTTTTTCCAGTACTGAAGGCATCAAAAGAGATATCATTCTTTGAGATTTTATTGTCTTTATTCTTCTCGCCTTAGTCAACAGAGAAATGAGCTGTCTGCCCTGCATTATACTGAAAACATTATTGCCAGACAACATCAGAATAAATACTCCATCACTCTCAAGTCTTCGCTATTATCACCAAAAATTAGCCATTGGGTATGTCTTACGCTTGGAAATGAGGAGCGCCACCTCTGAATCACTAACTTAAGATGTCTTTTTGCTTTTGAAAAATAAATCACATAGTCTTATCCTGACTGACAACAAATACTCCTTAGTATACCATCCAGTGCTTAAGAGATACTCTCATAAATGGTGTGTGTTGTATATCAAAGCTTAATGAAAATAATATTAAAACTAAGTTGTAAGGTCTCAGGATGTGCCATTTTAAAAATGCAGAGCAATGACTAAAGCCAAGAATCCTGGTGATGGATTTTTCTACAGAGTAATATTTCTAGTGGTCATATACTCTTCTGTTTAAATTCTCAATCATAGCCCAATTCCTAAGATTGACTTTTCTATTGTGTCCCTCTTCTGTATCTTCCTTTTCTCTGTTTTTCCTGCCAGAGCTCCCCACGTTAGTTTCAGTTTGACCACCCTATCCAATGTTATTTCCTTGTCCACTCCCACCAGCTATGTGTTCTAGTTAGGCTATCTCCTCTGTTACCTGAGAAGCCCACAGAAAGCACTAGTGGGTCTTCTTTCTACCCTAAAGGACCTCTTCTCAATCCTGAAGTATTTGGAATAGCCGACAGAAAATGCATTTACAGGTTATGTCAATGCTTTATTGGTACTTCTGAACTGGAACTTCAATACATACTACATTTTCAGAGAATTTAGCCCTCAACTTCTAATTTTCTACTACGCACACAATCTAAGCATTCTAGATGGTTTTCGTACTTAGCCACTCTTGGATACCCTTTTGTGAAAACAAAGAATGTTTATCCCCAGTATGAGACATATCCTTCAATCTTGCCAAAGACATGTATAAGTGTCAGGTATTTGATTTTACACTAGTTTGCAGATTCAAAGGCTTTGAATTTACAGCTAGATAATTCAGCTGTCTTGATTCTCATCTTTACTGTTTTCCATGAATGCCAAGAAAATCCCTTAAAATTCACTGTCTTTGGGGTGCTTTTTTAGTGTGATACTTGTAGTTCTGTATGTGCTGACACAGATTCATGCTAACTGATTTTAGGCACCCACCAGTATTTTTTAGGTTAAGAGTCTGCTTGCCCTGAGCTACCTCTATGGACAATAATTTATTTATTCCTCCAGTTCAGTGAGATGAAGCAGGATTTATAAATTGATACATTCTTCACTCGAGAGATTGACATGTAGACCTGCTGACCTGACAGACAAACCATCACCAGACCCACTGAAGAAAGGAGAGACATATCGGAGTACCCTTAATATGAAATTATATTTCTGCTAGCACTCTGAAGCATAGTATTAGTTCGATGGGATACTAATGTTGCTGCTGAATATTCAGGTTTCTGAAACTAGAACAAACTTGAAACACAAATTAAAACCATAGGAACTGTTGAGTCCTATGTATAATGAATGGGAAAAGATCATTCAGATGAGAGTGCTACTTTTCATAGCAGCACTCTCTAGGAATAATACAGAATTCTGCCATACTAACCTTTTTAATGTGGCATTTAGGCAATAAAATGGACGCTTGTGATGATAAAGAAGCCATCAAATTGTGATTAATGCACTATAGACTATTTCCTTAACTATTTTCCTGTAGATTTCACAGCATTTTACTACCAGCAGTTGTCTTCTCTATTTTCTATTAATTATCTTGGTGTCCATATGCTAATTCTTGAAATGCTCTTACTTTCCTCTTCTCATACTGTGTCTTGATGGAGTGGTACTGTAATGTGCCATGTCACAGCTGTATTAAGGAGAACTTATAAAAAAGCGGCACACTGTGCTAAGTGCTGATTATTACTTTCAAGCAAGCATCTGAAAAATACCAGAAGTGTGAAAAGTGATCTATGAAGTAAAATTTCTTCTCAAAGAAGAAAAGCAGCAAAAAGAAATTGGAAGCAAGAGTCATAATAATAGTAATAATAAAAGTTTAATGTCATGAATTAAAAAAAAAAAGAAAAAAGAATGTTACTGTAATATTTTAAGAAAGTCATACTATCAAGAGAAATAAACTAGTCTAAGCTTAGTTTTGTACACAAAGATCAAATATTGTGTTTTGGTTGAAAGTAAGATCATCACATGTATTTTAGGTCTCTTGTTTGTGTTTGCATTGTTTCAGTCTTTTTCACTTTTGTGTATTGCTAATACGGCTTTAAAGTGGTAAAACGGAGAAAATGCTAAACCTCAAAAAACATACTTCAGAGTAAGGCATAAGTGATACAATGAGTTCCAAAATGTTTTTCTTTTTCATCTCTGCATCTCTGGTTTTGTTATTTATTTAAATTTTTCTGGTTTCTTTGGAATATTTTTAACTTAATTTTACTGGTGCAAAGAATGTTAGAGAAAGAAAGGAACTTAAAAAACCCCAAACAATTGGTGTGACAATGTGCTTGTTTTGGCTGGGATAGAGTTAATTTTCTTCATAGTAGCTAGTATGGGGCTATGTTTTGGATTTGTGCTGAAAACAGTTTTGATAAAGCAGGGATGTTTTAGCGGGCTGGCGGTGCACAAGAGGTTGGGAGGGGACACAGCCGGGACAGCTGACCCCAGCTGACCAAAGGGATATTCCATACCATATGATGTCATACACAGCATATAAACTAGGGGGAAGAAAAAGGAAGGGGGGATGTTGGGAGTGATGGCATTTGTCTTCCCAAGTAACCATTACACTTGATGGAGCCCTGCTTTCCTGTGGATGTTTGAACACCTTCCTGATGCTGGGAAGTGGTGAATGAATTCTTTGTTTTGCTTTGCTTGCATGTGCTGCTTTTGCTTTACCTATTAAACTGTCTTTATCTCAACCATGAGTTTTCTCACTTTTACTCTTTGGATTCTCTTCCCCATCCCACGGGGGGGAGCGAGTAAACGGCTGTGTGGTGCTTAGTTGCTGGCTGGGGTTAAACCATGACACAAAATAACAACTTTAACAATCAGTATTTAACTAGAAAAGTGAAGGGATCTGATTTCTTTAATTAGCATTCTATGTAGACCTAAGAAGTAGAGACATAATTAAACTTTCTACTCCAAGCTAGTGTATTTAAAATTAACTCCTTTGAAAGGAACATATATAAGCAATTTGAATATAGAAAGCCATACTTTTCCATGTCCATATGTCAAAATGTACAAGATGCATAACATTTTTTCCAGGGACACCCTGACATGTGTAAGAGAAGAATGAGAATTACTAATTTAGAAAGAGTCACAGAGACTCAATGATCAGTGACATTTCAGCAAGGTTTTGACACAGTGTCTTCTCACTTCTGTTGTCAGTGGTGCAGGAATAAGTAGTAAGTTATATATGTCTACAGCTATGTAATTTTAAAAGAATATGTGTAACCTTTTACAGTACATGATCTTTTTAATACTGATTGTTCCGAATTTGTGATTAGAATCCACAAGGTAAAAAACATAAACCAGAAGAACTACAGTTTTCTACAGTTTGGTTCCAATCCTCTCTCCCCTTGAAAAATATGTTTAATGGATTAGTATGTCCTTTTTAGTCATAGGTGTATGGATTATTTTTATTTTCCAATTAAATTTTACTGATTTTTTTTTCCCAGCATGTCCCAAGATAATTTCTTGTCCATATTTAATTTCTATTAAACTTGAGTCAAAAATCTCAAAAACTTAAACTGTTCCTACAACATCAATTTTTAAAAATGCATGCAATGTGCATGAAAACCAATGTTCTCATTATACTACAGTAGCTACAACATTTCCAGTTGAGTAAGCAATAAATTATTCCAAGTTAAAAAACAAATAATGACTGCTATGGCTGGAAATGTCCTATTTAAAAAGTTTTTTTCTTAAAGTATTTTCCTCAAAACTATTGCTTTTTTTTTCTCCAAGTGTTAAGAATGTAATATATTGCATTTTTAGAAAAATCCTTCTTACCCCTCACTACAAGGACATTGAGGTTCTGCAGCGTGTCCAGAGAAGGGCGACGAAGCTGGTGAGGGGTCTGGAGCACAAGTCTTATGAGGAGCGGCTGAGGGAATTGGGGTTGTTTAGTCTGGAGAAGAGGAGGCTGAGGGGAGACCTTATCGCTCTCTACAATTACCTGAAAGGGGGTTGCAGAGAGGCTGGTGTTGGTCTCTTCTCCCAAGTGACTAGCAACAGGACAGGAGGAAATGGCCTGAAGTTGCACCAGGGGAGGTTTAGGCTGGATATTAGGAAAAATTTCTTTATTGAGAGAGTGGTGAAACACTGGAATAAGCTGCCCAGGGAAGTGGTGGAGTCACCCTCACTGGAGGTGTTCAAGGAACGGGTGGACGAGGCATTGTGGGACATGGTTTAGTGGGCACGGTGGTGTTAGTTGATGGTTGGACTTGATGATCTTACAGGTCTTTTCCAACCTTAGTGATTCTGTGATTCTGATTCTCTGATATGAGTAACAATCTCACCTTTCAGTCTGTAACACAGTCTCTTCCATAGTTGTTCAAGTACTGTAATCTATCACAATACCCTCTTAGGTGGCTGGACAAATGTTTAAATAGGGCTTTTAAAGAAGCAACAATAAAACACAAAATAAAAAAAATGAAAAAAAAAATGCTGTTGCTGTCTGGAGTCACTCTATTTTTCTACAAACACTATCTATCCTGAGAAAAAACATCTTACAGATCGTCCATTAAGTGTAGGATGCCATAAAATCTGAACACAGGCTGCATAGGTCTTACTGCAGATTTATATTTGCTATTTACAGTGCAAGTAGGACATTTTGTACATTAATATATTTTGGAAATGTATGCCTGACAGAGCATAAGAAACAGAAAATTGCGGAATGCTTTCAACTTTCAGTGTGTTACTGCTAACTTGTTGCTAACGTGTTACCAATAGCTTGTTACTAATAAAAGTCAATTAAATGTTAGCTCTGGTAATCCCATCTGTTGCACATTGCTTAAAAGAAATTCAAAAAATAAAAAATATCTGAACTTTTGCTTCATGTTGTCCCTGGATACACAGGTCATATCTAAGACCATTGGAAATGTACAGGAGATACATTTAATAGCCTCATAGAATAATTTTGGTTCAAAGTGACTTCTGGAGGTCAGAAGTCAGACATGCTCAGTGCACATCTAACTAGGTCAGGTTACTCAGCAACATCTTCAGTCAAGTCTTGAATACCTCCAGGAACAGATCCCAAGAACTCCATTGGTTTCATCCAACCAGCTTGGTGTACTCCACTGGACTCAGTCCAGTATATCTATGTCTCTCTTGTACTGAGGTACCCAAAAGTAGACACAGTACTTCATATGTGGTCTCATAGGTGCCAGACAGTGAAGGATCACCTTCAACTTGCTCACTCTCACTAATACATCCCAGGATGTTGTTGGTCTTCTTTGTTGTCAGGGTACATTGCTGGCTTACGTTCAACTTAGTATCCATCAGGACCCAGGTCCTTTTCTGCAAAGCTGCTTCATAGACAGTTGGTCCCCACCCTGTACTGCATGGGGTTATTTGTCCCCAGATTGCAGGACTTCGCATTTCCCCTTGCTGAACTTTGTGATATTTCTGTCAGCCCATTTCTCCAGCCTGCCCTCTAAATAGCAGTCCTATCCTCAAACATATTGATCATCGCCCCCTGCTGGTTTGGGGACATTTGCTAACTTGCTGAGAACGAACTCTATCTTATCATCTAGATCATTAATAAAGTTGTTAAACAGTATTGGACCCAGAAGTGATCCCTGAGAAACATCACTATTTACTGGTCACCAGCTGGAGTTTTTACTACACATCACAACTCTTCGAGTCTGTCTGTCCAGTCAGCTTTCCACCCATCTTATTGTCTATTTATCCATATGTCACCAATGTGGTGATAAGGAGGTCAAAGTGGTCAAGACAAAGTATGATATGAAGTTAACAAAGCTGTTATCTGGTTAGTATCTATTGACCAGTATCTGGTCATATATTTTAAATACTAGAAAGCCAACTAATGACCCTGTATATAAATCATGTTAAACAGCATATATTAGAGAACTGTTAAATTACAGTACTAGAGAGTTTGCCTACCTCACTTGTTATTGGACATTAGTTAAAGACATATTAACGTTGAAATAAACCACTGATGTCTGAATGTACAACCACAACTCATTATTGTTTGTCATCACCATCTATCAATATCTCAATAATATTTTTCTTAATTTGAATAGAGTATTGTTACAATATTTCAGTATGCTTCAGGATGAGCTGTTGTAAATGGAACTGGATAGGAAAGATTTTATGTATCACTCCTCCCCCACTCCACCCCGCCAAGTTCTAATGGTGAAATTCTGTGGCTTAGATAATAAACATAACTAATAACATGATCACTGAAGCTCTTCACCATAAAAGATCATTAAAAAAATTGCATAAGGCACATACTTCACATAAATGAAATGGTTGCTCTATCTGCAGTATAACCAGAACTCTCAGTAAGTTAAAGGGTCTATATAGAGCCAGTACATGAGATTACTTAGGTGCTTATAATTAAGTTTGAATAATGTTTTCCTGTGCTGGGACTAATGAGCTTTACAGTGTGAAGCACAGAAATGCACCTATGAGAGACTAAACACCTTCTACCACTTCATTCAAAGGCACTTGCAAACATTCTGCATCTCCCAGGCTTGGAACTGTAACATATGTTAGGGTCCTTTATATTGCTAACATTTTGACTGGGTTACAGACGCATCAATCACTTTATTCATATACATTTTTCTGCTTGTGAAAATTTTGCTTATGGCCATCCTCCTACTCAAAGCCTCAAAGTGATTTTGAAGATTTTCCAAGTTTATGTTTAGTAATTCATCTTGGAATATGGTGAAATAAAAATTTGGAACAAGCTCTGTCATCACAGTTGTCACACTGCAGTTTCAAGATGCAAAATGATCACTGAGCTTTAAGTAAAGTTTACTGAGAGGTAATGTATTGCCAGATTAAACAGTTGTCTCTATGAGGTATTTCAATTTTCCATTTGAAACAATAGGGCTTCAGTCAATGGCATGATACTGAGATGAAGAAACTGGTAACACAACTTGGAATGTCACTCTCTAAATTTCTAAACACTATCTATATGTCATAACACAAGCAGAACCATGTTTTTCACTGTGTGAGAGAAAGCAAACTACCGTTTTATTCAAAACCTTACCAAGTATGAATAAAATTTTTAAGAATTTCCCATGCTTTAAAACCAAACTGCAATTACCTAATTAAGGGAAAACATGACAAACTTTTCATCTCTCAATATTTACTAATGTAGAAAAGTAGTTGTTATAAGAAGGGCTAATGGTACATCAAAGCCACAGAGTTCATTAAACTAGCATGGTCTATTACAAACTTTCAGCAATAAACATATAATGATTCAAAGTACATTATAAGTACATATCAAAGTACATTATAAAAAGTCATATGTTCTAAAAATAATTGCATCCCAAGAAGGTTGCCATCACAATTTTGAATTAGACTTTATTCTGTTTTATAAAGAGACAGATAAGACCATAGACTATGACTCTAATTTATGACAAGTATGACAAGCTGATAAATTGCTGACTTTAGAGGTTAGCTTCTCTCCATATGAAACCCCTGATAAGTAGGAGAATAAAGAACTGTCACTAAAAATGTGTTAGAACACATGTGCTTTAGCTTATTGATATTTTCTATTTTGTTGCTTTTGTTTTGTTTGAGAGACATCACGTGCATTTCACTGTACTCTCATGTAACTCTGACAATAAATTAGGAATTTAAAATTATCAGACATATGGCTTTGCAGATTGAAAACTTACATAAATGTACAAGCTAGTAAAAACCCAGATTGTAATTAAGAAGTACAGAAGTCTTAAATCAAGAGAGACATGGATATTTGTGCTGCCATTTAAATCAGCAGATTCATTAAAAAATCCCAAACAAAACAAAAAAAACCCCACCACACCACCACACCTAAATACCTTTAATTTAAAATGTTGCTATCCAAGTTCCATTTATAAAAGTACGAGGAATGCAAAAATAGAAATCTCCAACTTTCATTGTTCAATAACTTTTCATGAAGTCTACTTTCCCCTCTTGCCCCACTACCCTCATAACTTGTTATTTGGCAAGTGTATTTTCTAAAGTTTTTTCAAATGTTCTCTGGTTTTCTTTCACTGCTTTTCTTATCTTCATTTCCTCACTGCCTCCACTCCTCCATGCATGTCTTTTCTTTTCCTCACTTAGATTTTCCATTTCAAAAGAACAATTTGATATTTGACGCTGAAGACTAAATATTTCAGTAAATACCAGGGATATTATGCCTCTGCTCATGGAAAGGGATATATAACTGTACAGTTAATGAATTTTACTTCCGTTAGAAGCTTTCTTCAGGCTCAGCAATGACCCTTTGCATTTTGAAAAAAGCTTGTCACATTTGAATTAAGTCTGGACATACCTGTGTCAACTGTCCACATAAAAATTTGTATTCATGACTTCCACAGATTCTGGTTGAGGGGAATTGAACAGTTATCTAATGTGACAAAAAACATGTGTTGGAGATTACATATCTCCTGAAGTCAACAGGATTCTAAAATTCAGTGGTCTGCTCTTTAGCAGCTATTTCTTCTTCAATATAAAGAAATTTCCAAGCTCAAATGTCTTGTCCTCATAACACATCATGTGAAAGCCCAAAGCAAACTGAATATATATACAGAAATTATTTTTTTAATGAACAATACTGTAATTTAAAACTTATAGAATATCAAGTCTGACAGTAGTCAAGGAAATTGCTTTTGAAAAATAAAGATTAAAACATTTATCGAGATTTAATGAAACAAACAATTTTCGTGAAAATACATTGATTTTCATTAAAACGTTATTGTGAAGACAACTGTGAATGACTTTCTAATTAAAAATAGTTGGTGGAGGAAAGCTGTAAGACATTTGCCAGGTACGACGCAGTCAGAGAGTTATCCTAAGTTTGCAAGCACTTTAAATGAGTACCTCAACTAAGGGCTCTAGAGAATTGGTCTTTTTTTTTTTTTCAGGAATCAATTAATATTTAATTTTACCTATGTAATTAACTAAGAAGTAAAATTATTCCAAGATGAGATTTAACTTGAATTGTATCTCAAAATTATTACACATTCTATAGCATATGCCATGTCTATAAATCTATTTCTGCAAGATTATTTGAAAAACTTTGTCTTGCTCCCCATTTCCACAACCAGTGTAGAATTACAGTTCCTTTGAGCTTTTTTATCTCAAAAAACTTTATGATACAGCATTGCTATTTCTGGTCAGGCCTAGCTGTATTTCTCTATAGCATTATGGTTAGTAGAATAAAAATGATTATTTTTGGTTTTGACAATTCTTGGCTACAATATTTAAGACACATATGATGGGGCCAAAAAGAATTTCTTGTGCTTAATACAGAGTACATATTTTTGTCGATGCAAAGAACAAGATGAAAGGTATATAATTTCAGTCATTGCCTTCATTTTTTCTTTACTTTGGGGACAAGAATATCTACTTCATTTAGCTTCATTATTTGTACTCCATTAAAATAATGTTTGTTATGACAATTAGCATTATAGAACTGGGTATTCAGATAGTCATCTATAATTCCCTATTCACTGAACTTATGTATTACTAAAAGACTCTGATGCTATAATGCTAAATATCCAGAAACTGAATGTTTCTAAAGATTGAAAAAAGTGTAGAAAGAAATCATATTATTTTACTCTTCAAAAGCCATTGGAGTTCTCTCAAATCCTGTCAAAGCTTCACCCTCCCCTCAAGTTTTCTCCCTATAAGTACTTTTCATGTATCAGAGAGATTAATTTTCTGACAATTCCACTATTTATATAAGAAATAATTTAAGTAAATATTTAAGACAATTGGCTAAGGAAAATTCACTTCACCTGTTTCACGTTTCACATTTTCATGGCAAAAATGATTCTTCGTTAGAAAGCAGAAACACCCAAACTTTAAAAACAATAATAGATTATATAATATATTCAATATCTTAGAAATGAGAACAGATCTTTGTGATCTTTGTGATATATCAGATATGTATCAGTCTATCAAATGTACTATAAGTAATTTCATTCACCAAAAAAATCTTTCAGTAAATTGTTTTAAAAAATAATGAGAATTTTTTAAACTGGACGTTTTTCTCTATTAGTTTTTTAATTTTTTCCATTGTTCATTATATTGCTTTTCACTCAAAAAAAATTTCAAAGCAATACATAAATCTAAAAATATATTGATAAAAATGTTGATTTTTTTCAGCCCATACCTGTTCACTTCTAATGCAATCTCAGTCTAAGGTAGATCACATGAATTCTGCTCTGACAGCTTATTTCTCTCCACTGACAGAAGAAGGTTAAACTGACTAATTTGGACCTGGAAAACTACATTTTGGATGTCTAAATACAGAGAAAATTAAAACCAGCCACAGAACTAGTTCTGTAGGTGTAAAATGGATATAACTACCTGAGCTGTAGTGGTAAGAAAAACATGGTTAAAACTGTGAACTACAATATGGTATTGCTTACAGAAAAGAATAAATAAAATAAGGATATAACTGCTGGACAAGCAAAACAGATTCAAAACTTTATTACTTCAATAATAATTTCAGTATAGACCTTAAGGGACCATTATTTCTCAGAAATTATACGTAATCTACTCTTTATGCAAGCTTAATTTCATGAGCCTGATGTTTTTAATTTTGTCAAACTATGCAGAATCAAATGGCTACCAATATGATTTAGTTTCTGAATAAGTTGCATATTTTTGCTTCATTGATTCTGATTAATTTTTAATTTTAATGCCATACCTGTTCTGTCAGGTATAACTGGAAAAGATTTAAATATTGTAAGATAAAATTCTTTATGTTTTCAACTTTCTGTCTTAATCTACTTCACAGATGAATAAAAGGAAGGATAATTCTTGACCAAAAAAAAACCCAAAACTTCCCTCGATGTTGTTCCTGTGCAGAACAATGACAATTACAAAGCTTCCCTAAAGCTAAACAAAAACGAACAGTGATTAAAAAGTATTCTAAGGATTTACAGATACTTTTTGCTATTATCACCTGTATGTGAACATGCATCTAATTAAGGCACGTACTGTTCTGATTCAGCAAACAGTGCATTCTTCATAGCAAGCCAGTTCTCATAACTTCACTAAGTTGAGAGGAATCATTACTCCTATAGTTTCAAAAGGGTCACTTAGAAAATAAAGTTCCATACAAGTACTGAATGATTTCAAGCAGAAAAGTAACAAGATATCTTTTCTTACAGAAGATATAGAGGATTCACAAGATCATAATTCAGATCTTCTAAAACTGCCTTACCATGGTGTAGTTGTGAGCCACCTTCATAAGCTCTGTGCATCCTTGCGCATCAGCAAACGCTCGTATTCCCAAACAGTTGGATGGGTGCAAAAGCTTCATTAGAAAATGGCAGCAAACTTCTACTACTTGTGGGAGCTGGAGGAGGCAGGCAGCTGCTAGAAGATTTTCAATGGTGTCTTCTTTCAGTTCCAGGCAGCCTGAAAAAAAAAAGATTGGTAACACATGCAAACTTATGTACTTGGTATTTACAAAACATGCAGTATCAAAAGATGTTTTACAAATAATCCTAGCTCTATATAAATAAATCTACAGAAAAAGGGAAGAGAAGGAGGATTAGTCTCTCTGTGACCTGAACATCACAGTATTTGAAACATTTCTTTGTAAACTACTATTAATTCAACTATATAATAGGGATACAAATAAAGACTGTGAAGTGTGGAAAGGAAAAGACGACTTAGGAATACTGGTTTTATTTCTATAATGAGACTAAAATCTGAGTAAGTATTTGGATATCAACCAGACTGTGATTTTTTTTTTTTTTTTTGCATTGAAATTGGTGATAAAATTTGCATTATCTTCAGTGGTACACAGCAAAACTAAATGGCTCAGAGCCATTTACCTCCCCGCAAAGAACGAAATAACTGACTAACGTAGTATGACGAAAGCCATAAAAGTATCTTCAAAATAGGGCTTCAAATCTTCAAACTTCGTGTTGCTTATTTGTAATGTGACTCTGGGATTAATCTGAGCAATATATGGCAGGCCTCTCATAGGATATAGTTCTTCTAAAAGACTTTATATTAGCTATAAGAACATATATGGATGCATAATATTTATATTCCATTAATTAATACTTATATTGCACTTAATTTTGTAATTTTACGAGTCATTATCTTTATCTTGCAGACTGATACACTTTTTAATAAATAAAAGGTAAAATAGAACAAAAGAATCTTAAAAAATATTTTCTTTTAGTGAGGAATAAGTGTCATTCTTGTCATCATGTTGGGGAGGCCCAACCTGTCATTTTTATATGAATTTTTTTTTGTTAGTATCTCTTACAAATCTCTTACATTAATACTTAAGTAACTATAAATTAGAGATCACAATGATGTCTTGGAGAACTGGAAAAAATAGACAATTAAAATGTGCAAATATAATATAAATTTTAAGAAATTAACACTTCTGATTTTATTTTGCTGTGCTTGGAAAAATAATTTCAAACTATGAGAGGATTAGGTGTATATTGATCTTTCTGTTCAAAATAATATAGTTCAACTGTTAGATGAACTCACTCCTTTCCCCACACAAATTTTGTATTTGTTGTCACATAAAGAGAAATCCACAAATCTTAATAGTTCTATCACATGCCACTGAGCAGTTCTAAAATCCTCAACTTCACAACAATGCCATTGAAAAGAAAAGCTGCTTTATATTGCAATACCAAACCCAAAATACAATAACCATAACACTGAAATCTGACCTTTTCTCCTTCTTTCACTGTATCTGGAGCTTTTAATATAAGACGGAAACTGGGAAGTTATACTTTACTATATTATTTATAATACAACCTTTTGCAAAGGTCAGAGCATCAGATCAAGTACACAGCATAATTTCAGTGGTTTTCCTGTGCTTATTTTTATGCATCTATTAACGTCACATAAGTTTCCCTTTATGTTATCTGTCTTTTTCTCATCATTTCTGTCCACCACACATTTATGCAATGTGGTCAGAAAGGACACTCAGCAGCTGATTCTTGGCTGACTCACATATTTATCAGTGACACCCCCACATTTGCTGCATGCTTGCAGGTAACCACTGGCTCAACACACTACTCATTTTCTAGAATATAGTTCCACTGTGTCATGTGGAAGCTATCAAAAGATAGTTGTTTTCAGGTTAAAACTGATCATCCCAGTACCAGAAGGAAGAAGGAAAAATAAAAGTGTGCAAAACAGCTGTGAAAAGTAGACAGGCTGAGAAATGTGCTGATGGAAACAAAATTAGATAAATGGAGTTCTAAATCTCCTTTTCTTATACACTATTTATTTTTCAACAAGCAGCTCAAAGAAGTCTCTGGCCCTACAAAGCTGATCCAGAAAACATTTGCAGAATGACATAAGGATTGAAAGAATCACCACCCTTTATGATGAAAGGTAATAATGTCACAGTTTGGCTTTTTATCACTAAATGTAGCCTTAGGAGAAAATCCCAAAGGAAAAAGTTGTAGCCACATCAGTCTGTTTATTTTCAAATTGAAGATATTTTCTGTTATCTGTAAGGAAAACTTGGGTACTAGTAGGATTAAAATAAGTTGAAGTCAATAAAAATTATTATCTGTTTTATAAATTATATATTTCTTTATGTAACCAAGATGATCATTTTGAAGCAGATCCTTCACATTTTTATGGAATAGAGTGAAGTTTCTGCCTTACATATTAATTAAGGGAGGAAACATACAATGGCTTCTGGGATACCTGGGGATATGAATATATTATAATTTGACTTATTTTTAACTAAATTCAGAAACACCAATTTACTACTTAATATATCTAGGATAAGAGCTAGAAAATTACACTCAGCTTGAGCTAAAGAGGAGTTTTCTGTGCTTCTTTCTTTCCATACTGTCTTATCCTGCCTTTTTTTTTTTTCTGCACAAACATAATAAGAAGTAAGATAGGGCTCTCCAGGATCCTGTTTTTACAAAGCATTAGCTTCAATAGTAGATAAGTATCTTATCTACTTAAATGCTTTCCAAGTCTTACTTATCTTCATTTTAAACATCAAGACCCCTTCACAAGTTTGGTCACAAAGGCTGTATTCACTTTTTCAGAAGGGTGCTGTGACATTTTTATGCAAAGTTCTCTGGGATATCAAGTGTGTAGCATGGTCAGAGTTTGCAAAAAAAGCTGTTAAGAGGCTCTATATATACAAAGTCAACCCTTCAGACAGTTTCATATTGACAATTAGATGATCCAAGCATCTATTAAAAATGTTTAATAGGCTATTCAAGGGGGCATTAACATTACTGCTTCTTCAATTCACCTCCCCTTCACATTTTTATGCAATAAGGAGCTTGCACAAGTACTTCAGCCTGAGCAAAACAAATTAACCAAAGCTTAAAATCTCATTTTGTGTTACATTAATTAGGATTAAAAAAATATATGAGAAAAAACAATCAAAAGAACTTTAATGGATTATAATTGTTATTCTAAATTATAGTTCTGTTTGTGACAAATTTTATGTGTATTGTTTATGCAGAAACTAAAATGCCTGTCTTTAGGATCCATTCTAATAATGAATACCTAAATTTTATTACCTCATTATAAAATGTGAAGCAGAGATAATATATAAAAATACCCTGATAACTTTATTCTTTTGCTAAATCTTTTTCCAAGTTAAGGGACAGTTTTGGGTTTTTTTTCTTTTTTTAAATCTCATCTTTGCATCTTTGACCACCTTTGCATGATATTATTAAGGTCAGTGTGTGTCACAGGAATCAGCCTCCCATGACTATTGACGAATAGGTATCAATACAAATATGGTGGGAACACTCAGTAGGTACTGCTCACCTGCTCTGTGCATAAGCAACAAAGTTTAACCCAGACCCGTAACACATGGTATCATCCTTTTCCTCATGTGCACTGTAAATTTTTTCTCTCTTGTAATTACACATTTATCCATTCATAGCAAGACTCTTCAACATTCTTAAGACAGCTGTGAGTAAGGGTGCACCAGTAAAGTCATGGGAAGGGCCAAGGAATTAGAAACAAAAGCTAGAACTAATTCCTTTTAATCAGGTATATATCTTTTTAACCTTTCTATTTCATGTGTCTTGATCAGTTGTGTTGCAGTTTTAAAAAGTTTCTGAATGGAATTATTTCCATAGGCTAACAGGTTGTAGGAATGCAACTTCTCTATTAGGTCTCCATTTTTTAAAATAAAGGCAGTAAATGGTATAAAGATAATATTTGTTCAGATTTTGCATATGTGATGGTTTTGACTGGGGTAGAGTTAATTTTCTTCATAGTAGCTAGTATGGGGCTATGTTATGGATGTGTGCTTAAAACAGTGTTGATGATACAGGAATGTTTTAGTTATTGCTGAGCAGTGCTTACACAGCGTCAAGGCCCCTTCTGCTTCTCAAACCACCCCATCAGCGAGTGGGCTGGGGGTGCACAAGAAGTTGGGAGGGGACACAGCGGGACAGCTGACCCCAACTGACCAAAGGGATATTCCACACCATATGATGTCATGCTCAGCATATAAACTAGGGGGAAGAAAAAGGAAGGGGGGGTGTTCAGTGTTTGTCTTCCCAAGTAACCGTTACGCGTGATGGAGCCCTGCTTTCCTAGAGATGGCTGAACACCTGCCTGCGGATGGGAAGGAGTGAATGAATTCCTTGTTTTGCTTTGCTTGCCTGCGCGGCTTTTGCTTTACTTGTTAAACTGTCTTTATCTCAACCCACAAGTTTTCTCACTTCTACTCTTTGGATTCTCTCCCCCATCCCACCGGGGGGAGTGAGTGAGCAGCTGTGTGGTGCTTAGTTGCCAGCTGGGGTTAAACCATGACAGGACAGTAGATTAATTGCTTACAATTATGGTTGCAAAAAGCAACTGCTTTTTTGAAAGAGCATTAAATTCCAGTGAAGACTAGAACAAGCTTATAAAAAAGGTGCTATGCTTCATATTGCCGTAACAGACCATTTTGGCATTGCTTATCATTAATCTTATCAAATCTTAGTTATCTGCCAGGTAGCCACCTGAGCTAATAATCTGATTATCTCCTTTTACAGTCAATGGAGAGAAATATGAGGTGTTAGATCAGTTTTCATCTGCCCTGTTTTAGTCACCTACTTTAGAATGAGATGAATCACTCCTTAAGAGTAGCTATTTCTTGGCTTTAACTATAAAAGGAGCGCCTTCATTTGACTTACTGAGACACTGTTGATATTTATATTTGCTGATACGAATTCAGTTCATCTGCTCCCAAACATACAGTACCGGAATCATCAGAATCATCAGGTATCAGGTGATGAAGTGTCTGGAAATGCTTTACACCCTTTAAACACTCTCTGGGTCCAATTCTGATGATCATTCTCTCTGTTACTGTCAAGTCCTGGTAATGACATAACAGGTAGTAAGCACCGCTTACATCCATACATGAAGAGCAGCCAATGAAGAACGCAATAAAAAGTATTTCCCTGTAGCAGAACATCTTTTAGTCTCCAGCTGATTTCTGAAGTGAATGTTAAGGTTTTGATTTTGACCCATCCATTAATAGATAAATTCTACATTGTGTCATTTCCTACCCTTTTCATAAAGGTGAAGTTGCTTTCAAAAAAGAAGATGTGACTTTGCAGAGGTTTCTCCTGATGAAACGCTTTATTTTCTATTAATTATTTGCTGCAGACCATCAGTTGGAAGTGAGGAAGACAGGCACTCTATGGCTGATTGTGTTTATTTCCTTACAGTTTGGCATTTAGCATCAGTGAAAATTCAGAAAGGCAGCTCATTTTTTTTTCTGTAGATAAACAAATAAACAAATAAATACTGCCCCAAAAGGGAATAGTCTCCTACAGAAACAGATAGTGCAATTTAAATTGGGGAAAAAACTTAGGATCTGTCCATTCTCTATTATCAGCGTATTCATCTTACATACTGGCAGCCAAAACTTAAACCAAATACAAATTAACCCAAAAGTATGTATGACCCAAAGATGTGTTTACTTGAGGGTGTTGATGAATCACTTGATTTTTTGGCAGCCATTTTGGTATCAGCCACCATAAATAAAAGACAAGTTAAACCATATGACTTAACTAGGAAAATTATTTTTTCCCCAGTGGAAAAACATTTTTTTTCTAACAGAAAATTTTCCTGTCCTGAACAACTTCAATCCCCCTCAACTCCAAACTGAGTCATCTGATTGGATCAGATTGATTTTCTGTTCATACAACATCTCTTTTTTAATCCCTGTGGATAAAATTCAACTCTTGAAAAGGACAACTTATTTTAACTCCTCTTCACACAGGGGTTTTAAAATTATTTTTTAAAAGTAATTTACTTTACATTTATAGGAAATAGTCTCTAAAAACCATTAAAAATTAAAATCAGGAAAGCATACACTTCATTCAGATATATAACTTTTGACTATGATTAGATACTCGTTTACGTTGTCAGTTATGGTGCTAGTTTTTGAACTCTTCACTACAAAACATGACTTCAAAAATATGGCAATTTGTCATTTCAAATAACAATTTTTATATAAAATCTATATTTAAGTATTATTTTGTGTAAAAATTATTTTATAAATTATTACGGAGCCATAAAAAATATGTAGTTTGCCAAAAATGAAAATGCCTCCATCACGTTAATATGAGAATTCTTATAAATTAAATAGATTCACTCTTTTAAAAAACTGTATGATCGTTTACACCCTAATATTGCTACATCTTTGTTTGAGTAAGTTGTCTAAAATGGCATAATCTTGTCATTTGTGAGTACTGCTACAGTGCACTGTATTTCAATGGCACGGAAAATTACAACATTGCAGAGTGATAAGGAAATCCTATTAACAAATTAAAATCCCCCCTGAGCAGGAACGTTCTTGCAAATGTCTGGCTAAAGATCAGAAAAGTATATTAGCCAAAATATGCCATGATGCAGTACCTTTTCATCTCCTGGTCTGAAAAAAAACCCAAAACACCTCTGTTATATAACTGAAATGTCATGTTTTTAAAGAAATTTTTTCTGCTGACTTATAAATATCAGCTCTTTGGAGAGAGACATTAAGATGCTACTTTTTCCTTAGGAAGCAACTGCCATTCATGTGCGTTAGCTCACCTTGGATATTTGAACATAGTCATCCGTAAGATATACATACAAATAACAGGAGTAAAAACAATAAATAATTTTAGCCTTGAGTCTAATCGTCACAAAACCTTTTTATAAACTGTGAAGAAAGATACATTAGTGCTCTGAAACACACCTGAAGATACATTTTTCCATTGACTATAGAAAAATTATTAAAATATGAATTTCATTGTTGGTATTATTTGCTAAAGATTACTAGCTTGTACTTGCATAGGTGATCAATATATTAATAATTATATCACCAATAATTCAACTATTATACAGTCATTATATTTGGAAATTCTAAGCTTAGTTTTATATATAAATAGGGGAATACGAACTCACAGGTTAAAAGAAACAAAGAAAAAAATCCCAAGATAAAGGTTACCTCAAAAATAAACAAATATAAATAGGCTTTACTACTAAATTTCCAACAGCACAAATCTTGCACTCATACACCAAACAGCATGGGGAATGACAGGAATTTTTCCCAAAAGCTCATTTCAGATACAAGGCCTTAGTTTCCCTTAATTCTTTTCAGTCAATGGACTTTAATACTTGGGTTTGCTTCAAGACTGTAGGTCCTGCTCATCATGCTGCATACATTGAAAACCACTCCAGGAGTTTACTTTTGTAAACAAAATCAAACTTCGTGCTTAGGAGTGTGGGGAAATCTTGTTCCAAAAGACTTGTACTGAATACTAGGTACATTTCAGGGAGATTTTATTCCAATGGTTGTTTTCTGTTGATGATATGAATGGGAGTATACCACCTTTAGCTTGCAGTGCACTGCCCAGGCTTCCAGAACTATCCCAAATGACCTTCCTCGCACAAGTCCTTTTGCTACTATCAAAACCACACAAAGCATACTCTCAATATCTATATCTCAGTGAGATACAGCTTTTCTATTACACTGAACACAATCAAGCCCTGACCTCTGGGGGAAAAAAAAAAGCGGGGGGGGGGGTAAAGAAAAAAGAAAGAAAAATGTCTCAGAGGAGCTCAGCTTTCAGGTTTGAAGGAGCAGTATTTTATTCTCTATGTGTGAAGCTAGCTCAGAAGCAGGAATACTCATCTCTGCCAGGATAAGTTTCTCAACTTCTCAGGCAATGATTTAGCAGCTATGGTAGCACAGAACAGTTCAAACCCACACTTAAAGAACAAAAGGTTACAGAGACGGAGGCATCAATTGCCAACAAAGAATTTTTGCTTATGAGTCCACCTTACAGCCTAATGAAATCTGCTTTGCTTTGGGCTAGATTCCACTGCTGGAAGAATTGAATACTACTGTTGCATCCTGTCCTGTGAACACATTTCAGCACAGTTGCTGTGTGATAGGCAAAGAATACAAAGGGGATGAAGATACGCTTTACAATGCAGAGACAGGAGCAGAGAAATGCATGAAAGGTGAGGACCTCTTTCACAAACTGCCATTGTGATTTTCCTGAACTTTTTGCTTTCTTTTGTAACTGTGCATACAAAGCTAGGCAGCTGAGCTTAGCAGAGTGGATATGGGTACATGTCTCCACTGCAGGAACTCCAGAAAGAAGCACATTAAAGAGATAGCCCATGTTATAGCAAGCAGCCTGTCTGGTCACTTCACTGATGCTGTTTAGGCAACAGCATGGCATGCAACAGATGACAACACAGGGGGATGGCACTCCACTCAAAGGAACCCTCTCAATTTTCAGGCATGCCATGTATTAATGTTCAGTGCTTGGTTTATTCCCTTTTTGGGGATGGAGAACTTTGAACACAAAAAGGGACGGCTTTAAAAAAGCACCTTGCTGTGCACTCAGTCTAACCGTTCTTCCACTCCACATTCACCGCTTCCCTGAGTCTGCCTGAAATATTCTTACTGACTTCTCAGGAGGAGCAGGTTTTCACCACAGTACAAGGAGACAGTCACTATCTATCTCCCCATAACAGTCTCAATCATTCTGAATACTCAAAATTTATGGATATCCAGTTCATAGCTCTTTTTCAAGCAATTCTGATATGCTGCATCAAAAGAATGAGAAAACAGCTGGTTCCTAATACATAATTGTAAATTTTGTCCCTTAATGAAGTATCCTGGGTAAAAGGAAGAACAGTAACAGTTTATTTAATTGTATAACTCCAGAAATGAGCAAGAACTTAGTGTTCTCGGAGGAGCTTGCCAAGCCGGTCTCCATCATTTATCAACAGTCCTGGTCAACGGGGGAGGTCCCGGATGACTGGAGGCTTGCCAATGTGACGCCCATCTACAAGAAGGGTCGGAAGGAGGATCCGGGGAACTACAGGCCTGTCAGCCTGACCTCGGTGCCGGGGAAGGTTATGGAGAGGCTCATCTTGAGGGCGCTCACGGGACACGTGCAGGATAACCAAGGGATCAGGCCCAGCCAGCACGGGTTCATGAAAGGCAGGTCCTGCTTGACCAACCTGACCTCCTTCTATGACCAGGTGACCCGCCTAGTGGATGAGGGGAAGGCTGTTGATGTTGTCTACCTGGACTTCAGCAAAGCCTTTGACACTGTTCCCCACAGTATTCTCCTAGAGAAGCTGGCGGCCTGTGGTTTAGACAGGTACACTCTTCGCTGGGTAAAAAACGGGCTGGATGGCCGAGCCCAGGGAGTTGTAGTGAATGGGGTGAAATCCAGCTGGCGGATGGTCACAAGTGGAGTCCCCCAGGGCTCAGTTTTGGGACCGGTCTTGTTTAATGTCTTTATTGATGATCTGGATGAGGGGATAGAGTGCACCCTCAGCAAGTTTGCAGACGACACCAAGTTGGGAGGGAGTGTTGATCTGCTTGAGGGTAGGAAGGCTCTGCAGAGGGATCTGGACAGGCTGGATCGATGGGCTGAGGCCAACCGGATGAAGTTCAATAAGGCCAAGTGCCGGGTTCTACACTTCAGCCACAACAACCCCAGGCAACGCTACAGGCTTTGGGATGAGTGGCTGGAAAGCTCCCCCGCAGAAAAGGACCTGGGGGTGTTGATTGACAGTCGGCTGAATATGAGCCAGCAGTGTGCCCAGGTGGCCAAGAAGGCCAACGGCATCCTGGCTTGTATCAGAAATGGTGTGGCCAGCAGGAGCAGGGAGGTGATCATGCCTCTGTACTCGGCTCTGGTGAGGCCGCACCTCGAATACTGTGTTCAGTTTTGGGCCCCTCACTACAAGAAGGACATTGAGGTGCTGGAGCGTGTCCAGAGAAGGGCGACGAAGCTGGTGAGGGGTCTGGAACACAAGTCTTATGAGGAGTGGCTGAGGGAGCTGGGGTTGTTTAGCCTGGAGAAGAGAAGGCTGAGGGGAGACCTTATCGCTCTCTACAACTACCTGAAAGGGGGTTGCAGAGAGGTGGGTGCTGGTCTCTTCTCCCAAGTGACTAGTGACAGGACAAGAGGAAATGGCCTCAAGTTGCGCCAGGGGAGGTTCAGGCTAGATATTAGGAAAAAGTTCTTTACTGAGAGAGTAGTGAAACATTGGAATAGGCTGCCCAGGGAGGTGGTAGAGTCACCCTCCCTGGAGGTATTCAAGGAGCGTGTGGATGTGGCATTGTGGGATGTGGCTTGATGGGCATGGTTCTGTGTGGTGTTGGGTGGGTTGGTTTTTGGTGTGTTGTGGTTTGTTGTTGTTGTGTGGTGTGGTGGTTTTTTTTGGGTTTTTTTGTTTTGTTTTTTTGTTTTGGTTTTTTTTGGTTGGACTTGATGATCTTACAGGTCTTTTCCAACCTTAGTGATTCTGTGATTCTGTGATTCTGTGTTTCAGTGACAGAAATGGAAAACATCTGCTCCAGCTGGGCACGAGATCCTCAGAGCAGGGATTACTCCAAAAAAACCAGTTAAGGAGGCAGTCAGTCTCTGCAGTTCGTTAAGCTAAAGGTGTCTCTGAAGATCCTCCCACAGACCTGAAATGTATGAAAGCCCATAGTTTGTTTCAGGATCAGAAAGACGTTCAGTGTAGGAAGGTATTTGATTCCAAGCAGGCTGACATCCACAGGTGGAGGAAGATAACAGTCTAGTTCTACAGTTACAGTGAGGAAATTTGGAAGACTCTTGCATTGTATGTATGGACAGTATAGCTGATAATTCAGTCCAGGAATAACCCTTGATGCTGCACTAAGGCTTTGCTGATGCATAAATAAGAACTTAATGAGGAACACTATATGAAAACGTGTATCTTGTCAATGGATCCAGCACTAGTAAGAAAGTTAACTGGAGCAAAGGTACGTTATGATCTTGGAAGTGTAGTCAATGCAGAACATCCATGGACAGATAATCTGAATGATGGCTTTGGACATCATCAGATCACTACCACCTTCCCACTTCCTAAATTGGAGCAACCCTGATAAACAAGGCTTCTGTGGATAACTGCAACTCTCCCTTTATTGACTCCTGAAAAGGAGTTTATTACAAGTATCTGCTCCCAGAAGAGAACATCGCAGGGGATCTTCCATACCCAGAAGTTAAGTTTATTCAAGGTCTACCACCATCTGGTATGACTTACGACCATTTTTCTGTACTCTCCATTACACAATGGCTAACAAAGTCTTCCAGGACAATTCAATTACCTTAACTTGTCCTTTTATTACTCATCCCAGAGTTCCTGAAACAACTGATGTCCCTTCAGAAGTGAATGGAAATTCACAAGGGCTTATTCTGTGAAAGTGCAAAGTCAACCATCAAGTACACGGCAGAGCAAATGTAGTGAGACAGCAGCAGGTAATAGTCTTTTGCAAAAAGTGCTAGATAGAAATAGTCCACGTTCACAGGGGTCTCTAAGATGATACCACAGAACAATCAACTCTTGAACTTACTCAACATGTCACAGAGATAGAGGCACAGGCCTTCAGAATATGCACAATATCAGGGGTCACTCCAGTTCTCAATGTGATGAGTATCTCCTAGAGGGCAGTAGCCTGACACACTGTAAACAAGCTACCATCACCTAAGAGCCAAGGATTTTTTGTCTGAGCAGATGCCTTTAATAATATACATACAACCTTATATTATATCAATTAAGTTAAGCTTGTCTGGGACTTCCCTCTAGCACTGAGGCTAACTGGAATGAAGTGGCCTCGTTTATACACTAAATTGTCATCCTCCAAACCATGGTAGTCACATTCAAACTGTGTGTTGAAGAATGATCCCGTGGCTGTGATAACCCCTGGACTGTATGAACACTATAAATTGGCACAGGCCAAAACTATGTTAAGTGTCATTCTCACTGTTTATTTGTAGACAATGAGTTTCAGCAATTAAAAAAAAAAATCCCACAAAAAAAATCCAAACCAACCCCAAAACTCCCTGGGATATTTAATTAATAAAGCATAAAGCATCTGTTCTGAAGGAACCTAAGGGTCCTTGTGCTTAAAGGTTGTTTCTTTCTTGCTACATCCCTGATGTGTGTTATTAGATATAACACTGACAGAGAAGACAGTTGACAGTTCTTTAATTAAAGAATCCCCCAAATAAAATCTAATTAAAAGCTATGCGGTAGGGCTTGAACCTCTTCTATGTACGATCCATGCTCAGTTTGGTTTTTTTTTTAGATATGCATAAGTAAATCAAGGATTTTTTGTTTTCTGTCAGTTAACTGGTTTTTGCTTTTTCGGTTTCATTAACGGTATGAAAGCACCAACCTATTCTTCTGATCACTGTTGGGAATGCATACTAATTAGTTAGACCGATGCAGTCTGAGGAAATCTACAGTAACTTCACAGCTCTGTTGTAACTTCAAAGGAAGGCTCCCAGAGTCACCAATGGCAGCAAAATACCAGAAGCTCAAGCTCTAGTTCCAGTTCTATCTAAAACATTTAAGCATAATTGAAAATACTGAAAACTCAAGTTTTAAGATCAAGAAAGAAGCATTACCTAAGAAAATGAGGTAAAGAAATACTTCTTATCTTGAACTCTAAAAAGATCAAAGAATATATATCCATGTATCCCAGGGCACTAGGATCTCAATCCTAGATTTTCTGCTATCAATCATCTTGCTACTTGAAAAATGGAACATATTTTCTGCATAGCCATTGCACCTAAGTGTTGGCTTCAGAGTTCCTCAGCTGGCTTACATGAAACATTTAACAGACATGCAGAAGAGGAAGCTTTGTTTCCTCTTAAGTTATAGTTCTGTTATATCACAGATGAAACATACTTTGTTTATTTGAATAAACCAATCAAATGCAGCTACTTGTGGATAGGTTAAACCTGTACCTTATATTGTAGTTGCATATTTTTTACTGGCCAAATATGTCCTTCACAAAAAAACGTGGGAAAACCTTTGTGGTTTACCCTTGTGAATCTATGAAAAGTACAAGAAGCACATAATTTTGATGCAGTGTTTTACTAATAAATCTACATTATATATATATATAATTTGAATTAAACAACTTATAATTACATTCTAATTTAGCTTATGTAATTAGAAAACTTTGTGCTTATTTCAGATAAAACAAAACAATATACAGCCACTACCTTATTAATTTATTTACAAATTTAAGTTATTCAGTTATAATCCTTATATATAACACAAAAACCACTTCCAAAAGAACCCCAAAGGCCATCTAACATAGAGTTTATAGTACATGTTTTTACACATCTCAATTTTTTCAGCTTTAATCAAATTGTGTTTAATAGGTTCATCTATCACATCAACTTTATTATTAGTCATGCTGCCTCTTCACAGAAACTTTAACACCTTTTACTATCTTTAAATCAGTATTTTTGGCAGTCTAAATTTCTGTCGTCTTGTTACTGCTCTTAGATGGACACCTGCGTGCACTTAGGAGCAGCTCTTATTGAGGCTGTACAGGACTTGATGCTCTGCTGGTCACTATGTCATTCTACCTTGCCAATTATTTAGAACTCTATTTGCTTATACATGAGTGAACACAGTCCAGCTTCACAGTGCGTCACGACTCTGTCATCTCCTATCTAGGAGATACAGAAAGTACAATTTACCATTGTATAAAGCCTTTCATAATATAATTAAGTACTGTGACTCCTTTATTTAAGAGTGGTATTTTCTTTAAGAAGAAAAAAAAAAGAAACATTTTAGAAGAAAAAAAAGTTAAAAAAAAAATGAAGCAAGCAAAATAAATTAACATTGTATTTTTTGTGCTTAAGCATTTGTCCAACTTTACTCATAAGTATAGCCTCAAAAATATGACTGGATTTACTTAATATGCTGATTCCTCATAGATGGCAAGCTCTTCTTTAAGTTGATTAGAGCTTAAAATACTCATTTTACTTTGCAAAGTAAGTAATATCCTGACTTCACACAATTGGCAAAAGAGACAATATACACCTTTTTTTTTGGTGTTTTTTTTTCTTTTTTTTCCCCCTAAGTTAAATTCACTAGTGTTGCTACCTGGCTATTTTTTCTTTGTCTCCCATTGAGATATTATTTAGCTATTTTTTACATGATAAGGTTCTTTATTTTGTAGGGTAGCAGAGGATTTTTTTAAATATATGCATATATATTTGATCTCTAAATATAATTTTTATTTATATATCTGTATCTTTTTCATTTCTATATAGAAAAATAAAATTGTTTAGGACCTATTGTAACAGAAAACTTTTTGAATTATTAAATACAATACCAAATAAGGAAAAAATGCTACTTTTTAATTCAGTCAAAGAAGATTGAACACCTTCTCTTGAAAAATGAAAACCTGAAACACAGAGCTTGTTTAACAGATTTAAATCTAATAAATAAACAACCAAGAATGATAGAAAGGCTTATGGAAGCTAATATGATGGTAGCAAAATATTATCTTTAGCTCATGGGATAAAGGAATACTGATTCTCTACTGGATAGGAATTCTTCAGTGTTATAAATAGCATTAAATTCCAATATAAGTTTTAAATAAACATAGGAAAATAGCCTGATTTTGAAATAAGTAACATCTATTCACTTTCTTTTACATTTTTAGAAAAACTTTTTTTTTTTTTTTTTTAATTTTAAAAGATTAAGACCTACAATCGTGAACTAATTTTCAAGATTACTTTAGGGTTTTTTCATTTTTGAAAAAGGGTAGCAGCTTTCATATCCCACATTCTAAAACTCCTGGGAAAAGTACATTTGTAGTCAGAAATTACATATTTAAGGGAGATTATAATAATAAAACCTACCACCTTTAGTAAAGCTTCAAAATCACATTTACACCAAAAATATATTTTTACTTTTATATTTATCTTCCTTTATAACTGGAATAAAAATATGCCAAATATGTTCTAACATAAAATTTTTACCTCCCTAATAATATTTAGGATGTTTCTGACCAGATTCAAAATGCATTGAGTTGCAGAACTGAAATTATAAAAATTCAACTATCTTACTGATGCTTTAGTTTGGTTTTGTTTTTTCCTCTCACTGAAGGCTTAGAATAACAAAAGATAATATCAAAAGAGTTTTCAAGTGGTCACCAACTTTTCCATGCTGGCTGAAACCAAGATCAATTATGCTAAAGGAACAGTAAGAATAGGTTATATATGGTGGTAATAAATGTTTCTTTCAGAATGGATGAACATTACTCTGTGTTGCATAGTTTCTTTTTTTTTAAGCTGTTAACGATATTAGTAAGGAATCTGCTAAATGAGGCTTTGTTGTGTACAACAGCAACAGATAAAGTAAAGATTTGCACAAATGAGGTGAAAAGGAACGATTATTTGTTATTTCTCACATAAGTAGAAACTATAAGAAAACAAACAAAATTATCAGACAGCAAAATTGGAAATACCAAAGGAAATAATATATTTTACAGAGTTTAACTCATTACAACAGTATGCTGTAGGGGATGAAACTATACATGCTTTCAAAAGGATTAGACAAATTCACATTTGATCACTGACTATCGAAGTAGATGAAATTATGTTCCGTAAAGCTGGAAGCTATGAGAACATGCCAGCCAAATTATGACTACTCATATCACGCTACCAAATATCTGCTATCAGATATTATTACTGGCAAGTCTATGAGTTATTGTATTTATGATCTGGCCCAATATAGACGCTCATCTGCCCACAGTTACAGAATGTGCTTAGAAAGGGACAAAAAAAGAACATGTATTAATGATTTTTAAAAAGTAGACAATATAATTTGTTGTTTTGAACAAACTGGAGTTATCACCTATTTCAGCAATTGAGAGTAAATGGCACTGAACAGCGACTTCAGAAACTGTCAAGAAAATCATGTCTTTTCAGAAGCATATGGATGTTTCTGGAAGCACGGGTAAGAACGATTTTAATTAACAGGAGTTAAAGGTAAAAATTGAAGATACACAAAGCAATGTGTAACTACTAACCAAACTAGTATTATTCCCTTTTTTTTGTACTGATGGATATATCAGATGTTAACAACTCTCCTTTCAGATAAATACACCTATCTTTCTTCAGGTCTCTGATGTACAAAACCTCCCCTTCACTAAGCTTTAATCCTCATATTTTGCAACAGTACTTAATTTTATTGCTGGAACTGAAGGGTCTGGTATTGATACAGGATACTTTTATCGGTAGTAATACTTTCAATAGATATGCATATTTTACCCTTCTTGAACTACTATTTAATATGTATGACTCGTAGTGAAGAAGAAATAATTTCACTAGATTATAAAAAATATAAACCTGACTTAACCTACAGTTAATATAATGTGGAAACAGTTCCCTTCTTTAAACCACATCTAAAAATATTTGCAGTGTAATAGTCTTAACTTCTAAGTTTTTGAAAACAAGCCCATGTTCAGCTGTATTTTCCTGAAATGTTCAATTGTCCCAAGGGAAAAACTTCTCTCTAACAGCAGCAACTATATATGAAATTAACATTTTTTTTTTTATTTCCTTGAGCTAAGAAGGTAGTGACAGGAAAAAGAAAATGGAAGAAGAGTGAATAATTACCCATTCATCAAAATGGTTTGCTATTCCTGGGGTAAAAGAATAAAGAGCTAAACTAGCCACAGACATGAGTTTCTGAAAACCTTTTCACATAATGTGCAGTCAGGAATTGGAATTTGGCATCCAGATTATCCAGATATTCTGTCTAGATTATGTATGCTCCAGATTATAGATTAAAAGTCTGAACAGGAATTTCTGCTGGGTGCTACACTGCTGGATATCAGAACAGTGCTTATTTCCTTCACTTTTCAGTGCTCCCCTTGCCCACATCCATGCAGCACAAAGAAGAAAGTAAACTGATTCCAAGGAAAAGGGGGCATGAACTAGACTGGTGGTAAATAAGTAATCAGAGGGCAAGAAATGAGATAAGAAACTATGAAGCTAGATAAATCATGAGATAGTGGAAAGGAAAGGGAAGGGAAAAAATAAGGTTTGAGGGGACAGGTTTTGATCTGGCAAAGAACATGGGAAAACAATGATTAACCAAAGAGCAAAGACTGTGTTTAATTTCAGTAAACTGAACAAGCTCGGGACCATGTTCTAAGAATTCCCAGATCACCTGTGAGTTATCACTGAATTGTCCATAACACTGTTGAATGCTCTTGCCCTCTGCACAAGGATGGCCTTGTTCATGACAAGCCTGAGTATCCAGGCTATACCCAAGGTTTGTTAGAGAGATTGCTAGTTGGATTTGGCTAAAACTGCCAGGATCAAGACAGATAATTCCAATGTCTGCAAATGTTCCCTAGCAGTGTTTAATTTACTATCATAACTGTAGCTAGGAAATTTAGGAGTTTGATAAGACATCTGATGCAGAGAAAAGGAATAGGGAAAGAAATAAACTAACATGAATTTCAAGAGATAAGGACACAAGCTGAGAATAAATCAGGGTAAATCAGAATAAATCAGGTCAAAGAACCTGATGGAACAGAAATGCAAGACAGAGTAATCAGAACCAGAACAGTCCGTGGCATGTGATACCTGTTCTCCTTTAGCATGCAAAATGGACTCATGTTTCCTAAATCTCATCAGCCTTCTCCTGTCAGCAAGTATTTGTGAAATTTCCTTTTCAAGTGTATACTTAAGAAGACATTTTAAGTCTTATTTGGTCTCCAAAATGGGTTGGAACTAAAAGGATAATGGTGGATTACCACTGCAAGTGATAGAAATTAGAGACCTTCATTACCACCTTAAGTTTCTAATTCTTCAAGGTGACTTTACAATGGCACATGATGTTGCCATTTCTAAGGTAGTTTGGGGTTTATTTGACAGTTTAAATGAAAGAACATTACAGGTGCAAATTTATATGAGGCAAATTAGAAAACATTGGAATTACACTACTTGGGAAGTTCTCTTTTCATCCATTTGTGAAGACTGGTCCTTAATTACCTAACCACAAGAAGACACCTCCAAGTTTTTCACCTCATATAATAAACAGTACATAACATGACATAGACAAATTAAGGAGAGCAAAGCAATTGAAAATCTTAATCTTTTGCAGAAAGTGGAAGGAGTTTGCTTTTTCTAGTTTTTCATTGCCTCATCCAGTCTCCAAAGTTCCCAGAGGTAACCAATAAAGTTCTGAGATAGCTTCATTCATATTGAAAATGGTTAAGTATTTTTTGCATCCTTCTGTATCTCTTTCTTTTCTTAATCTACACTTACATGCTGTCTTTTGTTGTCAATATTAACAGTGCTGTGTGTTTGCATGTGATCTTTTAGTGAAAACTGAGGCAAAAGAACCATGCAGTACTTCAGTATTTCCACAGTTTTGTTCCCAGGGGAACACTACTGTCCCTCATCTTCTTACCTCCTCTTCGTCTTACCTTCCTCTTACAGAACGATTTAATGTTACCAGTAAGGTCTTTTGCTATTCTGCTCCAAGGTATTCTTGATTTTGCCCTGGTGTTTCTGTGTCATTCATTTCACACTCATACCTAGTAATCAGATTGTATCCTTCTCATGCCTGATGAGAACTACTTACATGTTCTTCATTTCATGGATCCCTAGCTTGAAACCCTCTGGATGATGTACATTACTGAAGAGCAAAACCACAACTGAAGGGAGTAGGTGCTACCCTTTGAACATGTGGAGTAGTATATAAATGAAGATGGTCTGACATTCCTAGAACCTGAATTTCTCACATGTGATTCTCAAAAAGAGTATTTTTTAACTTAAATTATGTTTACTTGCAGTTTCTTTCCTATTAAGACAGTAAAGTTATTATGTCATAAAATAAACAGCACATATCCTCATTCAATATATCAAAGCAAACAGCAACTTATGATTAAATTAATATATGTGTATTTAAAGAGGATTAAAACTACAGTGTATGGACTATCCATTTAAAATGGAAGCTAAAACCAAATATTCAATAGAAACATCATGATAAAATATTGTTAATTTCAACAATATGAGGATGCCTTTTAGGAAACAGAAATAGAAAACAGCATATATTTTATACTTACATGATACATGGGCAGGGGGGACAAATTCAGGCTACAAATCTTATTATTAGCATTTCCTGTCTTTTAATTATTTTGTTTTGTAACTTTAGTATTCTTTCATATTAATGCACTTCAGATACATTGTGCATAATAGCTTGTTTAAGAAGGATAAAATCCAAATCTATTATGCATTAAAATGGAATAACTATTCAGAAGGAAGTTCTGAGTTATTAACTCTGAGTTGTGAGTCATTCGGAAATTTACATTACACAACAGAGTACCAGCCTATAACAGGAGATGGACGTGATAACGTCCAGCTCAAATGTTTTATTATTTAAAATTTTAAAATATTTATGTAATTATTTAGACTGAAATTGGACTAAGACAGTAATATAGGGATATTCTTCAAAAAATACAGCTGTTCCTTCAATGACCTCATGTAATTTGAATCATGTGCATATATAATTTTCTAGACTGTCCTCTTGTACTTACCAAGCCTGAAATATTTAACAGTTTGGAGATAAAAGTTAACAATCTGAATTCAGCCCTAGAAATGGTAAATAAGTGTTCTGATTGACTGAGATCAAAAAGAAAAAACTGTTTAGAAAATTAGTGTAATTCACTGGCATGTAGCAAGCAAAACTATCAACATCTTTCTCTATTGGAAGTATAATGTATGCAGTACAATACCTGTATATGCAAACTGAACAAGATCCCACAGTGCATTGGGGTCTATGCCTTCCATTTTGATCTCTTCTTGCTTGGCTTCACAAACATCACTTGTAAACATGGCAGCAAAGTAGTCAGAGACAGAACTGAGGACAAGTCTGCAAAAAAGTTAGAAACTGATGTCATTTGCCTTGATATACGTATCAAAAATTCATGTATTAAAAAACCCCAAACTTTTTAAAAAACATCTTTTCATAGTAATTATAAATTACTGGGAGCAATATATTATTAATGCATGTAGGCAGCAAAATACAGCATGACATTTAATTCTGATTTGTTTTTGCTTCATGTGATATGAACCAAGTGGCACATTAGCATATGACTATAAAACAGACATAGAAATTAGCGCTCAGTCGTTCTGATAATTTTCCAATCATGCAGATGTCCCAACTGATAACAAGATAACCACTCAGTATCAAAGACAACTTATTAGTGAAACATATTTCATACTCCAGAGGCACACTTCATTATTCTTAAAGGTCTATTTTTTATAAACTTTACTAACAGCATGTAACTTTACACAATCCTTTAACCTTTAGCAAAACTGCTAGTAGCTTAACATGCTATTCACTAAAAGAAAACGAAAAAATTATTGTGCAATGCAGTGTTTTTACTAAGAAACATTTCCAAAGCAAAATAATTTCAAATTTCTTACAAAATGCGCATGGCTTGTTTGGGGATCTGATTTAGATAAATCAAAACCACAGCAAGTACTAGGTATGATTGTCATTATTGGGACCTTAAGCTAAGACCTTAAGCTAAATACCATCTACAGTAATACTATGATTTTGTTAGGAGTGAATATTCACAGATGATCTTGAGCTAGAAATGTGGTACAGTTATAAATAGTGTACCACATGCTTCCATGAAAGATGGTCATATTTCTGGCTTAATTTGAAAACATAATATATAAACACGTTGATAGAAGACACAAAAATCACAACTGGAGAGCTTGGAAGCCAAGAGAAAATATCTTGCCATTTGTATATAGTTAACTATTTTGTCCAAGAAAAAAAAAAAAAAGATACTGAAGAATAACAAGTTACCACTTATCAGCCACTGTGGTAATTGATTGCTTTTCCCCTCTTAGCTCATCCCAACAGCAAAGTAAAAAATGTCAGTTTGAATTGGCTTCATAATTCTACAGTGCTTTAAGTTACTATATTTTACCTGCAAGCAGGGCACCTTGAGAAAATACATATGGGCTTTACTCTGGCTCAAATGATGGGCAATGACTAATTAGGTGTAGTAGTTTTATCATTTCTCGTGTTCAAATCTAGCAATCACGAACTTTAGAAGTAAAGAACCTAATTCATAAACAGTTCACATTTATATTCATGTAATTAAGAAAAACAATAGATGGCCACAAAAGGATGAATTTAGAAATATACTTTGTTGCTTCCTCCAGAGAATCCTAATTCACTATTTATTTATTTATTTACTTATTTATTTACCTCTGAGGAACATTTACTTCTATGTTTGTTTATTTATTATCTCAACTGAGTATCACAAGTGTGTATTTAGCAAATCAAGATCACAGAATCACAGAATCACAGAATCAGTACGGTTGGAAAAGACCTGTAAGATCATCGAGTCCAACCTGGGGGGGGGGGGGGGGGGGGGGGGGGGAAACCCACACAAAACCCACGCCACACAACAACAATAACAAGCCACAACCCACCCAACACCACACAGCACCATGTCCATCAAGCTACATCCCACAATGCCACATCCACACGCTCCTTGAATACCTCCAGGGAGGGTGACTCCACCACCTCCCTGGGCAGCTTATTCCAATGCTTCACCACTCTCTCAGTAAAGAACTTTTTCCTAATATCCAGTCTAAACCTCCCCTGGCGCAACTTGAGGCCATTTCCTCTTGTCCTGTCACTCGTCACTTGGGAGAAGAGACCAACACCCACCTCTCTGCAACCTCCTTTCAGGTAGTTGTAGAGAGCGATAAGGTCTCCCCTCAGCCTCCTCTTCTCCACACTGAACAACCCCAGTTGCCTCAGCCGCTCCTCATAAGACTTGTGCTCCAGACCCCTCACCAGCTTCGTCGCCCTTCTCTGGACACGCTCCAGCACCTCAATGTCCTTCTTGTAATGAGGGGCCCAAAACTGAACACAGTATTTGAGGTGCGGCCTCACCAGAGCCGAGTACAGGGGCACGATCACCTCCCTACTCTTGCTGGCCACACTGTTTCTGATACAGGCCAGGATGCCATTGGCCTTCTTGGCCACCTGGGCACACTGCTGGCTCATATTCAGCCGGCTGTCGACCAACACCCTCAGGTCCTTTTCTGCGGGGGAGCTTTCCAGCCACTCGTCCCCAAGCCTGTAGCGTTGCATGGGGTTGTTGTGGCCAAAGTGCAGGACCCGGCACTTGGCCTTGTTGAACCTCATACAATTGGCCTCGGCCCATCGATCCAGCCTGTCCAGATCCCTCTGCAAATTCCCTCTGCAATTCTGGATAACTAAATATCTTATAACCCTTCTTCAAATACTTTCTCTGACCACTTATAAATAAGTGACTTAATTCACTGTTATTAGATTATTTATGAAAAAAAAAATCACAGCAAAAAGGAAAAAACACAAGAAATATTGATGATTTTCTATGACATATAATCTCTCACATCTAGCAGAGATATAATTTATTTAAGTCTGTAATTAAGATTTCCACTTGAGAGCTTTTTGCATCAGCTGTTGCTTCAGATTTATTAAGCACCTTTTAAATTCAACTATGTGTCTTCAACTTGGTCACTTGCTAAAAGCAAAGCCACCCCTTTGCTCCATCAAAACCAATGGACAAATTAATGAACAGAAATTTTAATACACCAGTTAATGATCAATTGAAATATTTTTAAACAGTAGTATCTTATATTTGTAATTTATATAATTTATGTTCAGACATTATCTTGCATATGTATTGTCAACTCAAAGATAACAAAACAGAGGGAGGACAGAAAATAAATACCAGAAGGATTAAATCTCTTTGACAAACTTCTATAAAAATCTGTGATTTTCCACAATTGTGATTTTCCACAATCTGTGATTTTCCACAATTTGCCTCAAGGATTATTCTGGGGTGAGGAAATTCAAAGAAGCTATCTAATGGATTCCAGCTGCAAATTAGCATTCGGTCTACAGGATCAGAAGAGTTACAGTGCAAAGTAAAAAACCCTGAAAAATATATAATACAGATGTCAGGTCCTCAGCACTACCCATTTTACTAACAGGTTTATCCCCACTGGTTTGAACCACCTGTTAAAGAAGATGGCTTAAGTGAGCAGAAAGGTTCTTTGAAATAGCAGCTCACCTAAACAAGCAAGACAAGTTTTTGAACAGAGTGATAAAGAGGATTTTTTTTTTTTTTTAAGTCCTGTATGTTAATCAATAGTTAATAGAAATAATGAATCAGATATTTCATCAACTGAATATAACCAAAAAGTTAACTGATTTCAAGACACAGACTTTTACCTTGGGAAGTGCTTCACAGGCCGAATTGAAGTGAAAGGAACTTGCTAATTACGCTTAATTCTGAAAGGTGACGCCTTTTGTAAATCTTAATTGTGTTCCAGTGTTGAGATAGAAAATGAAAAGTGAGAAATCAAAGGGATCATTTAATTTGTAATAATCTGCTGCTTCTTGTAGCTCAGAAGGCTCCAAACAGCTCTAAATCTTGGTTTAAAGACATGTTGATCTATTCATCAAGAAAGGTCAGGTGACTCAGGATGTCAAATTTTTTCAACTACTGATCTGGCAGTAAGAATACATAATAAACTCTCATCCTTGAGAATCATAGCAGGTAACTCATGGCTAAAAATGAGTTTGTGGACCCAGAAAGATTTTCTTCAGATTAAGGGACTTCTCTACCTTTACTACAACTAAATACAGACTGATATATTTCTGTTTTTTTTATAATATAGAATATAACTGATTCCTATAGTGACTTTTCTTTATCCTATGACATCAGATTTTATTTTCTTTTATTATAGAATATTTCCTTGCGATTTTCACACTCTCATACACTTTTGATACAGAATTCCCTTAACATTGTTGGTGCATTTAGTAATTAAAAGAAGCAAACAAATAAAAGAAACAAACTTGATCACTTATGTTCTTTAAGCAAGCTCTAATGATATTTTACTGCCAACTGAGTAGAATCTCAGATGTTACTTGGACTGAAAACTCATAGGCATAACACAACTTTTTTCCACACATATTATGTTAGTTCATATAGGAGCTGAACATTCATTGCTTTTAAATGTGATTTGTTGCTCTGTAGAGGACATCAGCTGACACCGGCTGTCTTTACTGATAACGGTGCTCTACAGCTCTTCTTACAGCAGGCAAACATTTACTGTATATATAGGGAAGGCTTCAGGATTTCCTAAATTTTAGGGCTCGCAGAACATATGCTAAGGTATATCCATACATGCACTTGAAAAACTTTCAGGAAAAAAGGAAGCAGACACTGGCTGTCACTTCCAGAACAATTTTCGCAGTACAATCAAGACTGCCATCTTTTCTGAGTAAAATACAACAAAGGAGCAAGCTGTGGAACAGATCAACTGTTCTGGATTACACCAGGTAGTGACTATCTTTCCTGTTGACTGTGGTACTCTCTCTCACCAGTTTATCAAATACAGAAAAAGCTGTAAGAGCCTTGGAAAAAATATAGCTAACAGTAAATTTAATCTAGTACACAGACTGTTTCCTGCTCAGTACCAAAGATCCTTAGAAAAAATTATGTCCAGATGTCCATAATGGTGTCATTTTCAACTCAGCTTCAGTAATACAGCACAAACCCAAATCTTCTTGCTCTGTATTCCCTAATGGACAGGTAAGGACAGTAAAGAGTGTTTGTTCTAAAAGCTATTGGTACCATGAGGAATTTTGCTTGTCAAAACCTCCATTCTGTGTTTTATCAATGGTATATAATGTTAATTATGTTCCTTAGAGGCTATTTCACTTTACTTAAGATCAGTATTATTCATCTCTACTGATAAATTTGCCACTATATGTACCTTCTACCTCCATCTTTCATCTAGTCAGCGTTTCAAATACAGAATTCTTTGCCATCTACCTTTCTTCCTTTGCAGTCAGGACACTGAAATGTTAATTTGGGCTTGTTACTGTTATAACTGCCTCCATCTTCTGAATTTGTAAGTATGTAAAGAAAGCCATGATATATATAATAAATTATTCTTGTCCATAAAATCCTAACAAGATTCTATAATCATGTTGTGTGTCTTGTCTCTAGGAAGAGAACAAAAATATTCCATTGACCACTTACTTACATATTGCAAGTTTTCCTTTAGTTTGTAACAACAGACATTGTTCATAGACTGTTTCCTCTCCCCCTCTTGTGGATGAGAGCAGCCACTTTTCATTCCATCAACTAACTTGAGGATCAGAGACATTTTCAGGAATTTCCAAAGTGGCAACACAGTAACAATTAGGTTAAAACTTCCCTTTTGCAGTCTCTCCAGGGTTCACATTTTGTTTATCCTCCTATCAACACCAAAATTGTACTCAATCTTTATGGAACAACAATATATTCAGGGGAGGTACAATATATTCAATAGCAGAGAAGTACCACCTCCAGTTTGGAAGACCCTGAGACACAATTCACCAGTGGGTGTTGAAATGTTTATGATGGTTATGTTTCAAGATGTGGAACTCAAAAACTACTTTTTGTAAAAGAATATTGGGAACTAATAAAGCACCTGCTACTCTTTTATATTGCCTGTGAAGAGTATGTACAGCCAATCATTGTCTATTCTGCCCATTGGCTCTGGTTTGCTCATGACCAACTCCTTTCCTTCTTGAATCTGAGTTTTCCTCTAGTTTCAGACTTGCTTGCCAGCAAACCGTCAGCTACTTCGATTTTCTACATTGTCATTACTTGTTCCTTCAAAGCAGAAATCATTTACTTTTTCAGAGTGAACAGGCAAAGGAAATATGTGCTATCTTAGGGCAAGAAACAACACATGATTATCTAATATATGCTATCCCATCGCAAGCCATGAGAGTATTGAAGACTGAACAACAGTTAGAAAGAAAAACTGCTGAACTGTCAGTCCTAACTTTGTAGAATAATTTTAGTTGATGAAACTATGTATCTGTAGGCTCTAAGTGAATAATAGATCCCAATTAGTAGAGACAAAAAGCTCAGATTACATATCAGTCATCTGAATGATACACAAAAGCAACTAAGTCTCAATAGTAACATGCATTCAACTGACTTCTCAAAAACATGCTTTGTGTGAAGCATTCCACTCTTCATTGAAAATTAATTTTTAGTTCTTTCAGAATTCAGAGCTTAAAATTGCAGATTTTTTTCAAAAAAAATCATATTTATGAATGCATATATGTGAGTGTATATGCATATATGCACACTTTGACATTTGTATCTGTCAAATTGAAAAAATCGATATTTTACAGGGGAAAAAGGAAATAAAAAATCTGCCATAAGTCACGTGGCAAAATTATAAATATTGCATATTTTTTTCCCAGTCTTTGTAAATGAAAGCTGTTCTTGTGCAGTTAATAAACAGGAGATAATCATAGAGTTAATTTGGGATTCAGCATCTACTCAGAACCATTATCATAGTGCAATCATCTTGCTAATAATTCAGCAGCATCAGGTTAGCTCATTAACATATTAGAAATTCACATTTATTGGGTAAAGAAGTGGTCAGTGAGTATATACCAGTTAAATTAATGAGAATTGTCTCATACTTCCCGTCATTACTGTTAATATTGACAGTCTGTCCCATGTGCTTACCTCATTTTGGAGAAAAAAGGAACAGAACTAGCTGATAAACTTGTTTTCCCTGATGATCTGAGTAATATTTATACACTAACCTATTTGCAAAGGCAATTTCGTCTAGAACAACTACAGAACAATAATAATAATAAATCCCCAAACAAGAAACCAAACAAACTCCCCAGACCCATAGACAGGCAGATGGATTTTTGAAGAGAATCAATTAAGCCTGAAACAAGAATGTTTCCCTTTTGTCTTTACTCAAACATAGTTTTCTTCCATTTTAATCTCTTATACAACACATAGCTACAAATATAAGCGATACCAGTAATCTACACTAAGTGATGTTCCCTGCTTGCCCTGAGGACCATGCCTTTTGAGCTTACATCTTTTTCTTTCTTTGTTTCATCTTCTTTTAATTCTTTCACTGTCCCCAGACATTTAAGTGTAAATACAGTAAGTGGCTCCTTATCTCTTCTACAGAGAAACTAAAACTACAAAAACTACAAAACTACAAAACTACTTCTACAAACTAAAACACAATTTCACATCTCATTACATCTGTTAAGTTGTCACAATGTTTTAGGAATGTTACATGATTCCAACATCTTCATTTCCACCAGACACACAATGTCTACCATAGCTTTAGGTTTTTTCCAGAGACCACAAGTAATGCACATATCACAGCTGCCAGAATTGATAACAAAGTCCATTGTCCAAAACACTCTGCCAGTGTCAGTTTGTGCCCTTGTGTCAGTTTTGAAGATATCTGGTATTGCAGCCAGTATTTTGAACTCTATGCTGTTTTGAACCAGCAGAAAGATGAAAAAAAAGAGAAGCCAGAAATATGAATCCAAGCAACTTCTCAACATTTGGGAGAGGCAAAATGTCACAGTGATGAAGATAATAGCTGATGAAGATCCATTATGATGCAAATACAAAGCAGAGCTCAGTATTTTTCTCCAGAAGAAAAAACACGTATTCAGACATAGCATACATATTTCAGTGTGGAAAGGCAACACAATCAACTGTGATCCTCTACTTGCGGGCTTAATTATCTCATTTATTCACTGTAACTCCACAAGGAAAAGGGGAAAAAAGCTTGCAGGAGAAGGAAAAGTTCAGTTTTAGCTCCTTTGAACTATCAGGAGAAATGTCAGAAACACAGAGATTAGGTTTGATGAACGTACAGAGATAAATCTCTGAAGTCATTAGAATATGTGACTGCTTAAGTATCTAGATTTTTTAAGGTCTATTTGTCATCCTTTTCTTTTATTCTAGAACTCCTTTGTACAAAATGATACTATAGAGCATCATTATTAAATTATCTTTACAACTCATTCCTCCGTAGAACTCAGTTTGGTCAAATCCTTGTGTGTGATCTTCAACCCCTTTTTTGATGGCAGGCTCTCAGGTCTTGCTGACCCAAGTTATTCTTGTATGGCCTCCTTTGTCATTCTGTCATCTGCTTGATTTTTTTTGTTTGCTTGTTTTATTTTTATATTCTATATCACATAGCCTTCCCCCCCCTTTATTTTTTTTCCCAAACCACTCAGTTTGAAAGGGCAATCAATCCTCTAAACATAGATGTCAAGTGCCAGTTTCAGAGATTTCAGAATATCTGATTCATGAGCATAGGCCTGGCGCAAACCTATGAAAACCTTGCACCCTTCTGAACCACATGATGAAAGCCAGGCAGGGTACTCCAAGGCATCTCAGGAGAGACTAGGCAGCTAAACATTGCTTTTTACTTTCTTCCTAAGACATCTCATGCTTGTTTCTTTCACCCTTCAAAGTCCATTTCAGTTACTGCACCTACTTCCACTCCATAAAGTAATAGCATTAGTACTCTGGTTTAATAGAATGATAGAATATCTCAAGTTAGAAGGGACCCATAAGGATCATAGGGTCCAACTCCCTGCTTCTCTCAGGGAAGAGAATCATATGACTAAAAGCATTGTTCAGATGCTCCTTGAACTCTGACAGGCTTGGTGCCATGACCACTTCCCTAGGAAGCCTGTTCCAGTGACTGACCAACCTCTTGGTAAAGAACCTTTTCCTAATGACCAATCTGAACTTCCCCTGATGCAGCTTCTTTGCATTTCCTCGTGTCCTGTCGCTGGTCACCAGGGAGAGGAGATCAGCACCTCCACCTCTGCTGCCCCCCTGGACACACTCTAATAGTTTGATGTCCTTATATTGAGGTGCCCAAAACTGCACATAGTACTCACGGTGGGGCCGCACCAGTGCAGTGTAGAGTGGGACAATCACGTCCCTCGACTGGCTAGCTATGCTGTGCTTGATGCACCCCAGGACAGGTTGACCCTTTTGGCTGCCAGGGCACACTGTTGACTCATATTCAATTTGCCATCAACCCAAACCCCCAAATCTCTTTCTGTGGGGCTGGTCTCCAGCCTCTCATCCCCCAATTTGTATGCATAACCAGGGTTACCCCATCCCAGGTGCAGAATCCAGTATTTGTTCTTGTTAAATTTCATATGGTCAGAGACTGCCCAGCTCCCTAGTCTATCCAGATCTCTCTGTAAGGCCTCTCTACCCTGGAAAGAGTCCATAGCTCCTCCTAATTTGGTATCATCAGCAAACTTACGTAATGTACATTTGATTCCTGCATCCAGATCATTTATAAAAACATTAAAGAGCACTGGCTCTAAAATTGAGCCCTGGGGAACCCCACTGGTGACCATCCACCAGCCTGATGTAACTCCATTTACTATAACTCTTTAAGCATATTTAAGAAAGGGTAAGAAATGCTTTGCAACATCAGCTGTTAGAGAGGAATGAGAAAAATATGACAGAAACAGCCCTGCTGACACCAAGGTGCGAGAAGGAAGGGGAGGAGGTTCTCCAAGCACACAGGAGCAGAGATTCAGTCCATGGTGAAGCAGGCTGTCCCCCTGCAGCCCTTGGAAGACCACGCTGGAGCAGATATCCACCCTGCAGCCTGTGGAGGATCCCACGCTGCAGCAGGTGGATGTGCCCTGAAGGAAGTTGAAGCCCGTGAATGCTGGAGCACGGTCCTGACAGGAGCTGAGGCCCATGAAGAAGAGCCCATGCAGGAGCAGATTTTCTGGCAGGTCCTGTGCCCCACAGGGGACCCATGCTGGAGCAGTCCATTAAGAACTACAGCCTGTGGAAAAGACCCACTCCTGTGGGAGACATCCTGCCCTGGAGCAGGAGAAGAGTGTGAGGAGGAAGGAGTGCCAGAGGCAATGTGCAGTGAACTGACCACAACCCCCATTCCCTGCCATCAGTAGAAGAGCTGGGAGTGAAGCAGAGCCTGAAAAGAAGGGAGGGGTGGGGGGAAGGTGGTTTTAGTTTTGTTTTTATTTCTAACTAGCCTACTCTGTTATTAACTGGCATTACATTAAATTAAATTCCCCCAAGTCAAGTCTGTGTTGCCCGTGATGGTCACTGGTGAGTGATCTCCCTGTCCTTATCTTGACCCATGAACTTCTCCATCTTATTTTCTCCCCTTGTCCTGCTGAGCAGGAGGAGTGATAGAGTGGCCTGGTGGGCACTTGGCAACCAGCCAAGGTCAACACACCACAATCAGACAAAGATGTCTAGGTAACTTAAGGTATAGATCTCCTTTGATTACAATATTAGACATATGGCCATATCAAAACCAAAACTCAGCTGGATAACCAACTTCAAATTCTCAGAAATTATCTTCAAAACTCAAGGCCCATTTCTGCATGTGCAAAATCTTTAACTGGTACATACTCAATTGTGTGAACTTAAGATCTTTCATGTCTGAAAAAGGTACAAATAAAACCACAAGAGTTCCTTGTGGAGATCACAGAAATCCCTTTGAAAATATTAATCCCATTCTCAGTATCAGGAAATATTCTTTACCTACTACTCCTTCTTCTTAAAAAAAAAAAAGTTATCAATTGAGGTTAATATTAAAAGCTTATCTAAATTGCCTTGCTGCTTTCCCTCTGATAGCAAGAATTATTTTTGTTGTTGTTGTTGTTGTTCTGTCCCAACCATATTACTTGAATAATTTGTTTTTAAACTCATGAACAGTAGGTTGTGTTAAATACCACAGTTTAGATGCAATGTTTGACTCGGAAAGTTCCTGAAACCCTAACTACAGATATCCCGGAGTGAACACAAGGCAGCTGTACTGCTTATACTGTGTGCTTTCCACAAGCATCTGTTACTGACTAACGCAAGAAAACAAGCTGAGTCTTAGGACCGTATATCGTGCATTCTGCTTCTTTCACCCCCTGCCTTTAAACTGTCTTTCCTTCTCTGCCTGGTTCTTTATCCTTTCATCTCTCCTTTCAGCTTAACTTTCTCCATTCTTTTCATTTTATTGATACTGTTTTTTTCTTAAACTTCACCTCTCTATAGTAGCACCCAAAATACATCGAAAAACATGGCCCCTCTCCTTAGAGAACTAAAAAAAGGGGAGCATAAATTACAGTTTTTTGAAAGAGTTTTATTAAATTTAACAGAATGGGGGGGGGGGGGGGGGGTTGACCCAACTGGATGCCAGCTGCCCACCAAGCTGCCCTATCACTTCACCTCCTCAACTGGACAGGGGGAGAAAAAAAAAAAATGAAAGGCTCGTGGGTCAAGATAAAGACAAGAACACTCACCAATTACCAGCACAGGCAAAACAGACTTGACTCGGGGAAATAAATTGTGCCCTGGTTTTCTGAAAGTGATTCTTACTATACTATATTATAGCATATTAAATCTATTGCATTTTCTTAAATTATTCTATTAAAAAGAAGAGAAAATATGTGAAAACCATTATTTCTCTTCTATTTAAAAAAGAAAATTTGTGGAAACTATTATTTTTAGGCAATAATTTTGAGTAGTTTGTATTTATTAATTTGTGACATATTCAGTATAAGCTACAGCTTGTAATATGTTTTAATTGGATTTTAAAATAAGGGTCCATTTTATCTAGAATAAGATTTTATAAACTTTGTACAGGGAATGTTCTACCACACTTCTATCTATCATGAGGTATCAAATTTAAAAACTCCACAAATACTGATCATGCATTGCTCTCTGCATGCAGACTTTTGGTTGAAGTAAAATGAAAAAAGGAAGTGCACGGATGGTGAAAGCAGGAATGAATGACCTGGGAGAAATACAGAGACGTTGACCCAACATGCAAAAATGGAATTAGGGAGGCCCAAAGGTCAGGTGCAGATAAATTTAGCAGGGATGTGATGGGAAAAAAGGGATTCTGTAATTACCTTGGAAGCCAAAGAAAACCATGTAAAATTTTTGTCCACTGCTCAATAAAGCTTCCTTTGGCTCAGTCATCTTTCTTTTTTTTTTTTAGCATGGTCTGCTTTCAGGCCTCCCAAGTCCCCGTGCCTAGTGGCAAGATCTGTGGGATATCACTCACAATAGAGGAAGATGTACTTAGGCTGCAGTTAAGTGAATTGGACTTGCATGAGTCCTTGGGACCAGAGAGGATATATTCAAGGAGCAATGGTTGACGGAGCTCAACAATGTCACTGAAAGACCATTCTCTCTTATCTTTAACAGATCATTATAATTGCAGGAGGTTTCTGAAGACTGGAAAAATCAATCTCCATGTCCATCCTTAAGTAGAAAGATGTGGGTAACTATAGACTAGTTTGCCTCACCAAGAAGATCATGGAGCAAATTTGCTTAGAAGCCAAATGCTGGATAACTAAAGACAGTGAGGGTAATCAAAAACTAGAACAGACTGCGAAACGAGGAACCTCCACAAGTGATGACACCCAAACTAACTGGGTATGACCATCAACACCCTAATCTAACCTTGGACTTGACCCTGCTTTGAGCAGGGGGAATTGAATAAGACTCTACAAGGTCTCTTCCAAATTAAATTATATTCTAGGATTGTAATGGCCACAGTAAAAATAAACAGCTTTGTCTATGCTTGTCCAGCCACATCTGTCTAAAACAACATAGAATAAACACTATTAAAAAAACCCTAGAAAATTCAGAACACCCTTCACTTCATTTTATCTTGTTGGACAAAATTCTAGTTTATTCAGAACAGAATCTTTTCAATTCTACATAATTCAACAGTTGTTTTTGCCAGTTCTTTGAGATTTGGTCTTTTGACAGCAGAACGCAGAGAAGTAGAAAATCAAATGTAAAGTTGTCTGAAGATTTATTATAAAATCTAAATAAGAGTTTTACTATTATTTCACGGTCAATCTTCTTATTAAGGTATTTTTCCAGCTCCAGAAGGATTTAGATATACTGTAGAATTGAAATGACAAATGTGAAATTAAATTTACTGCTGAAAGGTGGGCATACAAATATGAACGGCTGTCTTAAAAATAGTGGGGAAAATGAACTAAATTAATAAAAAAACCTTACAGTTTCCTCTGTCGCCTTCTCTACAAACTATGCAGTTTACCAAAATATTCCAAATAGGCAAAAAACATACTGGTAAAAAATGTATATTTTATACCATCCATATTAAACAGCGCAAGTGATAGCCATTGTGGAATATTTCTACGTATCTAATAAGTATTTTTTCTGTCAGTTTAAGAATGTAGATTCAGACACTGAATTTATTTTTTCTTACCTCATCTGTGTTGAAAAATGTGAAAAGCAAAAATAGGCCAAGTAACTGTCAAGAAGGAACAACAAAATTCTCATTATTTCTGAAAATAATAATAAAATAATAAATAATGAAAATAATAAAATGAAAATAAAATAATGAAAATAATAACATTTTTATTTGATATAGGGATGTATAATTGGACACAAATTAGAAGGTCTTAGGTCATTATCCCTCCAGTTTGCTTTTTGATGGAAGGCACCTTAAGGCATATCTTGCAGGTCTGGAACACTGTAATTGCAGATGGACAGAAGGACTGAAGTTTAGTATTATTCCCTCTGAACTTGATGTACCCATAAAGGAAAGATCTTGTCGATTTAGATAAAAATGGCATCAGGCCATGACTACCAAGGGTGCATAAAGTGCCAGATGCATAATACATTTAAAAGTGGCAAAAAGCCTGGAACACAGGAGTTGTGTCAGTTGCCATGTCAGTGATTAGAAATTACTGGTGACCTAGCTGGCATCTGGGAACCTGAGTATATGAAGGCAAGGGACGAACACTAAAAATGGTAGCTCTTAGAAGATAGGAGAGTAGAAGCAAAGCCTTAGGAGTGAAAAATGCTGAAAGAAGAGAAGAAAGATTTTTACGTTTATTGCAGATACTAATCTGAAAGCAAGCAGACTCTGTTTCATGTGTGCTGCAAACTACCAAGATCAATCTAACTGTTACTGCTGGTTAAGTGGAGTTATTTTCTCATTTATTACAATTTTTGGGGCAATTTAAATATTTTAATGAAGGTTTCTGTCTGGTTTTACTCTTTAGTATTTGAACAATAGCTTTGGCTTTGCAATCTTGCATATTGCACCTTTTATTTAATTATTATTATGGGAGCTGGACTATAGAATATCCAACCTCTCCATAAAACAGAAGAAGAACAGTCTCTGTGTCCATCTTCACCTAGGGCAGAAGGAACTCTGTAAGGTCCAAGTTGCCAAGATGACCTTATAGTATTCCAGGAAGCTAATTTATGAGTTCAGAAATACCCTGGCTGTTTTTCGGTTTTCCTGCTGGTGAACCATAGTCCTGTCCTGAATTTAGCACTTCAGCAAAGAAACCAGGACACAAGCAAGGAATAGGTCACCCTTAGTTTGCAGCCTTATATAGAGTTCAAATACAAAAAGACCTGCTAACCTGGAAACTGAAAAGTATTCTCTGCATTTTAATCTAAACTCTAGGACTGGATTTTTATTTGCATGCATTAAATCAAAGGCTGTAGCTAAGACCAAAATCACAATGAAGAATAACTATTTTAAGCTCTAAATACAATCCAAAACCAAGCATAGTTTCATATATACTGGCTGCTTTAATACCAGATAATCTTATAGAATTAAAAAAATTATAATGTCATTATAATTTTTATACTAATAATTATCATTAAAGTAATTAAGATGCTTTTCAGTTCATTCAAAAGAACAGTTCATGGGAAGTCAGTGTTCAGTATTATTGTATTATAAGTGTCTGAGAGACTCTGTATGACAGACTTATCAGAGTATCGTGATCTTAAGCTACAAATGATGCTGTGTTCAGTGTAGCTTTACAGCATCTCATTTCAGAAATTTCCATTTTCCTCACATATGAACAGCATCACAGCAGGGCAAAATGTTTGGCACACTCACGATGAAAAGTTTGCTAGTTTGGTGTTACTTGAACTTTTGAAATCTGTACAAAAAAACCCACCTTCAAAGGCTCAACCTTCAAACAACACCTTTTGCAGCCACTTGCATTTGTGGTGTTTAAAGCAAGGAGGAAGCAGACATAAGGGGCCACAAAAAACACTGTTCTAAGAAAAAAGCATACCCCAGACATTCACTTCTGTAGTTTCACTATCTTATGCTTATGTCCTACCTATGTGCAGGTATCTTGCGATTACCAGCAATCAGGATAACATCACAGAGCTGCTGTTGCTTCAGGTAGCTTTCCATCTTTCTGAAGGTTTGCTCTGCGTGGTGAACAGCCTGGTAGAATTCCTCGGAGCTACATGAATCCATGTCGCAGTGGGGTGGCAAGGGGTGGCTGGCTGCTGACAGTCTGTAAACCACAAGAGAAATTCTGTTTTGATAAGATGTGACCAGTTGTCTAGACTTCATCACAGGCTTCTAGAATCTAAGTAATCAATGCATCCTTCCCAGTTCTCATCACTAGAAGTACAAGATGGAAAAATCCTACTGCATTGGGAGGGAAAACTAAAGTTGTAAGTCTTTTAACACTGAGATGATTTCTTTTAGCACAGACATGGAATTCATCCATTTCTTTCTTCTTTGATAAATTTATTAAAAATATAAATATGAGCAGCAAATAGAAATTCAGTATATTCATGTTAAGGTTAATAGTATAGCTATGTTTTCATTATTAAACTATGATTGAGGTCTTAAATTTTTTTAGCATTTTAGAGCAAAATTATTTTACAAAATTAAATGAAATACTCATTTTTCTTAAATACTAATATGAAAACACAAAATAAATAATGGAAAAAGCAATCCTATCTTTCCACTGATTCTAAGAGTGCCTACTCTAGTTCACGTCTTCAAATTCACATTCATTTTACACCAGCTGGAAAAGAAAAATAAAACTCTAATTGACTTAATTTGTAATGAATTGGGAATATTTCCACAATGATAAATTGCATACCTACTTTTTAACCAAAAGGCTCATTAATACAAAGTGAATTTAACCTACAAAGATAATGATGTCTACAATTCAAAAAATCAGAAACAAAAATATGGAAACAGGAGAAAAATGAAAATATTTTTTCAATATATATAGCCATATATTCTTAGTTCAGATTTATCCAGTTCAGTATTTCTGGTTCAGACCTTTACTGAAAATAAAAAAATGTGTCAGCAAGTACTAGCCCTTGAGGAAACTAATGCCAGTGCTTCCAAATAATTCACAACACAGATTATACCCTCTTCTTTTACAAACATGTAATGACACTGTTTCAAACTAAAGCTGTAAGATTTTATATATCTTGTGGTGCTGAAAATGAAGAATTTCATAGATGAAGGTGTTTATATTTTTACTTCAACCAGATATATACAAAACAGCTTACATAATGAATAGAAGAGCATCAGAGGACATATTTAAGTCCACCATATGAAACAATATTATCAATTAATTCAAACCAATGACATTTTATACATATTCTATTGAAAGATAAATATTAAGGAGCACAGAAGTAATTTTGATAATACAACTGTTTCATTATATAAGTGTTGGATTCAGTAGGTGCTATATTCTAAGAAAGATATTAACAGACCTATAAGATAACACAATCTGCACTCCTGGTGCTGGAAAAAATTGTAAAGTCCATAAAGATAATAATAAAAGAAAATCAGCTATTAAAATTAAATACTGTTACCTTAAAAAAAGAAAAAAAACTTTAGTATTTTTATTGACTCTTGGTAGACTATAATATAGTTCAGAAAAATAGTATTTCCTTTTGACATATACTAGTGATTTAATTAGAATAACTTTTGTCCAAAATTGCTCCACATAGTCTCCTACAGTCATTGTACAACGGTCCGCAGGAGAAAGGAGGAAAGGCTGGTCCATCTTTCTGTCACGGTAATTGCTAGGCTTCACAGCATTCCTTTAAAGTAGCTGGAAGCCTGCATAATTGAAGGTGGCCTGCAGATAATTTTAGAGAGAACCAACTCAGTTACCTTTGTATCTCACCCTGCCATCTCTTCTGTGCCATATACAGGTACTAACTTACTAGAATGAGTTACCTTTTAGAATTATTACCGACAGGAACTTCACTTGCATAGCATTAAATTGGATCCTGGGAAATCATCAGCTGCTTTAAATTAATTAATATTGCCTTTTATATGCTGGTAAGGTTATAATAGGTGTGAGCCTGTCTATAGGAAATTGAACTGGCAAAACTTTAGTAACCATAATTCCTCAACAGAAACAGTTATGAATTGGTGATTTAGAAAGGAATATTTCTTTAATTCTCTTATAGTCAATCTTGTTATACAGTCAAGTAGTTTATGTTAGATACCTCTTGTAAACTCCTCCTAAAGGATAAAAGAACCGTATTCATTCTGTGAGTGACATAATCTGCTCGTGTGTTCCTATCCAAGCCAGACGGCCAACCATTTTGATCAGAAATCTAAGTTTATTTTCATATCTTTGGATGATGAACAAACACTTTCACATAAAACTGTAATGATGGAACTAAGCTTATTAGCATGGGTAGTGAGTAGATATTTCAGCTTTTTTCTTTCATTTTTTTCTCTCAGTTTGATTGTAGCCCTATGCAGACTTCTTCAGTTTTATTGCTGAATAATTAGAATGACAAGTAATTTACAAGAAATAAATCAGTGCCTAACAAACGAGGTTGCTAGGGTTAAACAGACATATTTTTTCCCTTCCTCCTGGGAACTCAGAAGTGACAACAACAGCAATTCTGAGAAATGAAAATAACAGGAATGAGCAGGTCTGAATGGGTTGATATTGTTTGTTAATTCTGAACTTAGGTCTAAGCCAGTTTACATTTGAACAGATAAGGTACTAATCCTGCCTCTTCTTGGCTATTCAAAACGTGCTGCACTTTTCAGGTCAGAAAAAGAGAAGTACCCTGACTGAATTTATGCTAGTCCTGTAAAGTTAGATTGGGCTGAAATGAGCTTAGTCTATTTTCTTCTTGAATGACTTGACAGTGTTTGCCACAAGTTTTGCCCTCTTTCCTGTTTGCCATTTATAAGCAATGCTTTTCACCCTCAAACTCATCAGTATATCTGTCACTTAGCAAGTCATTAAAAGACTACTCAAATGCAAGTCCTGAAGGCCCAGCACATTTTAAATTATTATCCTGAAAACTGGCAAGTAACAAGCTTAGTAGAAGACAGTAAGTTAATCTTTTATTTATTTTCTAAGAAAGCACAGATAAAAAGTCTGCCACTTATCCTATTCAGGAGCTACCTCGTTTTCATTACAAATGCTCTGTCTGCATAATCGATGCTTTAAATTCAGTCAGCAGCTTCTTAAAATAGGAGTTATTTTAAAAAGCTTCAGCCAGCAAATACTGGTTATTTTCTGCCAGGTCATGAAAGGCATGTATAGGTACTTATGACCAATTAGCAAAATCAAAATAACATTTTCTGCTTGCATATATTGTTTTTCTTTAGGTGCAGGCAATCTGAACCACATATGCAGTGAGATGCTTGTTGAATGCGTTCTGCAGGAACTCCAGCACAAATCCACCTGAAGATTCCCTGAGTCTTTCAAAACCCCTTTTTAGCACTTGTGGACCTCAAAATCCTGTAATCAGTGAATGGGACAGACTCCAGATGGGCTTTTTCCATAATCTTTCTCAGTTGGCAAGTGCAAAACCTGAACTTACTGTGGGAACCTGAACTCACTAAGGAAACTAAACCTTTCACAAGGTTACGACAATGATACTGAAGGGTGATACTACAGGATGAGAAAACTAAAAGGCTTACAAAAATTATCAACATTGCAAATAACCAATCTCAAATGTTTCTTTATGAAATGGCAAACCAGAGTGCATATAGCATAAAAAAAAAAAAAGAAAAAATCCACCCCAGCAATTTTGTACAGACTAATTTTCAGCGTTAAGAACACCATGCTGTCCTCAAAAGAGAAATGTTTTAAGAAGAGCCCAAAAGTGTTGATGAGAAAATTCAGCCTTTGAGCCTTTACAGATCTTAAAATAGCATAAATATAAATAAAAGCTTAACTCTGAGGATCTATAACATCTGACTCCACAGTGCTCCCCTTTTCCTAGAAAAAGCACTTCGATTTGAACACTGTAAGTAAGAAGGCGGCACTCCGGCCAAAGGTCTCCTAAGGACACCTTTAAGACCTTCAGCCTTTTTGTCCAAGATTAGATTTATTCAAGTATGTATTGGATTTGTGTGGTAACACAAGCACAGATTAATCTTCAGAAGATATTTTGGGTAGACCAGTTAGTACCCTCCAATTATGTAGATATCTCATCTGCCGTCTCCTGTACCTTGTACAGTTGTTCACTCTTATAAACAGGAAGACCATACTACTCAGACTTGGTCTTTGTTCACTGACTTTACACACAAATAAGCTATAACATAAAGAATAGAGAAATAAAAATCCTTAGCTTACAGTAATGCTGTCGGGAGTTAAAGAGAAAATGCTAGGAAAAAAGGGACCTCACATACAGGTTTAGCTACCTGTATCTTTCTTCTCAGGAAATGGGAAAGTAATTATTAAAACTGCCACTCCTGAGCTCCAAAGGTTTGAAAACAGCAATAACAAACATCAGTAGTTAAAACCATATCCTGAATAAGTTTCAAAAGGAAAAAAAAAAGTACTTTGAAATAAGGGGTGAAAGAACTCATGACTTGAAACTATACTGCATTTCTGTGGGTAAACAGAGGCTTAGATTTAGAAATCATTTCTGTTCTGGTAATTATAGTCATAGAGGTGCAGAAAACAGCAGAATCGTACCACTGTGTAAAGCAGAGCACTTTATAGAGTACTTCGGTAATCTACATACTCAATTGGAATATATTTCTCATACCTTCTACTGAAGCCCAGGCCTCAAATAAACTCTTTAATCAGAAAATAGCATATAATTTCATTGTTACTGGAATAGTAAATCCTTCTCTATTTAACCTTTTTTCACTTTTCACTTATGCAGGATTGATTATGCAAACTTACCCAAAAGCAGTTCAATGTAATTCAGTGTATATTACTAGGTACATATCTAAAGTAGGTAGTCAAGAAACAAAATATGTCCAGTTCTTCAATAAAAAAAATATTATTTTGCTATTTATAACTTCCAATAACTTATAAGAAATATTCCATATGTAAGGGTGAAAAACTCTTCACACAATTTGTTCTCTAAAAATTGCTTATTGAATGCTTAGAAATCAATAACCTGTGGAATTGCACTTACCAAATTAAGACAGACTGTCAAAAGTCATGGCTCTCATTAGCAATCACTTGAAAAAATGCTAGAGAGAGAGTTTTATAAAGGCTTTAAACCATTTTCTTACAGCAACAGCAGGGCTGAAATTCTATTTGCGATCAAAAGATATGCTTTTCACGCTGCTACCAGCAATTATATGTGCAACTAAAGGCTCCACCCAGAGTTTAAGCAGGTTGTTATAGATTTCTTTTATACAAGACAAAGTTAGGTAGAAGTGCCAGATAGAAAAATAATCTGAGTATCAAATACGATTGTTTAGTTACATCAGTTCAGCTCAGAGAGGCATTATTGCTGTCTCAGAGATTCTTCTTCTATGTAAAAAAATAAATATTTTTAAACAGCATCCAGTACATATTATAAACATGTTGTTCTTGTTCTATAGATAAATCTGCATAATGTATAATTTAATTTAAAACGGTGTTTCCTCCTAAAGGTTATTTGGGGATCAAACTGCTTGTAGTGTAACTTATTCTTTGGACACCATAAGGCAAAATTCAGTCATTAGGACATCTGTATGCCTAGCAAAAATATGCATGATGCCACCTTTGTTCTGTGTAGCTGTGCATCTTAAGAATGTTACCAGCCTCAATAAAAAAAATATTAGTACCAGTTTATCATATGACCTCAGACAAATTGAGCAGCCCTTCAGAAACAGAAGGACAATAAGAAGGGATCACTGTGTTATACTAAACTGCTTCTATGTAGAAGAAATATTTTTCTTGTTTAGTAGCTGATAGAAAAAAAAGTAGAATTAGGGTTAGAGAAGGAAGTTTGTTCACACCGTGATTTTTCCAGGTTCTAATAAAACATACAAAGTAAGTCTTTTGTTTTGGTTCAGTTCAAAATACTTTCAGTTGGAATTTTTCTTATCTATCGCCCTTCACCAGCTAATTATCTAACCTAGGCTACAAGCATAGACTTCTCTGTTGTCAGCGGTGAGAAACCAACATACATAAAGATTCCACAGCTGCCTGAAATAGTTGGGTTTTAGTTATTCAGTTCTTTTTTAAATGTCTTATTTTTGGTTTTTGTTGTAAAAATAAAAAGTTAAAGAAAACTAATTCAATTAATGAACGATTACTGAAAAAAACTCATGATTTTGCAAGAAACTACTTACTGAATTCAGTTAAATTAATGACAAATGCTTTATCTTCCCTTCAGTCTTTCCCCATTTTTCCAGAATTTATTACTGTTATTAATGACATGAGTTTGTCCTATGCCCTTAGAACCACTTAAACTGTTGGAGAGTGTGTGTGTTTGTTTTTTAAGTATTCTGTTCAACTGATCCTTTATCTCTTCTCACTTTCTCATGTTTTATCCTCTGCAGTCATCTAAACAATTACTTCAGATTTTTCCTATTTCTTCTCTTCTTTCTCCACAGTCATTTATGTCCAGTCTTAAAAATTACCTAAGTTTCTTCTTATCCCTCACTAGTACTTCCAGTACTTGGCTACCAATATTGTGCCTCTCATCTTCTGTCAATTTTACTTTCAGCTTCTCTCTCCAATAATTACAGCTCCCAGCAATTTAGATGCTCTTCCACGATGAACAACCAAATAAGCTCAGCAGTCCAACACAGCCCTGACCAACAGTAAAAAAATGGAATTTTCAAATAAAGATTGAGATTGAGCAGCAAAAAATATCAATAGACAGATATTAAACGTTGGAAAAAATATTAAAATACGATAAAATATTATTTGCAGAAAATTTAAATAGATGTAAACTTTTTTTTTCCTTAATTAAGCCAAAGGGGGTGGGGGATGGTGGGGTTTTTTCCACTATAGACAGAAAAATGTAGCATTGTAATGCCCTTCTTTGACAAGGTTAGCCAGTTTAGAAAGTTTCGTTTTGATATCATTGTTTTACATTATACCTATGAACTGTCTTAAAAGGCATACAAAAATATTTATCTCTCAAGGAAAGCTTTGTTTCAATTATATCCACTTATGAAAAACTTTATATATTACATTTTAGTGAAGATTTAATACATAGATATATTCTGATATAAAAGTTCCCCATTGAAAAATTACAGGTCTGTGCTACTAATGGGGACGTTTACTTTCCAGTATATCTATTCTGAGAGGTAAATTGAAATGTAGCCCAGGCAGAAATGGTGTCATTACTGACAGAATATCCTTTTTATATACCCTTTCTAGTCAAAAAACTTGTTAGCAACTGTCTTGCTCAAGTTACGCAGAATTCCTAAGCAAGCATGCTTTTAGTAAAAAGCAAGTTTGCAGAACTGACTTCACTTAGTTTTGCATGTGATAATTTATGCACTTTGGTCTTTTAAGTTTGGGTTTGCTTTGTTTTTTTTTTAATTTAAGAAACTCAGATCTCATGTGTAAGGAGATGACTAGTTCACATATTCTTTCAGACTTTAATAATAGACAGATGGTAATTTGAAAGTTATCTTTCTTCAAATCCTCCCTGTCAGCAAAGAAGAACTGCATGCTTATTTTAACAATTCTAATTTTATAATTATTGTAGGTATTAACTATAAGTATTTGTAAGTGACCTTAATATAAAAACACTTTCAGTAATGACCAAATACATACATAATATCTGTTAGAAGTTTAATGATTTTGCTTCAAATGAGCTGCCATTCAGAAAAAAAATACAATAAAGAGACAATGTAGTAATAAAACTATTGAAAGAAAACAATTGGGCCATTACAATGAAAATTTATCAGATATTCTATGTGAAAATGTCAAATCACCCAGGTAAGTGCAGACTGGAAAGTCTGATTCCTTGGTCCATTGCAAGAGACCTGACTGGGACAGGGTAAGAGTAAAGAAAGAAAGATCTGGTGGCCTGAGAGCCTTTGCAATGGCAAAAGGCAGAAAGAGACCACGCACCCTGCACCATCCAACAGTAAAATATTTTGTACTGTCTCTATTTTCCCTAGCAAATACAAAATCTCCAAATCATGACTAACAAATAATAGGTAACAGAAAATAAAACTTTTTTTTCCTCCTGACAGCCAACTTGCCTCACAGGATCTAAGATACTGAGTATTTTGTCAGTGTTCTGCACAACCTCCATCAATCAAAGCAAGATGCTGCCTTTTGGTTTTTTAATATATTTTATTCGTTTTCATGGGTAAAAAACAAAAAAGCGTGCATTTCTTTTCCAGAGTTACACATTGTTTTTAAGGTGTCTTTGAAACATAAGACCTCTTACTGTTTCTTCTCATCATGTCAAAATATAACAATTTATTGCAGTGTAGCACAGTGGAAAATTCTTTCATACCTAAAATCAGTCTCATTATCCTTTCTGAAACTCATTTCAATATACAGATGAACCTTTTATAAACACTATTTCAAGTTCCCATAACTTCCTCAAATCCAGAGTAAACTTTCAAAGGAGATCTGACTTTTTAAGGTTCATCATCCCAGTCACACCAGGTACTAATTGTACCACTACAAACCATTGCCATGTCATAAGCATTCATACTTCCTTCATGAATTACACTTTTTTTTCCATATCTTTGACCTATTCTGCCTCTAAACAGTCTTGCTATGCAACAACAGAGAAAAGATGCTGACTGTCTGCTGGACTGCTCTCTCCCACCCACGCTAATAATGCATCCCCTGCTTTTTCAGCTTTGCATGCCCACATAGAGGGAGCAGTTTGTTCCAGCTGTTCTTGGAAATCCAATGATTAACTTAAATGAACACCCAGTTCTCCTAGCTACACATAGGCATATTTTAATGACTTGGAAACTTATTGGTATATTTTCCACATTCACATTGCTAACAGAGCTTTTTGTCATATTGGATCTTGCCGTCTGAATTTATCTTTTGTATCGTGGAGGATGCAGGAAACAGAGAGCTTACAAGTATAAAGCCCTGCCAGCAGATACTAGGTGGGTATAAATCTACACAATGAATCAGCCTCTTGAAAGGAAGCAAGCCATCCTTCTTACAAACAGAAACCAAGAAAGATGTCACAGGAGACCTCAATCTTTAAATACATATGCCATTGGAGAACAACCAAGAAGCACAACCACCTTTCCTGAAGTTACTGCCAGTAGTTCTCTATTTCTAGCTCAAGACTCAAGGGAGCCTCCTTCATTAAAGTACAGCCCAGCTGCTCTGCTTTCCTCCCCTATCTTTCCTTTTACTGTCAGAGAAGCAGACAAAATTCCTACCACAATGAATCAGCTTAGCCTCAGACCAGAAGTAAGGCTACTACTTCTTCAGATAGGCGCTTTTTCCTCCTCCCACCCCAACACCTCCAAAGTTATTGCCCTCATTCCCCATGTGTTTTCAGTTAATGAAGATTTTGGCTGCAAGAAGGAACAATAAAAAAATAAATCTGTGCCACTGCACAAATTAAATCCTTTACATTTGTGAGACTACTTGCTTTACATTATTAAAAAAAAAAATAATTAAAATAAATTGTTGATTTATGGTCTTCCAAGACTTTTATGGCAGACAAATACATAAACCAGGAACCCCTAACCTAGGAGTCAAGCATTTGTAATGCATTCACAGTACATTCATGCTTTAATTACCTAAATGTTAATGAAACAGGGAAACACCCTCTTTATTATGAAGACAGATTGTCATCATAAAACCTTTTTAATACTTTGGTAAAATATTTTCTAGCATATATGATTCCACATTTCTACCAACCAAAAGTAGAATGATAAAGATTATTATGACTCAGAAATTCAAAACTGCAGCTTTAACCTAAGCTCTATTTCCCTGCAAAAGTTGAAGTCCTCCCATTTCTAAAACGTAACACCAAAATTATATCCTTTCTGCATTGTTCATGATATACATGCAATTTTCAGTAGTTTATTTTTATTCTTTTGTTTCATTATAATTTTTTACATTAATTCCTTTAAAATAGTTTCTCCACCTTCTTTGATCCTATACATTAATGAATGTAGGCAAATAACAAAAGTTCATGAGGTAGCTGTTTGTGGCTGACAAAGCCACCAGTGAGGTTTAAGTTGGATGAGAAAGAACTTTGTGTCTGCTGTGACATTTGCAGTGGGTGTTATTAGCTGGGAAGTCTAGGACAAAGGGTAAAAACTATTGTAAAGGAGGCTAATGTTACTGGTAGTTAAAAGTGACAGGTTGGAAATGTATTTTCCTGTCTTCTTGCAGATATGAAGTGCTCATGATGACTACTCATTCCTCTGGCTGAGAAGCAGCAATAAGCAGACAGGTGCAGGAAGAAAACCAAAAAGCAGATGCCATAGTGGAAATGACAGAGAGGTGATTCCTTTTCCTTTCTTAATAGCTCAAGAAATTTATGACACTGTATTGTGTACCACTGTGCACAGCTGAGCAGCACTAGCAAAGACACAGACTCCAGGGGACAGATCTCACAAAGCGCAGACTGTCACAGTTTCCTTGACGTCAAGTTGTTACAATGGCTTATTCCAGATGATGATCTGCCTTCAGCCTTTTTGAATTGCTTAAGTAGTCAAACATAATATACCAAAATAGTTCTCCTATATCATTAAAATAATTCCCTCATCCCCCAATGCCACCTTTTACCAGGTGGCAAATGCCAAACCTATTGGCATTTTATAACTCAGCTATAAAAAATGGACTGAGTTTGAGCCTGAAGATAAGTGTGAATGGATATTGTTATGCACAGTCTATCTTAGCACCCTTTGTAGAGGGGAAAAAAATGTGAGCAGCTAGAAAGACTCTCCTTCCAGGTTTACAAAAAGACTCAGGTCATAAGCCTGGTACTAGATGTACTTCTCACAAATAAAAATAAGCTTCTGATGAGGCTAGTTACAATTGAAAGATTTTTTTTTTCTTAGGAATTCATATTTTGATGGACAGTAAGAACTTTCACAGAGAAAAACCAGCAGTATTAAAATTAACATGGATGAGCTAACTTTTGTTCATTTAATAAATGAGAAATACTGCTGAGCATTTCAGAATAATTCTTAAAACATAATCTTTTATTCACTGATTCTATTTTTTTATTTTATTCACAGAATCACAGAATCACTAGGGTTGGAAAATACCTCTAAGATCATCAAGTCCAACCATTATCCAGATTTACTTAGTCATAGACAAGATTCACAGCTGCAGTAACTGTGACTTTAAGTCAAGTAAGTGAATAGAGCGAATACAAAAGAATACCAAGGTGAACAGCTAGAAATTAAAAGACTGTCTTTGATAATAGGGCCTTAAGAATAATTACTGGCCATACAAAATAATATTCACTGTCAGTTTTATTGTTTCAAATCATAAAAATATTATGATAAATTCAACTGTATTGTATTGACTTGCTTTTCTGATTTTTATAATTAAAATAATAAATATTAAATAGTTTATTTCCTTATAATATACAGATACATGATAAAAACATAAAACAGTATTTTGAACTCACTTTAACACAGGCAGAGCAATTAAAGAGGATAGTTTCAGATTTAAGTATAACAAGGAGATGACATCAGCTAGTATTTTAATTCAGAAGTGATGCACATAAAATAACTTACGGTTTTATCACTGTCCATCATATATGCACATACTGCCACACAAAATGAGAATTTTAGCTATATAGGCACTGAAGACTGTGCGTTTAGAAACTGGCAAAGTAAACAACAGACGGAAGACTCCTCTAATGTACTGTTGAGGGGAGGCTCCCATATCTTTCAGGCTGCTCTGCCTGTAAATCCATTAGCTGCTGCTATCAGTGGTGTGTAATTCTCCCAACAATTGCTACTTCATAAACTTCATAAAACCAAAGCCAGTGCCACTGATATCACAGCACTCTTCTATGTTAGTCCCGTAAATACTCTTGGAATGATGCAGCTTCAGTTTATATGTGACAGGAGAAAGGTTTCTCCACCCCAGTCCCAGACAATCCCTTTACAGCTGCTTTTGCTCACTTCCTTATAACAGTGCTGTATTTTCTGAATGGATGGCTTGCATTATGCCTAAGAGAGATGACAGTGTCATGTGTTAACTATCTTGTCATGACAAATGGCCATATCTATATGGATAAACTAAGTAAATTAGCTGACACAATTACTCATTCAGAGTATGTGCACAAATATATAGAAGCATGCAGATTTCACGTTTATTAAAAGACATTTTCTTCCAGCATTTAATTTATTATATAAGCACTTTATATAAACAGAAATCATATATGTGAATGATGGTAACGGCATACAAAAAAAGGACAAACAAGTATTTTATTACTTCTGCATTTAGCATACATTTCAATAAAATTTCAATGTGTTACTGTATTATGTGCTCACAGCATAGGTAGCACGTCAGAACTTAAAGCACCATATGACTGCAAGGGAAATCATGTCAAAGACCATGGGAAGCTGAATCTTTAAAAGTCCCAGCTTAAAATTCTGGTTCAGTTAAGTACTGAACTCGATGAAGTGGGAGATCACAACTCACATTCATGCACACACACACACACCCCCATTCAGTAAGCTGAATGAATGATGCTTCAACCCATGTCCTGTTGCAAGACAAGATTTTAGGGAGCTTGCACAGCATTCAGTAGCAAGCAGCATACAATCTCTTCCTGCCATTTGCTACAGACCTATCGAGTGTTACATATCTTTTGATGATGCTCACGAAATTCATGGTCCTGACATGCCTGCCTGCATCTGCAAACCAGTGGGAGAGATATGTAAGAAATAAAGGAATAAATCGTAGGTCATTTTGCCATGGTGTTTTGAAGTGTCAATATATTTTTTGCTAATCTTGAAAACTGCAATTAAGATTGACAATTTGGTGACTCTTGTCTAAGATGAATTTGACGGATTCAGCTTCTACACTACAGGATCACTATAACCCTGGGAACTTAACTGGCAAGCAATTAAGGAGTACATATTCCATAACAGCTACCACTCATTAACCCTGCACATACCCAAGCTATGTTCTTCATAGTATGTTCAATATGAAAAAAGTCTAATGAAATTTTCATTTACATGCATGGTAGCACAAAAACCTAGCCATTAATATTGTCTTGGTCTATCACAGTATTTGTAAAATTATTATCTATAGAAGCTGAAATCAGGCAATAAGCGTGCTATGCTAGACCACTGAATTAAAAAGGTAGGCACATACACATCCACCCTTAATTTGCAAACTTGTAGGTATGGAATCTCCAGCCAAAGCCACAATATTATGTACAGTTACAGAGAGCTACAGGGCAGCCTGTGGCATAATTAGTGCTTACCTTATAGAACAGGAAAAACATGATTATTTCCATGTTACTGTTTGTGATTTAAAGTTTTTTTATATATTTTATCCAAAGTGCGGCACAAAGTTAAAAGCAAAACCTGGAATTCAGATTTTTTTTTTCCTGTTAAAGGAAAGTTAAATCTTTGTTCCTTTTGCCTTTGGCTTAATTGTTCTTGAAAGATGAAGAGGCTGACACTTTCACTATCTTTCTCCTCTACAGACTGGTCTGTAGACCCCAAAGTAGGTAAGACCTTCCCCTCCACAGCAGAGAGCACGAGTGCTCTGACCACAGAGCTAGCTGCAAAAAGCACAGAAAAGCCAGACATTTGTAATCAGGCCTTTTGCACAAGGCATATGTAAAGGTATTACAACAGACACAAATGTTTAACTTCTTCAAAGAGATACAGGGATGAGACACTCTTGCCTGTGACTCCCACGCAGATGAAGGTACTTCCAGGAATACATGTGAAGAAAAGCAATATTTAAAGAAAGGCATTTCTTTTCCTCACCTGCCCTACATTGGCTAATTTATGAGGACTCTCACTCAGTATGATGGCTTTTATGGATCTCCATTTTGTGGTACTTAGCCCTTTGCATTAAACATTTAAGAAACCTAGGTATATTTTTAAATTGTAGGTACGGAATATTTAGGCATTCCAGTAATTAACATTACAGCAACAAAGTCTCCTTTGAGACTGAGCTGAGCTCCAGGGATAACAAAAAGAATTTCTAGATTTCTGAACTATGTTTGTATCTACGTTCAATTTAATGCAACACTGAGGTACGTGAAGAGGGGTCTTCAGTAATATTTTGCAACAACAGTAAGATTCCTGCTTATGCTTCTGATTTTTTTCTTAGGCTATCATATCACAGCAATTTCTTTTGAGGCCATTCTCATTCTTCTCTTTTCTACTTTTTATTTAGATAGAAGGCAAGAGAAACAAACTACAGGTCATATATAGAGAGATAAAAACTATTCACACCTTTTGAATATCTTTGATGACTGTGGACGTAAGAGAAATTGCACAAATTCCCTTACTGTCTCAGGTCAGATTTAAAGAATGCCAGCAATGATTACTTGGCTATATTTTACATTTACTCCATATGGAATATTCATGAACTTGTAATAAGTTAAAATAAAACCCTACTTTTGTAATAAAGCATGTAATCCCTTAATTTCTCAGGTCTACAGAATTGCAACCATGCACTTCCAACTAGTTTCACCACTTCAAAATTAAGAATTAATGACTAGAATAAGATTTATTTTAATTAGGCTTGTTATAAACCAGGTTAATCTATACTATCACTGTTTGCTTCTCAAAAAGTGCCTGACTACTCAAGTCTAAAGTCTACTTTATTTTTTTTATTAACTGTGCTTGCTTTTGCTTTCTGAATGTGTGCCTTCAAATGCCAAATTAATTTCAGTGCACATGGACTAATTTGCTGAGCCTTCCATTCCCTGATTACCTGAATCAAACTCAGTCTGTACAGACTAGTGTAGCTGTGAATTATATTATTATTCAAATAGTAATTAAGATCTGTCATTTGGCAGATTTCTTTTCCTACTTATATATTTCTTTAACTTCAGGATAAAAACAAAATTCTAGTTCAACTATACTTGAAAAGACAAAAATTTTAACTTCACATCAGTCATTAAAAAATGCATTAAAAATATTACATCTTCAAGAATGCCTGCAACCTTTATAAAGCTATCAAATAGCATCAAGATATGATTATCAAAGCCAAATTCTGAATAATTTCTCAAACTCTTTAGATCATTCAGGAATCAATTACATAGCTTTATCATCAGTTATTCATTTCACATAATTAATGTGATATCCATCAGAATCAATATCTCTGGAAAGTTAGCTAAAAATGACCACTGATTGTAGAATATATCTTTAATTACTTCTCTAGTTATACAACTTACTTATTAAAAGAAAAAGATCTGAAAATGTGCAATAATATCTTATACAATTGTTAGTCATGAATGTTCTTCTCATCACAATACCAGATACTGAAATATATTACATTAATTATACTCTATTATAATAATGTTATAAAAGATAACAATGCCTTTGAATATTTTAACTTATTAGTCTTTCTTGATAAATTTAATACTCATTGGAAAGGTGCAGATTAATATAAAAATAGAGAATAGAAATGTACTTCTAATCAAGCTACTTTAAAAATGGCTATAACACTGCCTACATCTGCACCACCAGATTGGGAAGAAAGACTAATCCATTTCTTTGCCATTCTTTGGATAAAATGCAAATACAACAGCAAACATCTGAGTGCATTAAAAGAGAAAAGATGTATAAAGGCAACATGAATGATCTTATAAACTAAAAAATAATGTAAACATTACCTTAAATTGAAAATGACATTTTAAAGCCTATTTAGATGAAAGTAATCCTACATAGATAAGCAAAGCTCTAGGAATATATTAGTGCTGTTACTTCATGTGAATCAGAAGGTATGGAAAACCTTACCTACTGCAAAGAACATGTCTTCTATGCCTCAGACTTTCTTGAGGAAGTTATTCCCAACTTCCTTCCTGGTTTAAACAGCCAAAAATCAGGAAAAATACAAACAAGTAGGTACTACATTCTTTTAGGTTCATATTTAGAATATCTTTTTTTGCCTACATTTGTTTAAATGGTAGTTATGCATATATACTGGGTTCACCTGCGTTTTCTAGTACACCTTCACAATTGTCGAAGTGGTGATGAAAAACAGTTGTCCTACATATACAAGATACACAGAACTACATAAAAAATGCTTTTTCAACAAATCAAACATGGTAATCTATAGAACAGCAATACTGAGGCTCAACTAAGATTTTTCTTCAATCACTTTAAATCTAGTCAAACCACAGACATAATAGTACTATAAAACTGCATTAATTACAATGTGTGAGCAACAAAACCAGTCATGATTTCATGCCTGGCCTCACCATATTTAATCTAAAGCCCAAATAAGTGTGTTACCTTAGGGTATCTCTGAGAAATCTTTTAATCTATAAGGTCATCAGGACTGTTCACTTCTGGACTTAAATTTGAATAGCGCTAGGGCAATCTGATTTCAGCAAACCTGAAATGGTGGGTTTAACTCCTCAGGGTTTGTGTGAGGCACAATTTTTGCTACCAGAGTACTCCTCCATATCAGAAGTTGGGGGCAGGAGAGGAAGAAGGAAATTATATGTAACAGGAATTCCTCCCATTAGTTTAAAATATTTTTTTAAAAAGGGAAAAAAATGAAAAGAAAAAAACCACAACCCCAACTATAGGCAACTGCTCCAGCCTGAAACAGTTTAAAGAGCTCTGTCAGTAGTATAGATGCCTTTCTAGTCCTGTGCACTCCTTTAGTAGGTTCATTATTTATTTAATTCAACAGCTAATATTCATTAGCTATCGCAAGCATTATCTGCTGTCATATACCTTTATTTGGTCAAGATTATTTTGCTGAAAACCATTTCCAGTCATGATTGAATGTTTCTGTATTTTTGGCAGTGATAAGACAAAGAGAAGGCATTAATGCCATAATTACTAGCCTACCTCTAAGAATGATATAGAAGTGACAGTTTTTTCACTAGAGAAATTGCTGCCTGAGATGAGTAGTTTACACAATGTGTAGTTACAGAGACCTTAATTGTGGAATTAATTTCATTTAGTTGTCACTTAAAAATCCAACTTGTATAAAAAGGTTTTATAACTGGAATACATCAAACTATCCTACACATACTTCAGGGCAGAATGTGACAATTAGGCAGTTATATCTTATTCTCTTGGCCAAAGTTGTCTGTAGGCTAAGAGAGTTTTATCGTCAGTTTTTTTCCTACACCTGTGCAACTTAGACAAACTTAGCAGATAAATCAATACCTATGAGCATGCCTCAGGTTTCATTAGGAGTGCTGTAAACCAAACACAAAGGTTTCCTCCAATCTTCTTATTCCAATGTGAAGATAAATTGTCTACCACTTTACAATGTGCAATATTTTTTTCAACAAGAAGCCATGTAAAGGATAATTACTTGCTTGTCCATTTCTTTCATGACTTCCCAATAAAACACTGGCACTTTCAGTGAATATTCAAGAATCTTTACCCCACATCAGCAAATTCCAAACTAGACACTTTTTTTCTTAGTTGATGAAGATATTTAACTCCTCACTTAGGAAAGATTAAGGCAGCACACCTGTACTTTTTGATATAAGTTACAATGGAGTACAATGTCCTTATTTCCAAATTATTTTGACAATCTTAATATTAATTATTATTACATTTTAGTAGCCAAAAACTAAACCAAAAGCTACTAGTAAACAGGGCAATGAACCTGTATATCTTCTCTGTAGACTGTGTGTGACCATAATAAAGCAGTTATTAATAACTGTTTCTTGGATAATCACAGTCGTTACTTAATATATATCATGAAATTAAGTACACTTATGTATGAGACTGACTCTTATTAATGAACAACACCTGCTAATGATTTTGATTTCTGCCAAGCTTTGCTATGATGGAGTACTCAATTTAAAATGTTAATATGTTCATGCATGCTAATTTCTGGGTTTCTCAGTGTTTGGACATCTGTCAAGTATGCATTATGCTATTGACGGGCCATAGATTTCCAAGAAATTATATTTAATTGACTCTTTTCCATTGTGCTTGACATAATCTTTTTTCTCACTGTCAAAAAGAGGGATTCATTTATCTTACAATAGTATGGCATCTTTCAATCATAACATGTAATTGCAACAGATTGCAAAATACTACTCATTCCTCCTGGACAGACCTTTCCTATTTAAAACACCACCACTGACAAGACATTAACAGAGGTTATTTCAAAGGTATGTTATGCTGGGGAAAAAAAAACAAACAAGAAACCTAATCCACTCTATGAGTCTGAGCTCCTTCCAAACTTGTTCTTATCCAAGCTTGTTCTACTTGTGCTTGTCTGGAAGAATCTCATCCCTAAAACACTGTCAGAACCCCTAAACTTTAAAAAAGCCCGACTTACAATGGTTATGTTTGCCATTATATGCTGTCTCTCTGTATCAAATTTAATTTTTTTAAAAAGACATTTCATTAGCACTTTCCTTACTTTTAAAATGTAATGTGTTTTATTTAATGTAAATTTATTATTATGTCATAGATGTGTTAGTCTATGCACAAGTACATAACTAAAAACCTTGCATTTGCAATATCATTCTGTTTACAATAAAAAGGACTAAAAGGGCATTTTTTTTCTGTTTTTTTATTTGTTCTTTTGTTTCCCTGAGAATACCTTTTCTGAGGATTTAGAAAACAGTTGAAATAGAAATTAAGAAAAATCAATTTACTGCATAATCTTACAAGCATTTCAGACTACAAAAATATTCAGGAGATCATTTAATTCACTAATGTATTTAGCAAGAACTCGCCCTTATATATGACAGAACTGGCCTGGGTGGGTGTATTCTTCACTAGGTAAAAAACTGTCTGGATGGCCAGGCCCAAAGAGTTGTGGTGAATGGAGTTAAACCCAGTTGGCGGCCGGTCATAAGTGGTGTTCCCAAGGACTCAGTATTGGGGCCGGTTCTGTTTAACATCTTAACTCAGCACTGGTGAGGCTGCACCTTGAATACTGTGTTCAGTTTTGGGCCCCTCACTACAAGAAGGACATTGAGGTGCTGGAATGTGTCCAGAGAAGGGCAACGAAGCTGGTGAAGGGTCTGGAGCACGAGTCTTATGATAAGGAGCAGTTTGTTCAAGGAACGTGTGGACGAGGCATTGTGGCACATGGTTTAATGGGCATGGTGGTGTTAGTTGATGGTTGGACTTGATGATCTTACAGGTCTTTTCCAACCTTTGTGATTCTGTGATTCTGTGAGGGAACTGGGGTTGTTTAGCCTGGAGAAGAGGCTCAGGGGAGACCTTATCGCTCTCTACAACTACCTGAAAGGATGTTGTAGAGAGGTGGGTGCTGGTCTCTTCTCCCAAGTGACTAGTGACAGGACAAGAGGAAATGGCTGCAAGTTGCACCAAGGAAGGTTTAGATTGGATATTAGGAAAAACTTCTTCACTGAAAGTGTTGTCAGGCATTGGAACAGGCTGCCCAGGGAGGTGGTTGAGTCATCAACCCTGGAGATTTTTAAAAGATGTGTGGATGAGGTGCTTAGGGACATGGTTTAGTGGTGGACTTGGCAGGGTTAGGTTAATGGTTGGACTTGATGATCTTAAAGGTCTTTTCCAACCTAAACAATTCTATGACTCTATGAAAAGAGTAAGGGAGTACAGGGTTCAATCAATGCTTTTACATAAGGACCTTCTTAGATTTCCTAAACCTGAATGTTAAAAACTGCCTTTTTATAAAATAACTTGACAGAATTTAAATCTATTTTCCTTCTTCTTCTACCTTAAATTTATTTTAAATATACTTAAACATGTAAATAAGTGAAAAACATGAAGACTGATTTTAATGATAGTAATAGTTTATATTATATTTATATTATAATAGTTTATATTATACTACCAAAAACTAGAAGCCTACTGTGATAGTCACTTTATAAGCAATTAATGAGAAGAACTTTGCACCCATAAATACCTGAAAGGCCTCAGGCTGCATGGCTGAGTAACAGAGACAGAGATGTACTATTTTCTCCACTCAGTCCATTCATTGAGAATTGTATCCTGCCAGCTCATGGATTTTACGGCTGTGTAAAACACGCAGAGCTTTAGAGGAGTAAATACAAAACACTCAAAAATGGATTATGTGGTCACTAAGTTAGGGCAAAGGCTCTAACGGTGGAGGTGTTTTTCAGCTGTTCATTTTGCTGAGGGGTTGGCTGGCAAGTCTTATTTTAACAGACATCCAAACACATAGTACATGCTGGAACTGTTAGGCCTCTAAACCTCTTTTTTTTTTTTTTTTAATCTACTTGTTCCACGCCCAGCTCAGCTGAGGTGTCAAAGTCCAGAATTCACGTGTTCTTCAGTATTCTTGGCCTGATCCTGGTGACTTTTTTTTTTTTTCAAAAAAAGCTGTCACACAAGCAGCCACTCAAAAATGCAGTAGTGGTCATGTTTCTGTTATAAGGCACTGAAGAAGAGGAATTATTTACTTAGTGTTAGGGAAAAATACTGGGTGGATCCAGCAGTCTGAGAGGCAAGGCTGCTGCAGCTCCATGCCCCCAGATGCAACCAGTAGTGAGGCAGAAGATGTATTCCCAGCAGCCACATGCACAGAGAGCACACATACACCACATATATAGGTGTGTGTGTATATATATGTATATACATATATGTGGTGTGTGTATATGTATATGTATATATAGACATATACGCATAGCCAGCCACATAGACACGCAGAGCACCCACATGAACACAGACAGTACCAGCGGCCTCATCCTGCTCCCCTCTCTGGCTGAGCAGGATGGAGGTTGACTAGTGAGAATACATATACACACACATATATATTTATATATATACAAGGTGGCTGTCTCCAGCAGCTGGGCTCAGACTCTCAGTCTGCCCAGTTGCTGGCACCGGGACATACAGGCTGCCAAGGTCACAGCCCACTTCAGTTGTTGTACAGACCTCCTCACTCTCTCTCTCACACACACACAGAAACAGAAACTTGATTTTATTCCCCAGTCCAGAGAGTCTTAATGTAAGACACATCAAAAAGTTACTGAAAAAATATATCAACAGCTATTAGTGGAAAAAGGACCACAAAAGAGTGCTTAACCCTCAGGGACAAAAGCACTAATCATCAAGCTAAGCCAGATTTCCTCATATTATACTTAATGACGTTCCTCATGCAATAGAGGAAAAGGTTTGCCAATATAGCATTAACATCATTCTTAAAGTCCTTTGGTGGTATCTTGAGAGGTGGAAGCTACAGGCTGCATTTTCTTAAAAGAAAGGTAGAAATCTAGCCTTGTACCTTTCATTTTCCACACTTGTGACAAACTATTGAATGCAGAGAGACCAGACCTTGGTGCACCTGGTGAGCCTGAACACTTTCTTTTCTGGTGTTTTCCATTGACTCTAATCCATTAGGCATTTGTTGTTAATTTTATATATGTTGTTAATATGTATGTTTATATATTTGTGTGTGTATAATACATACACCTTTTGTATGCATGTGTTTTCATATTTATATATACGTGCACATATATACGTGCACACACATGTACACACACAGACACATAATCACAATTCACTCAGCAAAAGTTTTTGCATATCAGATTTTTGTTTTCTAATTATCACTGGTATTGCACATTATTCTGTTAAATTTAAATTTAAGACAAAAGATCAGTGCAATCAAAAAGAAGGAATGAAAGTAAAAGTTTGTCAAGTACTGTTTATAGTGCTAGCAGTATTGTTGAGTTACACATGTAGAAGGAATTCAATAAGGTCAGTGATCATCTGTGAAGTTTCAAGTGATTCATGGCTAAATTCACCTATTTCACATGCATTTTGCACAATAACCATGACTATAGCTGTCAGATTAGAGCATGGCTTTTGTGACCTCCTCTAGACAGGATAGCTGTAATTAGTTATTCTTAACAATGCTTTGAAAGGAAAGCATAAACTTCCAAGGATACACAGTACCTTGTGACCCAGCTGCATTGTGGACTGCATCATCTGCCTATTGACTTCCTGGTACAGTTGAAGATGCTATTATGGATCTCAAGGATTGTATGGTTAGGACATTAGGTCTCAGAAGATACCAGTAATCCACTGTGCATCAGTTCAGCCAAGTTCAGCTAATGTAGTCATGGTAGCATTATCTACATGGTATTTTATGTCAAGCTTTTCTCAACCAGAGATTTTTGCTCACCTATTATTGAAAAATGAAAAAAATGCGTATAATTTCACATAATGCATTTTCATATGTGATGCATTTAGGAAGGACATAAATATGTAAGCAACTGACTGCTTTAATTTTCTTACACTTGAAACTAAAATGGATTAAAAGGTTAACACTAGTGTAGAACATCATGACTTTATATGACCCTTCTTAATAATTTACTCTTACCAATCCAATATTTCCATTAAATTCAAATGTTATCTAGATATATTTTACACATTCAGCATCATCACTCTTAAAAGGATGCTGTCATTATTAACTGCATTTTAATAATGGAGTAACTGTGTCATCAACATATGAAATGGTATTTCCAAAAATCCACTACCTGCCCAATAAAAGATGAAGCAATAAATGCCAGAATGAACCAGTTGGTGTTTGGAGTTTAGCACAATGCTGTCTCTTCTGTAAATAGTCTAATTTAGATAACCAAATGTAATAAATTACTATAGCTTCATCCATACTAGTAAACAAAACTTATCAGAAACCATCCTTGGAATAGCTGATACCCACTGTGCTAAAATCTTCCTGCCCCAAAGCATGGTGACTTTTCTTATATGGAACCATCCCTGGGCTGTGCTATTTCTTAGATCATGCCCAGACACTGGGACAAACCTACATCATTAAATTTGCCAGCAACTAGATGGCATAGGTGATAGAAGGCTGCTTGAGCTTGTGTCTTGTTCTATGATGTTGTTTACAGTACAGACTTAGCCAGAGGCTATTTTTCACCACTAAATCCTAAGTTCATCACAGATCACACCGGAAGTAAAAAGGTATCTACTGAATTGTCCTTTATATTTTAATGTGATTTTCAAATAACATGTTAAATGAAAGATCCCAGAAGCAATTAACTTATTAGCATGTAGCATGTGATGCTTTTGAAAAAAAGATTTAAACAAGATGAGTGGTATTTCTTTCAATGACACCTTCTTTTTCTTACCATAATTTTGATATGCAAATTTAATAATTATAGGATTAACCTTTTGTATGTGTTAATTATATTCGGAACAATACATTTATCTTGTCTTGCAAAGCCTTGTAATAGTTAAAACATTGACTCCTTCATGTTTCAGGATGGCTTGAGGTGAGAAGCAATAGGGTTTAGTTTTTTGACAGCAGGATGGATTGTATTTTGAAAGTTCTTTGAGGGTGTTTTACTGAAAGAAAAAGGATTTGTCTGAACTGTCATGTTGTGTACTCATGTGTTCAAACATACTGGCAGATTATTCTGAGTTACAGACAAACTAGCTTCAAAGCCTGCAAGCAAACTTTTAACGGCTTAAGTACATTAAGCTGAGGAGCTAATTTACAGAACAATAATACAAACAATGTATGGATAATAACATTTTAAAAAATCCAAGCATTTAAATGACATTAGAAGACTTAGATTAATCTGTTTATTTACTCTGTCTTAGGTAAAAATAGCCTGATACTTGAGTGTTCACACTTCTTTGCAGGCACACTGTCATTCTTCACCCAGGGAACCTCTCCAAGAATGAAAGGGAAAAAGAGAGCGCTACAGTTATTAGCAAGGGGAAAGGAAGGACTCCCATCTTCTCAGAGCCCATAACATTAACCTATCTAGAAAGGTTTTCCCTTACAATCCAATATGCACTTTTCACTGCCAGTCCTTACTCATTAGCACAGGTATATTTTACATGTAGATTTATGGAATAATTTAAAAAGGGCAGACTCAGAAGAGATTTTTGCATCACTGTAATACCAACACACAAACAAAATTCCAGTGTGTCAGAGTTGCAAATCCAGCAGGATAACTTGTGGCATACATACAGTTTTGTACTACCGTGAAGTACATTCTACTTTTAAAATTAAATCACTTTGTATCCTTGGAAAAGGATTTGACTTCATTTTTAAAGGATGATAGAGTTACTTGATCTATTTAAAGGTTTTGACATGAAAAAACAATTACATACAAAACATTTGATCTGGGTCCGGTACGCAGAAACCTGGGTTTTATACCTATAGTTGTCCGGCCCAGGAGAGCTTTTTGTTCATTTGATTGCGCACTATTCTGAGCTGGAAGGTCTCTCTACACATCACTGGCTACGCCTTATCATGTAATTGAAATGTGTCAGTTATGGCTTTAGAGAAGATTAGGTAGGAGAAAAAATTTCAGTCAATGGCTTGATACAGTGTTAAACTCAAAATTTAGTATTAGGCATATGTGGTATTATATGCATCTACGTGATATTATATGTATTTGAATAAAAGCACAACAGCACCTGTTCTGTGGAACAATCCTATACTGCTGTCCTTTCATAATTCTCCCACTTTATAAATGGACAAAGCGCATAAAGCCTATTTCAGTGCGTTTCACACCACGTTTGCTCACTATAGATTTCCAAACCATAATCACTTGAAAGACAGTCTTGAGTCAACATAAATTCTCCTTCTTAAACATATTGTTGCAGGTTTCTAAACGAAAACTATTATTAGAGTGCATTTTCACCAACTGCACCTTTATATTTTGTCTTGAGATTTCAATGTATACAATGCCAAGATTATTGTTGGCAGAAAACAAAAAATAAGGACAGTAACATGTGTTTTGGGATGCTTCATTTCAAGACCAAGGACCTGAAACTGTGTCTTTTTTTTCCCCCCATGCACTACTTTTAAGCTGTGTAGAAATAAAGCCTTAGCCATCAGTTGACTGGGTTAATTTTCCTCAAGCTTTTAATGTGTTTTTAACAGATGTTTGTTTTGGGCATTCATTTTATGTATATTGATGAGCTGTATATTCTAAAGGATTCAAGCTTGTATTCACAATTAATCTCTGAAAGCTCTTTAAGCTGTTCCGTACCATCTTGTCAATAGCAAACATATCTTTGATGAAAACAATCCAACTCCTTTTACAAATCTTGGAAAGACACATTTATTGTTTCATAAACTGCACATATTTAAATGTATTTTAATCCCTTTAACCGTAGACACTTTTTTCCCAATTATTTTTCTTCAAAGCTATCTGCCCTTCAGCAGATATGGCTTTAGTATCTACTTTTCATCACAGCTGTCACATTACACATACATCTCTTTTTTTTTTTTTTAAAGTACCTCACATTACTTGCTTACTACTGCAGAATTAACTATTTCAAAATCTTAAGAGTCCTTCACAGAATGCAAATAATTCAAAGTTCTGTTTCAATACATTAGTGGATATTCTAGAAAAACAAAATAGACAATTATGTTTTGGCGTAAATGTTGAATGACATGGCTTAGCGGAAGAGCTGCACCTCTTCTTTTCATGATCCCTTTGGGTACACCCCTCAGGGTGTCTGACTTCATGCCTTTGCGAAGCACTGTTATTCAACAAACCAGATTGAGCTAAACACTGCTCTTTGGAGGAGGTGAGGTTTGAGCAGTGTTCCCCATTGATGGAAAAGTGTCTTTTTAAATAAAAAAAAAAATTTTGTAAACCAAAACTAAAACAAACAAACAAAAACTGGGGTTTTTTTAAGCAAACGAACAAAACAAAAACCTTTAACAAAGGAAACCATAATTTAGATGAAGGAAAGGATTTGTAAACACTTGTGAGCATCTCTCTCTTTCAATCCAAGCAGATGACTTTATTCTTCCTAAATAATTATTTTCCCCCCAATATCCTTCTAATGTCTTTTGGTGTGTCCTGAATTGCTTTGTCTTGTTTCTCCAGTATAAGCAAGGATGTTACACCAGTTTTTCCTTTTCTTGCTTTTGTTTGGGGCAAACATTAATTAGACAAATTCATACAATACACAGCCAAAAAGCAGGTCCGTATACAGCACTTAAAAATTATGACAGAGTATCCTACAGTTATGTTTAATCACTGACCTCAGTTCCACTGGTATCAGACTTTCATTCCCTCTTATATTTGAAAATTACTATATTTTGGTAATTTGTTTATAAGTTATAAAGAGTAATGACAGATTCCAATAAGTAAAAGATGAGAGAATGCAATTTAAACTGATAACTTCATGGTGAGAAGTTGGTTTTGTCTGCATAATGACTTTATTATCTTTCTCAGTGTTAAGTCCTTTATCAGGATAACTAACACTTTCACAAATACTTTAAATAAGTTCTTTAAAATAAGTTTTAACAGATCAGCTGGAGGAGAAACAAGAATGCCTAACTGCATCTACTCATCAGTATTCATAGCTGTATCCTAAGGAAATCCTCTGATACGAAGAGAAGGATGTATCAGTTTGGTGCTGTTTCTTGCACAACTATCCTTTTCTAGTACTATTTCTGCTTTTTTTTTTTTTTTGTATTAATAGTACAGCTTACCAAAATGTAAAGAGTTTACAAAGATGTAGAATTACATTTTTTCCATAATTGGTACATCAAAAACTATTCTCAAAGAGTGAGGTATCACTTAGTATTAGAATAATACCTTCCTTGAAGCATAATACAAAGCAAATGAGAATATCTTTATATTACAGATCATGTGGAAGCTTTGAGATTAAGTGATTTGTCCACAAAATCACATTGAAAGCTTGAGGTAAAGCTAAAAACTGAACTTAAATCTCCTGTGTATTAATGCAATGTCTCAATGACAGAATCATCCTTTCTCTTCATCCAAAATCTTGTATTTCACAAAGATAATTAAACCCAAATAAGAATAAATAAGCCTAGCTAAATATTTTTCTAGCGTCACAGAAGTAAAACCCTTTAAAGTACAGTGGCTTGAGTCCCATGCTTTTCGTTAGAATTATGGTCTTCCAGTAAATGAATAACAAGAATCAGAGATAAGTATAAATTGTCCTCTCTCTATTTTTATTTCCCTCCCTTTGCACATTCCATTCTTTTTCTGGAGACAAGGCAGAATTGAATAATATTAATACACCTCAGAGCTCATACCTCCACCAGTCAGTATAATTATGTTATTTAAGGGATGCTACTTAAAAAACTTCCTGGCTTCCTCTAAAAGACTGTAGGTCAACAGTGACAGAGGGAATTGGGGGGCGGGGAGGGAAGAGAAAAAAAGAAAAAAAAAGAACGCATGTGATCTTTTCACATTATTTCCTCCATCCCTTTATACATTTTATTGCATAAAAATACTATTTACTTTCAATATACATGGACTTTGTTGGCAACAGAAACACAAAACCAAAACAACCAAACTGTTGCCACATTGCAAAGAAAACAATAAATGGAAAAAAAAATACTATTATCTCTAAAACATTTATTAATACACACCACCTGTAGTTGGTGTGCATGTTTGTCAGGAGCTTCTGAGCTGGCTCAGCCCAGCCTCTTTGATTGTGCCTCCTTGAATGTGTTCAAGAGTCCACACTGTTACCAATATCCCTGGAAGAAAATTTTTACTAAGTCAATGGTATAGTAGGCTGCCGTTAAATACGTATTTACCAACATGCCTGAGAGCAAGAGGCAGAAACAGCCCCAGCATACATAAAAAATTATGCAGCCATACATATGTGAAGACATTACATGATGCAGAAGGGCTTGATGCAGTAGCCTAGTGATGAAATCACCACAGTCATCTAGAAAAACATGCACAAGAACTCCATTAACCTTAGTATAAACACCCACATGCTTCAAGTGAATAATATTCCTACATATTTTGCTTGATCAGAAAGGATTAAGGATTTACAAGACAACTCAAATGTCAGCCCTAAAACCCAGAAAGTCAGAAATCATATGTTTAGCAAGGTAATGCTTTTGCCTTAACTGAAGACTAGGGTGTGATAAGAAAATGCTTTCCTGTGTACATATATTTAGATCATGATCAGATCCTTTGTCAACCTTCTGTTTCAGTAAAGAAAATAAACTACCCCGTTTATTAATTTTCTCTAAGGCAGAGTTACCAGACCATTTTTTTTCTATAGTGTTTTGCTTTGCTTTGTTTTGTTTTCTGATCCGTATATCCCTCAAAGTGGATACCAGCATAGGACGCGTAGTTCTTGTGGTGGTTTCATCAACGCCACATATTTACTTTGTTTTTATTTTCTTACTTAATCTTTTCCTCTTTCTGCATTCAAAAATTGTTGACCCTCTGTTTAAATTATTTTTGTCTTTCAGGATGCTATTTCTTGTCTTATGAATATATTTTATATTCTTAGCAGATATACATGGATACCTTGCAATAGTTTGTATTCAAAATATTCTCTTTGCATTATCCCATTACTAGCCTTGATGCCGACTTATCTGTATCACTGGGTAATTATTATGTAAGATTCCATAATTTCTGAATCATTTGCAAATTACATCAAGAAATTATTTATATATTTTCTTTAAGACTAATCATATATTTATGCATGTTGACAGCATAAAGTCTAAAGTAGCTGAAATTAATGAAATAAATGTACCTCATGCTTCATTTATCTGATAAAAAAACTTTTCTTTTTAATTAGAATCTTATGAAAAACTGATATAAAACCTTACAGGTGTCAAAATGTGTTAGTGTGTTATAAAATTGTACCCATCTCCTGCTTTTAACAAAGATAATGAATTGATTTGATAAGACTTATCTTCCATGAAGTTCTTTTGTTTTGCATCAATTCATTTATAGTATCTTACCATATTCATATATATAGCTTATATACATACTAATTCATATATATAGCTTACCATATCAACTTTTCTATTAGTTTCTTAGGACTAATGTGAGGCTAGTTAGCCTGTAGCATCCTTTTTAAATATTAGAAGAAACAAACTTTTCCTTAGACTGCTGGATCTTCCCCAACATTCTGATATTTTTGTTAGACTAACTCCAAACTTTGTTCAAGGAACTTCTCATGCAGCTAGCACTTTTAATAAACATGTATATCACTAACATGTCTGCTTTCTAAATACTTACTTTTACTAGTTCATCATCTACAACTCACAAATTAAAATCAGACCAGAAAACATTTCAATGAAAATAACTTACAAATGCACCATATCAGGCATAAGATTGATGTATTTTCAGTATGCAATACCGAATGTTGTTGTTAGCAAACTACATTACTTCCTAATTTTTAGAAGACTGTCTCCTTTTTTTATTAATCCTGCTCAGAATTTTTCATGGATATCTTTAGCCTCCTTTATATGCCTGCAGTTTCTGACTGCAGTTTTCTAGTGTGTCTGACTATATCTAAATTGCAGGACCTACAAGCACCTTTCAAAAATATTTCCATGGGGGAATGAAAACTGGGAAGGCAACATTCTTCCCTCTAATGTCTGTGGAGACTGGTGGTCAAATAAGCTTGATTTGAGTTTCCTGATTATTGCTGATTTTGCAGGCCCGCAGGAACATAGTGCATTGAATTATTTTAAAAGAAAAACTCCACTGCTGCCCGTACTGTAGCCTAGTCTCCAGCCTTGTCTCCTTTTGCTCCTGATCCCCTGGAAGGACCTGGGCCTTGGCTCATTGCTTGCCATGTTGGAGATGTCAATAGTCCCAGTTACCAGCCCTGGGCTCTGCATGCTGTGCTCAGATACTTACTGTAGGGGTATACCCCATCAGTGGGGATGCTGTCTGTGCTGTGGTCACCCTTGACTCCCTGATCATCTTCCCAATAGGGAGCAGTCCTTGATCTCCCTTCTCCCAAAAATATGAAATATACCTTCACAATAAGATCTTTTGTGAAGACCCATTCATGAAGTTAAGGTGAGAATTTTAAGATAGCCCATCGGTTGTTTTCCATTTGACTTGAAAGGTCTATAAAAATGTTCTGTACAGGTTATTTTTATTTTCTTCTTCCCATTCTACTCTCCCCTGTTCTCTGTTGCTATCTCACAGGGAACTTCATACACTTAAACTCTGTTTTGACCAGGAGAAAGTAACCACTCTAGATGAAATGGCAACTCAAAGCTGGAGCTTGTTCTCCAGAGCTTGTTCTCATTACCTTTCTATAGAAAAATTTCACTGGTGGGGGGTGGGAAGGGAGTAGATATGAGGGGGGCCTTTCGGGAGAATTTTTCATATTTCTAGTTAGGAAGAGGGATGAAAGACTTTGCAAATAACAAATTTGATGAGGACAAGCAGCAGCATAAATTACTTACAACTATCTACAGTTGTTAATATGGTCTAGTTATAAAATGATAACCTATTTTAAAGCAAAAATGCATTTATGCTACATGAAACTGAATTTCTGGTTGAGATCTGCATTCTCAACTGGTGACCAACATTCAGCATAGACCTAACAATAGCAGCAACAGCAAAAATACAAGTTTGTTCCACTGTGATTGATTTTTTCAGAAAAGATTTTTAAGCTTCTGTAAAGTTCATTGCTAGCTACATACATCTTTATGGACTTTTTTTCTTCTGATTGATTTAGCCACAGTTAAGCTTTAGTTGCAATGGCCTACTTACCTACTTACCAGTGGCCAAAATAACAATAAATAGAAGGACGTTGAAGTACTAGTTCATTAACCACAGTTATGGCAGGTATCATGCTGATTCCTGAGAAAATTGCTAAACTGAGAAACCAGTTGATCCAGAGATTGATTGTTTACTTAGCTATCTAACTATATCTTAAAAAGAAGAAACCTATATGCTTATTAAAGGATTGCTTCTTGCATAGATTTTAGAGATGTGGATGAAAAAAAAAAAAAGCCCAAACCACAAACCCAGACCTGATGTTAATAAAACAGAAAAATGTCACTAAATAAGAAAAAATAATTACAAAAATTTGGTATACACTTGATAAATACGTTCGATCATCACTCGCTTTATGGAATGAGAAAGCAGATGAGCAGAGGAAAAAATTTACTCTCAAAATGGCAGGAAAAGCTTTTCACTTTATGGTAAATATCTTGGTTATGTAGTCAGAGTGCTCTGAACTCCTAAAGAAAAAATCTAATTTCAGGGTTTTTTTCCTTCTTTAAAAATAATCTATAATAATCCAGACTTCATCTAGATGTAGATAGCAATTTTTGCCAAGATGGTTTGTAGCTAGTTGTAGTTAGACTGCAAGGCTATCTTTGTATCACAATTGTGTGCACATATAAACATATGCATATGTGCTGAACTGCACATTAAATTGGGAGAGATGGTAGAATTTTAAGGGTGATCTTAGGACTGTACAAATTTTGAGGGAGAATGCATTTTTCCTTCTTGAGTTTCTATGTGGAAGTATCTTAGCTTGACAATAAAAATACTAAATATTTTTCTACCACTTCTTTCCATCCCAGCTGGTTCCAATGTCTGGGTCCTGCTCAGTAAGGTGAGCTCTTCCTCATTTCCTCCTCGCACATAGAAACCCAGTGTTACTGAAGAGGACAACTGAGTAGCAGCTTGCAGTCCTGAGAATCAGACAGGCAGCAAGGTGAGCTTGCAGGACAGATGCTGACTTGTCAGAACAGAAAATAGCTAATAAAAATAATGATAGCTGTGAGTTTGACAACATGGATCATTTCTTGTGAAACGTAAGCACGTAATGCTAGTTGGGATGCGGAGATGAGAAAAAACATGCAGCAGAGGGAGGCTGCTATTGGGATCTCAAAACAAGCTACAGCAAGATACTAATGTGTTTTGCGAGTCTCGTTTCCTTATTTTCTCACACATGGTATTGCTGCAGCCCATTTCGTTGTGTAATGATACTATCAGTAAACAGAACAATTCTAAATTGACCTGACATTACTGAGGAGACATACACACACATTAGCTGTGCACCAGGAGGTACCACTTTAGAAGTACCCCCCTCACAATGTCCTTGGACAGCGGGTGGTGCAGGCTAATGGAAGGCTCAGGTAGAGTAAACGAGTCATAGCAGGTTGCTTAGGAGATCTGGCATCAGCTTGCTGGGGGGAGCGGAGGACTTTATGTCTTTCAAATAACATTGATATCAAGACAGTATTTGTACACAGATGTCATTTACAAACTCACAGCAGATTAGTTTAACTGCACACTAAATAGTCTGACAAATTCAGAACAGGGGTGACAGGGCTGACGCTCCCATTCCTGGTGCACTCTGTGACTGTAAAGTACATGTGGGTGGGAGGGAGCATTCCTTAGGAGTGACTCAAAGTGGTTCTGTTGAACAGGCTAAGTGTCAATCGTCCGGAAGCATTTGGCCAAGCAAGGGACATGAGATATGCTCATTAGCTTAACTCTAGTGGGAAGCTATAAGAGTCTGATACAGGGGACGAGGAGCTAAACTGTAGTGTAAAAAATTCTTCTGTTTGCTATTGCTCATAAAATATTTTATGAAGAGATAGAAGCTTTTTTCTTCCTGCTTCTTATTTCCCCAAATCCCCACACTAACCACGGAAAGGTATAGGCAGTCTAGCTACATCTGTATCTAATTGTAACTTAGAAGGGAGAAACTATATGCTTATTAAAGGATTGCTTGAATATTCCTTCCTATTAGTTTTTCAAACATGTGAATACATAATATACAAACATTAATAAGGCTGAAAAGCATCTTGAACCATAAAAGCCAGCTACTACCATTCAGTGCCGTCTTACTGATAACAAAACAAAGAGCTGTTCTAATTCATACTGCCATCTCCATTCAGCCTGTCCCTTAATTATTCAGATGCTAGCTACCAAAAATGGTGTAAAGGTGAAAATACAGAAACAGATGCAGCCACAACTTTGAGCAGTGTACAGCTTGGTGACTTGCTACTCTCCTGAGATAGCCAAAGTGCCAAAACAATAGCAAAACTCAGAAGTTACCATCATGACTATTTCAAGTGTGAGACTGGGACAACTTTCTAGATTTTTTTTTTCCCCCATGGACTTTAGCAATGTTCAAATGATTTCTAACTGAAAACTGAACTGGAGGACTGGATTATTCTGGGGGACTTTAGGTTTCCATGAGGAGAAGCAAAAAGGAAATAATTTTAACTGATCAGATTGCATTCCATACTAAAGGCTTACAAAATTACAGAGTTTAGCACTTAAAAGTAGAAAATGCTATACATGCTTAAATGTTTAATCTGAACCTCTTGTGAAAGTGTTATAATACAGTTTTGTCTTAAACCAAGTTCATTATATGCCAGCAAAAAATCTGACTTGACAATTGACAGGAACTTGAGAGCCCAGCTGGATGCTAAGGGTTTCAAACATAATCCTGAGGGTGAAAAACTAAACAAATAACCTGCTAAAAATAATTTACAACAAAGCCCATGATGAGAAATATCATGGTGATATACATGTGATATACAAGGAAAGATGTGTAATGACTGGGCTGTATTTAGTATTATTTCTGAAGAGACCTGTGGGCCACTGAGTCCACACTAGGGTTTATAGGATGAACACTGATAAATTAAGTGTTTCTACAATGTGAATTCAGCTGTTTTGTTCCAGACAGAGCTAGCCATCATCAGCACCAGCAAGCCTGCACTGATGATATACCTGACGGGAGGGTGCAAAGAGGACAGAGCCATGCCCACTGTCAGGACCAGAAAGTGGGGGCAGAAGGCACAAACTGAAATACAGGAGGTTCCTCCTGAACATCAAGAAATGCTTTTTTACTGTGAGGGTGACTGAGCACTGGCACAGGTTGCCCAGAGAGGTTGTGGAGTGTCCATCCTTGGAGATATTCAAAAGCCATCTGGACATGGTCCTGAGCAGTCTGCCCTAGGTCCATGGTTGAGCAGGGGGATTGGACCAGATGACCTTCAGAGGTTCCTTCCAACCTCAATATTCTGTGATTCTGTGAAGCCAATGTGCACCACTTGTTCCAGAAAAAGAGATTGCTCCCTGCGAACAATTCCAAGAGAACCTGTGTAGCTATAGCTGTGGGTGATGACCTGCTTGGAGCCACAAAGAAAAAATCTCTGAATAATAAGGGAGACACTCCAGTTTTCTAGGTCTTTTTGTGCTTCCTTTTCCTCTGGAATTTCACAAGGGAAATTCAAGAGAACTGGAAGAAGAACTAACGAAAGGATGATGTAAATATTTGTGGTGGGCTGACCCTAGCTGGACGCCAGGTACCCACCAAAGCTGCTCCATCACTCCCCCTCCTCAGCTAGAGAAGGGAGAGAAAATACAACAAAAGACTCATGGGTCGCAATAAGGACAGAGAGACATCACTTGGCAATTACTGCCATGGGCAAAGCAGACTTGACTTGGGGGAATTAGTTTAATTTATTACCAATCAAATCAGAGTAGGGCAATAGGAAATAAAACCAAATCTTAAAAGCACCACCCCTCCCTTCTTCCCAGCCTCAACTTCACTCCCAATTTTCTCTACCTGCTCCCCCTAATTGGCACAGGGGGATGGGGAATGGGGGTTGCTGTCAGTTCATCACATGTTGTCTCTGCCGCTCCTTCCTCCTCAGGGGGCGGACTCCTCACAGTCTTCCCCTGCTCCAGTGTGGGGTCCCTCCCATGGGAGACAGTCCTACATGAAGTTCTCCAACATGAGTCCTTCCCACAGCCTGCAGTTCTTCACAAACTGCTCCAGCATGGGTCCTTTCCATGGGGTGCAGTCCTTCAGGAACAGACTGCTCCAGCATGGGTCCCCCACAGGGTCACAAGTCCTGCCAGAAAAACTGCTTCAATGTAGGCTCCTCTCCATGGGTCCACAGGTCCTGCCAGGAGGCTGCTTCAGCGTGGGCTTCCCACAGGGTCACAGCCTCCTTCAGGCATCCACCTGCTCCAGCGTGGGGTCCTCCACGGGCTGCAGGTGGATACCTGCTCTACCGTGGATCTCCATGGGCTGCCGAGGAACGGCCTGGCTCACCATGGTCCACCACGGGCTGCAGGGGAATCTCTGTTCTGGCATCTAGAGCACCTTCTCCCCCTCCTTCTTCACTGACCTTGCTGTCTGCAGAGTTGTTTCTTTCATGTATTTTCACTCCTCTCTTCTCCAGATGCTGTTACACAGGTTTTTTTCCCCTTCTTAACTATGTTATCACAGAAGAGCTACCACCGTCGCTGATTGGCTCGGCCTTGGCCAGCGGCAGATCCGTCTTGGAGCCGGCTGGCATTGGCCCTATCAGACATAGGGGAAAGCTTCTAGCAGCTTCTCATAGAAGCCACCCCTGTAGCACCCCCCCCGCTACCAAAACCTTGCCATGCAAACCCGATACCATATTAAAATGGAATAAATATTGAAAAACTATTTAACCATCTGCCTAGTTAGAATTAAGCACACCTAGACAATTACTGAAAGATGTCTGCCTAATTCTCAAAACTCAAAACTTTTCAGTGAATGAGATTCACAGATATCTATGGTAATCTTTTTCAGTGTTTAACTCTGTCTCTAGCTAAACATGTTCCCGAAAGGCAGTGCACACCAGCTGGTCAAAATTTCTATTCTTAGCCACAGATACTACAACTCTGAAATAGCTTATCCTTTGTTGCAAGAGGAATAAGTTAATTCAAATTACCTTGCATTTACTGTAGGATATACACATTTGTGAATATTAAAGCAGTACCTATGGGTAATTTGCTTTTATGTCTGAGCCTGGTGTTTCAACATCTAGACTTAAATTTTACTTTTTTTCCCTTTTTCCTCCCAAATGATCCAAGATCAATGTGAGCTCAGACTTAGGTTTGCAAACATTTTTGGAAGACTTCTGTATTTCACCTGCAGATTGTATGCATATGTTTTTTATTATATTATACAAGCAATTAAAATAGTGAATGAAACTGGATTCAGGACATAATCATACTAAATGTCCTTCCAGCTTAACAACAAGCCTTTAATAACTATTCTGTGAGTGATTCTTAAGCAGTTGAGCACTCACCAGAGGCTGGTTATACCTCCATCATCTGTCATTACTCCATTTATAAGTGTGCTTAAGTAACAAAATCTTTCCTAGGTTTTAATTCATTGGGACAGTCAACCTAACAAAGAGATTGATTAAACATGATTTATTCTTCACCTATTGATGATAGGAGGATAAGTTTTATCTCTTGATCCAAATCTTACAAGATTGGTGTTTATTCAGCATATATGTACATCAGTGAAATTCTGTGTATGTGCTCTATGTGACTTAAGTCAATGTAATGGTCCTTTCTGGATGTAATTGTCATAAATCCATTACTTCTTCACTGCTTTCCAACTCCTCCATGTAAGGAAAAGCAGTGCTTTCAAGCAACAAATTCAATGAATGTCCCATTAAGCAAACCTTTGTAATCCAGTGTCTCTTGAAAGTGAAAGGATCCCACCAAAACTGTGTTTCTTAGATTTGCAATCTCAAGGCATCTTAAGTGAATATATAGCATGAATAATGTACAATATAGTCTCCCTCAAATAATTGAAAGAAAAGTCTTTATTTCAGGTTGGAGTGACCAATTTAAGATGAAGAATTTAGAACATTTAAAGAAATGCATAACAAAAATTAATTAATGTCTTTGCTCTCTGGCCACAAAACTTCGTAAAAGATTTCAGAATATAGGCAATATAGGTGTGATATTTGAATTTTAAATATTTTCAGGAATATTTTTTTTTCTTCTCGCCTATACCAATAACAACTTGTCTTTCTCTACTAAAACATTGTACCTAATTCTGATAATTAGCATAGATTTTCGTTACTATACTTGTGCTATTTGGGCATATATCAGACTATAACATGGTCCATAACTCTTTTTCTGCCCCCGCCCCCCCGAAAAAGAAATTACAATAGTCAAAACCAAATTACAGTACCATCCATCTTCTCTTTGATACGCGCTTTTTTTTATTAGCAACAGAGGCTGCTGTATGTGTGTATTAACTGAGGAATGAGGATTTTGTATCATAGGCAATTATGTTACCCTATTATTATGCTATTTTAAAATAGAGAAATTAGTAAAACGAGATACGTTACTCTCAAGATTATGAAATTATCTTTTCTACAGTACACTTGTGAACTCTCTGTTCACTAAGTAAACATACGATACATCTGTACATTTAAAATTAGTGCTCGCTGACAAAAGTCTTTATGCCTTGAATGTAAAGATGTCACTTTATGGCATTCTTTATGCTATAAGATACCACTTCAGCTGCCCACATCCAGGCATCCTGAAGCAATTTCAGATGCTCTCACATATCTTGTCTGGTTTTCAGATGGCAACACATAAAACATGGTCTCCTCTAGATCCAGTGTACTATCTGTCATCCCCATGGACATATCTTAGACGTCTTAGGGCATGTCAAGTGACACTGGATGTCTATGCACAGAGGACTGAACTAAACTATTACTGGAGCCTAGAGAATTATTCATCTGGACATTTACAGGAATTTACTTTAGCAATGAGATGTCTAGCTCTCTGGATGCCTTAACTGTTTCTTCTTCTTACAACAATGTGTGCTTCAATTGATAGACCACATTCAAATATCTACATTACAGGGACTGAAGTCAGGCAAAATGAATCCCAGTTTAAGGTCTGCTCCTGAAAAGTTTGTGGAAAGATTTAAAAACACATAAAGAAGGAACTGCATTAGGTATTGTTTTGACTATTAAATGCAAAATAAACATTTGTCTGGTTTTATATTCCTTGAGTTTAATAGATTGCTACAGCTTACTCTTTATTATATATTTAATAAAATAACAAACAAGAACAGCATTGAAGAGGATCGGTACATGCATCCAGCTATGCAATAGGAATTATAAATAATGAAATACAAGCTCAGAGCTTCGGATTTGTGTAAAGCCTGCAAAAAGGAATCCTACATTTCATCCTTTCAACTAATGAAACTGCTGAGTACGGGGTTTATAGTAGCCACATATAGGGTAATCAATGGATGAATATTCTCTTAACTGCTCACATATCATGAATGTTCTTTAAGACATGAGATGTCTTCTCTGCTGAAGCTGAAAGGGTCCCACCAAAGCTGCTAAGTGGGAGTAACATAACTGTCATCCTCAACAGTTATTTGCATATAGTTGGTAGACGGTGGCACACAAACCATCAGCTGTCTCTTATAACAAGCACATGGCAATATTATGATTTCCCATGCATCACTTCGTGGGAGTGATAAATAAATGAACATTTTTAAAGTATATCCTCTGTATCAGAATCACAAAGCTGATTCTCTTGCTTAAAAAAACCCATGAAGTAAAAGAATAGCAATAAATGTTTAAGTATTTTATTCTGCTGAATGAAATACTAGTGATGCTATTTTTAAAGCCTTCTAGTAGAGATGTTTGAAGAGACTTAGATGTATCAATGCCTGCCTACCAAATCATGTTGACGTGTAGCTGGCTAAGTACAACACCATGCAATTCTCACTTCATGCTCAAGTATAAGGAGTTTAGTTACAAATCTTATTGTAAGGAGGTATCTGCAATACTTGTTGATTGATCGATCAACAATCCTTAAGGCAAACAAAATAGTAGGAGGGAAGGTAGAGTTAATTTGCCTCAATCCATGAATAGCAAATTTTAAGAAATTAATGGCCGGCCCTTATTCAAGGATTTCCAGTATGTGGCAGTTCAGATTTACTTGGTTTAGATTTATTAACTCAGTAATATTTAAGCCTACATAAACCTGTTCTCTGGCTTAAAAATACTTAACTGTTTGCCAGTCTGTGTTTGTACAAGAAATAACCATTGCAACATTTCAGTACATCTCCAAAGAGTGCCTTTTTAGAGTGTTGCTCTTTCGAACGCTTTGCATACGCTCACGTGTAAGGACATAAATTTTGCTTATATACCTTTTCCTTTGATGTTAGGCACACTGACTCAGTTTATTCTAGTATTATGCTAAGAATAAACATCATAATGGATGACAGCTTTGCAGCATTGAACACATATGCATGCAGAACACTCTCAGTTAAATGTGGCTGATGCACCAAATTTGTTCAGTTGAACTAGTAGAAAAATACATGATTGTTTCTGAATTTCTAAAACCTCACATATTTTTCAAAAAGGTATTTGAAATCCTATGAGTAACAGTCTCATTGAAGGTCAGCAGATTTATGCTTCTAAATTAGTAAGGTAAAAATCTATACCTATTTGGATTTTCGTCCATAATAAAAATAAAGCTGTTTCCAAATGCCATTTAATCTGCCTGATATTGAATTCTACTTGAACCTTCCTTTAATGCTCATGTCATAGGTTAATCTGGAGGTAGAAAAGAGGGAAGATGAGAAGAGAAGCCTACAAGATATTTATTACCACAGCAAATCCAGTTTTCTGGAATAATCTTGGATTTATGGAAGTATGCAAGTATGCTTCCTTTAAGTAGGATTTTACATGGTGCCCCATCTCAAGGCCTAATAGTGACCCAAGAGTAATGGCTTAGAGTGGAAGAGACTTGTAAATGTCTCCTGGGAGTGCTGGGAGTGATTTCCCAGATCTCCATAAATGGAGGCTGATTGTGTACCTTTTACAACAATATGTTCCCCTATTTTTCTCTTGCCTCCCTTTGAAGGAGTCAGAACAGTGAAGGTGCCAATGAGGAAAGGCTCAACTTATCACACTGAATTAGCTGTGTGTAATGGACCTAAAATGAGCTAGATTACCTGGAAATACTTTTTTCTTTTCCGACTACCATTATGGGAAGTTCTCATGTTCCTCATCTTTATGCCTCAACTAGATGCCTAAAGCTAGGTATGCTTAGTCAAGGCTAAGAGCCACATATGGCCTCTTTTGTGAACATAGTGGGGAGGCACATCGGAGGGAAACATCTTTTGTCCTCACTTCCCTCACTTGGCATGAAGAATGCCAACACTGCTTTTGGCCCCCAAACTTAGACACACATTTTAACTTACTGACAATGCTGAAAACTACTGGTAACTTTTAACAGCTCCTAAATCTTTTTAGGATAAGGACTTCAAGCTGTATATTCATGAGCTCTCTGTTAAAACCTTGGTTTTGTTTGTAGAGCACTCTGAACATTGCTATATATTAAAAAAGGTAAACTATCAATTATTTGTTCACTTTTTAACACTACTGTTCTGTAGAGCTTTCATGAAGGAAGAGGACTGGCTTTTTCAATTCTGCTTGGTTCAGTGGTTAGAAGTTACAAGTAAAATTTTACTTGCTATTTTTGTGGCAAAAATAAAAACATTATTGCTGTTTTGTAAGAATGTCTTTTAGAAAGAATAATGGATAGGTGGTGTTTTTTTCCTGTGTATTGGTGAAGAACAACTGAAATTAAGACATTATTAATGTAAGCTTTTATTAAGGAAAGAAAATATATTCTTATTTAAATTGGTGGGACTTAAACATTAAGTTTTCAGGAAGACATTTCCTGAATGAAGCCTCAGACTTCAGCAAGAGGGCAAACACAGCACTTTTCTGATTTCTGATTTATTTTTAGTGATGGATTTGAAAGGTATATGTGGTTAATATTAATACCAAGCAAATATTCCTTGGGAGAGAGAAGAAAAGTGGGTTTTACTTATTGGAATTCACAGCTTCTGAGTCTGTCCAGAACACAAGAACATCTACAGACTACAGACAATTATAAAAATTACTTTCCTTTTTTTAAACAATTTGAAGTTAAGAAACAAAATCAGGTTATATCCACTTCAGCAATCTAAAGTATGTTTGTTTATACAGTGCAGAACAGTGTGGTGCAGACTTATCCAAGTCAATATTGTTCAAGTCACTATTAACAATTCATATGCTAAGAAACAGTGGGTAGGTTGAGAAATCATCGAATATTTGGGTAGGAAAAAATATATCCTTGAAACTGGAGATTTACATCAGTCAAACCATTGTTTCCCACAGATCTGCAGTCACTTCTTTCCTGGGTACTCCTGCAAGTGTCCATTGTTCCATTGTTTTCTTAAAAACTGCGGGAGATTTCTCCAATTAATATAGCATAAATAATATAATTAAAATAAAAAATAAAATTAAAATTAAAATAAAATAATAAAAAATTGTAGAGGTAACATAATGTTTATCAGAAGGAAGTCAAACTGGTACTTTTAATGGCATTGCTTGGGTGGCATGAATTCATAAAATAATATCTTTCTGAGAGTAAAAAAAATTGGTGTGTTATTTCCAAACATTCTAATTTATTATTTGATTTAAACTAGAATTATTCAAAATGTCATAAATGTTATATGATGAGTGATATAAATATTTTTAACTATATTCATACATTCAGTAAAACATGTTGATATCAAGTATCACACAATAACAAAAAAAGAAAAATAACATTTTTCAATATTTATGTATATATCTCACTCTTTTAAAACAAAAATAATTCAAAACATGAAATAGATTTTGAAATAACAGTACATATGCTATGTTTTGAAATAAGTAAGGCTTTGTAGAGATGAATTCTTAATTCAAAACGTTACAAGGCTCATGGTACTTTTTGCATTTAATTGGGGTAACTGGGGCTTGCTTTTTATTTAAGATTTTTTTTTTAAGTTCAATTTGGCTAAAATTAACCCAGCAAAATGTTGATCACAGAATTCATTTGTGGCTTAACTCACCATCATATTACAAGTTCTTATAATTCTGCAATTGTTTATCAGTTACTGTATTATACAAACATAGACATTGAAATATTAATAATCAAAGTAGTTGAACTGATCTCTTCAGAAGGGAGAATCTCTTTCTTGTAGTATTTTCCTGCATTTGTAAGAAAAATTAGGCGCTTGCAGAAGACTCAAGAGCCAATATTGTTAAATAGTAGTATCTATCAGAATTTTGGCATTAAAGCGGATTTATTTTTATTAAGTAACGTAGAAGTTAAATAAATAAAAACCAACCAACCAAAACCAACCAAACAAAAATAAAATAAAAAATAAAAACCAGATAATTTAGACACCCAAGCTAGTCAGTAACAGGCACGCATATGTTCTGATTGCATGTCCTGGGCTTGGACTGTCTCCTGAACTTTGGCATTTATCTTAGGAGACAGTATACTTCAGTAGACCTTTCATGCGGAGAATAACCAAATGCTGTGAACATTTAAGTGGAATTCAAATGACTTCTGTTTTCCTCCCTTCTGCTCTTCCTTTCCAAAAGATGCTTTGTTATGTATGAGTAAAGTAAAATCATGATGAAGCCAATCCTTTCCTTTTGTAAACAAATGTAAACTTCACTAGCTCCAACAAACTTCACTGAGCATCAAATGATCTATATGTGACATGTCACAATATGTCCTTGTACTAACGAAGGCAGAAGGCTATTTGCTGAGCTTTTAACAGTCATTACTAAACATTTGATAACAGAAATTAAATATAATTAATTTCATAATTATACATTTCTACAAAAAAATGAATCTTTGGATTTCCTTCCTAAAAGCCAAGTCTATTTTTATCATGTCTCTTACTTTGCCTTGTATACTGACTATGATAGAAAAACGTAAAAAAAAATAATCTTCCTTCCCATTCTATTTTCTTTTTACTTATTATGAACAGGTATTTTTTGATGCATTTAAATAAGCTTTACAGAATGAAGGTACGAACTGAAGAACCTTTCAGTTTTGTGTTCTTGGATGCCTGTTACATTTTTTTGAGACTCATTTGAAATAAAGAAGATAGCTCTAGCAAAGAACAAGAAATTGATAGTAGAAATATTGTAATACCACACACTGAAAGAATGAATCACACCTAAAAAGAAACTGCACAAAAACATGCATTTATCAAGAATTTAAAAATACAGTCAATCCTATGCTTCACTCAGTTTTGTTTTGGGTTTTTTTTTTAATGTATCCTATCTCATTTTCTATTTACAACAGAGTTCAGCCACAGAGGAGCACATGTAGGTTATCCGACCAGATGTCTTCTTTTTACTGGAAACAAAATCTGACAAGCAGTCTCAAAATGAAATTGCTAAAAGAAACGGTTCTGGAATAAATTTATGAAATAGAAGAAAATACATTGTCTGGATAATCTGGCATTCACCCACTAATTTTCTGTGAAATACATAGCAAACTGCTGAACTCTTAGTTCTGCAGTATAAGCTATTACTTAAATCAGCTTTGGTATTAGAATAATGGACAGAAGCTATTGGTGTGACACCAACTTTAAGAAGAGCTCTAGCCATTGTCTGAGTTCTATTCCAGTGAAATGGATATAAAAATAAAATAAGGAACATCTTTCATATATACTTGAATACATAAGATACATTTGGAAGTCTCAAACTGACTTCCATGGAAGAAATCCTGCCCTTAAAAGCTTTAGTTGAGTCATGTGAAGGAATCAGCAACTATGTGAATATGGTATGAGCAATATGTACTCTGTTTTCCAATAAAACTTTTTTTAAGTTCTCCCATCAAAGCCTCTGAAAGAACCTATTCCATTTTAAAGAAAGATGAAGATATTTAGTGAGTTAATACCTAGCTAAAAGACAGAAAAAGGATTGGAATGGATGGTCATTTTTCATAATGAAGAGACCTCTACAGAAGCATCCCTGAATAATGTGTTGCTGGGTTTGTGGTTAATTATTTACGCAAGAAAATTAGAACATAAAATATTTTATTTACATTATTAAGGATAATGAAATCTTACCTGATCATAGAGGTATAAGAAAGATCTCACGTTTATGAATGACTAAGTAATACATTTGAATGTTAACAAAAGTAGATTAAATTCAGTGTAGATAACTGCAGACTCAAGGAGACTGGAAAAGAATCCCCACACATGAAAACCAATAGGCTCTAAATTGGCTATTACCACTTCCTAAGTCAGATGCTGGGATCTTTGATTTGACAGCAGGTTTTTGTCTTTAACTTCCCAAAAAAGGTGATGTGATAGTGATTTAGTTTTAAACCTATTTGTTTTAGCATTCACACTTTACTTTCTTAATAAAGATCATTCTTTTCTTAAAAACTTAAAATACAGGCATAGTTTCTTTCTGAGAGTTTTTCAGTATCTTTATTCTGTGAGAATGGAAAATTAATCTCTTTGTACGTGTCTATGTGTGCTCTATAATGCATAACTTACCACCACACTGATTGTATTTAAAAGAACTATTTCTTATAATCATCTCTTGAATCACATGCCTTAGATTTAAGATGATGGAGAGCAGATGCCTTGGTGAGCATCTTACCCCTTGTTCTGTCTTTCTTGCGTTGTGTACTCCTTTAGTAAGTCAGTTACTGGTAATATCTTTCAACTCCACTCCTTCCAGATGTAAAATGAAGAGTCAATTTTATTAATTTTATTGAATCAAATCTTCTGAAAGTCCCCATGAAAATTTGTATGCAATGAAATTAGAACCAGACCTTTACAAAAGAAAAACTAGTACACAGAAGCTGTGCAGCATTCCAGCAATCTGGGCAACTTTCGTCTCCACAGAAAACGCACAGTAGACACTTTATGAATACTCTTAAAGAGGAATACAATTCATGGTTGTCTGATTTACTTGTGGGAAAAATTGGTAGTGCAGTTCCTGCAGAGGCTATACTCTTTTATTCTTCAGTACAGCACAGTACATATTACATGGACTTAATTGGAAAGACTGACTTGGGTCATTTGTCATGACTAGCGATTTTATTATGTTTGCAGTTTATAAAGTAGTATTTTCATGAGACAACAACAGCTGTACAGCCTAATGCTGTAGAATGAGAAGAAAAAGGAGAGAAAGGGTGAGAGGAAGAAAGAAGGAAAGATCATTTGGGAAGCTGTTTCCCTTGTTCTGAATACAACCCTCCTTCACAGTAATGCTTGCTGCAACTTACCTAGTCAGTGGAAAGGTGAACTGTATTTTACACTGCTGTAAACTACAGAGCAACTGGGGCATGGAAAGGAAGCAAAGACAAGACAGATCAAAACAAAATGTCCCTCATTTCAGTCCTTGAAGCTATTTCTGAGTTGAGGATTGGACACAAAAGCATTGGATAGCCATCAATCATACTAATTAGGCAAGATTTTATTAATACAGGACCACCAAATGTAGCTTTAAGCAGCCTACTTGCCGCTGGCAGAACTTGGCTACCCACGTGTGGCTAAATACTCTTGGTCTCAGGGATGATTCTTTAGGTGGATTTTCTTAGAAGTTTTTTGTTGTTGTTGTCATCACTTGTGGTTTTGGTTTTTAATTTTAGCGGCACCACTGCAGTCAAGCAAAATGGTATAGCCAGTTGGAATTAACTGAAAACTTATTCAACTGATACTATTTAACTCCCACAATAAAATGGGATTTGCAAAGACTTCAATCTGAAATACATCTCAATCATTTCCCCCTTATTCATTTTCCTTTAAAATAGTTTCTGGAAGGTAAAGATTTTACCAATGCTTATTTCAAAATGGACTTATTCCTGAGTGATGGTATTTTTAATTGACATCAGAAACATGCATACTAAACATAAAGGCTTGCAAACATTTAATATGTTTCTATGCTTGGTGTTACTAAAGCAACCTTTTCCAAAGGTTATAAGTAGCCTTTTGATGGTTTTTTTGTCAAAAAACTGAAGCTTGACATTGAATCTGGTTCTTGTAACATGAAATATTCACAAATTACTTCAGTGCTTTCTTCTTTGTGCTAAAGTACCCCTTTCAAAACATTCTTATTCAGCAACTATCTTCTGCTGATGTATTAAACTTTTATATCAGAGTTAAAGTTTTATAAGGTTTAAGGTTATAAAATATTAAGACAAGAGTTGAGCTTGTGATAAGTTCTGTTTAAAAGAGAGCAAGTATATCTACCAAAAAGGAAAGAAATGCACATTTTATTACATTGCTGCTTTTCAGAGAGGCTTTTCTGATTATTTTTCCTTTTTTTTTCCTCATGCTAACTTTATTTTTGGTAAATGCATAACAGAAAAAAAAGGAAAATAACCTTTGAGTTCCAATAAAATGAAATTATTACAAACTTTCTTTCAAAACTTTCAATTAGTTGGTCTTGACCAATCCCAAAATTTGATCAGGCGCTACTGGTCACTAGCGGTCAAATGTGGTTTAGTCAAAATTGGTAGCAGAATTGTCAGTAGCTACGGGACTCGGTAAAACTGGGCCTCCATTTGAATGCATTCTCTTTGAATTCAGAAATGTTCATCCAATATCTCCAAATAGTATCTCTACATGAAATTCTTGTATGTAGCTCTTAAGCACATTTAAAAATAATTCAAATCTACTGAATGCAGATGTTTCAGCCATGTTAAAAAGTAAAGAAAAGGTTTGTTTTTTTTTTTTAGTTTCTCCATAGGTAAATAAATATGTTTATTGGACAGCAAATATCACTTTAAATTGCAAAAGTAGCTTTAAAAATTGTATTTACCTTCTGAAATCTTCATTTTGTGTAGCAGTTTTTGTAGTTTATAGAATTTTCATTGTGAAGATCTGTATTGTGCAATTCTTGTTTTCTATCATCTTTTGCTCAGAGCTTTCTGCAAATGGAATTACATTTTTATCCTAATGTCTTCTTTTTTGTAGTTGTAATTTCAAGTAACTATGCCTGTATATGAAAGACAGCAGTTAAAAACTATTCTTTACTTCTACTGTTAAAATGGTGTTTATTTTTTTTTAATTCATTCTTTCTATCATTTTAGGTTAAGCTGATGAGGCTTGGGCTGCCTTCCCAATAATGAAAGCACATTAGAAGGTTAAAATTCAAATTCTGCCTTGCCCCAGTCTATTCCACGTTATTCTATACACAGAGAACTTTTATGGAAACATAGATGGGCCCTACAGAAATCTAAGCACTTCTGAAGCATGATCCATTCCATATTAATGTAGACATCTGATATATGTCAGCTGAACCATGGCTTAAATTACATATTTCTCTCCATTGGCTATAGAGGGCAGGAAGACACACCAAAATAAGTAATCTAAATGTAAATGGCTAAAGTGAATTGAGATACTCTACCTCAATAATGATCATCTCACTCAAGAATTGTGATCCTGCCACCTTCAATTCTGTGGTGTATCTACAGCAGGTTAACAGTAGCACTGTTTGAATACTAGTAACCAAGGTTCATCCAAATAGTTGAATGTCAGACACTTTGGCACTTGCATAACCATTTGAAGCTATCTTTGGACTGTATAACAAATTTCTGCTTTCACTTGTTTAACTGATGCATGTACTTTCATCATACAGATAGAGGACTCATTTTGTGCAGTATATGCCACATCTTTGTTCAGATAAGCTATATTCAACCGTTGAGTCCATTAGGCTGGCTAGATGACTACTGGACAAGATGTCTTTTTTTAGATGAGTAAAATTAAATTGGACAAACTCCTATTAGTAAACTAATACATCACTGTAAAAACAAGGCTAAAATAGCTTCATCAATGCTGACTGCCTGCAGTTTGATCAAAGAAAATCTGGCAAAGTTGTTAAATTGTTTTGGACTGATAAGTCAATACACAAAAATAATACTGAAAAAAGTTATGGTAGTCTGGAGAGGGTTACTCAAAATTTAGTACTCTTCCTCTTGCTTGCATGCCATTTCTCCTAATTTTTTCTAATACCTAAGAATTGTTCTTTTATTCTCAGAAATTAATTTCTAATACAACGTAGAGATTTAGAAAGAAATTTCATTTTAAAAGGTCATCCAGCAGGGACAATGCACAGCATGTGACAAAAGGCTTAGCAGAAGAATAATACTGCTTTTGTGCCCCTATGAAGCTTTTAACAAAAATGGTGTTTCTAATGTAAGACTGCTATGGCTCATTCCCCATTGACACTACATCTTACTGAGTACTTAGCAGTAATGGAAAATAAGGTTGAAATATTATGTTGATAGTAAACTATAAACTTCAATATAAGACTAAGTGAATGTATTTGTTAAAAAGGCAAGGAATACTGTAAAGTTTATCCATCTAAAGCTGATTATTGTTATTTAAATCCTTGAATGTTTTCAATGATATACCAAGTATGTGTAAACGTACAGACTTTAAAAAATAAAAGATTACTGAAGCGAGATAACTATACACAGAGAAGAACTTGTGTCAACAAAAAAAGTACACATTTTCAAACCATTCATCTGGTGGCAAAATTCCCAAAAATAGGATCTGTGATCTCAGAATTAATAAAAAAATATATTTTCCTTCTTCCACTAAACTTGTAACTATCTCTTCAGCCATTTGATGGGATTTTGAGATAAACAATTTTCCAAGGTTCTGACAATGCAGTCAGAATCTTGATGATTTCATAAATCAGAATTCAAAAATTAGTAACTAAGAAGTCCTAATAGGCTCAATTCAACACATTAATTTGAATCATTAAGTATTAGGTTTTTTAAAGCTCTTCATGCTTTTTAACTATCTAATTATGATATCTGAAACAAAAATATTTTTTAAAATGCGACTGTAGCCTTTTTTTCATGCACCATAGAGGATGCTTCAGTAATTTTAAAAGTCTTCTTAATTATTCATTTTAAATCAATAAATCATGCAGTGGCATCACTCCTTCCCACTACTTTTTTATAAAACAGTCTTTTCTCACAAAAATGTTTTCATGGAAAATTCATGTTCATCTCTGGTTTTGTGTACAGAAAAGAAACATCAAATCTTTTTTGACTGACCCTTCCACAGTGAACTGAAATAGAACAGAATGATCACATTGTATACACAGGGATTATTTTTTAACACATTTTGGTCTCCACTAATTTTCAAACAAGTCTAAAGGAACTTGCTATAAGAAGGGCTCATTTAAAAAGCACGCTTAAAAATCAGACATTATTATACAAATGAGTGTGAGAAGCAATCTGAAAGATAAAGTGAATCAGGAACTTCTGTTTATTACAACACGAACCATAAGTTTTAAATTTTGACAGGAGATACGCTTTTAAACTTAATAACATATGGTCAGCCCCAATAAAAAAATTTCCAAATATTTAAAACAGTTGTCAAGAATACAATTACTGGAAGCTGTCAAAGTCTTATTTCTGAAGCTCTTGCTTCAGATTTCTGGCATGTTGTATTTTGGTTTTCCAATTACATCCATGTTTCCAATTCCTAATAATGTTCTGAAACTTCCACAGTGCAGTGTGGAAATTTTCCAGACTTCAACTCTGTCCAGAAATTTAAAAAAGACAACTAATATTACAGAGGAATAAGTTACAGAAAAACTCACAAAAATGCCCCTAACCTTACAAGATTTTCTGAAAATCCACGCAACAAAGAGAAGGCACACAATATAATTTACAGAAATAGTCATTAGGAATACATAGTTTTGAGTGATCACTTATCTTTACATTAGATCAGCTTTAGACTGAGTTTTAATATTCTGAAACTTGTCTACTGTACATGATGTGAGGTTTGTGTTAGTTTGGTTCATTTTTTAACTTATGTTTTTAGACAGTGTTCTGTTCCTGAAGAGAAAAAACATCTACGAAAGAGGAGAAGGAGTCATTACAACTGCTGCTTACTCTGAGAGGATGCTGGAATTCAGTCTCTGACAGAAAGGTTGCCTGCTATGGTAATGGTAAGGAATCTTAGAGAAATTAAGTTTCACCTGCATGTGAAAGGGAAATGTATTTTTCTGAGCTCTACCAGAGTCTCCTCCAATGTAGTGTTTTTATGAAAAGACAAAAAAGCAATATGATTATCTGTATTTTTTCCAAGAAAAAAACGGAGTAAGTAATGAAGAAATATATAAAAAAAAAAAAAGAAATACAAATTAGTGAGGAAACTGGGACCCATCTACTTGACTTTTCAATGTGCCCAAACGTGCTGAGATGTAAGTTTTACTACAGCGTTGTGGCCCCGACAGCAAAGTTTGGGACATATAATCAAAACATGACACTTGAATAGAGACGCAGCGGTACTTCTGAAATTAGTATTGTTCCTAGTTTCCCAGGTTGTCTATCTATATTTATAAACACAGAAGCATACAAATATGCATATGTTGAAATATGTAGATTCTTCACCTTTTAACATAAAAAAAAAGACTTATTGACATTTTTTTGCTTAATTTAGGCCATAATCATACTTTCTTCAAAACTTTTAGCAGGCAATGCTATCTGCATAATACTAGTCAGAGCACCTATCATCTGCTTGTAACAGAATGCACAAACCATCTGTTGGGTGGGTTTTTTTTCAACTGCTGTTTTCATATGCTAACACAGAAATCAAAACAAAATAAAAATCCTGAAGTATATTTGAGCTTTTCCTACAGCACAGTAATCATGGGCGGCTCTGTTTAGACTACACAAACAGGCAAGAGAGAAAAACAAGCCCCTGAAGAGTGAAGTTATTTGACTTCACCTTGCAAAATAACATATGCCTAGATACGCCTCTGTTGTAATATAACAATTAGTCTGCAGGTAAAAAAAAAAAAAAAAGAGTTCTTCCCAATATTCATTCCTGAGATTAATTAATCTTGCTGGGTTTTAGTTTTCTATATCCTGAACTTTTTCACTGATCTTTTCAAAATATTCTTGTGTCATGCACAGGGGAATTAATTTCAATACCAGACAAAAGATTTAAGAACAATCTGTATCAGTTCTTAATCACTGAAATTTGGAAAGAAACCTTCCAATGATATTTCAAGGCAAATTCCTTCCTTTCTTAATTACTCACTGCCTTTTTTGCCATGTAATTCCACATCACTACAACAAAGCAAATAGGATACTTCAGATAGCAACCTCCTTGATTAGACAACCATGTCTGATTCTGCGAGTTACACTGAATGCTGTGTACTCTCTTATTATGAGACTATTAAGAGCCTAGCACATAAAAAGATCTTATTTCAACTCTGAGCTTTAGTAATGCTTGAAGCCTGCCATGAAAACAGTGTCACGTGAAGAGAAATCAACATAACAACTTAGATGGTGGTGAAACAGATGGTACCAGAGAATACTAAATGCTATTAGAAAACAATATGAAACTACTTTTAAGTCTTTATTTTGTATCTAATTCACTATTTGTTTCTGGAAGTAAAAAACTTAATGATATTTTGCACAATCTTTTTAAGATGATCCAATGAGAAATATGACATTAAATGGGCTCAGTGGGGGGATATCTATGAAGATTGCACACTAAATTTCACATAATTAAAATTTTAGAGTTTGAGGAACTAAACACACAAGTTTTGATTATACACTTTAACATAATTTTTATGAGTACTGTGGATTAATTTCTTTTACTATAAGATTTATTTGAGGAAGATATAGGGTCTTGCCTTTAAGGACTCAGACTCAAAACAGCTAGTTTCAGTTTATAAGTTTCCTCATGGAATTCAGATATTTTTGCTTCAATGTTCTGTCTTAAAAAACCAGATAATAGTACTGGCATTTAGTTCCAATTAGTATAATTTCTTTAAACTGTAAGCTTTTGAAGATATGAGTATGTGTGTATGTTAAATGCCTAACATCATGGGGACTGATTTTGGTTATGCATAGTCATGTGATTTGGCACAGCACAGTACTCCAGTGGAAGAGCAAATCAAATGAGGAAGCCATAAAATGTAAAGAAAGGGTGTACTTAAATTATAAAAGATATATTCAAAGAATGTTGTAAAAATGGGATGATAACAGAAGACTTTTAATCCCCATACAAAAGGTTAGAGTTTTTTTAAACTCTTTGTCAGCAACTGTAGCCAACCTTTCCATAGAAAGATACTGACTGATAGTTTGTGAGAGATTGTTTAATGCACTTCCTTCTTCAAGGCAAAAGGACTGTCATGCTTAAATATGTCATGCTTCACAAACATTTGTCTAACTTATTCTTCTAATCCTGTATATAAAATAGTCCACACCACTCCCAGGAAATCTGTTCCTGTGCATCAGTATCTGTAGAATCAGTTTGTTACTGATCAGCTCATGTGTGATTTAAATCCTTTAAGTCTTTTCCAACGTTCCTTTCATAAGAAGAGTAGATAAAACTTGTTATCAAATCTTAAAAAAAAAAATCTCTTTCCTGTGGTAATCTTTTTTTTTGGTACAATATGTTTCCTAAAATTCTAGTGATTTTTTACCTAGAACTTCTCCAAACAATCCTTACCTTTCTTGACTGCCCTGGACAATATAGTAGAGCTGAGGCTCTACCAAAACTGATCAGAGAAGAGGAATTATTAAGTTGTTTTGCAGGCTATGCATCTGTTTATATATTCCCATCATTACATTTTAGCAGCAGCATGGCATTGTTGACTCATATTTTACTTGCTGTTTACCAACTGCAAAACTTCTTCAGAACTGCTATCTAGACATTTGATCCCACTGGGTATCTACTGATTATTCTTGTGACAGGATAGCAAGTTGAACTATTCCATATTAATTTTTTCAGAGTGTATCTCTGGTTTTTCAAGATTATTTTGCTTTTTAATTCTCTTTTGCAACATACTGATGAATTCTCTAAGACTCTTTTCATCTTTATTTTTAAGAAGCATATGCTTTATTTCATTATTTAGTCATTAGTGACTGCAATAAAAGTACTGGGCCCAAAAGAAACATATGAAGAATTCCAACTGATACAACTATTGTTTCTAATTTTGCATGTGAACAAGGCTTTCCTCTCACATCCCTTTTATAGCAGTTTTCATAAATTCCATTTTCACCCCAGATGAACAGTGTACAGAAGCATTCACTTTCATCTAAATTTCAATCCTCTCAAAGACTATTATATTTTCAAACAAAAGTAATTAATCTTCTAAATTAAAATATCAGAGTCAAGATATGCAAAACTCAATTCAGGAGGATTAATTATAATCAAATATGGTGGTGAAGGCATTGTTGATTAACAAACAATTATTTATTGAAGCTTTTTCTATTAAAAAAATCTTCTGAAATGTGGCCATAATTTGAAGTCCTCATGTCTGTCAATGGAAGACTAAAAAAGTTTTTATAAATGGTTCCCACTAACTGAAAATATGAAGAATTGTTTATTCCATGTTCTTTACTTCTCTCTCACCTTCTTCCTCCTCTCTCCTTCCTTGTTTTGAATCTTGTATTTTTTGAAGTTGTGCTTACTATTGCTACTTTAGGAGAGTTTTTTTATTTCTTTATTTCTTTTTATTTCTTTATTTCTTCTTCTCTCTCACCTTCTTCCTCCTCTCTCCTTCCTTGTTTTTGAATCTTGTATTTTTTGAAGTTGTGCTTACTATTGCTACTTTAGGAGGGGTTTTTTTATTTCTTTTGGGGTATTTTTGTTCCGAACTTCAGATAACTGATCTAAGAAGTAGGTTAACATTGTGGATAAATTAGTAATAAAAATTAAGACAAAGCAACTGACAAACAAAAATTCAACTTGCATAAATACAGCCACCAGACATTGCACACGGAAGGTGTACATTTAGCATGATGAGTAGTACTATAAAATTCTGTCATAAATCATTTTATAGAAACAATCTTTCAGACATTCACAAATGTTCACAATTCAATTGCATGCATAAAAATATAATAGTGCATATGGAGATTAATAATGAATGGATGTACACTAATATTATTCCAGATTCCAACTTATAAGTAGAGAAATAACAAGGAATTTGAGAAAAAGTGGTGAACCAGGTCAGTCTGAAGGCCTGGACTAGTGAGGCACCTAACCCATCTAAAACATAAAAAGAACTTACATCTACATTAGGCAGCCAGAATTCTATCTAAGAAAAGGAAGTTGAGTATATGAAGTTGAAGTTCCACATATTCTTGCAAATACAGATGCAGTGTTCTTTTTGCATGTTTTCTCCATACTTGCCCAAGAAACATACGACAACTTCTATGCTCTGAAAGAACTTCATTGGTAAACTGTAAGATATTCTGGGAGGAGACAGTTTCAACAAAACCACACATCACAACAAACGTATGCATTAGGTATGCATCCTTTATTTTCTCTTTACATATTTCTACACCCTATTTATAGGTATGAATTATTGACACAGTTGAAGAATCACTAAAAAGAATTAGGAGCCAAAATAGGATTCAGTCCTAGGACTATATTCAACAAAGAGGGTATAAGTGTGTGATTATAGCTGTTCAGATCAAAGGATCTTTTATTTTATTTGGTTTTGGATTCCTCTTTGAGCTTTGCACAAAGCAACACTACAATAGCAGCAAAAAAGATACCATCGGGTCAAAGCAATGCTGCTTTTTCCATATGGTTAGAGTGGGAGGAAGGATAAAAACAGATGACAGGCAAATCCAAGCGTTATAAAAGGTTGAACATTTTAATGTTGATAAGCCATAGTAAAACAGAAAATTTGACTGATGCAGTTTAAAAAAGAATGAATGGCGGGTGATGCATTCCACCATTGTACCCAGCCATCTATTAGACAATAAGAAAGTAAGTGCCCTAAATTCAGGCAATCAGTTCAGTGTGATGAAGAGTATTGGTTTAGATTCAAGAAATAATTTTTTAAATGGCCTTTTGAAAAAGACATTTCCATCTTTCAAACTCATTTTGAGATAGTGGCAAATGCTGAAACAATGCTGAAGACCAAAAGAAAAAATCTCTTATTTTCAACCAGATCTAATTTTAAATGTTTCATTTCTAATATTCAGTTTTAATATAACAAGCTGAAGCAAATAATTCCAAACTGTGGAATACATACCACATTGAACTAGGTCTTCATTCTCTCTGCACATTTCTGCTGGTTTGTTTCTGAGAATTATATACTCATGCTCATCCTTTATTTTCCATTTTATTTCATCAATAAAAGTCAATATTTTTCATGTCAAAAATATAATTATCATGAACTCCTATAAATTGATGTCTTTGGTCTGAGGTAAAAACAGCTTCTGTATAGACACTAGGCTAGGATGACTGTTCTGATTTCTGCAAGTTACCCCTAGGACTTACCATAAATCTTTTACTTTAAAGCCTCCAGACACATCAGCCCAGCTGGGTCAAGTAGAACAGATCAAATTCCACATGAAGTAGTGAAAATGGAAATATAGAGATGAGATGTTCCCAGGTAAGTGAAAGGAGGGATTCTGGATCCTAACTGCTAGAAAAGGTATACGTGACACAGCCAAAATGTGGCAGGGGGATACACAGTAAAGGACTGAAGAGTGAAGAAGTAGGAGGTATGATTAGAAATGGGGTTTGGAAAACCAGGCTATGCATGACAATGACCTGTGATGCTCTAAATATATATCTCTATGACTATATAACTGTAATGCTTGTCTAAACTTACAGTAATCCTCAGCATTACCAGTACAAATACTCAAGTTGGAAAGAGAGGATATAGAATTATAGTAATATATGTTACAGTTACTATGGTATTTCTTGTAGTTGATAAAACAAATGAAAACCATAGGCAAGAACAACCTGATTACATTGAAATTATGTATTGAAATTTTCAGATAAATCTTAACATGAATTTTGGAGAAACTTACATTGTTTTGTTTATTCTGAAGTGAAATGCTTTCTTTTCTTATTTTCTAATAAATTAAAGAGTATTTTAAAAGTGTAAATGATGATAATGCTCTAAACTTTATGTTTATGTTATGTTCTAATCTAATGTTTAAAATGAACATTTAAAAAAATTTTGAAATAAAAGATTGAGAAGTTTAATAGAAAAAGATCTAAACAAAATTATACTCTTAAGTAAAACACAAAAAAACCATAGTATTTTAATATTTTGGATCTGTGTTTGGCTTAAATTATTGGTAAGCTATGATTTTTTGAACTAAAAATCAGAAATTTTAGGCACTACTGAAATTATATTTTTTGTAAAGTTTAGGTTTGGGGATTTGGGGGTTTTTTTTCAGTATTACTAGAGATGACTACATTGTTACTTATCTTTCTGTGAAAGTTGCAGCAGTTCTCAACTTTTTACAGGATAGATTTCCTTTTGAAAACTTTTGATGTCATAAGTTAAGTTATTTCCCTAGTGCAAATAGTTTATTTTAGGTCATTAATCCTGTATTCTTAAAAATTTGTATACTAGGAAATTCTACCAAAACACTGTAGCATAATATTTAAGGAGCGATTTTCACCTAAAAAATGCAACTTTGAGATATAAAAGGAAAGAGCAATCTCTTAAGCTGCAACAGGGTATAAAAAGAATGTGTGACAAGGATAAGAAATAGCTTTTAGAAAGCAATGATCACGTGCTAAGAATATGTTAACCTATATAAAGCAGTAACATCCTTATGAATTCAGCACAGATTCCAACAATATGCTCTAATTTTTTTCCATGTATACTAAAGTGAACTTCACTGCTCACAAAAATAGCATAGGAGAACTAACTATAATTCATTTATTAATAACTGTGTAGGAATTCAAAGATTGAATGTATTAGTATATGCATAAATGTATAAAATATGCATAGATATATGCATTTTTATATATGTATGTATTATGTTGTTTATATAAAAAGAGAAATGTAGATGATACAGATTTAGATGTCTGTGTGCACAGATAGACCTATATATGTCCATACTATTATTACTACAAAACTGTTTTTATCAGGAAAAAAAAAATATTCAAGCCACCAGTATTTCTGGAGGTTTACCTATGAAGATTCAGCATCAATTAGATTTTCCAGAGATAGCTGTTCTTTTCTGCATGTGCTTTCTTTTTTAGTATGGAAAGGCTGAACAGCATTTGCCTTTTCTAATGCTGTTGATGTTACCCTTAAGACAACCATCGTTTCAGAGGTATTTTAGTGATTTAGCTACTCTCTGTGCAGCTGATATTTCCATTGCCAAATCTTTTCTTCATGTTGAATCTTTTGGAAATATTCTGACAAAACAGTGCAAGCATACCTGAAAATAAGTCTGGAGGAAAAAAATATTGGTTTAGCCAATGTTTAACCAGAACAAAAATAACTGTCAAGTCTTGCTTTCTAGTGGATTTAGTTGGCCCATGTTTCAGAGTAGCACCCTTACATTTATTGGCATGAGAGATATGCTCTTTACTAATGCTAGGAAAATCTACCAAGATTTAATTAATTCTATCCTTTTAGAACAGTTTGAATTTGCAATGTAGACTTCAAATGATGTTCATTTTCTCAAATTTAATTGAACATTAAACTTTTAAATTGAACATTTAAATGTGAACTAGCCACTTTAGACTACTGTTATACTCAGTGAAGAGAAATAGGCATTTCTGGAAGACAATTCACCTTATTCTAAAATGTGCATCTCAGAAAGACATAAATCCCCATCACTGACAGAATGAATTACTCAAGCTGAGGTGTCTTACTGGCCCATTAGACATAGCAGATGTTACCATCAACTTAGCAGCAGTTGAGGAAACAGGTGAGAGGAACACAGTAAAACTGGAAGCTGGGGAGAAAACATAGGAATGGGAATTCTATTAGGATTCAATTAAAACTGACAAAGGAGCTGGAGGAAGGTGTAAAGGATACTGAAATTCAAAGATTAGGAAATAGTGGCAGAGAAACAGAAGAATGAGAGGTCTGACAAGCTGTTAAGGAACTAGGGGATAATTGGACTTGATTTGTGAAAGTATCTAGGACAAGATACAGGAAAGAATGGACGGTTCTGCATTAAAGTAAGTAACCTGGAGAGTAAACCAAGGAGGCAGATAATAAACCAGTAAAATCAAGTAACATCATCTGGGTAAGGAACCTAGAGTTTGACTAAGGCAGCCAGGAATAGCTTGAGACTGTGGAAAGGAGAACAAGACTAGGATAAGATCCAGAAGGAGAACACAAAGTTAAGACAAAAAGAGTATAAAAAGGATGAAACAAAAGGAAGTAAGTTTGGGAGCACCAAGAAGAAAAGTGTATGAGTCTGTTCTTGCCACTGTGATCTCAAATGCAGCAGAAGATTCTGAAGACTTGCTATCCCTTCAGCTGTTGCATTCCCCAACCTTTCTGCAGAGAGCTTATGCAATCACCGTTGTAATTATCCACAGAGGAAATAAGAACTTCCTTTTGCTGTCAGTTATTCTAACAGTTCAAGTGGCAGTGGGATACACGGTGAATCCTCAAGTTTCAGTCCTGCATCCTAGTGGTGGACAAAAGAAATGATAGCACATGAAGTTCTGTGTTCTGCTTACTTTGTTAAAAAACAAAACTGCTAAACAACCTGCATTAGAAATGTTGTTCTAGAAGTAGAAAATCCAAAGACTTCACAGTTAGGAAATTCCAGAACTAGATTTTCCTTGTAACTTTAATTTAATTCCATCTGTATATACATACAGTCTTTAGCTATATGATCATGCACTATTTTTATCACCAGATTCTTTTGCATCCCATGCACAGAATACACATCCTCTGAGAATGAATCAGAAATTTGGAGAAGAAAGGTCTTTGGTGTGTGTTGTGTGTGAACCCTGCCTCCTTTTTTGTGAAAGTCAGAAGTATAAGTATAAATGCATAAAAGTTATATAACTATTTTTAAAAGTTTAATAATTGGGTTGGGAAACTGTCTTATGATAAAGACAAATTAATTATTCTCTTCTGAGTCCATAACCTCGAAATGCAGAGTGTGTGTTTTATATTCCACCCCTAGCATTAAATTACATTCCTAACAGAGAGGTCTATATGAGATAGCCAAGCCAATGGAAAACATAAGCAGCTATAAGTTTGATGTCTATAGCATCTAATTTTAGGATCTGGCTATCACAGTTGTATCCACTACTCATATTTTGAGAACTAAATAATACCAAGAGGGTAGCATCTCAGAAAGGCCATAGCCATGTTCATCTGAGAAAATACTTAAAAGTGTGAAAGCTCATAGGATAGACCAAGACACGAGAAGGTGCCTTGACTGTCCTCTTTTTGTAAGCTCAGGTACCAAAGTAAAAGCCGTAAGTGGGAAGCTTCATTTACTAGAAACCGGAGCCCAGAATCCTCTCTTGAGACTAGATACATGTACAACAGTACATCAAGTACTTAAGCTGTAAATTTTTATTATGATTTTTTCTGCATTTTCTATAGTGATCAAAATATTTTCTCATTAAATTAGAAACCTGCATTGAAATTGTTGCTCATCCTGACAGCTCAGGACAGCTCATAACTTTCTATAGCAGCATGCTAACCACAAGGTGGTCGATTACTAAGAGAAAAGGAGGAAGACTTGAAAGTGGGAAAGACTAATGGGCAAAAGCATCAAAATGCAAGATTTGTGGGATCAGAACAGAAAAATACAAAAGAAATGCTTCACCAACAGTTTTGATTCTATAATTTTAAAATACACATTTTTATGTTCCTGATTCTACTCTGATCATTATTATTGTTTCTTATCAAATAATGATTTAATTTAAATAAATAGTTTTGAGCATGGAGACTTGTAAACTAAATTGCTCAGTTAATGTTTCAATTATGAAATTATGCTCTCTCTTTTTAACATTTTGGTCTCCCATTAATACTGTATTTTTTACCTCCCAGTGACAAATTCGACAAAAACAGTAGAAAATGCTGTTTCCTCATGACTTTTTCTAGTGAAGCAAGATATGAGTGTGAAACTCTCCTGTGTGAGGAGGGCACAGAACTCAGCCCTTTTACTTATTGCTTTAGAGTACATTATTATAAAGTACCTAACGGTGGCAGGACTTGCCACCTCCTTTCAGAAGCTGTATTTTTAAATACTTCTATGTTTTATGAAAGACTTCAGCACTGTCAGTGCTTGTTCTATGTGGGTTAGGCATATCTAGCATATCCTTCTTGGAGCTGTCTCTTAAACAAAATGTTAATTGAATTCTGTATTCCTCATTCCTCTTGCACACAGTCAGAGGAGTCTGGGACTGGTTTACAGAAGAGCTCATCATTTACGGGTGCAACTGAGAACACAGAAAGCAGTAGGAGAAAAATGCAATGTTCTCTGAAACCAGCAGTTCAACTCTTTTTCTCTTTTATCTCTCTCTCTGTTTTATTTCGCCAATGTAAACTAGGGCTGTTGTAAAGATAAACCCATGAATAGTTTGTGAGACTTGTACTTAGTGTAGTGGTGAACAACACTGAGGGCTCATGAGTAATTACATCTTCATAGGATTTGAACAGTGTAAAGAAAAGTATGCTACCATTCACTGAGGAAGGAGGAGAGAAAATACTGAGAATTTGCTTATTAAGTGAACATGATTCATGTTGAGGGTTGATTAACATGTCACATGAAAAAAGCTATCATGATCATGCAAAAAGTCCATTACAAACTCACAGGAGCTGATGGCTATATAGAAAATCTTAGCACTGGTATTTTCTAAGTGTTTTATGGATATCATAGAATCATAGAACCATTTAGGTTGGGAAAGACCTTTAAGATCATCAAGTCCAACCATTAACCTAACACTGCTAAGTCCACCACTACACCATGTCCCTAAGTACCTCATCCACACATCTTCTAAAAATCTCCAGGGATGGTGACTCAACCACTTCCCTGGGCAGCCTGTTCCAATGTTTGACCAATCTCTCATTAAAGAACTTTTTCCTAATATCCAATCTAAACCTCTCCTGGCGCAACTTGAGGCCATTTCCTCTTGTCCTATCATTTGTCACCTGGGAGAAGAGACCAACACCCACCTCTCTGCAACCTCCTTTCAGGTAGATGTAGAGAGCGATGAGGTATCCCCTCAGCCTCCTCTTCTCCAGACTGAACAACCCCAGATCTCTCAACTGCTCCTCATAAGACTTGTGCTCCAGACCCCTCATCAGCTTTGTCACCCTTCTCTGAACATGCTCCAGCACCTCAATGTCCTTCTTGTAGTGAGGGGCCCAAAACGGAACACAGGATTCAAGGTGCAGTATCACCAGTGCTGAGTACAGGGGCACGATCACCTCCCTGCTCCTGCTGGCCACACTATTTCTGATCCAGGCCAGGATGCTATTGGCCTTCTTGGCCACCTGGGCACACTGCTGGCTCATATTCAGCCGGCTGTCAATCAACACCCCCAGGTCCTTTTCCACCAAGCAGCTTTCCAGCCACTCATCCCCAAGCCTGTAACATTGCATGGGGTTGTTGTGACCCAAGTGCAGGACCCGGCACTTGGCCTTGTGGAACCTCATACAATTGGCCTCGGCCCGTCGATCCAGCCTGTCCAGATCCCTCTGCAGAGCCTTCCTACCCTCAAGCAGATCAACACTCCTGCTTAACTTGGTGTCGTCTGCATCCTTTGTCACTGTTTCCCCCCGCGTCCAGTAAAGAATGAAGATCAGTAAGGTCAATTTATAGATCTTAATTGTAAATTCATTATATAGATTTTTTTTTTCTAACAGCTTTTTTTTACAAAATTAAGATCAAAATAGAACCTATGTTTAAATATCTGCTGCAGTTACTACCAAATTTGTCACGCAAGCTCTAAAACTATTTGATATGCAAGTCTTCAGGCAATTTCAACAATCAGATAGTGTTTTAACATTAATTGTTCACTGTAAAACATATTTTTTTTTTTACAAATACAATATGGAATGTAGAACAATTATATCAGTACTTTATATCGTGAATGAAGTCTAACCCTTCAGTCTTCTTAATGCCAATGGGACTATCCACATAACCTTACTTCTGTGTGTAAGTAACTGTACAATTAATATGACAGGGTTTTCTTTAGAAGCATAGAAAAACAAATTAATAAAGTAGAATGTATTTGTTATTACCCAACCATGCTCTCTCATTAAATAAATTCCATAATATCTAACAGAATATTAAAAGTAAAATTAAGATTTCAAGATCATTCAGCTAAGTCTTTAACTTAGATGTGAAAACAAAGTAACTAGAAATCCACAAATAAAAAACAGGAATTCTGCGCATGAGATGGGCTGAAAAAGGATTCCAGTGCAGAATTCATGTATCAAGCAGAGGGGAGCATCCAGAAAAAAAAAACCACCTCTTTTGGGGATACAAGGATCCCAAGTAGAAGCCAAAGGGAAAAAGAAGTCTAATTTTCACTTGTGCATACATATTAATAGTAGAAATAACAATAAATTTATTAATCCCAAGCATAAAACCAAAGCTGCCTTGTTGACCTGCTCCTCAACCTTATGTCCTGCCACTGGGTTACTAGCTAATACTGCCCAGAGACCTCCTGTTCACAACATTTGAAATATTGTGGATATGTTCTATATTGGAACGTATCCAAATGTTGAATTCTCACCATTTTCATAACAAAAATATTGTTTTCCAAACAGTCGTAAATTATTGAAGTAGTTGCTAAATATGTACAGGACAAAATATTAAGCAGAGCCAGGAGTTAACAATTTTACACTCACTGTACCAAACATCCAGGTGTATGCCTAAAGGCATGGTGGAAGTTCCACATACTTGTCTATTTATGTATTTCTTAGTATCTATAGTACTGAATGGTAG